>NC_089250.1:163604994-164255994 GCF_963930625.1 Muntiacus reevesi | reverse complement strand
GCTGAAGCTCCAATAGTTTGGCCACCTCATTCGAAGAGGTGGAAAAGACCCTGATGCTGGGAAAGATTGAGGGAGCAACAGAGGATGAGATGGTTGGATGGAATCACTGACTCAATGGACGTGAATTTGAGCAAACTCTGGGAGAGAGTGATGGACAGGGAGGCCTGGTGTGCTGCCGTTCATGGGGTCTCAAAGAGTCAGACTTGATTTAGCAACTGAACAATAACATCACCACCTAATGCTTCATGGTATAAAAGTGCTTCTAACACCACATCTGTGGGTCCCCTTTACTGAAAAACAAACTAAACAGTTTGGGGGAGGCCTGAGGGCAGATAAGGGCAGAGCTGACCTTGAATGTCTGTCTTCCAGCTCCAAAGATTTTGTCTTTGACTTGACCTGGTCTAGAGAATTGTCTGTCCAACAAACAAAGGTATGAACCCTATTAGGTGCAGGCAGACCCACGGGGGACGCTATCAGCCCTCTCCATGTAGGGAATAAGAGCAAAGTGTTCCTTCCTCCGGATGTGGATTTTGCTCTGAAATGGATTCATGGAATGGGTATTGATCTGATTGGTCATCAGTTAATAGCTCCCTGCAGGCCATACAACTTGACTTGCTTAGCAGAGGTTTGAAGGGACAACTTTGTCCAGTAGCTTTAGTTAAGCCAAAAAGGAAAAAAAAATAAAAATAAAAAAGAGGGTGGGAGGCCTCTGGGGGGAGGTGAACATACAATAGCATGTTTAAAAGCCCCATGTTCCCTTCTCAAGTGGAATACGTAAGAATGTGGTGAAAATTTTAAGATAAATTATCTCTGATCACATTTCTCTATTGTACACTGGGTAAACATTTATAGTAAATCGTTTGTAAATTTCACCCTTGGAAAAACTACAATGCAATCGTGTTCGTTATTTCCCAGCTTCTAATACAGTCTTTGGTGGCAGACTTATATTTCTCACATTACCTTGTTCCAAATGTGAGCTGGGGCAGCTGGCTCTTTTTCTTTCCTTACATTTTCATGATTTATATAAATACTTTTGCCGCTGTATTGTATTTTATTTTTATCCTTTGCATTTTATTGGTACCAAACTACTCGTGCATTTCCAGGGCTCCCATGCGAATATTCCTATTTATTCCATGATTATTTATTGAAAGCTATCTCATGCTCGGTTACTTTGCCACTTTCTTTGGCTTTAAACATTAA
Organism: Muntiacus reevesi; assembly: GCF_963930625.1. Lineage (NCBI taxonomy): Eukaryota > Metazoa > Chordata > Mammalia > Artiodactyla > Cervidae > Muntiacus > Muntiacus reevesi. The sequence goes on along the minus strand of NC_089250.1, from coordinate 164,254,794 downwards.
ACAGATGCAGTATATTTTCAAATAATTTAAACAATACTTGATGAGTGAATTTTCCCTTTTCCCTCCCGGCAGGATTTTGTTCTTTCTGATTAAGATTATAACATCTCTGTCTTTGCTGTCAGATTTGCTGCAAATTAGAGACGAGTTGCCATCTCCTAACTGGCTCTTGCTGATGAAACAAGCTCAGCTTTTTGACCTGAAGAAAGATTTTGCCCATGGAGAAAAGCCTGAGAGGAAGGCTCAGAAGAGTCCAGTAGAATTTTCTGAGCAAGTGTAGAGAGTGCACAGCCCAATACACCAGCCACAGCAACTGGTAAAACTGAGAAACTAGATTTTTTTTTTCCCCCTGTCATAGTAAATCATTTATTTGTTAAAATGATATAGATTATTCAAGATTCTACAGTCTTAAATTGTGGATGGCAACATAACATGGATTGATACAGAAGTTGATCCCAATGTAGGTTTTTTTCCTTTCCTTCTTAAAAAAAAATACTTATAGACCAGAGAGGGGGGAAAAAAAAATTGGTTTTAAAAGGGGATGAACCATGGTCTGAGAAAGCCAGTTCCTCAGCACCAGAGACTTCTGCTGCAGCTCAGGAACTAGATTTTTAACTTGATTTCATTTTGATTACACGTGGCCACATGTGACCGTGTCCATAATATTGACAGCACTGATCTAAACGGTCTTGTTGAGCGGTTTGTTTGGCTCTTTGGAGGGACTTGCTGAGGAAAATGAGCTCCTGATGCACGCTCAAGGGCCATGCACCATGCTGGTGCAGGACACCCTGAGCTGACCAGCGCCACCCTCTGCCAGCTCAGAGACCACAAGTAAGTCCCGGGACCTCTTGGAACCCTAATTTCCTCATCAGTAAAGTCATCATGATAATCAAAAATTCCCAAAGTGATCATAAGAATAAAATATGATTAACATGAGTGAAAGTACTATACTGAATAGTGTATTTGCTGTTTATTTTACATGGATGATCCTATGACCAAATTACTAGTGTTTGCATGGGTGTGTGCACTCAGTCGTGTCCAATCCTTTGCTACGCCATCGACTGTAGCCCGCCAGGCTCCTCTCTCCATGGAATTCTCCAGGCAAGAATTGTGGAATGGATTGCCATTTTCTGCTCTAGGGGATCTTCCCGACCCAGGGATCGAACACACATCTCTTGTGTCTCCTGGATTGGCAGGCAGAATGTTTCCCACTGTACCACCTTGGACGGTCTAAATGACTAGCATAATACTCATTATCCCTGGTCCCATTTTAGAGACAAGGACATTGAGGTTCTAAGAGGCCAGTGATGCTCCTAGTCTCCCCAGGTGGGAAGGAGCCATGCAGTCCCTTGGGCTTTGCCATTCTGCCAAATGACTCCAGCAGCCAACCCTGTAGATGTCAGGGGTGATTAATCGAAACAGTTTCCATGGCACCTTTTGTCTTGAGGGAGATAGCAACCCATGCCATCTCGGGGGGATGCTTAGCTTCTGGAGTGGAGGGGCCTGGGCAATCAGCCAGGGCAGGACCACCCCTTGGCAGAAACCCCCATCCCGGAGTTCCTCCTGCCGGCCATCTCCCCTGCTGCTGAGAGAAGTCATTTCGTGCTTTCATTAGGCTATGGTCATATTTCGACAACAGCCTTGCTGCAAACTGCCTGCTGCCCAGAGTCCAGCAGGACAATGGTCTACCTCCCTCGCCGTCTCTGGGGGCCCTTGGGCACATGGAGTGGCATCTGAAGTGACATCTGTAAATGATGTCTTTCTTCAAACAAGCGTTATAATTATTCACGTCAGAGAGTAAAGAAGTGGCAGGTAGAGCAGGGAGAAGATAAAGGTAAGTGGATCTGAAAGTGATGGTGAGGGGGTCGCAGCCCCAGAGTAACTCCAGGTGGCAGATGAATGGGCACCAACCGAGGATGAAGATGGCCACGATCCACCTGCACGTCCCTCCTCCTTTAAGGACACTGGTCCTGTCAATATGCATCTGTGTATTTAAACCCCAGATGGGTCTACAATGTCCGATGCCATGGAGAAATCCACGCCAGCTGAGGGTTCCACGGCACGGTGAGAACAAGCCTGCCAGCCAGAGTCCCACCTGAATTGTTTGCAACGGGAAGACTGAGCACCTGACCTGCCTTCTTGCTCAAATAAGGGCCAGGCTCAGATTTAAGGAATAAGGAGATATTCAAAGGATTAGCAGTTTAAGGTGTTCCAAAGCTCTATATTCCCAAAATGTTTGTCTTTTTGTTTTTGTTTTTGATGGCTCTGGTCCATCCATTCATTTAAGAAATGTGTATTGAAAACTTATTTTCAGATTATTTTATAAAAAGTTTCACAAAAAACATTCATGGTTGATTTTATGTGGTCAAGTTTTACCTTTATATAAAAACAAAGAAGCCTGATTCTGGAGGCAGTGGCTCCATGCCCCATGATTTGGGCTTTTCTGAAATACCCATTTCGTTAGATCTCCAGTCATCCTCAAGGAAAATGAAAACAAGGAGTGGAAATGGAGATGTCAGGATGCTTGACCCTGGGGACCTGGGTCAGTGGGGCTCCTGAGATGATAGGAAGCGTATTGGGGTGTCCAGCCTGAGGGCAGAACAAAGCCCAGTGGTGGAGGACGCTGGCTTGGCTAGTGGACACTAGGCCTTCAGTTCCTCCAATTCATCCTCCAGGGAAGCTGAGACTCTGAGCAGCGCATTGGGTCCTTCTAATTTGTACAAAGCAGGTTTACTGCCATCATCTCACTTGATACTCACGGCTGTGCTGGGAAGCTGTACTGTTATTATCAACCCCATTTAACAGATAAGGAAACAAAAACCCCGGAGGAAAATGGCTCAGCCAAGGTCACACTACTGGCGAAGAAGCAGGACTCAGATGTCCTGAACTCACTTATTTGGAGACAAATTCATACATTTCCCACTGATTCTTGGGGGACAGTGAAAAACAGGCATTAGCCGGGACCTCATCAAGGTAGCTCTGAAGATGTAATCTGAAGCCAATTTCGTTGCTTTTATGTAAGGAGTGTATCTTCTCAGTGCAGTTCTGGTTGTGTTCCATTTAATTATTTGAAACGCAGCATTTTCACAGATGCCAGTAAAACTACGTATAATTACAGTGTGCAATGATCGGAATCCTGAAAATCCTCAAGGCAGCCACTTTCATGGGAAGGTGAAGACTCCCGAATGAAGCAGCCCACTGCTTCTTCACCAAAACATCCCCTATAATTAGGTCACGTTAAGGATGCAATGCCCGTAAAATTGGATTATTTAAAAATAATGAAACTTTAAGCAGCAAAAAAAAAAAAAGAATTTCAACAATTAAAGATTTTCAGAGGGTGATTAAGGGAGATTTGCTCCAGTTCGAACTGATTAAAATGTCACTGAGGGAATCAGATGCAGGGAAGGAATGGAAGGAGTACCTTTACCTCCATGACGTGGGTGAGACCCTGGTGAGTTCTATCTCCGAGGGGGTGGCCGTAGAGAGTCATACAGATGGAGTCTCAGAAGCTTAGAGGTTGTGGGGCATCACCAGTTATGGTGTGATTATGGGTTGAAGAAAGGCTGCCAGTTTTTGAAAGAAGTCCAATTACATGCCTTTTGGGCTTCGATTTTTAAAATATATATTTATTTATTTGGTTGTGGCATGCGGAATCTAGTTCCCTGACCAGAGATCAAACCTGAGCCCCCTGCCCTGGGAGTGCAGAGTGTGGGCCGCTGGACATCCAGGGAGGCCCCTGGGCTTTGATTTTAACACTGGGAAAGATCAGTGAAGTCCACCCAAGATGCCCGGCCTGGATCCCTTTCTCCCGCCGCGGTCTCTGTGGCCGGCCTGGCCCTCGGGCCCAGCCACCACCTTAACCTAGCTTGTTTACAAGGGCAACAGCTTGGCCTCTGTGCCCCTAGGAACATCAAGCCTGGGATCAGAGACAGGAGGTCAGGAATCCTCCTCACTCCTGCTCTGGAAGCTTCTAGAAAGCTCTCTAGAGAGTTCTGGAAACCAGGCCCACGAGCCGAATCGGGAAGCATGAGGGCACATCCGCTCGCTCAGGGAGGGGCTGCACTTTCCAGGGGAGGTGTCATCTTGGTTGGGGTGTCCACCCCTGGAAGATCGTTCTGGGTCGTGAGTGTCCCTCACATTCACTTCCTGGTTCCGTGTTATTGGGGGGGAGCCCCCTGCTCCCTGGGCCCCAGGCACTTGCACTGTTAGGGGGAGAGGCAGACAGGCCCTAAAGGGAAAACATGCAATTTCAGACCGTGAGGAAAGTGAGCAAGGAGGATGTGGGAGAGAGTGGGCGCCAGGTTGGAGAGGCTGGGCAGGGGGGGCGTAGGAGAGGGGAAGGACCCCAGGAGGGGCTGCTGCCAGGGGCTCGGCTGTGTCTGGGGGTAGTCTCCCTCTCTCCCAGGGCTGGTGGGGAGTGGCATCTGGAGGGACTCTCTCCCCTGCCTGGGGTCCGCCTGGGGTCCTGGAGGAGGCCTCCCCCACTCCTGGAGGCCCCGCCGGACTCAGCCCTTCACCCTCACTTTCCCACCTGCCTTGCCCACCCTGTACCTCACACGTGGGTGCCCCGGGATGGACCAGTTGCTTCCCCGACTCAAGCTCTGGGGCAGAGACACCTGTGCTGCTCATCACAGTGGGTGCAAAGAGCGGACAGAGTCTTCTGGGGTAGGGGTGGGGGTCATTCAAAGAGGGGATGGGAAATACCACTTCATTTCTTGTCTCCAGCCTCACTTGTCAGGCCCTTTCCAGGCCAGTGTTCATGGGGTGTCCATGTTGCTATCAAATTGGGTGCAAAAAAATGGGGGAAAATCGAGGTGAATGCTGGTTCCCTGGACCACTCAGAGTCTCAGGAAACAAGGCCAGAGTAAGATCGTGCTACAGGGGCTTCCCTGGGCGGTGCAGTGGTTAAGAATCCACCTTCCAATGCAGGGGACGCAGGTTTGATCCCTGGTTGGGGAACTAAGATCCCACACGCCTGCAAGGCAACGAAACCTTCAAGCCACAGTTATTGAACCCGCGCCACAACTCAAGAGAGAAGTCAGACTTCAACTAGAGACAGCCCACACGCCACAGTGAAAGATCCTGTGCCACGACTAAGACCCAACGCAGCCAAATCAATAAATAAAATCTCTCTTTTTAAAGATAGTGCTACAGCTCCCAGGCCTGAACAGACCGTGGTGTGTGCCTCTTGACCCTTGTTTCTGAGGCCCTTTCAGAGCTGTTTGAGGTTTGGAGACAGAAGGGTGTCATCCCCACTGCCCAGGGAGTAAACCGCCCACTTGATGTGAAAAGCCAACTCAATGGAAAAGATCCTGATGCTGGGAAAGATTAAAGACAGGAGAAGGGGACAGCAGAGGATGGGATGGTTGGATGGGCATGAGTTTGAGCAAGTTCCAGGAGATGGTGAAAGACAGGGAAGCCTGGCATGCTGCAATCCATTGGGATCACAAAGAGCCGGACATGACTGAGCAACTGAACAACAATAAAAACCACTATGCTCCGCTGTTATCACTGAGGCCAAGATGACTCCATGTCCTTGCTAATGGGCATGCCTGGCAGGTGGGACACTGACCAAGTCCCGTCTCCCTGCAGAGCCTGGGCTTCCTACCCACTGCCTTCTTCCACTTCTTCTCCCCATAGTTAGTGGACAGCGACCTGGCTCACTCCTGTGCCCTAAGTGACTCAGGCTAGCCTAGCCTTTCTGTGCCCAGGACATCTTCCCAATGAAGATCATCAAACTTGCCCTGAGCCTTTCTTGTGAGGGCCCTATGGGCTGACATATTCAAAAGAGTATTGAAAACACTTGAAGTGTGTCATTAAACATCATCATGATTCCCAGGACTTCCCTGGTGATCCAGTGATCCAGTGGTTAAGACTCCATGCCTCCACTGCAGGGGGCTCAGGTTCGTTCCCTGGTCAGGGAACTAAGATCTCACATGCTATGGCAGCACGATCAGAAAGAGAATCATCGTCGAGATTGTTAAAACCTTGAGTGGAACAAGCCAAGTGAATAAGTAAAGGAGCAGAATGGTCTGTGCCAACCCCCCAAACACATGGAGGCTGTAGAGGGGAAAGCCTGCCCTCTGAGCCAGGACCCGGCTGCAGGAAGACAGGTTTCTGGCTCTGAGCCTCCATGGCCACTTTGCTGAGTCAGTCCCCAGACGAGGGCTGGACCAGCAAACTGGCACCAACTGTCACTTGCCCGCAGGCCTGGAGCAGAGCTCTCGGGTCAGGCCATTTGCATGCAAGCCACAGACAGATGAGACATTTAAATTTTACCAGCCCTCAGTTATATGCTTGACATAGAGAAATGGCTGCAATCCTTTTTATCAGCTGAGGGAACAGGCATTACATGACAAAATATTAGCCAGGGCCAAGATTCACAAAACCTATGTGCTCTGAAGCAGCTTCATGAAGTTTAAACTTGCAGGGAGGCTGGAGGAGAGAGAATGGCCTGGGCCTCCCTTGCCAGGCAGAGCTCTCCAAGCATCTTGTCCATTCTTATATTTATTGTTTTGCCCAATCACTTTATTCGTCTGTCTGTTTATCTGTGCCGACCCATTTTTTTAAAATTTTAATTCTTATTTATAGACTGACCTTAATAAACTCTCCTCAAGTACCGCGGGTTTGTCACTGTCACGGATGAAAACATTATTAATGGCAGGCTGGTTGACCGGGGACAACAGCTGCCCTTTAAACTCCTCGCAGATGACCAGACTGCAGAAACTCAGCTGCGGAGAGGGGCTGCGGTCGATGAGGTCAGGGGTCAGCCATCATGGCCCATCATTAACGCCCTTGCCTATCATCACAGCCCACCACGCCCGCAGTTGGAGCGTTCTGCTCCTGCATTCATGAACAGTCCCCAGCTCTCAAATGCACCCGAAAATCCACAGCCGTGGTCCTATTTGTTTAAAATTAAGGCAGATAAATGGGAAGTGGAGGGAGCCATTTAAGGAGAGCATGTCTGACATCACCGGGGGGTGGGGAACCATAGGGCAGCATGGGGAGTGGTCTGGGTCATGATGGGGATACACGATGCCCTTCATCTTAGCTCCTCCAATGAGCTGCCTCGGTCAGGATGTCCTGTCCTTGAAAAAGAGAAATTCCCAGAGGAGGATTTGAAGGTTGGATCCTGAAACCCAGATCAGGGCCAATGTACCCACCAGGCACAGTCCCTAGGACCCAAAGAAATGTTTAAATTTTCATTTCTTGCAGAATCAGAAGCAGAAAATTTAATATCACAGTAAAGTCTTTCTAATCACGAGTCTAGTCCAAGTTTTACTTGTCTTCATACCAATGCAGTCATAAAATGCAATTTAAAATACACAAATCCATTATACACTTATATATATATTTATATAGTTAACGAGTATTTTAAATTATGTATTTTTAAATTTATTTTTAATGGCAGGAGGAGCACAAAAAGGCAAAAGCATCTAGGACCATGAGAGTTCAGAGGCAGCCCAGCCACTGGTTCAGGCTTCCAGGTGGTTCTGAGCTGCCTCCACCATTCTTCCCATATGAGCAATCCGTAATTTCATTAAAGGCACGGCCCAGCTTTGTGGGCTTCTCTTGTTCCTCGAGACAACAAACATTCCAAAGATGCTGGCTTTTACAGGGTAGGAAAATGTTGGGTCTCGCTGTTTGTCCAAAGAAGGAGGGGATATGTGTATATAAAGCTGATTCACGTTGCTGCACGGTAGAGATGAACACAGCATTGTAAAGCCATCATATGCCAATTAAAAACATTTCTTTTAATTATTAAAAAAAACCGTAAGTCAAGGAGGTGCCCATTAGCCTTAAAATTAGATATTTTTACATAAGCCTTGGACATGCTCTTGACAGACCACAGTCTCTGGCCTCACTGAGGAATTGGCCGAGTCCCCTCTGTCCCTGGAGGACTAACTTGCTTGAAATAGACATTTTCTTCCCTAGTGACTTAAAACCAGCTGAACAATTATTTGGCAATCTCACCCACCACTTACGTTCATCTCAGGAGAGCCCTGCCATGTGGGGTGACGTGGTTTGGGTACCAAAGGCAGAGCTGAAGGGCTGCGGTGTCACAGCTTTCCCAAACACGTGGCCGCTTGGACGCGGGACATCCTCTCCGGCCACGGGGCCCGGAGCCGGCGAGGTAAATCACGCCGCGTCCCCATTAACGTCTCATGTTGTTGCAGGGTGGTAATTTTGACAGCAAAATAAGCTACAAAACTGCATATGCTATTGGGTGACATGCAATTTTAACTTCATTCAGGAGCAAGACCTTTGAGACATTGTTACCTGCGGGAGCAAGCAATAAAACAAGGATGTACAGGGATGTGTCAAATAGAAGCCCTCCCTAAATTATGCCGGGAGGCCCAGATTAATACATTTAATATATTCTGGTCATGAGTGAAGTGCTCATAGCAGAACAACTGCTCCTTCAGCGATATCAGTCATGGGAATGAACTACAGTCTCACTGACAGCCTGGAAAAATGCTCCCACTTTTCAAACTGTACAAATGGTGGTTGGTCACAGTAACTCAAAACTGGACACTTCATTTCAAGTTTAAAGCTAGTGGCCCAGCCACAAACTATTACTCCATCTTCTTTATTTGTGGTCCATGGTTTTGTACTCTTTAAGAATCAAATAAATACTGGTGTAATGGTTAGCAACTGCCAGTTCAACGAAAAATACTGCTAAATTCACCAATAAGTCTTTTTTCCACACACACAAATTTATGCCCCAAGACCAGAAACCATTCCTGCCACAGGGCCTGGATAGTTTTTTAATGTAGAGGGAGACTCACTTTAGTGATAAGAGTTTAAGCCCTTGCTCCTTTTTCCTTTCCTCTTGCTCATAGATCTAGCGCTGGGAACAGGGGGAGGTAAACGATCGATATATGTAAGTGGAGGCGCGTTCACTCGAGCCGTTCACTGCTTGGTGGACCAGGCGGGACTCCTCCCCACTCCGTGCCAGCTGGACATGGCTTCTGGAATTCCAGTCCACGCTGGGAATCTTCCGGGTTTGCTTCATAGGCGTCCACCTTATGCTGAGTCCTAGCCAGCACTAACTTACTGTGATATTGTTGCTGTTGATAAAAATATCTCCTGTTTCCAGAAGGTTTTTCTTTTTTTAAATAACAGCTTTATTGAGATACTATTCACAAATACAAGTCACCCATTTGTTTATTTTCTTACTTACTTTTTGGCCACTCCCCATGGCATGTGGGATCTTATTTCCCCGATTAGGGATCAAACCCAAGCTCCCTGCACTGGAGGCGTAGAGTCTTAACCACTGCACCACCAGGCAAGTCCCACAATTCACCCACTAAAAGTGTATGATTTGGTGGCTCAGACAGTAAAGAATCCACCCGCAGTGCCGGAGACCTGGGTGGGGAAGATCCCCTGGAAGAGGGCATGGCAACCCACTCCAGTATTCTTGCCTGGAGAATCTCCATGGACAGAGGAGCCTGGCCAGGCTGCAGTCCTTGGGGTTGCAAAGAGTCTGACAAAGTGACTGAGTGACTAAGCATAGCACAATACATCTGTAGATACGTGCAGACATCACCACAATTTTAGAACATTTTTATCATCCCTAAAGAAATCTCAAACTCATTAGCAGTCACTTCTTATTTTCCCTCAATCCTCCAGGCCTCGGTAACCACGGACCTACTAAATGTCTCTGTAGATTTGCCCTGTAGATTTGTAGAATGGGCAAATATATTCTGTGTATTTACATAAATAGAATCAAATAGCACATGATCTGTTGGGGTTGGCTTCTTTCACTCAGGATAATGTTTCCAGGGTTCTCCTACATGGTAGCATGGATCAGTATGTCACTCCTTTTTACAGCTGCATAATATTCCATTGCATGAATAGACCACAGTTCACTCGTTAATGGATGGATCAGAGTGCCTCCCTCGCCCCTTCCCCAAATATTCATGGCAGGCCTGCTATGCTCTAAGCATGCAGAGGACAGTACAGCATGTGTTTATTCACGGCTTTGAGGGCTTGTGGTATACCCCGAGCATCACCCTTGGCACTCTTAGTTCCGAGATATTTGATAGCTGGGGACTCCACAACCATCTTACCTGGGACAACAGCTCAGAATGTGCCTTCTGCTCAAGGATCTTCCTCCCACACAGGATGGATACGCTTCCTGTGGGGTCATTACCCTGGGAAATGTAAGCCCCTCCCATTGAGGCAGGGAAGGAGTTGGGCTGCATGTTCTTTAGAGGCCACCTCACAGATCACCAGGGTTCAGCACCCTGGCAAAGACCACAGAGAGGCCAAGCTGCAGAATCCATAGGTCAGGGCTTCAGCAGGGCTCCTCTCCATACCCGCCCTTGGGAGAGGGATTGGCTACGACTTAGTCATCTTTCCAAGGTAGAAGGCCCATCACGAGTTTGGGCGAGACCAGGAGGAGCTGGATTCAACAGGAAGCCAAAGCAGAGATTTGGGCACCGTAGCCCCAGCCGCCCTGTGTGCTGTGCGGAGAAAGCTGAGGAATCGTGCCCTGGACAGAGGCTGTGAGTTCCGGCCTGATGTCTGTTCTCCCTTCTTCCTCACTGACATAACCTCAATTACATCCAGGCATCGGTATACCCAGTTCAAAGACTATATTCCCCAGACTCCCTTTCTACAAGGGCTGGCCAATGAAAAGAAAGCAAAAGTTATTGGACAAGGATTATGGGAAATAGATCTTTAAAAAGAAGCAAACTTTTTATTAAGAACGTTTTCAAGCATGAAAAAAAGGGTAATGGACACCCATATACACCCATAGCCCAGATTTAATACTTGTTAATATTTTGCCATGTTTGCTTCTTTTGTACCCCATATATTAACCAGCCTATAATTCAAGTTATGAAATCTGTTTCAAAAAGTTGACTCAGATAGGAGACAGGTGTCCCTTGTCCATCCTTGCTTTATCCTTCTTCTTTCCTAAATCACAAACAAGAAGACTGGAGCCCCAGCAGCCATCTTGTGATTCTGAAGCCATCATGAGGATACAAGCCAAGGATAAGCATGACAAAATGTAAAGAGGGAAGGATAGCTTGCTTGATTAGCAAAATCAAACAAATAAAACTAACAAAATAAGATACCAAAAAACAAAACTCCCTCAAAAGCAAATAAAGAAAAGAATAAAATCCCCGAACACCAGTTTAATTTGAATTTCAGATAAAAATGAATGATTAGTTTAGTATGTCTCAGGCAAAATTTGAGACATACTTATAATTTTAAAATTCTCTATTGTTCATCTAAAATTCAAAATTAACTGGGCGTCCTGCATTTTGTACGGCAATCCTATAATGGGTCTGGGTCTCTGGTGCTTGTGGACCTGCCATACAAGTGCTGGACTGTCCATTTAGACCTCCCATTTTATCTAATTAACTTATTTAGTGAGCACCGATGTAAATACCTAATCTGTGCTCAGTCTTGGGCAAAGTCCTGTGAAAACAGTCAGATGGACACATGGGATTCACAGTCTAGTGCGCAATACCAATATTAAGACAAATACCCAAGTACCAGTGAAGTGAGTAAGGTAAGGGGGACCTAGGTTTTCCCCTCCCCACACTTGTCCGTACTGGTTATTCCTTGAAGACTGGGCTGTTCCCACCCCCGACCTTTGCCCACAATGCCCTTCATCTTGGAATGTCCTCATCAACACATCTGCTCGTTTCACTTCTTCCACTCATTCATTCGTTGAGCAAACTCTGGTTAAGAATCTCCTGTGCCGTGTACTAGGGGACAGAGTGCCCACCCTGCAGGGGCTTAAGGACTCACTGCCCTCTGATGAGTCCTCCACGTGCCAGCTAGAGGTCAGACTGCGTGATGATGGTGGTGCAGGGACAAGAAAAGAAGGGGAGGTGGAAGGGCAAGCCAGCAACAGAGTGGGGTCTTGAGGGATAAATAGGAGCTCAATACGCATGTGAGGTGTGAGTGCAGCCGTGATCAGTGGACAGGTGGATGAAGCTGATCACGAAAATGAGGCCACCCCACATCACGACTGGCCCCAGCCCCACCTCCCCTCTCGTGGGGAGCAAGCCAGATCCAGGGAGGTTTTGGTGTCCCCGCAGGGTGGACAGAGGGCTTCTTGGGAGCCAGATGGCCCCTGGCCCTGCAGTCACGCCCCGAGCCCATTCCAGAAGGAGAAGCTTGAGTCAGGGCATCTGAGTCATACCATCCAGCTTCCTCCACCCCAAACTTAACACTCTACAAAACAATCCTGGAAGGCCCCCGAGTGGCCACATTCTCCAGGCCCCATGAACTTTTATGGAGTGCTCCGGGTCAAGGCCGGAAGGTTTCTTAGCTACGGTCTATTTCAACCGCTCACTTGTGCTGTACTGAGCTGTCATTCACTCGTGTCTGACTCTTTGCGACCCCGTGGACTGTACCTGCCAGACTCCTCTGTCCATGGGGATTCTCCAGGCAAGAATACTGGAGTGGGTTGTCATGCCCCCCTCCTGGGGGGATCTTCCCAACCCAAGGATCCAACCCAGGTCCCCTGAGTTGCAGGCAGATTCTCTACCTTCTGAGCCACCAGGGAAACCCAAGAATACTGGAATAGGTAGCCTATCCCTTATCCAGGGGAACTTCCCGACCCAGGAATCAAACTGGGGTCTCCTGCATTGCAGGCGGATTCTTCACCAGTTCAGCTACCAAGGAAGCCCAACCTCCCATTTAACTGATAAATAAAAACGTCCCAGAGAGGGGAAAAACCCAAGGTCACATCCCACAGCCGGGTCCTGTCCAGCACTGCGGGACCCCAATTCCCTGGCCTTCCAGTGTGATCAACAGCAGAAGTTATACTTAGCAAAATCTATAAATAACACCCTGCAACCAATTGTTCGGTACACCCCAGCAGTGATCTAATCCCCTGTGTACAGACCCCAGCCCTGCCAGGCCTTAAGCCCCAGGCAGCTCAGCTTGGCGGCCACCTTAGAGAGTACAGGCCACAGCTCTAGCAGCCAGAGGACCTAGAGGTGCCTCTGGGCAGATGGCCGGAGCATCCTAGAGATTCTTTCTACAGGGGCACAGGAAGGATCCCTCTCCCAAGCTGGTCTCTCTTTCCTTTCTGTAGGGACTCTGCCTCCTAACCAGCCAGGAGCGAGCTGGCCACAAGCAGACAGGGAGGGAGCCACGGTCAATCACTCCCGTTGAACAGATTTGGGGTTGCAGCCTGGCAGGGCTAGAGCCTCCGATTACCTTTGGAGGGAGCCATCATGGATTGTGGAGTAGCTGGTTTCCCCAGACTTTGGGGAAAGTGAGGACAGCCCAGAAGCTTAGAGGACTTCAAAGACCTGCTAGACAACAGAGAGAGGCCAGGCCTCCCGACTCCAAACCCAGAGCTCCCCTGGGGTTCATTTTCACCCCAAGCCCTTCACGAACGCCAGCTCCTCCAGGCAGAGCAGTCACCCAGATGGCCCACTGAGAATGTTCCAGGGTCCTGGGATGGGCCCGTCCTAGGTGAGAGTGTCCTCTCAGGAGCGGGGGACATTACCCTTCATGGACTCAAAGGTTAGCTGCCAATTCCACCTTGCCGCCGGTAATGAAGAGCGCAGGAGACAGATGGAGGCTGCCCCACGCACAGTATGCTAATTCCGCTAACCAGTGGACCAGGAAATGGCCGGTCATTTGCGCCGCCATCTAGAGTCAGAGATGCTGCCTCAAAGCTCACTTGTCTTTAATGCTGTCCCCCTGTTGAGGATCCTCAGAGCGATCGCTCCAGCCAATTTCCAGAGAGGCAGGCAGCCGGAGGACAGGAGGAGTGATGGATGTGCGGGCCTTGCAGGGAGCCCTCCACCAGCACTCAAGTTGCCCGGGGTCCGAGCAGGCCCTGGGTGCTCTTGGGGCAGTGCCAGCATCTCCACCTTTGTTTCCCTGCCCATGGGGCCTCCCTCTCGGGGTTGAGGCCTGGACCAAGAGGCAGGCAGACTGCTTCCATCAGCCTCCTGTAAAAGAACAGAGTTCCTGTTTGTTGTCGTTCAGTCGCTAAGTCGTGTCCGACTCTTTGCAACCCCATGGACTGCAGCACGCCAGGCTCCTCTGTCTTCTGCTATATCCTGGAGTTTGCTCAGATTCATGCTTATTGAGTTGATGATGCCATCCAACCATCCAATCCTCTGCCTGCCCCCCCGCCCTGACCCCCACCTTCTCCTTTTGCCTTCTGTCACTCCCAGCATCAGGGTCTTTTCCAATGAGTCAGTTCTTTGCATTAGGTGGCCAAAGTATTGGAGTTTCAGCTTCAGCATCAGTCCTTCCAGTGAATATTCAGGGTTGATTTCCTTTAGGGTGGACTGGTTTGATCTCCTTGAGTTCCTGTTGCCAGTGGGCGTTTCTGGGCTTGCTGCTGGCTCTCAGCCCCCAGGGGGCCGCTCTCCTTGCACGTGGGGTGGTGGATGAGGGTAGGACCAGAACACTGCCTGGTACATGCAGAGCTCTGTTCTCAGATTCTGGGACATGTTTGAGGCCAAACCAGGGCTGCCTCCTTGGCTCCCATTCAATCCCTCTTACGTCCACGTCCTGGAGCCCTGGTACTTTGAACTTGAGTCCAGTCCTCCTGGGACACTTTCTCTCCAATCACCAATGGTCCTTTGCCATGGGGAAGCCACTCATATTGGGAAAGCCTGCCCTACCAAGGTAACAGAGACCTGGAGAGGCTGGTCCCACCTAGAACCTGAGGGTGAGAGCTCAGGACAACTGATTCCTGATTCCTCTCTCTCTCTCCTTCGTGTGTGTGTGTGTGTTTTCCCTGCTCACTTATGCTGGGCAAGTGCATGTAAGTGATGAATCTCAGCAGCTCTGAATCATAACATAAAGAATGTCCACCTTTTGTCCTGGGGATCCTGGGACCTCACCTGGGGTACACAAGATCCACTCATCCTAGGAAAATTAGTGCTAGAAAAGGCCCATTTTAAATGGACCTGTGTTAAGCCGGGATCTCCTTTCTTAGTAAATGGTAAAAACTAAAAAGATGTGGAATTCATCTTAAAGCTTAAATTTGTCTTAAAACTTATAAATGGTATTCCAATTTATTAAAATTAATTTATCTTGTGTGTTAAGCTATGACTATAATGCCATCTGTAATCTTTGAGCAAATAATGAATCAAATGTTGATTTGGGGGTATAAATTTTTCAGCAGAAAATTGTGCGATGACTCACTCTGTAGCCGTTCTTTGTGGTTAATTTTCACAGCATGATCTTCCCAGGTGTCATTTTTTTGCAAAATGATCCAAAGTCTTCATACATTTTCACAAAGGTGTTCGTTAATCCATGGCACTCAAATCATTCCCTTTTAGTGTCTGCTGTGTTACCACCTTCCTCCTTTCTTTCCTTCAAATAAAAAATGGCCAGATCCTTCTTTGTCAGTGGCTTTGCACAGAATTTGAATGCTTCTTCAGCGTCATTTTCACTTCTTGAAATCCTGTAACTTTAGTACAATTTGCATTTTGATTTTGCAATCAATTTATCTGAGTTTTGTATAAGTGGGCAAAGATGGACACCAGAGTTTAGCAGAAGGGGGTGTTGACTGGTCACCACATTTATAGATGGTCTGTTTCTTAGCAAACAGAGTGTTATGTTGACTCTCATTGCCCTAAGGAAGTGATGTGACTGGGGGACCCAAGTACTGAGTCCAAGGATAACAAGGACCGTGTGTGGTACCCCTTCTTTTATGTACCCAGATCCTTCTCCTGGCCAGGAGTAGTGGAGGCAACGTGCTTCATCTTCCTGGTCTATGATGGCTCTTCCTGAACCACATCGGGGACTCATCCTGACAGGGGACTTGAGCCTCTGAAAAGGACCAGCCAACACTATCAAAAAGAGCTCCCGATTTAACTGTACCCACCTTAATTTGGGTCCCAGCAGCCTTCTCATCCCTGAACAGGGTGTAGGATTCAATCTGAGATGGCACTTTCCTGCCATTTTCCCTGGGGGCAAGAGGCTGCAGGATCCAAGGAAGTGGTGTGCAGTACTTGGGGACATCCATTTCATTAAACATCATCAACAGGTTTAAAAAAAAAAAGAAAAGAGAATTTGTCAGAATTTGTTACATGCAGCTGAAGCTGCTCAGTACCATTAAATGTTAATACAATGTGGAATCTTAAATAAGGTTCGAACATAAATAATGGACACTAACATAAAATTTTGTGAAATTTGAACAAAATCTGTACTTTAGTTAATAATACTATATCACAAGTTAATTTCCTGCTTGTTTGTTTGTTTTGTTTTTTACAACATAGTATTTCTTTATATTCTCAAGTTCAGATTAGAAGTTTCAAGTCTCATTCAAAATTTTTTTTAAATCACTAAAATAATAAAGTTTCTAGACTTTTAGCAGTAATTCTAGAAGCCAGAATAAATGGCATCAAAGTTTTGAATGAACGTAAATTAGAAATCTAGCATTCTATTCATACTTAGTCAAACAAGTGGAACCAAAATGTCATAAATTCTTTAGCTAAGCAAAAATTCATGTTTTATAAAACATATATATTACACATACTATATATATGTATATAAAAGTTTTTCTACTATATTTGATAAAGGCTTGAGAAAGAACAACAAAAAAAGAGAGAAATTGGAAAGTGTTAATTAACTAAAATGGGAGCAATGAATATGAAATAGAAAAAGTGTAACAAACTAGATAAAAGTAAAAGATCATCATATCATCCAGTTGTTTTTAAACATGGCTCTTCATTAGAATCACCTCTGGAGCCTTGGAGAAAAAAAATGATACCTGGGCATTTGTGCTATTTTTTAAAAGTTCCAAGATAATTCTAATGTGTATCTAGATTTTTTAAAGTGATTACAGATTTTTCTATTAAATGACAGTTTTAGTGGTATAGAATTCTATTATTTTCTGTTGACCAATCATGATACAATGGTATTAAAATGAATAATAGTTCAAATAATCACAATAGTAAAAGATGTCTGCCCGTTTCCACAATATGTTAAAAACTATTTTCTAATTTTCCTTAGTACAGCTTCTTAGATATACACATCATTTAAAAGTGGACATTTAATTTCCAAATACATGGGGTTTTTAAAGTATCTTTGATATTAATTTCTCATTTAAATATTTTATTTTCTGCAATCATTCTGTTTTTTTTTCAGTCTTTTTATTGAGGCTTTCAATGGTTAAGTCAAAGATCTCTGTGTAAATGTCACGTTACACTTGAAAATATGTGGGTTATTTTCAAATATCTTTTGATATTGATTTCTAACATAATTCCACAGTGATAACAGACTTCGTATGATTTTAGTACCTTTAGACCATGAAACGTTTGCGCCTTGTTTTTTGTTTCTGGTTACATCCCAGTGTCTCCTGGTTCATAGTCTGTGCGGTCAGTTGCTCAGTGTCTCTGACGCTTGGTGACCCCATGGACAATAGCCCGCCAGGCTCCTCTGTCCATGGAATTCTCCAGGCAAGAACACTGGAGTGGGTAGCCAGTCCCTTCACCCGGGGATCTTCCCCCTCCAGTGATCGAACCCGGGTATTCTGCATTGCAGGCAGATTCTTTACGATCTGAGCCACCAGGGAAACCAGTTTATAGTCTATGGGAACTTAAACAGAATTTGTATCCTGCTTTTGTGTGAAATTACATAAATCTTAATTATGTTGAATTACTTTATAGTGCTTTTCAGGTCTATTATATCCTTCTACTTTTCATTCTATTAATTCCATTATATTTCATTATTATATTATTATTTCTTTCTATTAATTTTTGAGAGTTTGATATTGAATCTCCAACTAAAAATCTTAATTTACCTACTTTAAAAATTAATGGTAATTTATAGTGGAACTATATGTAACTTTGTTCTGTATTTTCCAAGTCTGTAAATGTGTTATCATATTTTCATAATTTTAAAAAATCAAATGAATTTATTTTTTTTAAGTCAAATGAATTTAAACTAAAACTATAGTAAAATAAAGAAAATGAAATGACAAAAAACAAAAATCATCATGGTCTCCCAAGTCTTAAATAATAATAGTAATAAGTAAAATGTATTGATTACTTACTATATGCCAGGTATCGATGTAAACATTTCACAAATATTGTCTTACTCAGTCCTCACAACCCTGGTTAGCGTTACCACCATTTTACAGTTGGGGAATAAAGACATAGAAAGCTTATTTTTTTCCAGGTCATAAAAATGATAAATCGTGAATTGGGATTTGAATCCAGGCAGTCTGACTCTAGACTTCGTATTCATAACTAGTAATGTGTTGGAAATTAACATGTCTTTTTTCTTCTGGGTTTGAATGATGCTGGGGGGGTGGATGTAGAATTGATATGTTGCAGGACAATAGGATAATCTGAGGAAAGAAAACTTGCCAAATGCAGCCTCCAAAATCAATAGCAAAGTGCCATACTGAAACTAGCAAGTGTACTTTATGTTTAATCATGGATCCATTTTGAAAATTCTGTGCGTAAGTCAAGAAACTGTCTTTTAGGACCACGAACCCCAGAAAACCCGGTGTCCCTCAGTTTCAGGCACAGAAAGCATTTTCCCAAAGATGCCTCATTTCTTGAAACTAATAAAATAATTGGGTTGCAAATGCTCGGGGCCTCTTTCCCCTACCAGTGAGCTCTTTTATAGACACTGAAAAGTCACTTTTTGGGGGGGCTCATTATCCCTCAAGATCCTGTGCCGCTCATTTGCATATGAAAGAGGAAGTTCATAAAAGCTCTTTCTTATTTTCCAACACTAGTTCAAATCAGGGGCCATTATCACCCTATAGAAAGATCCAAATGGCATATGGATCATTCTGGAGAAGGGGGTGAGCGCCTTTTAAGAGAATTGTTTTAGTTTTTGCAGGAAATTAATCAGAGGGATGGGCTTTGTGGAGCGGGAGCAAATCTAATCTGTTCTTTGTTCGAATTTGCCTTGCTCCAATTCCTAGCAATTGTAGACAACATGCTCTTTTGTTCGGGAGACACTTGTTACATGCATAATTAGAGACTGCAGTAGCTGTGTTTAAAGAAAAACTGTTTTCCAATGTAATGTGTGATCTTGATAATAGTATTTTCATCAAAGGTAGCAATTACATTCATTAAGCTGGGACTGGCGTGGCGGCAAGGAAATTAAGTGGCAAGTGAATAAAAAGCTCCCCTCCCCCCCTGTTATCTCCTACTCTTTATAAGTTGAAATGCACCATGGTGAGCTGGAACTGGGAAATACATAGTGCATATAAAAAAATAAAGTCCTCCTTAACCTTTCTGAATAATGACCCTGCAGATATCCTAGGGACGTCAACTATAGATGCACTTTTCAAATTAAAGGGTTTTATTCTCCCTTAATTTCCTATGCAAGTTTTAAACGAGCTCAACATATGATTCAGGTCTTTAAAGGCTGCAGGGCTCTTTAGGATTAATTCACTGTTCTTCGCACTCATAAATTAATAGTTTTGTGTCCTCAAAGAAAAAGAAAAAAAAAGCTACAACAAGGCATAAATCAACCAGTTTAGGAGAGAAATAGAGCCATTTGCCAGTTTTTAATTACTCCTTTAACTATTTATTTAGGCTTCCTTATACTTTCATTTTAAAGATGCTGAAAATGAAGTCCACATGTGGAGGGTGGAAAACACAGTGCAGGAAAAGAGCCCCCTCTCCACAGACACTCAGGTTCTTGAATCTCACTATGTTGCTGTAAGAAATTTATCCTGAAAAAAAAAATCCCACACATGTATTTGTATGTGTGTGTGTGTGTGTGTGTGTGTGTGTGTGTGATCTCCTCCAGGCAGATGCTCTGGGTCCTCCCCCACTCCATCCCCCTGGTTTAAAAGTCCTGCTTGAAAAATGTCCTTGCAATGCCTCAAAGGGCTTGATGATTTCAATTTTATTCAACAGAGCACAATGATAGCCAGACATTTCTGGGCAAAAGCAGATGGAAATATGCCACCTCCTATCAGCGCCCTAGCTCCGGCCAATGTTTTGACCTGAAAAGCTTTCTGAGAAAATGAAACCAGTCCACAAAAATCAATTGGGGACCCCTATTTCTTGTGATTGGACATGCACCGCTCTGCGGCAAGAATCATTATCTGTAAATTGATTGACCCAAATGTCATGCAGACCATCTTGGAGTGGGAAGCCGAGAGCTTGAACGGCCTGTGCATTTTCTGCTGGCTGCACAGCCAGATGTGGCAGTGGCCTTGATGGCCAACCTCTAACCAAGCGGGTCAGGGTAGGGGAGCTGCTATAATTTGAGAAAAAGCGAGACTTCAGAAGTTTTTCAACTTAACTTTCTGCCCTACTCTCTGGCAGTTGATCTGACAAGGGTATTGAATGAGGAGCCAGGAGACCTGCACGTGGTCCCAGCTGGTAATGAGAGCTAAGCTTTGTTGAATGGCTTACTATCTGTCAGGTACTTTGCTGTGGTTCACACACACCATATATCTCATTCCTCACAGCAAGTCTTCGAGGGGGGCATTGGTATTACCATTTTCACTTTCCAATCAAGAAAATAAAACTTTGCAGAAGTCAAGTAAGCTACCTCAGTTTGCATAATTAAGACATCAGGGAATGGACATCCCTACACTGCAGTCTGATTTCAAAGCTCAACCCTTTTGGTCATTGACTTCATTATCGTGAGAGCAGGGGCTTTGCTCTTTTCAGACTCAGGTTCCCTGGATGTCAATAAGGGGGCAGCTGACAAAGCCCCAGGGTCCCAAGCAGCTGGACATTTACAAGATTTTTCAGGAGACCTTTGAAGTTATCTTGTCGAAGCAGCTACTTTGCTTTTGGGGCTTTTTGGGAAAGCCACAGGTAGCCCCCAGAGATGAGAGAGGACAGAGCTGGGTACCCAAAGATCATGGGCAGTTGAAGCTCCTAGGAGGGGGTCCAAAGACAGGGGATGGGTGTGGACCTTGGTCCACTGACTCAGGTGAGCAAGAAGGAAACAGCACATTGGAGCTCAGTGGAGATGCTTTCTAATCACCATCTCAAATTACCCTCTGCCCTATACCTCTCCCCTGCTAGGTGGTAGCTCCCTTGACAGCTGTAGATCTCAGTTCAATGTGACAAAGTCAGAGTCACTTTTGGTTCATTGATCAGTCTCGGTTCGTTCTTAAGACTTAGCCATGTTGGGAATTCCCTGGTGGCCCAGCGGTTAAGAACCTGCCTTGCAGTGCAGGGCATGTAGGTTCGATCCCTAGTCGGGGAACTAAGATTCCACAGGTCATGGAGCAGCTAAGCCTGAGTGCTGCAACTACAGAAGTTCACGTGCTGCAACTAGAGAATCTGTATGCCTCAATGAAAGATCCCAAGTGCCACAGCTAAGATCCGATGCAGCGCCCACTCCCCAAAAGACAGCTCAGTTCATTTAAAAACCACAGCCTCATGTCCATTTAAAAAAAAATTTACTTATTTAGGTTTATTTTTTGGCTAAGCTGGATCTTGGTGGTTGTATGCAGGTTTTCTCTAGTTGCAGTGAGGGGGACTACTCTTCTCTGTGGTGTACAGGCTTCTCGTTGTAGCAGCTTCTCTTGTGGCCGAGCACAGGCTCTAGGCATGCAGGCTTCAGTAGTTGTGGTGCTCAGGTTTAGTTGCCCCAAGCCATGTGGGATCTTCCTGGACCGGGGATCGAACTGGTGTCCCTTGCATTGCAAGATGGATTCTTAACCACCTAACCACTCAACCATCAGGGCAGCCCCCTCATATCCATTCTGAGGCTCCTATGAACAGAATCCCAGCAGTGGCCCCATCTGCCTTCTGTCTCTGACAGCTTGTGGCACCTGTGTGTGTGTGTGTGTGTGTGTGTGTGTGTGTGTGTGTGTGTGTGTGCGCGCGCGCGCGGGCGCGCATGGTATGGGGAAGAGTTCAGGGTCTTTCTTGACTCTTTCCTTTTTCCCTCTGGTGTTGGGGTTGGCTGTGGCTTGAGAATGGATGGGAAGGGGGGAGACCTGGGCAGGTGACTCCGCTTGACTTTGTTGTTCTAGCTCCTTTTCCATGAGCATGTTATGAATGAGGCTTGACTGTCAAGGGGATTTGTTTCCTTGGGCCTTGGGGATCTCTGGCAAGAGTGGCTGCATTTCACCGCTGGCTCTTTGCATTCCTTCCCCATGCCTATTTCTTTGTTCTCAAGGGAAAAGATCCTATAGAAAGCATACCATCTACAATCCCATTCTACCTCCTGTGCCAACTCTTAGGCCTATGGACACAAGCAGGACCTGTCTTCCTTAACTTTTTGGAACAAAGAACTCAAGATGAGGTGATCCTGATCCCCTCTTGAACATTCCCCCATAATGCCATATGGTTTCCTGGGTTCTTTTCTCCTGCTTTTATGGGAAAAATTAACAATCACCTGGCTAAGTAAGTTGTCCAGGTAGGAACAAAATGCATTGGCTGATGGATTCTTTACCACTAGCGCCACCTGGGAAGTCCAGAAGATCTAAACACACTAAGAATTATTTTGGAGTTCTCCCTGCCCCACAGTCAGCATCACTGGGCACTTTTGGACTCTTTCTGACTTCCTGAACTTGCCTCCTTGCTTGTTCTTAAGGTTTTGGTTCCCTGTTGCTCCACATCTGAAAGTCAGTCCCTAATGATCCTTGGCACCAGGACTCATCTCATCCTTCCTGCAGTGAGAATAAAAACGTTGGGGGGAAAAAATGAAACGTTGAAATCCTTTCCTCAAGTACCTTCAGTACAGTTCAGTTCAGTTGCTCAGACTCTTTGCAGCCCCATGGACTGCAGCAGGCCAGGCTTTCCCATCCATCACCAAATTCCGAAGCTTGCTCAAACTCCTGTTCATTGAGTCGGTGATGCCATCCAACCATCTCATCCTCTGTCATCCCCTTCTCCTCCTGCCTTCAATCTTTCCCAGCATTAGTACAGTTCAGTTCAGTTCAGTCGCTCAGGTGTGTCCGACTCCTTGCGACCCCATGAACCACAGCACGCCAGGCCTCCTTGTCCATCACCAACTCCCAGAGTCCACCCAAACCCATGCCCATTGAGTCGGTGATGCCATCCAACCATCTCATCCTCTGTCGTCCCCTTCTCCTTCTGCCTTCAATCTTTCCCAGCATCAGGGTCTTTTCTAATGAGTCAGTTCTTTGCATCAGGTGACCAAAATATTGGAGCTTCAACATCAGTCCTTCCAATGAATATTCAGGACTGATTTCCTTTAGCATGGACTGGTTGGATCTCCTTGCTGTCCAAGGGACTCTCAAGGTCTTCTCCAACACCACAGTTCAAAAGCATCAATTCTTCGACACTTGGCTTTCTTTATGGTCCAAATCTCACATCCATACATGACTACTGGAAAAACCATAGCTTTGACTAGACAGACCTCTGTTGGTAAGTAATGTCTCTGCCTTTTAACATACTATCTAAGTTTGTCAGAGCTTTTCTTCCAAGGAACAAGCTTCTTTTAATTTCATGGCTGCAGTCACCATCTGCAGTGATTTTGGAGCCCAAGAAAATAAAGTCTGTCACTGTTTCCATTGTTTCCCCATCTATTTGCCATGAAGTGATGGGACCAGATGCCACTGTACCTTCACCCCTACCTAAAGGATATCCGCCGCCTTTAGGATAAAGCTGGATGGGAAAAGCAGGCAGAGCCTGCACCTTCTCTCTGGTCTTGAACCTGATCTTCCACTCAGGGTTGAGAAGCAGAAGCTCTGTGGCAGACAAGAGATGTCTACTGTATACACTGGGAATGGCCTCGGTGGTACCCAACTCTACTTTCCTTGTTTGTTAGGAGCCAAATCTTAAACCAAAACTAACAACCTACATGAAGATGTGGCAATAGAAGCAATTTTACACCTAGATAAGAGTGTAACATTTCATCACAGTTTTGAGAATTTGGCTAGTTGTCTCAGAGTATTTCAGAACGAAGCACTGTGCAAGTACTGTATGAATATTCTCAAAGTTAGTACCTAATTAAACATGGGCGAGGCGAGCTGCTGCCTGGGGCTTTTGCGTTTCATAAACACACAACTGTCCCTGTGTTCGGATCTGGTGCTGTGCCGGCCCCGTGACCTGAACCGGAAGCATCCACTCTCCTGACTAACACCTGTCAAGCCATGGGGTCCTTTTTCAACTCCTCCCCCTGAGGTGCCTGAGACAAAAGGAGCAGGAATCCTGATGAGCATCTCAGAGAGAGATACCGATGTGGGGGTGGGGGTGCGGTAAGGAGGGTTTGCCTAAGCAAAAGACAAATTTACTAACCTGTCCATTCTCTCCTCTCAGAAAACAAGAGTGCAAGAGATTCTTGAGTAACCAGTGACCATTTCCTAAAGCAGGGAGTGTCCCTTCTTTGGTTCCTCTGTGTTCCAATGGAGACTTCCTGAAGTTCTCATGAATTGGCATAGCTTTCCAACAGTTTTATATGGTGCTGGACAACATTTTGTAGTAATAATTCACGTGACTTTTGATTTTATGTTCGAAGGTCTGGAACTAACATGCATGATATGTGACAGCAATTCATTACATTAGCTGATGAATACAAGAATTGTGAATGTTCTTGTTTATAAAAAGCATTTACAACTAATTGAAATATCAAAAATTAAAATTAAAAAGTTTCATTTAAATAATTAAAACTTTTATACAGGTTGGAATTTTATTTGGCCTTTTAATATTAACTATTTTGAGTACTTTAAAAGCTGGCTTTTGGGAACAGATGGAAAAAGAATTCTAATTTTAAATTCTGCATTAACTTCAATTTACATTTTAAAAAATGTAAAGGTACATTCTACTTTTGTACACTTTGAATTAAAAAAATTTTTTTTTAGGTTAAAAAAAATTTTTTTTAGATCCTGAGTACACATAAGATCATAGTAAAAATAGGAAGTACAAAAATAGAGGTTAGAAAACAAAAGTAGAAATAAACTAGAAATAGAAAATCTTCAGTGAGGTGGTGATAGTCAGCTTAAAACTTTAAAACTTCATAATATCAAGTGGGCACAAGCAAGATAAAACACATTTTTTATTTAAAGAAGATTTAATTACTGATCATAACAATGTAAAGTATGTGAAAAACCATTCCCATCAAATCCATACCATGAGGAAGGTTGAAATCTCTACAATTTCACCCTGTTTATTAATGAAAAAAATAATTACTGGGGTTTCCCTGATGGCTTAGTGGTAAGGAATCTGCTCGCCAGTGCAGGAGATATGGGTTCAATTCCTGGTCCAGAAGATCCCACATGCCACCGAGCAACTAAGCCTGGTGCCACAACTACTGAGCCTGTGAGCCGCAAATACTGAAGCATGCAAGCCCTAGAACCCATGCTCCACCGCAAGAGAAGCCACTGCAATGAGAAGCCTCTGCTCCACCACTAGAGAGTAGCCCCTGCTCCTCGAAACCAGAGAAAAGGCTTCGCAGCAAGGAAGACCCAGCTGAGCCTAAATAAATAAAGTAATAACTGATTAAAACAATAAGACCAGGGGAGCTCTTTGGTGGCACAGAGGTTAAGGTTCCAGGCGTTCATTGCCATGGCCCAAGTTCAATCCCTGGTCAAGGAACTGAGATCCTACAAGCTGTGAGGTACAATCAAGTGAAGTTGCTCAGTCGTGTCCAACTCATGGTGACCCCATGGACCGCAACCCGCCAGGCTCCTCTGTCCATAGGATTTTCCAGGCAAGAATACTGGAGTGGGTTGCCATTTCCTTCTCCAAAAACTTAATTCATTATTTTAAAAAACCCAATAAGACCATAGCTGCGCCTCTGCTGGTGGGTTAGCTCCAAGAGCAGGGCTATCAGGGCCTGGCCTCCTCGCCTTCAGAGAACAGTTGCAGAGATGATGGCATGGGCTCATGTTCTGTCTCATGCATGCTGAAATCATCATGGCAAAGTCAGAAAGTAGGGCGGTAAAAATGGTAGAGGGACTAGGGGTCAAAAACCATTAGAAGCAAAGGCTTGTTTTGAAACTTATATAAACTTGTTTGAAATTTTGTCTTTCCTTTTTTTTGCCTGAGCCATATGGCATACAGGATCTGAGTTCCCTGACCAGGGATCGAACCCACAACCCTTGCAGTGGAAGTGTGGAGTTTTAACCACTGGACAACCAGGTAAGTCCCCTGAAATTTTTATTCTTCTGGGGTTTGCCGTGGATTGCTGAGGCCCAGTAGAAATTTTAGACCAAAAAACCTGCTGGGAGGCTGCAAACATTTGTATGAATTTAGGGTCAACTGGGGCCTTCCCAGGTGACTCAGTGTTGAAGAATCTGCCTGCCAATACAGGAGATGCAAGAGATGAGAGTTCGAACCTGGGTTGGGTTGATCCCCTGGAGTAGGAAATGGCAACCCATTCCAGAAGTCTTCCCTGGAAAACTCCATGGACAGAGGAGCCTGGTGGGCTACAGCCCATGGGGTCGCAAAGAGCCGAACATGACTGAGCACCCCACCCACATATTATAAGGTCAACTGAAGTGAGAAGTGTGCTGATTCCAAGACAGTAGGAAGGTTCACACCAAATGATGACCTGTTAGAACATGACGGTAGATGAATGGAGCCTGAGTTTTTAACGTTGAGTAAAGCAACACCTACGCCCTTCTGTATCTAGTCAGTTTTCAGTGTTAGTACATTTCAACCTGAGTAATTCCCAAGAATTCTTGCCCGCTGTACAAGGGCAGGGTTGTTTCAGCCTCAAGATGCTCTTTATTATGAAATATACTTAAAATGAGCTTAGCAGCAATCAATAAGCAGCACATCCTTAGCTTTTGTCTACTTGGAAAAATCAATTGGGTTGAAAAGATGGAGCATTAATACTCAAAGGAACTGTACATGCATTATACATGCAGTGATAGGTTTCTGTACATGCAGTGATAGGTTTCTGTCATATGACCGAGTGCAAAATAACTCAAAGGACCCACAGAAGCTGTCTACTCAATCAGAGGTGTTCCCCTCAGACTCCCCAACCATCCAAAGATGCAAAACCTTACAACTCTGGTATTATTTTATTGTGTTTACATCTCCAAGAGGAAAATAAAGAACAATTTCTCTCTAAGACAAATGATTAGATTTTAAATCACCACGTTCAGTTCAGTTCAGTCGCTCAGTCGTGGACTGCAGCATACCAGGCCTCCCTGTCCATCACCAGCTCCCTGGAGTTTACTCAAACTCATGTCCGTTGAGTCAGTGATGCCATCCAAATATCTCATCCTCTGTCGTCCCCTTCTCTTCCTGCCTTCAATCCTTCCCAGCATCAGGGTCTTTTCAAATGTGTCAGCTCTTCATATCAGGTGGCCAAAGTATTGGAGTTTCAGTTTCAGCATCAGTCTTTCCAGTGAACACCCAGGACTGATTTCCTTTAGGATGGACTGGTTGAATCTCCTTGCAGTCCAAGGGACTCTCAAGAGTCTTTTCCAACACCACAGTTCAAAAGCATCAGTTCTTCAGTGCTCAGCTTTCTTTATGGTCCAACTCTCACATCCATACATGACTACTGGAAAAACCATAGCTTTGACTAGATGGACCTTTGTTGGCAAAATGATGTCTCTGCTTTTTAACATGCTGTCTAGGTTGGTTGTAAGTTTTCTTCCAAGGGGCAAGCATCTTTTAATTTCATGGCTGCAAACACCAAATCTAAGGTGATTTATCTTATCATTAACTCTCTTGCTAACAAAGGTAAACTCTCATTAAAGCAAGCCTCACTGAGCCTCCTATCTTGGGGTGGGAGAATTGCAATGAACACACTGCCCACGATTGCTTTTGGCTCCACAGAACTAAGTGCACAGCTTCTAGCTGGAGCCCTGGGAGAGTGACTGCTCACGCTCAATGAGCAAGTCACCTCTGGATTCGATAGGAGGAGGTGCCCCTCTTGTTCCTTCTGCTCTACCCCTCTGAGTAGGTGGGTGTTTGGGGACTTCTGGATTTGCTTAGTCAGTCCTGTTATATTGGGGTGCTGCACAGGTTGAAAAGGAGCTCAGACATTGGGGCTGGAATCATGCGAACATTACTCAAGTTTGAGTGTGTAATGAAGACGCTCAGGGGTGTGGTGACAAAGGCAGACTCCAGTCCCCAGGTCCAGTGATCTAACTGGAAGTGATCTTCCTGACTGGTCAGGAAGTCTGTCTTTCCACAATGACAACAGGTGATACAGGACAGAAGGCCCAGGGGAAACCTGTCTTTACACCACTAGTAACTGTTTACGTTGTCTCCCAGACCTCAACCTCCCACCTTATTTTATGTTTGGGTTATTGTTTTTGTTTTTTTTAGCTGTACCATATCATTTGTGGGATCTTAGTTCCTGGAACAGGGATCGAATCCACACCCCTTCCAATGGAAGCTCACAGTCCTAAACACACGACCACCAGGAAAGTCCCCTCCTGCATTTTACATATAAATTTTCAAGAGCCTCTGGACATTCTGCTGGGACAGGATCTGAAAATAAACATCATCTCTAACGACTCGGGAATTCTGGGACTAGTATTCCATGGTCTGCACTTTAAGACTCCAGAAGTTACTCTAAAGTACAGTGAGGACGTTGATACAAAGGATAGAAGATGAGTCATGGTAGAATCTTGATAAATGGAAGAATGTCCACGTAAGGGAAAAGAAACCAAGAGTCGGTCAAAAGTAGATGTTTGTCAAAAAGCAAAGGAATCAGAGTCTTAGAAGATGGGTATCCAACTCTATAAAAGTCACCAATTATGGGTCCAAAGATAACTTGAAGAAAATCATTTACATTCACTGACAAAAGTAAACACCAACCAAAAGGAGATTAAAGGAGCAGGCGCTGAGGATGAGCGGATGCCCGAGCGCTTCTGCAGACTGAAGGAGGGAGCCCATCGGGCTTTGTTTTTCCGTCGCTGAATCATGTCCAGCTCTCTGCGACCCCATGGATTGCAGCACGCCAGGCTTCCTCTGTCCCCTGCACTATCTCCAGGAGTTTGTTCAAATTAATTTCCATTCAGTTGGGCTAGACAAGCTACAAATGAAATTACGAGAGAATAATGATGCAAGTTCCTAGGGAAGGTCTTCCCTCTCTCTTTTTATGATGTGACACCCAGATGAACTGACCAACTTCGGTGGGATCTGACTTAGGAGGCAACACTTGCATCAAGGGTTGGCCAGTTTTTCTTTAGGCTTCATGGGCAAGAGGCATAATTGGGGATATCAGGTCCATGTTTATATAGCATTTTAAATGTAAAAAAGAAATTACTTTGCAGGTCATAACAAAACCAGGCAGTGGGTCAGATTTAACCCCCAGGCCCTGGTTCTGCCCACCCAATTTAAACCTGGGTCCTTGGATTTGAGATGCTTTGAATGTTGTTGTTGTTGTTGTTGTTTTTTTTTCTGGTCCAAGAAAATATTATGTTTGAGTACCTCAAGTCAAATCACATATAATCAAATTACAACCAAAGGCAAGCTGGTAATCCCAAGGCCAGGGTGGCTGGTCCAGTTGATGTGAGAGGGCCCCAGGGAAGTCTTCCCACTCCGCACACACACACTGCTTTGTGGGGGGGCGTCTTTCAAAGTGGTCAGTGCTGCTTATCCGCAGAGGTCAAACCTTCAAGGAATTAGGTATCAGACCCCTTTTCTGTCCTCTCTGTTTCAGAGTCTAGTCTCCCGTGTGGCCGAATGGAGCTGACTGCATGGCTGTGTCTATTTGAGAAAAGCAGAATGATCAGTTAAAGGTAAATGAATGCACAAAGGGAAAACTTCCAGTAACCCTATAGGTAGCTTTAATTTTATTTTAAATTACACAAGATTATATTTACTTTATTACAATTGTATGCTCTAATAAAATTATGAAGTTCAAATAGTCAGGATGATACCAGTGATCCCTGTGGCTGCCCTCTTGACCCCCCGTCCCAGGGCAGCCCCCAGCGTGTTGACTGTGTTTTCTGAGTTTATTCCAAGAATTTATATACATGCTTGGATTTACAGAATATATAGATTTGTACTGTTATGCACAAATTTTATGTGATGTGTTATTTTCTTAAACAATGGAACTTGGTGATGATTTAATCTTGGAACATGGGTCTTACTCTTTTAAACTGCTGCACCAGATCACATGGTATGTATGTCCATGATTTATTTATTCTCCTACCTAGCTATTTCTAATTTGTCACAACTGCAAACTCTGCTGCCCTCAAAGTCCCTGACATGACTTTCTGTCCATCCTCCCAGAGGCACTGGCCACTACAGCTGGGTTTCTTTTGACAACAATATATAATTTATATGTTTATTTTCCAATTAACCAAGGTTATTTGAAGTTATGATCAGTTTTTTGCAGCCTACCTTTTGGTTATTTACTTCTCATTGTGTACAGTAAATGTTGCCTGTTAAGTCTGTCTTCTTGGCATTTATAAAAGCTTCCTTTATGGCAAAAATTCAAAATTAGATAATTCATTTGCATTTGAAAAGAAAAACTTCTCTCTGTATATATATATATGTCACACTTGCTGATTATGCTACCCAGTCCCTCTCTGCTCTTACCATTTCCTACTTGACTTGTTGATTTCTAAGTCAGAGGCTGTGATTATGACTTTATCAATGTTTTCACTGTATTTTTATTATTTGTTTGGTTGTCTACAGTTCCCAGCTACACTGTAAGAGACATAAACTTCATGACTACTGGACCTTCTTGGTGAAGGCTTCCTGTTTTATTACGAGATCTCCTTTTCTGCCATTTAAAAATTATTTTAGCCTTTAACTCCATTTTGATGTTAATTTTGCTGTTCTTGCTTCCTTCTTAGTAGCATTTTGTATGGGTTTTCTCCTTCTGTTCATTTCAACTTTCCTGTGCTGCTGTTTTTTTAAGATGTTTCTAACATTATGTAGCTGGGATTTAAATTTTCCTTTTGTCCCATTTTAACATAGTTTAATGGGTGAGTTTAACCCATTTACAAGTTTTACTATGTTTAGCTACCTTGCTTTGTTCTCCACTTACCATAATTTCTTTGGGGAAAAAAAAGCTGTGTAAAGTTAAGTTTTTTTAAAGTTATTTTAAAAATGTATATTTTATGTATTGGCTTCACCAGGTCCTCTTTGGTGCTCATGGACTTTCTCTAGCTGCAGTGAGCAGCGTCTACTCTTCATGGTGGTGCACAGGCTTCTCTCATTGTGGTGGCCTCTCTTATTGTGGAACATGGCCTCCAGGCTCACGGGCTTCAGAAGTCGCAGCTCATAGGCTGAGTAGTTGCAGCGTTGGGCATGTGGGATCTTCCTTGGAGCAGGGATCACTTATGTCCCCTGCATTGGCAGGCAGATTCTTAACCAATGGACCACCAGCGAAGTCCTCAAAGTTACGTGTCTTTTTTCCCCTTTATATTGTGAGTTACCCACACAGGTGATGGCAAATCAAACCTCCAGCAGCCACTCCCGCTCAGATCTGTATCCTGCTCCATCTTTCTTCCTGCCTCGGGGTGGTTCTTTGACGGCTATGATGGAGATGAATTTCTTTTGGAATTTCCTTAGTTCCCGTTCAGTACCCTTCTCACTCCTCTCCTGCATCTTCCTATTGCCCTGTCCACCCACCCTCCATTCTTTCTCGCCAAACCCATATGCTCCCACCACACCTGTTTGTCTTACAGGCCATGTTCTCAGCTAGTTTCTCTGCTTGAAATGATCTGAAACAATCCCTGAAGAATTATTAGCTAGCAAAGGGCTATGTGGCAGCGAACTTTTAATAGGACACTCCTAAAAACGAACACACCTTAAAGACCCAAAGGAATGAATCTGAGGGGGCCTTCACCAGCCAAACTGAGTTTGAATCATTTCTGTCATGTATCAATAAGCAACTTATTTCCCTGTCTGTGCCTCAGCCTCCTGGCCTTTAAAATGGGCTCACAAGAGCACCTATCGTATAGAACTGAGTTAAAATGTGTCGAGAGCATAGAATAATGACTGGCACATGATAAGAGTGTGAGAGATCTTAGTGCTATTGTTGTCATTCTAATGGATCTAAAGAAATACTTTTTTAAATGCTGCTGCTGCTAAGTCGCTTCAGTCATGTCTGACTCTGTGCGACCCCATAGACGGCAGCTCACCAGGCTCCGCTATCCCTGGGATTCTCCAGGCAAGAACCCTGGAGTGGGTTGCCATTTCCTTCTCCAATGCATGAAAGTGAAAAGTGAAAGTGAAGTCGCTCAGTCGTGTCCGACTCGTCGCGACCTCATGGACTGCAGCCTACCAGGCTCCTCTGTCTATGGGACTTTCCCGGCAAGAGCACTGAAGTGGGTCACCATTGCCTTCTCCATTTAAATGAGCTTTTTAAACTAATTAATTTGGCTGTGACAGGTCTTAAGTTCACATGCAAACTCTTAGTTGTGGCCTGTGGGACCTAGTTCTTTGATCAGGGATGGAACCTGGGCCTCCTGCATTGGGAGCATAGAGTCTTAACCCCTGGACCACCAGGAAAGTCCCTAAAGAAATACTTTCGCATAGGGTTGGCCTTGGTGGTTTTCTATGTGTGTGGATTCACTAAGGAGAACAGGAAAAAGACACCTGACGTAAACGTCCTGATGAGAATGTGGTCTTCCTCAATTTCGCACGGCAGCCTGGAGTGCACAGCACCTCGTGCCCTTGGTCACAGTGACTGCGTGGCACACGTCACTGAATGACAAATGTAAAGACGGACTGGAATCTAGGTTTCTAAAACACTGCAGGAAATGATGGGGAAGAGATAGGCTGAAACCTCCTATGAGCTTAGACAACAGTGTATCACTGAGAAAAAGGTCCAACAATACAGATTTCCAGAAGTGATACTACAAACACAGGCATAAATATCAGCTAGATAAGAGCTATCCTGTGAAGTCAGTCATGTCTGACTCACTGCAACCCTATGGACTGTAGCCTACCAGGCTCCTCCATCCATGGGATTTTCCAGGCAAGAGTACTGAAGTGGGTTGCCATTTCCTTCTCCAGGGGATCTTTCCGACCTAGGGATTGAACCCAGGTCTCTGCGTTGCAGGCAGACGCTTTATGATCTGAGCTACCAGGAAAACCCCATACATAGTGTGAAGATGTGCTCAAAAGACGTGACCTCTCCACTTAAAGCTGCTTTTTTTGGTTTAAAAAGAAGCAGGGGAAAGGGGTGATCAATCTGGTAAAAATTTTATTTAGCATCACAAATTTAAAATTGGTCTCTTCCCTGAAAACAAACAAAATTGGCTTACATGACAGGCAAGCTACCAGCTTGGTAAACAAAGGTGCAGTGTCTGTCTTGCGGGAAGAGTACATAGTTTTCTTACTTCTGTATGCACAACAAACAATTTTGCTTTATTAAAGTAGCAAAAGCCTTCAGGTAGTGCTTTATTTTTTCATTCTCCGTAGAATACTGATTTTGTAACATGATTACAGTCTGATGTGTACCATTACAACCAAAGTTTTACTTTCTGAAAGATCAGCAAAAATACATCAGCAAAGATATAACTAGTGCATTTACTAAAACACACCATAATCATAAAACCAAGTGATTACAATCATCCTCACGTTTGACGTACCAGCTATATCCTAGGAGAGCTGGTATATTTGGCAGATGATTTATAAATGTAAGTAATGACATCTATCAGTCTTAACACTTCTGAAATGTTATTTCTTTATCAGTTAAACCTAAAACAAACCAATAAGAGGACTGAAACATAACAAGGATGTAATCCAGAACGTGTTGAACAGAGACAGTGGTAAACAGTAGGAAGAACACTGAATTGGGAGCCAGTACATTTGGATTTCTGTCTTATCTTTGGCCCTGGATGGATGATCTTGGGTAAATATTCTGGGCTACATGAATCCTTCACTTTTAAAATGAAGAGAGTTGGCTGGATGGCTCTCTAAAGTCTTTCTAAGATTTGAAAGTGAAAGTGTTAGTCAGTTAGTCGTGTCGGACTTTTTGCGACACCATGAACTGTAGCCTGCTTCTGTACATGGAACTCTCCAGGCAAGAGTATGGGTGTGGGTAGCCATTCCCTTCTACAGGGGATCTTCCCCACCCAGGGACTGAACTCGGATCTCCTGTACTGCAGACAGATTCTTTACTGAGACACCAGGAATCGGGAGCTTTCCATAATTCTAAAACCTTTGACACCGATTCATTCTTGTGTTGTAAAGTGAAATTCCTGACAATACTAACGTGGCAGTTGGGGTGAGTCCAGCTCTGCCCACATAAATACAACTTGGTGCTTGTGTTCAAGTCTCTTTCTTCTGGGACCCGTAATGGCCCTATTCTCAAATTAACAAAGAGTAATGATAGGTTTCAGGAGGTAAACAAGCCTGTCCTTCCACTAGACACAAATTCAAAACCCCCAAAGTCATGGTTATTAAGAAAAGCTATAATGGAAGAACTATGAGGAAAACCCACCATATCCTTTTTGGTAACTGGTACAATAACAAAATTCACTAATGGAAGAAGGCAGGGACAGATATTAACTACAATACATGATTTTCAACTGTTATTTTCAAACATGTGCAAAACTATACACACAATTAGAACTGTATCAATATGAAATATAAATTCAAGGTTCAGATATACACAGAAGCCTCGCTCATACTGCTAATCTGAACAAGGTTTATTGTAGCTTCACGTGTTTATAACTCTAGGGGAGGAAGTTAGCGTTACTTATGTTGGCTTCTGTTCTGTCATCTGAAAAGCCCACCTCATTCAAATAATCACGGAAATCAAAGTTGTCCCTGCCACGCTTTAGGACAATTCATCCATCCCCTACTTTCCTTATCAGAGTACCGTCCTTTTGTTCTGAAAGACTGAATGACTGGTTTCCATCAGCTCCCTATCTGAAAGTAGACTTGATCTCTTTTGATCGGAGGTCAAAATTTGTCCATATTTCTAATATTCTAATGTAACTCCCATCTCCACTATACTTACACAATTCTGAATATTTAACCAAGATATGCATTATACAGATTTGAAGAACATGAATGTGTAAAGCAAAATTACTTTGAAAATGTCAAGTTTTCTTAATAAACATCATCCTTTCATTAAAGTACTAAAGTGCTTCCCATTTGACAGCAGTGATTGCTTTAAACAACTGGATGTGTTGAAACATTCTCCAACACCTCTAATCCATGCCCTGTCCCAGGAAATATAATACACTCAGCCCTTCACTGTACACCTCCCGCCTAGGGGACAGAGGACTTAGATCCTGTTCTCTTGGCGAGAATCCCTGATACTGAAGAACTGGCATTGCCAGCTAGATATTTTGTTGAGCTTTGTCCTTCTATAATTTGACTGTAAAACAAAAGATTTTTGCCTTCCTAGATCTGTCCTTTTTTACAATATCTAAATATGCTTTTCAAACCCTACAGCTCTCTTGTACTCCTCCTTCCTTACAGGATTTTATTTTTTTTTTAGATTCAAAATGTATACTTTATTTTTTCCATTTATTTTTATTAGTTGGAGGCTAATCACTTTACAATATTGTAGTGGTTTTTGCCATACATTGACATGAATCAGCCATGGATTTACATGTGTTCCCCATCCCGATCCCCCCTCCCGCCTCCCTCTCCATCCCATCCCTCTGGGTCATCCCAGTACACCAGCCCCGAGCACTTGTCTCATGCATCCAACCTGGGCTGGTGATCTCTTTCACCCTTGATAGCTTACAGGATTTTAATATACTTCATTAAGAGGGCAAGACAACCCCTCTGGATAATCACTGAACTAAAGTATAATTTTTGAATTACCTATCATGATAAAGCTCAACAACTAAGCTTGAGTAAACAGTTTTACTCAGTATTCAATTTAAATTGAAGCCCAAGTATTCAATATAAAGAGAAGTAAACAGCATCGTTGGTAAAATGAATATTACAGTGTTGAGTATATTCTGATTATTAAACCAAATTATTTAAACTTCATACTTGAAAACTACTGTAGAGACTGTTTATTATTTTTTTTTAAGTCTGATCATCTTTAATTTATTTAAATGTTTTTTTATTTATTTGGCTGTGTCGGGTCTTCGGTCACATGGGATCTTTCGTTGAGGCACACGGGCTCTCTAGTTGGGTCACACGGACCCTGGAGCATGCAAATTCAGTAGTTGCCGAGTGTGGGTCCAGCTGCTCCGTGACACATGGGATCTGAGTTCCCCTACCAGGGCTCAAACCCATGTCCCCTGTACTGCAAGGCAGATTCTTCACCACTGGACCATCAGGGAAGTCCTCAAGACTTGTTTTCAAAATGATT
Source organism: Muntiacus reevesi (assembly GCF_963930625.1). Taxonomy (NCBI): domain Eukaryota; kingdom Metazoa; phylum Chordata; class Mammalia; order Artiodactyla; family Cervidae; genus Muntiacus; species Muntiacus reevesi. The sequence goes on along the minus strand of NC_089250.1, from coordinate 164,218,728 downwards.
TACTGCAATCATCATAAAATACACCTTTCACACTGGTCAGTTATAGGAACAAATTATATCACTTTCCTTTGTTAAAATGTTTTCTTCAATTATATAAATTATAGAGTTATACCCTCATTTTCCACTCATTTTCTTATATTCAGAACACTTTCAGTTCAGTTGCATCTGACTCTTTGCGACTCCATGGACTATGGCACACCAGGCTTCTCTGTCCATCACCAATTCCCAGAGCTTGCTCAAACTCATGTCCATCAAGTTGGTGATGCCATCCAACCATTTCATCCTCTGCCATCCCCTTCTTCTCCTGTCTTCAGTCTTTCCCAGCATCAGGGTCTTTTCCAATGAGCTTTTCCAAAGACTTTTAGATTTTTCTAAATAAATTTTGATCAGTGTCTACCTAGTTTAGCAACTTAGAATTGAATCTGTTTGTTCTATAGAACTGCCAATGATCACAAATGTCTCTTTGACTGATGATGTATAATGATAGGAATATAAAATAGCCATATCTGCAAGAAAGACTCAAACTGTCTTTATTTTCCCAAATTCTAATAAAGTGAAACTTCTGTATACTGAAGCTAGAATGATAATAGAGCTTTAAAAACAGTTTTGGAGAAAATATGGGCACATTTCTTCCCAAATTTTAAAAATGATTTTCTGTGCCTAAGTTAAACAGATTGTAAAGAAAAGACAGAAAGGGTCTCAGATCCAAGATGAAGGGCCCAAATGAAATCATTCAGTGAGACGGAGGTCCACAGCCCCCAACAAGGCACAGAGTTTAAAATTTAACACCAGCGGCACCAGGGAGAGGCTCCAATTCTCTGGCTGGCCTGTCAGTATTCCTCTCCGATGCACTTTGCAATGGTGTTCAGCTGGATATTTGAAGTTCCTTCATAAATTGTGCCTTAAAGAAAGGGGAGAAAAAGAACAAATAGGAGTGGAGCCACGGTAAAAGAGTCTGTACAACAATCAGGTCAGCAAACACCACCTCTGCATTTACTATAAAACTTTACCAGGAACACTATCCAATGTCCCCTAAATGTGGTATTATTTGACAAGGTAATTTTACCTAAGAGATAACAATATTCCATTTGATTTACAGATTTCCAGAATCAGTATTAAACAGGTGAAGTTCCCCGTTCCTAAACTATCAAGGTACAAGCCTGGATGGTTTCCTGGGAAGAGGCAGCTTTTATAACTGCTGAGTATCTGTCTTCCCACCTGGCAGTGCAGCAGCAGAATGCTCAGGCTTGGTTACCCACTTAATGTCTAAAATTAGCACTGAGCTTCCAGCAACAGCATTAAACCAGTCAAAAATATTAGCATTTTTAGTAAAAGAACAATTAAGACAGCAGAATTTGTTGTGGTTTTATTGAAAGGCCTTCAGAGGCCTTGAGGCATTTAAAAAGACAATTTGATGCTTAAAAAAAAAAATAAATCTACCTTTTGAAAGGAAGAAGTAGGGGAGAAAAAAACCCAGCCACAAGAAAAGGAGAGCCAAGAAATATAGTAACTGAAGAGATTAAAACTGCCTCTTCCTAGGTACCAGTAACAACAACAACAAAAATCAAACCAATACAACAGCCTAAAACACCTACAGAGTCAAAGAAAACAAAATAAATGTTAAAAACTCTATTTACCAATCTTCGCATCTCGGAAATATTTTTCCACAGGGTAACTTTTGGTGTAGCCCACTCCTCCCATCCACTCGATACACTTGCTGGTAATGAGGCCTGCAAGCTACCAAAAAGAAGCACAAATCATGCTGAAACCATATAACTTACACATGACCAACACTCTAAAATATTCTTAGTAACACGGATTCACTGCCATTGGCAACTGGAAGGATCGAGGTTATTTTGTAAATTAACATTTCTTCGTCCCACTCTCTATACCATTTATGGAAAATTTCCTACTAGTTCATAAAATTCTTCTTCTTTTAAGAGAATTAGGGTCTTTGTTTTAGATTCATACACTTGTCGACAGTGTCATTTACTCAGCAAATGTTAACCAAGAGCCTTCTTGTATCACCCACTCTGCCAGCCACAATGTCCGGGCACTGACCAGTCACTGCTCTTTTGGTCCTGCTGGTCGTTCAGAGAGACGGATGTTGAACCACGATCACCGAAACTGAAAACCTGTATGGGGTCAGAGAAGAGCCTGCAGGAGAAACTGCCGTGGTTTAGATGGGGCAATGGGTGAGGAAGGCACAGCCTCGCTGACAGCTAAAGGACAAGTCCAAGGGACATTTCAAACTGAGGAATGAGGCGTAGAAAGGCTCCAAGGGGGAAATGGGTTCACTGACCTCAGAGGCCTGAGGACCGATGGGCTGGGATAGGGGTGAGCTGTGAAAAGGGAATGGGTGTGGGCAGCAGTGGGCCTCATGTGATGTGAGCAGTTTAAATATTCTGCTGGCCCCCAAAAGGTGTCCAGAGAAGGATCCCCAGAAAGTATAAATGTGCATCACCTACATGGCATAGGAACTGGCAGGTTGATTAAGTTAAGGGATGATCCCAGGTTATCAGGGCAGGTCCCGTGTCATCACAAGGGTCCTTATAATGGAAAGAGGGCAGTAGAGAAGGGTGATGTGGCCACAGACACAGGAAGATCTAAACACACGACACTGCCGGCTCTGAAGACAGAGGAAGGGGCCCTGAGTCTCAGAAAGCGAGTGGGTTCTAGAAGCTGGGGAAGAAGAGGAGATGGACTTTCCCCTAGAGCCCCCAGGAGGGCAGCTCCACTGACACTCATATTTCTCCCCATGTGTGTGTGCATGCACACGTGTGTGCAGACACATGTGTGAACGTGTGTGCATGTGCGTGTGTGTGCTCAGTTGCTCAGTCGTGTCCAACTCTCTGCAACCCCACGGGCTGTAGCCCGCCAGGCTCCTCTGTCCATGGGATTCTCCAGGCAAGAACACTGGAGTGGGTTGCCGTGTCCTCCTCCAGGGGATCTTCCCGGCCCAGGGATCGAACTCGAGTCTCCGTGCGTCTCCTTCATTGCAGGTGGATGTTTTACCACGGCACCACCCGTGAGGCTCATTTCAGATGTCTTACCCCAGAACTGTGAGACGATAAAACTGCACTACCTCAGGCACCAAATTCTCAGTAATTTGTTCAAAGCAACAATAGGAAGTGAATAAAAAGGCCCCATTTGTTGTGAGGAGTCACTGAAGGGTTTAAAACTGGAGCGCGGCATGGCCTCATGGACACCTTGAAAGGGACACTGGACTGGAGGAAGCCACAGGGACCAGCGAGAAGCTAGAAGGAGACTCCGGTGGTTTGGTAAAGAGGTGTGACAGCCTGGACTAGACAACTGGTAATGAATACCAGGGGAGAGAGAAACAAACTCAAGACAAATTGAGGGGTGGAATTCTCGTGACGGATGACGGGTTCAACAGGGAGCAGGCGCGCAGCAGGGGTGTCGAGGGGACTCAGGTTTGTGAGTGCGCAGGGCGGGGAGGGCGTGGGGGGTAGAGCAGAAGCGATCTGTTAGTCTGCAGCTCAGGAGGGAGGCTGTGGCACAAGATTAGACCTGAGGGCCGAAGGGGCTAAAGAAATATCTGAGGCCAGGGAAGGGCATACACTGCCGAGCCCCGTGATGCGACCAAGTCTCCGCCCAAGTCCACCTCGTCACATGCAGAGTACAGTCAACACGTGGACAGTCTTCTCCTGCTATTTTCTATTTCACATTATCTCCAGGGCGCTCGCTTTGTCCCAACTTGAAACCACAGCCACGATGCCAGTGTTCAGCTGAGGCTCGCCTAGGGATTTACAGTGGGTTTTCCACCTGAACTGGGTGACTTGGTTTCTCCTGAGAGCCATGAGAACAGGGAAACCCTACAGAGTTAAAGCACCCTCCTATGGCAGCTTTACTTTCTTGCATTTCCTGTGTAGGAACTAGAAAGTCCATGTTATTTTACTTGAAAAACAAACAAATGTTCAACCAATGTTCCTGAATGACAAGGTTAATAAATAAATGTCTTAAAAATTAAAAGATTGCAACCTGAAATTATCACAGCATTGTTAATCGGCTATACTCCAATGTAAAATAAAAAGTTTAAAAAAGAGTTTTTTTAAAGACTGCATGACTCTTGTTTGTTTTACCTCTGATGCATAGTATTTGGCCATAGATGCTTCTTTGATGATTGGCCTTCCAGCTTCTAAGAGCCTCGCAGCATTGTATGTGAGTAATCGTGTCGCTTCCAGCTGGGTGGCCATGTGAGCCACTTGATGTTGGAGCCCCTGGAATAGTCAGACCCAGTGTAGAGAATCACGATTTCTGGAAACACAGCTCATCGTCAAAATCCTGCCTGGATATGGAACACCGACAGACGCAAAACGTACTTGCCCAAAAATAAACATTCATTTTGCAAAAGTGTTATTTAGTTATACCCAACTCTTTTTGACCTCATGGGCTCTATGTAGCCTGCGAGGCTCCTCTAGTCCATGGGATTCTCCAGGCAATTACACTGGAGTGGGTAGCCATTCCCTTCTCCGAGGGATCTTCCCAACCTAGGGATCGAACCCAGGTCTCCTGATTGCGGGCAGATTCCTCACTGTCTGAGCCGCCAGAAGGTACCTTAAAACCTGCAATCTAAAATAAACCACGCCACATATTGCTTCTGAAAAATTTTTCAAAGTTCAGGTAAATTGTTTACAACTGCCGAGATTTAAAGCCTTCCCTGCTGGCTCAGTGGTAAAGAATTCACCTGCAATGTAAGAGTAGCAGGAGATGCAGGTTTGATCCCTGGGTCGGGAAGATTCCCTTGAGGAGGGCATGGCAAACCACTCCAGTATTCTTGCCTGGAGAATCCCATGAACAGAGAAGCCTGGCGGGCTACAGTCTATGGGGTCGAGAAGAGTCAGATACAACTGAAGCAATTTGGCATGCATGCCAAAATTTAAAAGATAAATTATCATAGAATTATGTTTAAAAATGTAAGTGTTATTTTTAATACTGTGTCAAGCACTTGAAACATCTGAAATAAAGTGAAAGTCGCTCAGGCATGTCCGGCTCTTTGCAACCCCATAGACTGTAGCCTGCCAGGCTCCTCTGTCCATGGAATTCTGGGGGCCAGAATACTGGAGAGAGTAGCTGTTCCCTTCTCCAGGGGATCTTCCTAACCCAGGGACTGAACCCAGGTCTCCAGCATTGCAGGCAGATTCTTTACCATCTGAAACACCAGGGAAGCCCTTTAAAACATCTATTTGATTCCAAATCATCCTAAAGAGTCTGCAGTGTTATTTTTACAGATGAAGCAGCTGAGGTTTGCAGAGGTGATGTAACATGCTCAAGGACTAAGCCAGCAAGACAAAGAACCGGGATTCTAACCCAGGATGTCTGACCACAAACCCCAGGCTCTGGAACTTGGAATCCGTGAGGAGGCAGCTCCCAAGTGCTCACCTGTGTATCCTGAATCATGCCATAACCAGGCCTCAAGGACTACTGTTCTGCCCTTGGAGAAAGTCAGGGCAGTCACAAGTATACACACTGAGACCTATTCCTTCTTCCCTGTGCCTCTCCCATTAAAATCCCCGAGAGGATTCCCTTGCGGCTTTGCAACAAAGCTTTTCATCAACAGGAAGACAAGAGTATGGAACGGTAGAAAGATGCCCATAATTACATACCTGAAAATCAAATACCCTTCTGCCAAATTGTTCCCTTTCTTTAATATATGGAATAGTGGAGTCAAAACAGCCTTGAGCCAGTCCCAGCATCTGTTAAAAAAAAAAATCACACTTTCTTATTTTTTATTAATAGTTTATGTTCTTAATTATTCAGGTTACAAATTCTTTTTACAGGCAAATTGAAAAGTTGGGGTAGAGAAAGAATCAGGCATACCTAGATGGTGAGGCATGTTAATGACCTTCACCCACTGCATTTATAGAACTTAAGGTCTAGTAATTGGGAGAACACTTCCCTGATGGCTCAGTGGGTAAAGAACCTGCCTGCCAATGCAGGAAATACAGGAGACTCGGGTTCGATCCCTGGGTTGGGAAGATTCCCAGAGAAGGAAATGGCAACCCTCTCCATATGCTTGCCTTGGAAATCCCATGGACAGAGGAGCCTGGTGGGCTACAGTCCATGGGGTCGCAAAAAGTCGGATGTGACTAAGTAGGCAGGAAGGCAGGGTTTTCCATCTTTCTCTGTGTTCTATTTCCACTGTCGCTAAGCTTAGATTAGGAAGTCATAAAGTCATGAATGGGAGAAAATGTGAGCAATTTCCTATGAAGAAGAGTACATTTGACTCCAGCATGGAGGTAGACTTTTTGGCGTGGTTATGCCCACTTTTACAAATTCTTCTTTAAGCTTGAGTCTCTAGGCACAAACTAAGCCTCAGAAATTTTATCGCTTCTGAACCTTCTATCTTCTGGTCCATTTTGTATATGATCAGGATTAATAAGAGCTGTGGTGCTGGATAAAGACTCTTGAGAGCCCCTTGGACAGCAAGGAGATCAAACCAGTCAATCCTAAAGAAAATCAACCCTGAACATTCATTGGCAGAACTGAGGCTGAAGCTGAAGTTCCAATACTTTGGTCGCCGATTACGATGAGCTGACTCATTGGAAAAGACCCTGATGCTGGGAAAGACTGAAGGCAGGAGGAGAAGAGGGTGACAGAGGATGAGAGGGTTGGACAGCATCACTGACTCCATGGACATGAGTTTGAGCAGGCTCCAGGAGACGGTGAAGGACAGGGAAGCCTGGCGTGCTGCAGTCCATGGGGTCACAAAGAGTTGGACAGGACTTAGCGATTGAACGACAAGAGCTTGTGTGGGCTGGGTGTCAGAACCTAAAGGAGCAGTGTTTCTCAACCCTGACAGCATGTCAGAATCATCTGGGGGAACTCAAATAATAAAAATACCAATGTGGGGCTGCCCTGAGCAGTAACCTCTCCAGGACCCCAAATGCTCAGCCACCCTCCTTCCCTTGCCGGTTGACTTAGAGCAGAATATGAGAGGGACCCTTTTCATACTGGTCATGGAGTTCTCAAGGCAGGAATACTGAAGCGGTTTGCCATTCCCTTCCCCAGGGGACCACGTTTTGTCAGAGAACCCTCCATCTGCCTGGCCTGCTGCAGTCCATGGGGGTCGCAGAGTTGGACACAACTGAGTGACTGAACTGAACCGACGGGAGGGACCATAAAGGTAAGAGTCTACGCGGCACTGGGGATGGGTCCTTAAAGGCACTTCTTTCTGGGGTGATGAAAAAGTTCTCGGGTAAGAGTGGTGACCGCTGAGTAACATTGGGGATATAACACATGCTGCTGAATTATTCACTTTAAAAGGATTAATTTTGTTACACAAACCTCACCTCAATAAATTATTTTCAATGGTAGAAAAACAAACAGACAAACAATGTGAGGGCCTAGCAACCAAACCCAAAGCCTGGGCATGGGACCGAGGTGGGGGAGAGTGGGCCTGGGCACGAGCATTCTGAAAACTCTTTAATGATTTAACACACAGCGAGAGTTGGCAGAGTTGGGGGCAACTGACACAGAGGTGCCAGTAAAAATATCTGTGTATACATTTGAGGAACAAATCAGGATATGGTGGCAGTTATAGCTAGACTGTCTCATTGCCATCCCAATCTCCGTAAGAAGTGAATGCATTTGAGCTTAGAAACTGTTTCTACATTTTAACATAGGTAGCTGTTAAATCACTATCTAATTACATCAAACCATGTAAGTTTTAGAAAAAGGAAAAAGAAAATCAAGAGTTAAAGCTTTTGGGGGAAATGCCCACAAACTTAGCAATATTCCGTTAGTGGAATTTTTCCTCAGCCTTTTACTTTGAACTTTCTGGAGGATGGACTATTATGCTCCATTATATTAAGGACAAAACCCAAACCAAGTCAAAACCCCAAAAGCAAATTAAAATGAGGCAGCAACTCATTGCACTTTCGGCTGTGAGAGAAGATGATGTCGTTAAACCCTTACAACTAAAGTTCACAGGATGCCAACAATTGGTATATGGACACAAATTGTAGTGATCACTTGTCAGTCAACACAGGCTTTTCCAAAACAGAGTACAATGTGTTCACTATAAATAGTGAAAAACTAAAATTCTTTACAACTACAGAGTTTTGATGATGGGTGCCACTGTTACAGGTGTCTCCTTCTCTAAAAGGCAATCACAGTATTAATCAAGAAACAATAACTACCAGACCTTACTCTTTGTTTCTCTTTTTCCTGACCTTAACTTTTAATTAGGTTTTAGGATAACTTGGAGTAATTAGACTAAAGCCCAGGCTGTGTATTTACTGCCAGCCATCTGTATTATTTATGTGTCTGGGAAGAACAAAATCCAGTGCTATAGTTTTTAATGCCACATGTGATGAAGCTGAATCACAGAAAAACTTTAAAAAGAACAGATAAGCCAATTCTCTTTACTGATATGTAATCTATGCTTTGTGGGAAATATGGGTTAAGTTTGAGCTAAGAATATTTTATTCGCAGATTAACAGCAGGGAAGAAAAATCTAGAGTAAAATTATAATTTAACTACTCCAAATAGTTAATATATGCAGTATCTTCAAAATCTAAAAGCTGTAAGTTTTTAAATTCTGAATACTCACTGATTAAAAGTTAATACGTTACAAAAATGAATTCATAAAACCAAAGATTTCATTTTGTGATTCTAGAAAACAACTGGTGTCATCTAATAGAAAAATTTAATATGCTATTTAAAGGGCAAATTTGGTGTAAAAAAAAAATTGAATAGTTCTTATCGTATATATCTGTTTAATTGTTGTCATTTTTGCCAGGCCAAAAAGTTGTTTGATTTTCACATGCGAATCACTAAGTAAAAATCTTTCATTATCTACAGAGACTCTACTACACTACACAGACTACAGAGACTCTACTACACAATAGATTGTAAATAAAAAGATTTATTTATTTATTTTAAGTGTTTATTTATCCGGTTGTGCTGGGTCTTAGTTGTGGCACCTGGGATCTTCGCTCTCCCTTGTGGCACGTGCGATCTGCTTCCCGGACCACGGATCAAACTCGGGCCCCCTGCCACTGGACTGCCGGGGAAGTCCCCTAAATGTTCAGTTCAGTTCAGTCGCTCAGTCGTGTCCGACTCTTTGTGACCCCATGAACCGCAGCACGCCAGGCCTCCCTGTCCATCACCAACTCCCAGAGTTTACCCAAACCCATGCCCATTGAGTCGGTGATGCCATCCAACCATCTCATCCTCTGTTGCCCCCTTCTCCTCCTGCCCCCAATCGCTCCCAGGGTCTTCCCCTAAATGTTACTTACTCTTAATTTTAAAAATTGCAAAATGAATTGCATGCTTTGAAAAGTTGATTTTCAAAAAAAATACCACATTAATCTACTTGTTATCAATCCAGGTATTACATAGTACTTTAATGCTCCCAAAGCAGAAAAAAACTGTTAGCTCTAAGCCACTGTTTGGGTCTGAGGCCATTACATAATTGACGAAAGTGGAATTTTAAAGAAATAGCAGCCAGAAGCTATTCTTTGACTTCATGGAAGGGAAGGACGCCATCTTGTGTTGACAAGCTTCCAAATACTCACTGGTTTTACTGATTTTTTTTTTTCCTTTTCACATTTTAATTGACTGTGTGGAAGAGTCAAGTTAAAGGGCTAAAATCTGACTAACCTGTGCAGCAATTCCTATCCTGCCTTCATTAAGACTCCCGATGGTGTACTTATAGCCATGTCCAACTTGTCCCAGGATATTTGTTTTTGGAACCTGAAAAGAAAAATGTGCAGTTATTTCTCACTTTAATTTGCCATAATTCATTTTGATTATATATTTTTAAATGCACATAATACTCTCAATTTCTGTGATAACACTCTAGCAGAGTATTCATTAAACTCCAAGGAAATTGTCCGGTATGTCTCTGTAACTCCTTCTAAACTGCTTCCCACGCACTCTCAGAGGGATGGAACTCAAGTCCACGCTGTTCACTACTGCATCTCCAGAGCCTAGTACAGACATCTGTGGAATCCAGAAGAATGAAATCTCATACAATTAATAACAACACAAATGAATAACAATTCCCCTCTCCCCAAACTCTTACTTGTATGCTACAATGTGAATAAACTATCGGGAATAACAGAAAACATGTAAGGGTGGTAAGCCTTCTTCTCCTGTTGAGACTTCTTGCGACAAAAATCAATGGAGTGTTGTGTGTGGACACATGTGTGTGGACACGTGTGTGTGGACACGTGTGTGTGGACACATGTGTGTGGACACGTGTGTGTGGACACAAGATAAAGGAGGGGTGAAGAAACAGATTAAACTGTTTACTCATATTTTAAAAATCTAGACTAGGATCAATTTAAAAAAAAAAGACAGCAGAACTCCCTGGAGGTCCATTGGTGAGGACTCTGCGTTTTCACTGCTGGGGGCACAGGTTTGAACCCTGGCTGGGGACCTAAGATCTCACAAGCTGTGTGACATGGCACAAAAGAAAAAACAAAAAAAACTGCTTTACAGAGAGCAGGAGAGAAATAAAAAAAAAACACACTTAGCTTCTTAACATGAGCAGTTAGGAGACAAGAGAGGGCAGCGCGGGGAAAGCAGAGGGAGATGAGGAGAAGAGTGAGGGCTGGGGTGCAGCAGGGAGGTCACACGACACCATCAGGACGCCCCAGAGCACAGTCACCAGGGGCCCGGAAAGGTGACACGCTCACCAGTGGCAGCCGACGACTGCACCCGGCCCTGACTCAGTCAAGTCTGAAGCACCCCACTCTAGTCATCGCGGCTTTTTTTTTAAGACTCAACTCTCACCAGCCGGGGGCTGCCCGGCTGTTTTCCATTCTTCCTGGGCAACAGCCCCACCTGGTGGCCTCCTCCGAAGCCACGTTTGGTGCACCTTAAGCACCAGGCTGCTAAAGGGTGAATGAGATGGCCCTGGAGCCAGCGGCTGGGCAGGCCGCTTTCCGTCCTTGGTGTCAATGCTTGTGAGAAGCACACTGAGGTCATGACCTCAACTAAGATCACTGCTCAAGAGGTTTGCAAAATATTCTGTGTAGGACTAATAATTTTGATACCTTACTCGCGTCTATACATATAGGCAGAGCTTATTCCTTGTCTAAGATACCCACCTTGACATTTTCAAATGTGATTGGGCAGGTGGAAGATGCTCTGATTCCCAATTTGTTCTCTGGTTTCCCTATATGAAGGCCCTCGGAATCACCATCGACCAAGAAGCAGGTAATTCCTTTATACCCCTGAAATGCAGATTTAAAATGCTATCACCACTTTGACTGAGAAGATCTGTTATTTCCTAAGGGCTCAAAGTAAACAGATAACTAAAAGCAGACTTTAGCACTAATTACTAATGAACTCAGAATGGCACCACATGCGTTATGAAACCAGAGTGGTGAAAGTAGACTCAATATCAAGAACTTTACTCTTTATTTTACACTTTCAGAAACCACTGTTGCTATTAAAATTATTAAGCAACACAAAAGTATTACATGATTAATTCCCCAACTTAAATTTAACTTTATTTTATAAATTTCAAATTTTAATTAAATTAAATGTTACCCTAGAGAAAAAACAAAAGCAATCTTTACCATTTTGCTATATGTCTGTTTTTCAACTGAATGTGTATGTGCGTGCTGTCATGTCCGACTCTTTGCAACCCCATGGACTGTAGCCCACCACACTCCTCTGTCCATGACGGATACTCTAGGCAAGAAAACTGGAATGGGTTGCCATTGTCTCCTCCAGGGGATCGTCCAGACTCAGGGATTGAACCAGTGTCTCCTGTGACTCCTGCACTGGCAGGCGGATTCTTTACTCCTGAGTCATCTGGGAAGCCCTTTTTCTTCTAAATAAGAATAAGCTCTTCTTATTTTAAGAATGTAATAAAACATTCTTAAAAATAAATGTGCTAGAAAAAGAATTATAAAAAATGTGCCAGGGGACTTCCTGGCTGCCCAGTGGTTAAGACTTCACCTTTCAATGTAAGGGGTGTGGGTTCAATCCCTGGTTGGGGAGCTGAGATCCCACGCTTCCTGGCCAAAAAACAAAACAGCAGTGATACTGTAACAAATTCAATAAAACTTAAAATGATCCACATCAAAGATAAATAAATAAATGTACTAAATAGCTATTTAAATTCTTCATTATTAAACAGAAAATCTGAAATTCTATAAAATTCAAGATTCTAGCCTCCTGTCTAACAGATTAGGAGATTAATTAAACGGTCCTCCATGTAGCTAAAATTTATTGTTAATTGTAATATTTGTTTTACAAGGTCAGTAAATTAAGCGGATGAAAAGATGTTGGCTGTCTAACCTTTCCAATTCTGAGGAGAATGAAGAATTTAAGACTAAGTCCTAAGAGGAAAATGGAAGTAAGGAAAGGAAACAAAGAGAAAAGATGAGGGGGGCAATGGCGAGCACGTTTGTCTTCACACTTACAGCAGAAAAGTCTGCATTTGCCATCACCACAAACAGCCCAGCAATCTCAGCGTTGCTAATCCACATCTTTGACCCGTTGATGATGTAATAATCTCCCTTTTTATCAGCTCTGGTCTTCATAGCAAATGAATCGCTACCTGCTCCAGCCTCTGAAATGCAGATACTTGATACCTACATATGCAAGGAAATAATTCCAAATTAAGACCTATATTTATATTTATTATATTTATATTCTGGATAACACATACCCACTTATAGCAAAATCAACATTTGAAAATCAAAAACTTTTAGCTACTTCCAAAAGCCTGTACATATCAAAATAGTAATGGCATTCTGACAGCATTATTTCCCAAAATATATCCCACTATTTGTCTAGGTCAGACTTAAAGATCTAAGCACACATATTCAAAGTTCATTTCATTAAACTGGTTTTCATAATTGCAATGTAAATGAAACTACCAATCAAAATAATAGATATAATTGGGCCCAAAACAGAAATAATTTAATTGTGCAATGGTAAGTCTCTAAGTTTCCGAGTGTATTTTTCTAGTGCATATTAGCCACTCAGTCATGTCCAACTCTTTGCAATCCCATATACTGTAGCCCACCAGGCTCCTCTATCCATGGAATTCTCCCAGCAAGAATACTGGAGTGGGGTGTCATACCCTTCCAACCCAGGTCTCCTGCGTTGCAGGCACATTCTTTACCATCTGAGCCACCAGGGTAGCATTAACTTATTGAGCACTGTTGAGTAATTAGTGGCGCTGTGTTGTGGTCTTAAACAGAAAAGCCAACACTGTAGCTACTTTTCTCCTGAAAACATCCTACATTTAGACAAGATCAGATCCATTTTAACAACTCATGTCAACTCACCTTTTCCATAGCTAGCTTGGGCAAATAGGTAGCCTTCTGTTCTTCTGTTCCGTATTTTCCAATCATCCTGTTAATTAATGTGTTCTGAATGCTGCATACCAGAGCCACAGATGCATCAACTTTGGCTAACTCCTCCATCACTAGGATAGAGGAAAAAAATGAAGCTCCTGTTCCTCCATATTTTGGGTCAATTTCAATACCCATCAACTAAAGGAAAAAGAAGGAAACACACACTAAGAAAGCTATTTTTTATATGGGACAATTTCTTGCAAGAATGAGTTCAAAAATAATTTGTAACTATATACATTCTTAATTTTTAAATTCTGTATGTATATCTTATTTTTATTTGGTATGGCTCTATCCCTCTAATAACAAAAAAAATCTGTAACAGAAAAATCTATAACAGAAATATATTTTCAAAAGATAAAATGACATGCTAGAACTATCAATTATTTGCTTTTGGTATCTAAAAAACAGAAATAAGAGAGGTAAAATAATTTGAAGGATACTGAAATGGAATAGCAATAAAGTATGTAATAAGGAAACTGGAGAAAGCAGCAAATATCTCCGATTTCACTGAGCAGAATCTCTTTGAGTCAGTCCCCTCCACCTTGATCCTTTAAACTGAGATAATAATTGAATGAATAACTGAATGACCATTCTTTTGGGGACTATTTCAGCAAGTCCAGATGGTTAGCAGACCACATGTGGTCTAGTGTTTCCTAGAATCACACAAGACAAGGCCCAGCTGCCTGACAATCATGGTCAAAACTGGTCAAGGCTTTTCAGTTAACTGCCTGACTGTTCAGTAACCAGTCCTCCGTCTGGAACATGAAACATCCACAGTATTCCATTTTTTAAGTATCCTCGTTTCAGAAAGAGAATGTGTGCACATGTAATTCAAGACCCAAAACTGTGAATTCTCTGACTTCTCTCACGTAGAGTAAAACTTCTGCCTTTTACTGAGGTGGGTGGGGGGGACACACAAAGCCGTGAGCAGGCAGAGGAATGCTTCTCTCTGTTCTCTCTAGGTCGCAGGGAGCTGCACGCACTGCAGCCAGGGTATAGTGGTGTTTTTAGCTGATGGGAAACTTAGTTGACAGGAAGTGAGAACCGCAAGGGGGAGGATAGAGGGGCTGAGCAAACCTGCAATGATGTCCTCTGAGGAAGGATTCGGGACTGGGGAGGTGCCTGGAGGCTGACGGAGGCGTGAGAATATTGGACTATCGTATTCTCTAAAAAGGTCACCGATGGACATATTTGTCAGTTATCTTGGCAGGTGACCTCTGTAGAGGTCAGAAGTCAGGAGTCACGTGAGACCGAGAATAGCTGATGCAAGATATGAAAGGACGCAGACCCCCAAGGGGTGTGTGACAAGCAGGCAGAAGTGACTGCGATGTGGCAGGCAACCTGTCGCTACAAAGGACCCTGCCTGCAAGAACTACCCCCTCGCGAGAGGGAAGCTCAAACTGTGGGGCCCCAAGACCTCTCAGAGAAGTGAGGTTCTGTAAATGGACCTGGCTGAGAAATGGATGCTTTCTGAACCACTGTGACTTCACATAGGTTCTAGTTTCCCAACAGTTTCACTGCTAAAAGAAAGCTGAAAAACTACTACTGTATGGTATCTAACAACAAAAAAAAGCTAGTATTATTTCAACAGTAAGAAATAAAACAATTACTAGAAAAGGCTAATTTTCAAACACGATAACTGGTTAAGATTTAAGCCAATGGCTCTGAACTAATAGGGACTATTAGTTCTGGGATAGCCTTGTGTGCTAAGTTGCTAAGTGTCCGACTCTGTGCAACCCCATGGACTATAGCCCACCAGGCTCCTCTGTCCATGGGATTCTCCAGGCAAGGATACTGGAGTGGGTTGCCACGCCCTCCTCCAGGGGATCTTCCCAACCCAGGGATTGAACCCAAGTCTCTTACGTCTCCTGCACTGGCGGGCAGGTTCCTCACCACCAGCGCCACCTGGGGTAGTCTTGCATGTGTGTGCTTAGTCATGTCCCCGCTCTCGGTGACCCCATGAACTGTAGCCCAGCAGGCTCTATGGGGATTCAGCAGGCAAGGATACTGGAGTGGGTTGCTATGCTTTCCTCCAGGGAATCTTCCCGACCCAGGGATCGAACCCAGGCCTCCCACACTGCAGGCAGATTCTTTACCAGCTGAGCTACCAGGGAGAGCCTTGGTATTCCAAAAAAATCAAGAAAAATCTTCTCACCTATACAGAAGGGAGAGATGAAGAGCCCGGTGATTCTGAAATGTTCTCCGTGGGGCTCCCATGATGATAACCTCTCCCTATACTCACAGTCAGAACATTTCTATTTTTATCTATTTTATATACTGTGCTTCTATTAAAGCACCATGAGCTTCTAATTAAAAAGTTGGAAACTGGTTGCCCGGGTTAAATCTAATAAGATTTCAGATATGAACCTCTTGCTTTTAGGTTTCCTACATACACAGAGATTCAGGTAGATGCTCTGGTGTGAAGTTTTACTAAAGCAAGTTTTCGTATCCTTGGCGTTACTAAGCTGGATAATTCTGTGTCTCAGCAGGCCATCCTGTACACTCTGCGATGTTTTGCCTGCATCTTACTAGACGTCAGTAGCACATCTAGTTGTGACTACCAACGTCTTCAGACATTGCCAGATAGCCTCTGGGGAACAAAAACAGACCCTAGTTTAATACCGCTGGTCTGAAGAAATCACTCCTGCTTCTAACCTTTTACTTAAAAAGCACCGGTGTTTCTAATTTTAAAAGTTAATTCAATTTAAAAGAAAATTTAACTGGGCTCTCAATCTGAAAGAGAAGTCACATAATTCTGACTAGGAAATTATGCCATCATTACCATTCCTAAATTTAAAATTATGCATGCATTTTAACACTGGAAGGTATTTCTGAAAGTTTGAAAGTAGAATAATCATGAATTATATACCCCTTGTTGAAATAATCCTTGTATTATGGATTTTTCCATTTTTGAATCTTCATCCATTTTTGAAACAAAAGGAGCAATTTGTTCCTGGGCAAAATTTTTAACTGTAGGGGAAAAAAAATACTAATAAGTCTTTATTTTATAAATCTGGCATGTATTAATTAAAAAAAAAAAAAAGGAAAAGAGGAAGACTTAAAATTAATGACAAAAATTCCATTCACAAACTTAGGAGAACACCGCCCCCAGTCCTGCCACAGGCCGTGTGATCTCATACCAAAGGCCGCGCCGTGACCCGAGGGGAAATGTAGTGAAACCGGTTCACTCACCTGTGCTCTTTATCATCATCTCCTCATCGGTAAATGTTTGCAGAGGGGCAAGAGGTAGTCCATTGGTTGCTGCTCTGAGCTGAGCTTCTGGCTGAGAAGAGTTTAGGGCGTGAGGAGGAGTGTTCCAGGAAGACAGGCAGCTTGGGAAGTTTCTTCGTAGCTGTGCGAACCGTCGCCACTGCGTGGGGAACACACGCACAGGCGCCAGGGCAGAAGAGCATGTCAAGAGGAGAGAACGCCAGTTGCTTTGGGAGTTAACTTTACAAACCCACCCGTTATAACGTCTTTCAGCAAAATAAGGGAGACTGTCCTGGCGCCTGGTCACATCCTGTAACCAAAAACCACAGGCTGGGTTATCCGGGGAGGAGCTGTTCGAAAGGCATACGTCTCCCCACGTAATTACTTCTTACCTTCGAGGAAACAGAACGTTCCAGGTGGAACTCATTCTTCAAATGACACATTTCTGTAACCTCTTGGCTAGGAAAATCAGACTCTAACAGTTCTGACTGACTTCAGTGAAGAGAATTCTCCCGTGGGGCAGGGATGTGTGAGGGCCCAGGGACAGCTGGAGCTGAGCATCCCAGCTGCCCTGCCTGGCTGCATGAAGCTCTGCTTTTTGGGTTTCTGTGGCCAGTGTTTTTTTGTTTTTTTTCTTCAGCTTCTTATTAATTAGTACCAGAACATACAGGTTAAGAAAACAGGCTCCGGAGTCCGAAAGAACTAGTGTCAGTCTGGCTGCTTACTATGTGATCTTGAAGTGAAAAGTGAAAGTCACTCAGTCATGTCAACTCTTTGTGACCCCATGGACTATGGAATTCTTCAGGACAGAATACTGGAGTGGGTAGGTTTCCCTTCTCCAGGGGATCTTCCCAACCCAGGGATCGAACCCAGATCTCCTGTATTGCAGGCAGATCTCTTTACCAGCTGAACCACAAGGGAAGTCCAAGGATACTGGAGTGAGTAGCCTATCCCTTCTCCAGTGGATCTTCCTGACCCAGGAATCGAACTGGGGTCTCCTATATTGCAGGCAGATTCATTACCAACTGAGCTATGTGATCTTGGGCAGGTGGTTTTTAACCTCTGTGTTAAAATCGCTCATCTTAATTTCCTTCCCTGTAAAAATAA
The DNA here is from genome assembly GCF_963930625.1 of Muntiacus reevesi. Classification (NCBI taxonomy): domain Eukaryota; kingdom Metazoa; phylum Chordata; class Mammalia; order Artiodactyla; family Cervidae; genus Muntiacus; species Muntiacus reevesi. The sequence goes on along the minus strand of NC_089250.1, from coordinate 164,201,062 downwards.
GGATAATAACCTTTGGAAAATAAGGATAATAACTTTGTGGAAGCAATCCACATCAAGGGTTTAGCATGGTACCCACTGTATAGTAGGAGCTCAACAACGGTGATGACTAACTCTCCTCTGACCCCTAAGAACACAGCCGTGGTGGTCTAAGAGAAGAAGTCGGGGTTGTAACTCCGTGAAACTGCAAGGCTAGCTCCTCCTGCCATTAGTGTGTCCCCTGTCACAGGGCCCCAAATCCTTCAACTTCTGGCCAACAATGGATGTGTGGACCAGAAAGAGAGACTGTCCGATTTCAATGAAAAGAAGAGCGAGACAGAGAGACAGCATCTGATTTCAAATGCTTGTTATAAGTCTGTTCTCCATGCCTGCATCTCCACTGCTGTCCTGCAAGCAGGGTCCTCTGTACCATCTTTCAAGATTCCATATGCATGCCTTAGAGGGTGGGATGAATTGAGAGAACAGCATGGAAACAGATACATTACTATAAGTAAAAGAAAGAGCAAGTGGGAACTTGCCGTGTGACACAGGGAGCTCAAGCGTAGAGGGGTGGGATGGGGTGGGTGGGGAGGGAGGTGGGAGAGGGGTTCAGGAGGGAGGGGACATATGTACACCTGCGGCTGATTCATGGTGATGTATGGCAGAGGCCAACAAAATATTATAAAGTAATTACCCTCCAATTAAAAAAACAGTGAAAAAGAAAAAAGAGTACATGGAATATCTAGTATCACCTCTACCTGGGAAGAACCCAGAAAATGCTAGGCAGATGGAGGTAAAGGGAAGAGAAAGAGCACAGATAACTGGCTTGGGATGCAGGGATTCGGACATCGGGGTGTAGGGGTATTAAAAGATAGGAAGTTAAATAAATGGATAAGTGTAAATTGCATAGATGAGGAAATTATATGAAGAGGAATTATTTTGGGGAAAAAATGCTTGTTATGCCTTCCCAATTTTTTTTCTGTAGAATTTTAGTACAGGGGAAACAAATGAGGAATTAGTTTTTTCCTGAACACACACAAAACACGCCAAGTAAAAGAAGCCAGCTCAGAAGACCATTTATTTATGTAAGTCTCTTTATATGAAATTTCTAGAACAGGCAAATCCATGCAGACACGAAGTGGAGCAGTGGTTGCTTGTGGTTCAGGGCGAGAATGAGCGGTGCCTGCCAAAGGGCACGGTGATCTTTATGGGGTGATGGAAATGTTCCAGAATCGGACTCTGATGCTGGCTGCACAGCTCTGTGTATTTACTATTGCATTAAATTCTTAAAAAGCACGAATGACGTTGCTGCTCAGTCACTCTGTCATGTCCGACTCTTTGTGACCCCACGGACTGCAGCACGCCAGGCTTCCCTGTCCTTCACCATCTCCCGGAGCCTGCTCAGACTCATCATCGAGTCAGTGATGCCATTCAACCACACTATAATTACACAGCGTGAATTATATTGCTATGTAAATTATACCTCAGTGAAACTGTTAAAAGAATTAGTGTCTTCCTTGCGGCCAACAAAAATTAACAGAATATGCTGAGGATCTGCCAAATGCCTGAGAGAACATAGGGACAGAGTTTACTAGCTTCTGAGAAGCTGAGGGCACTGTCAGGACAAGACAGAGTTCAAGGAACAGGCAAGAAACAAAGTCAAGCTTTGCAAAATTTAAAAGCAAATGTAAAGTTGAGGGGAAAAAAAGCCAATTAAGCAATCTGGGACTATACCCACAAGGCACAGCCAGCCCCCATTAAAAATACAGAGGAAGGAGTAGGACTTTCACGCACACACACACAAAAAAACCCGGGGAGATCAAATTCTTAAAACCTGGAGAGAGGGGTCTCTCCAAGACCACCTATTGACTCATTGGAAAAGACCCTGATGCTAGGAGGGATTGGGGGCAGGAGGAGAAGGGGACGACAGAGGATGAGATGTATGGATGGCATCACCGACTCGATGGACATGAGTTTGAGTAAACTCCGGGAGTTGGTGATGGACAGGGAGGCCTGGTGTGCTGCGATTCATGGGGTTGCAAAGAGTCGGACACGACCGAGTGACTGAACTGAACTGAACTGATTGCTGTCAAACTGCAGGGGATATCTAGTTGGGTACACTTGTCCAGACTAAAGCTTTTACCCTCAGAAACCCTGCAGGTCACAACAGAAAATAGTATACCTGTGAGCCAGAAGCTCTGAGATACCTGTTCAAAAGATAGGCACCATCAGACAGCTAAGTAAAATGATGTAGAGGGTTGGCTCCTATTTGAAGTCTTATAGGGCCTTGGAAATGTTCTTGTTCCCTTGGCTGACATGGTTCTTGACAATTGTGTGACCCTTGATAATCTTCTGACAGAACAACTGCTTCCTGCTGCACTTGGATCAATGTGCCAGAACAGATAAAATTTAATATTAAGGAAATACAAGCCTAGGCTACATATTGTCACCCTGCTTATTTAACTTATATGCAGAGTACATCATGTGAAATGCCGGGCTGGATGAAGCACAAGCTGGAATCAAGATTGCTGGGAGAAATATCAATAACCTCAGATATGCAGATGACACCACCCTCATGGCAGAAAGCGAAGACGAACTAAAGGGCCTCTTGATGAAAGTGAAAGAGGAGAGTGAAAAGCTGGCTTAAAACATAGCATTCAGAAAACTAAGATCATGGCATCTGGTCCCATCACTTCATGGCAAACAGATGGGGAAACAATGGAAACAGTCAGAGACTTTACTTTTTTGGGATCCAAAATCACTGCAGATGGTGACTGGAGCCGTGAAATTAAAAGACACTTGCTCCTTGGAAGAAAAGCTATGACCAACCTAGACAACATATTAAAAAGCAGAGACATTACTTTGCCAACAAAGGTCTGTCTAGTCAAAGCTATGGTTTTTCCAGTAGTCATGTATGGATGTGAGAGTTGGACTATAAAGAAAGCTAAATGCCGAAGAATTGATGCTTTTGAACTGTGGTGTTGGAGATTTTTGAGAGTCCCTTGGACTGCAAGGAGATCCACCCAGTCCACCCTAAAGAAATCAGTCGTGAATATTCATTGGAAGGGCTGATTCTGAAGCAGAAACTTCAACACTTTGGCCACCTGATGCGAAGAACTGAGTCACAGGAAAAGACCCTGATGCTGGGAAAGACTGAAGGCGTGAGGAGAAGGGGATGACAGAGGATGAGATGCTTGGATGGCATCACCAACTTAGTGGACAGGAGCTTGAGGAAGCTTCGGGAGTTGGTGATGGCCAGGGAGACCTGGTAGTCCATGGGGTTGCAGAGTCAAACACGACTGAGCGACTGAACTGAACTCAACTGAACAAGCCCAGGTGATATTGCCTCCCTTATCAACATTAAGGAAGACCAAAGTTAACCAGGTTCCTTCTCTTTCTAGGTTCTTCAATGGTTATTGTTCTCCTTTACATCCCTTGCTTGTTTAACCTTTTGGTTAAGTTTGTGTCCTTTTGGCTCCAACAGCTTGATGTAAGGCTCATAATGGCTCAAGGAACTCAGTCCATTCCAGTGGAGAGTGGCCCAGGTCCCCACAGGTCCTTGGAACAGTCAGGGAGGGACGTCTACACCTCTAGGGTAGGCTAAGGTCTGCGGTCCCTGTCCAGCAGGAAGGAGTTTCAGAATCTTGAGCACCTTAAGAACAACAATGTAGAGTCTCTCAGTGGGGAATGAGACAGGTCTGGGATCTGGGACCCTTTGCTGCACTGCTGCAAAGTTTATACCTGAACAACCTCTCCTCCAGCAATAAAATACAAAGAAACTATATGGGATGAAAAATAACTGCCTGCATGAGCAGTTAGGGCAGATTCTGGGTAAAGGATACAAAGAGACCAAAAAACCCAACTGCCATGAAGAGCAAAAGCATGCCCTAGCCCCCAACACCACCTAAGGGGTGGGCAGACCACCTAAGTAAGCCACCCCTCCTACTGTCCCCTGGACACATCCCTACCCTCTCCCATATGAGGAACAAGCTCAGCCTTCCTTGGGGTGCAGAGCAAGCAGGGGAAACTGTTGGCTTGTTCTCATATACCCCCACTCTGCAGCAGGAGTCCCAGTAAAGCCTGGCCTGGGGAAAAAAAAAAAAAAAAGGCATATGTAGTAATATATTGCAATATATTTTCTTAATATCTTTTGAGTGTTCACTGAAAAGCTTATTGATAAAAAGAGGAAAAAAGAAACAAGAGTCACCATGTCTGACATTACTGTTAATCTTACCTACATATGGGTTAGTCTCTGCAGTTCTGTGCTTAAGAGTACATGCAGTCTGCTCTGGGTTTTCCTGGGGAAAAGAAATACTGGCCAGTCAGGGAAAAAAAAAAAATGTGTCCAGCTCAATTTTTCTAGCTGATTTTGTTTTGAGAATTAGGAGACAGACAATTCAGGGCAAAGCTGCATGGACCTTTTTCTTTTCTCATTAAAACACAGAGGTGAGACATGAAAACTTGGGACTAGATAAAAGGAAGGGGGAAGACACTGCCTTCTTCCTGTTGAAACAGATGACAAGAATGAAAACACAGGATAAGGAGTGAAGTCAGAAATGCAAGTATGAAGGGGCCCCCCAACCCGACCTCTGGGGGGTGGGGCAGGGGAGCGTTGCTAAGCAGCAGAAGGAGACAGAGTGATCGGCAGAAGCAGGCACAAGGAGGGAGGAAGAGTGGGAGAAGGGCAGCTGGAATTAAGTGCAGGTGCCCTTCTGGTCAGTGGCTGAATGGGGCCCTCAATCTATATTCGAATGAATGAAAGAACCGGCCAAGCTACTTTCTCCACAAAATGCTCTGGAATCTTGCCTATTACATGTCAAAAGCTGTAATACACTGTCCACATTTCTTATTTCTAGGGGAGATTTGCTTCACTAAACCCACTACAGAACTCGCTATACATCACCTTTCTACCAAAGCTATTCTTCAGCAGAAAACCCAGCACCAGGGGGTCTTACTGTACCCAGTTTTCCGTGCTGGCACAATTGTGACCCCGTTAAGTCTCAATATTGTTACTGACAAAGTATATGACTGTTCAACCCATAGCAGTTACTTTAGACACAAGATAACAGGGGCAAACGTACTTTAAAAAAGTGGTGTACAAGTATAGGAGACTACTGAAGATACTCATCATAAAACAGTGGCTGTGTATGCTAAGTGAATGGAATCCATTATAAACCAAAGCATTGAAAGATAACACCTCTCCTTTTGGGCAGGGAAAAAAAGACTTCCTTTTAACACAGCAGTTCTTAATAAAGGAGATATCTCCTTGCCTTGCCTTTAACAGCTCAGCCCAAGGTGTCCACGATGATTTTCAACTGCCCCCTGCCCTTCAGTGTTGACCTCAGCCTCTGCAATTTGGTGTCCACTCCATCAAAATGATTTTCCACGGTTATAACCCATTGCACCACATCATCACATTTTTTTGTATAGAGCAGCAATTGCTAGCTGAATGGAATAATGGTTATTTATGCCTTGCCAAATACTCTTCGAAGCTTGAGTCTGATCTGTTTCCCACTCAACTGCCCAGAGTTCTGCTGCACTCAGAAGTACTAATGATCAAATCTGGGGTCTGCAGGCTCCTATAGGCAGAACAAAGCCCAAGAACATAGATGGGGAAAAACTATATTTTATTTCACTAACCTCTAACTGGAATATTAGAGATTATGCTAATACTTGATTCAGTTCAGTTCAGTCGCTCAGTCGTGTCCGACTCTGTGACCCCATGAACCGTAGCACGCCAGGCCTCCCGGTCCATCACCAACTCCCGGAGTCCACCCAAACCCATGTCCATTGAGTCGGTGATGCCATCCAAGCATCTCATCCTCTGTCGTCCCCTTCTCCTCCTGCCTTCAATCTTTCCCAGCATCAGGGTCTTTTCAAATGAGTCAGCTCTTCGCATCAGGTGGTCAAAGTATTGGAGTCCCAGCTTCAACATCAGTCCTTCCAATGAACACCCAGGACTGAGACTGATCTTCTTTAGGATGGACTGGCTCGGTCTCCTTGCAGTCCACGGGACTCTCAAGAGTCTTCTCCAACACCACAGTTCAAAAGCATCAATTCTTCGGCGCTCAGCTTTCTTTATAGTTCAATTTTCACATCCATACATGACCACTGGAAAAACCATAGCCTTGACATTATTAGGTAATGCTAATCAAGGAAATCAGTATTCTTTGAATGTTGGCAACAAGTTACAGTAGTTATTATCTGTGATTGTCACCAAAATAAATCACAGATACCTTTACATCAGTTGAAATATTGTTGGGAGCTCATCACCACTTCAAAATTATAGTAGTTATCCAAATTTCTGTCAGGTCTTACTTAAGAAGCACATATTCTTGTATTGCAATGTAAGGCATATGTATCACTTTTATGGTAACTAATTTCCTTTGTGATCCTATATATTTTATGCATTTTAAAACATTTTGAGAAAAGGTCTATAAACACAACTACATTGCTGTCTACCTTCCACAAACAGCACAAAGAAGCTTACGAACGCCCAGCTGCTGAGTGTTCTGGCGAAACTTGTTTAACTCACTGAGTGAATCACAGCCCTTCCCCGCTATGTTCTAGCTAACAAAGTGCTGCTGGAAACCTTCAAGTGTTTCAGTCAAGAAGCTTTCACACGTCTGAAAGGTAAGAAGGAACACAGAAGAGAGGTCTTTTCCAAGGACACGAGCGGACATAACAAGACCTTGCGCCCTAGTAGACAGTGGTTCCCACCACCTGTGCCTTCCTGGCTCTCCTACTGCACATGTGCAAGAATCTTTTTTTTTTTTCCTTTAATTCCATTAAGCACCAGACTTCACAAGAGTTCATTCTAGCCAGTTTTTCTTGTTTTAACTTCTGACAATGAAAAACCTGGCTATGGGCTTCTCATTGGCTAGGACGAATCTGCTTATTCAAATCTAGCACATACATGAAATCATTTCAGAACACACTACACCGTGAGAATCAAATTAATTGGAGTGCTTGGGTCCAGTTCTGTCTTTAGCCCCATGTAGCCAGTCAAAAGACTGCTTCTGAAAGTTCTTTCTTCACCCCATCTCAGTGCGGTTGTGTGATTCACTTGTAATGATTCTGAGACCAATTCCAACATCTGAGGGACTTCCCCACACCAATGAGCAACTTTCCAGCGCCAACTGAGGGTCCTTCTATTCAACTCGATTTTGACAAAAGCAGCTCTTCTGCCCCTTTCCCGTTTCCCCATTTCTGTCCTCTTCCCTTCAAAGAGCCTATTTAAGAAATGAGAGCACCGAGCAATTGAACCTAACTCCCGACTTACACTCTCCTGAATGCACACTGTGTCTTGCCTACCCTCCCGATTCTTTCCCAAGAAGTAAAGATTAGCCCTTTAATCCCAAGATAACATCTGAAGAGAATCAGACAGTCTGCATACAATGGAGGAGGAGGAGGCAGAATCCAACCTTCTGCCTCAGGGATTCACTGATATTCTCCCCCCCTCCCCCTTTTTTTCCCCTCTTTAAAAACTGTCAGGGCTGAGCAGAATCTTTGGAGGTGGTCTCAGGAAATGAACCCACCTTGCCCCCAGATTTCCAGCTTTTCTGATTAAAGCACCTTTCCTTTTTTCTGACACTTGCCTCTTGATTATTGCCTTTGAGTACCAAGCAGCAGAACCCGAAATCAGTAACAGATTTTGACACTCATCATGGGGCTGGGCTCTGGTGACATCTAGTTGCTTCAGGCTTCCTGGGTTGGAGCTGCCAGCTGCAGTGACTTGCACTTTTGGTGCATCATTAAACTGCTTAATCTTCAAGAAGTTTCAAAGAAAGGATTGTTTGACAACTGCAGGTTTTTAATAACTTTTAAATCATACTGTTGAACTGGGTAAGATATACAAAAAGTCTAATAGAAACTGATTTCATAAAACTCTTAAAAAGAAATTAGTTGACTTGAATACACTGGTGAATACAGTTATAATTTTTTTGTTTTGTAAAATACTATTGGCTTTTAATCTTATTTTCCCAGATGTGAGGAAAATCTTTCCCCTTAAGCTAATTATGACAGACAGCAATTTGGTAAATTATACATTTATTAGCAGACTTGAAACATTTTTTCCTCTCTACTTGATCCCTCCAGAGACTGAAAATGCTTATGTTCCTAACAGCTTTATCAGGGAAATTAGAAGGCCACATCTTAACAGGTGCAAAAATCTCAGAGTATTTTGGGGATCTCAAAAAGCAAGGGATTCACCTAAATCCACAGAGCAAAAATATATGACAAGCCGTTCGTATGGTTTTCCTGGTCCTGAGACTCCTTTATGAAAACTTTTGGCACAGCCAATTTAAAGGAACCAATATAATCAATTAATCAGATTCATTTTATAAACAAGTTTAACCTCAATTTGGTTATATTTGATTAAAACAAGGGTAATTTCAGATAGAGATGTTTCAATGGATATCAAATTCTGATTCTGTTGAGTTCAGTTACTTAGTCATGTCGGACTCTTTGGGACCCTATGGACTGCAGCACACCAGGCTTATATGTCCATCACCAACTCCTGGAGCTTGCTCAAACTCATGTCCATCAAGTCGGTGATGCCATCCAACCATCTCATCCTCTGTTGTCCCCTTCTCCTCCTGCCTTCAATGTTTTCCAGCATCAGGGTCTTTTCCAGTGAGTCAGTTCTTCACATCAGGTGGCAAAAGTACTGGAATTTCAGCTTCAGCATAAGTCCTTCCAATGAACACCCAGGACTGATTTCCTTTAGGATGGACTGGCTCGGTCTCCTTGCAGTCCAAGAGACTCTCAAGAGTCTTCTCCAACACCACAGTTCAAAAGCATCAATTCTTCGGTGCTCAGCTTTCGTGGTAGTCCAACTCTCACATCCATACATGACTACTGGAAAAACCATAGCCTTGACTAGATGGACCTTTGTTGGCAAAGTAATGTGTCTGCTTTTTAATACGCTGTCTAGGTTGATTATAGCTTTTCTTCCAAGGAGCAAGTGTCTTTCTTTTTAATTTTATTTATTTATTTTGCTTTACAATATTGTATTGGTTTTGCCATACATTGACTTGAATTCACCATGGGTTCCCCATCCTGAACCTCGCTCCCACCTCTCTCCCAATCCCATCCCTCTGAGTCATCCCAGTGCACCAGCCCAGATCACCCTGTATCATGCATTGAACCTGGACTGGCGATTCGCTTCACATATGATGATTTACATGTTTCAATGCCATTCTCCCACATCATCCCACCTTCGCCCTCTCCCATAGAGTCCAAAAGACTGTTCAATACATTTGTATCTCTCTTGCTGTCTCACATAAAGGGTTATCGTTCAATTCAGTTCAGTTCAGTCGCTCAGTAGTGTCCAACTCTTTGTGACCCCATGAACCGCAGCATGCCAGGCCTCCCTATCTATCACAAACTCCCGGAGTTCACTAAAACTCATGCCCATCGAGTCGGTGATGGCATCCAGCCATCTCATCCTCTGTCGTCCCCTTCTCCTCCTGCCCTCAATCCCTGCCAGCATCAGGGTCTTCTCCAATGAGTCAACTCTTTTCATGAGGTGGCCAAAGTATTGGAGTTTCAGCTTCAGCATCAGTCCTTCCAATGAACACCCAGGACTGATCTCCTTTAGGATGGACTGGTTGGGTCTCCTTGCAGTCCAAGGGACTCTCAAGAGTCTTCTCCAACACCACAGTTCAAAAGCATCAATTTTTCAGCACTCAGTTTTCTTCACAGTCCAACTCACATCCATACATGACCACTGGAAAAACCATAGCCTTGACTAGATGGACCTTTGTTGACAAAGTAAAGTCTCTGCTTTTTAATATGCTGTCTAGGTTGGTCATAACTTTCCTTCCAAGGAGTAAGCATTTTTTAATTTCATGGCTGCAGTCACTATCTGCAATGATTTTGCAGCCCAGAAAAATAAAGTCAGCCACTGTTTCCACTGTTTCCCCATCTATTTGCCATGAAGTGATGAGACTGGATGCCATGATTTTAGTTTTCTGAATGTTGAGCTTTAAGCCAACTTTTTCACTCTCCTCTTTCACTTTCGTCAAGAGACTCTTTAGTTCTTCTTCACTTTCTGCCATAAGGGTGGTGTCATCTTCATATCTGAGGTTATTGATATTTCTCCTGGCAATCTTGATTCCAGCTTGTGCTTCCTCCAGCCCAGCGTTTTTCGTGATGTACTTTGCATATAAGTTAAATAAGCAGGGTGACAATATACAGTCTTGATGTACTCCTTTTCCTATTTGGAGCCAGTCTGTTGTTCCATGTCCAGTTCTAACTGTTGCTTCCTGACCTGCATACAGGTTTTTCAAGAGGCAGGTCAGGTGGTCTGGTATTCCCATCTTTCAGAATTTTCCACAGTTTATTGTGATCCACACACTCAAAGGCTTTCACATAGTCAATAAAGCAGAAATAGATGTTTTTCTGGAGCTCTCTTGCTTTTTCAATGATCCAGCAGATGTTTGCAATTTCATCTCTGGTTCCTTTGCCTTTTCTAAAACCAGCTTGAACATCTGGAAGTTCATGGTTGACGTATTACTGAAGCCTGGCTTGGAGAATTTTGAGCATTACTTTACTAGCGTGTGAGATGAGTGCAATTGTGCGGTAGTTTGAGAATTCTTTGGGATTGCCTTTCTTAGGGATTGGAATGAAAATTGACCTTTTCCAGTCCTGTGGCCACTGCTGAGTTTTCCAAATTTGCTGACATATTGAGTGCAGCATCTTAAAACATCATCTTTTAGGATTTGAAATAGCTCAACTGGAATTCCATCACCTCCACTACTTTTGTTTGTAGTGATGCTTCCTAAGGCCCACCTGACTTCACATTCCAGGATGTCCAGCTCTAGGTGAGTGTGAGTGATCAACCTTCATGATTATCTGGGTCGTGAAGATCTTTCTTGTACGGTTCTTCTGTGTTCTTGCCATTTCTTAATATCTTCTGCTTCTGTTAGGTCCATACCATTTCTGCCCTTTATTGAGCCCATCTTTGCCTGAAATGGTCCCTTGGTATCTCTAATTTTCTTGAAGAGATCTCTGGTCTTTCCCATTCTATTGTTTTCCTCTATTTGTTTGCACTGATCGCTGAGGAAGGCTTTATCTCTCCTTGCTATTCTTTGAAACTCTGCATTCAGATGGGAATATCTTTCCTTTTCTCCTTTGCTTTTCGCTTTTCTTCTTTTCACAGCTATTTGTAAGGCCTCCTCAGACAGCCATTTTGCCTTTTTGCATTTCTTTTTCTTAGGGATGGTCTTGCTCCCTGTTTGCAGTACAATGTCACGAACCTCCATCCATAGTTCACCAGGCACTCTGTCTATCAGATCTAGTACCTTAAATCTAATTCTCACTTCCACCGTATAGTCATAAGGGATTTGATTTAGGTCATACCTGAATGGTCTAGTGTTTTTCCCCACTTTCTTCAATTTAAGTCTGAATTTGGCAATAAGGAGTTTATGATCTGAGCCACAGTCCGCTCCCGGTCTTGTTTTTGCTGACTGTGTAGAGCTTCTCCATCTTTGGCTGCAAAGGATATAATCAACCTGATTTTGGTGTTGACCATCTGCTGATAAAACATAATTCTCAACTTTTACATTGTGCTTTTTTTTTTTTTCCGGTCAACACGTGATTCTAACACAGAATAATAGCCAGAATTTGATATGAGCCAGAATTTGTGGTTTTCATGCTTGACTTTGGAGAGTAAAAACTCAACCCCTTCTTACAACTTTCTAAAGCCAAATGAGTCACTTGTCCAAGATAAATGATCCACAAATGTGCCTTCCCTGATCCCCCTACACCACACTCCCAGCTGCCCTACTTAAAACTTTTTGGTTTGACCAGATGTTCAAAAAAGCTACTGCCTTATCCCCATCCAGCCTCCCATAGGGGAGCTTCTTACACATCCATCTGGTATTCTTCACAAACAAACATAAAGCAAATAGAAACACAGTTGTTTATTTTCCTCCTGGTCCTTCTAAAAGAGAGCACACTATGTACCATATTCTGGTTTCTCCCAACCCCAGGTAGCAATATATTCTGGAGAGGTTTCTAACATGTAACAGAATTCCCTTTGTTTTCATAAGTAATGCTGCAACAAGGAAGATCTTTGCTGTGAATGTGTCCATCTGCACCTGGACTGTGGACTTGGTTATACAAATCTGTAGGAGATAAAATACCACAGAAATATATGTACACATTTCTCTGGAAGAGAACTTCTCTACTCCTTTGGCTTCTAATGGTAGGGGTTGGGGTGTGGTGGGGGCACTGGAAAATAACTGACAATAGATTTACAAGAGAAAAGAAAGTTTGTTTATATCTGCAGAGGTACTTTCAGCAGGCTCTGTTTGAATATAGAAAATGCTTCTTTCTTGAGGCTGCTGAATGGTCAAATGGTTTAGGGTTAGAGTAATTTTCATACCATTTTAGTGGGTTGTTATTTCCTTGTTATTACAATAATATCAATTTCCTGGTTTCAATAACTGTATGACTGAGATGGAACTATGCTCCCAATCAAAGAGTGATGGACAAGGGAATCTCTGTCTCTACTATCTGTGTTTATGTAACTTTCTGTGAATCCAATTACATATTTCAAAGTAAAGTTTCTTTAAAAGATGCTGCAAACAGTAAATTTGGATCTACATGATTTCACATCTGTGCATTTTACTTCTACCTGCAGCATAAGCTAGAAGAGGGAATTCTCTAGCAAAGGGCAAAATAAACTCAAAATACTGATAAATTTTCTCTAACAGTGCTTTGCAGCAGTTAAACCATTCTCTTTCCCATTAGCAAATATATCATGGGTCCTATGTCCCTAGCATCTTGCCAAAACATCTGATAGGCCAATGTTTAGGTCTCTGCATGCCTCTCATAGGTTAAAAAAAAAAACTGTGTCACAGTATTCTTATACTTGTCTTCATTTATAAGTCTGCACCTGATGGTGTGATCACTCACCAAGAGCCAGACATCCTGGAATGTGAAGTCAGGTGGGCCTTAGGAAGCATCATTACAAACAAAGGTAGTGGAGGTGATGGAATTCCAGTTGAGCTATTTCAAATCCTAAAAGGTGATGCTGTGAAAGTGCTGCACTCAATATGTCAGCAAATTTGGAAAACTCAGCAGTGGCCACAGGACTGGAAAAGGTCAATTTTCATTCCAATCCCCAAGAAAGGCAATGCCAAAGAATTCTCAAACTACCGCACAATTGCACTCATCTCACACGCTAGTAAAGTAATGCTCAAAATTCTCCAAGCCAGGCTTCAGTAATACGTCAACCATGAACTTCCAGATGTTCAAGCTGGTTTTAGAAAAGGCAGAGGAACCAAAGATCAAATTGCCAACATCCGCTGGATCATTGAAAAAGCAAGAGAGCTCCAGAAAAATGTCTATTTCTGCTTTACTGACTATGCCAGAGCCTTGTGCAGATCACAATAAACTATGGAAAATTCTGAAAGAGATGGGAATACCAGACCACCTGACCTGCCTCTTGAGAAACCTGTATACAGGTCAGGAAGCAACAGTTAGAACTGGACATGGTACAACAGACTGGCTCCAAATAGGAAAAGGAGTACATCAAGACTGTATATTGTCACCCTGCTTGTTTAACTTATATGCAGAGTACATCATGAAAAACGCTGGGCTGGAGGAAGCACAAGCTGGAATCAAGATTGCTGGCAGAAGTATCAGTAACCTTAGATATGCAGATGACACCACTTTCAAGACAGAAAGTGAAGAAGAACTAAAGAGTCTCTTGATGAAAGTGAAAGAGGAGAGTGAAAAAGGTGGCTTAAAGCACAACATTCAGAAAACTAAAATCATGGCATCCAGTCCCATTATTTCATGGCAAATAGATGGGAAAACAGTGGAAACCATGGCTGACTTTATTTTTTTGAGCTCCAAAATCACTGTAGATGGTGACTGCAGCCATGAAATTAAAAGATGCTTACTTCTTGGAAGGAAAGTTATGACCAACCTAGACAGCATATTAAAAAGCAGAGACATTTCTTTGCCAACAAAGGTCCGTCTAGTCAAGGCTATGGTTTTTCCAGTGGTCATGTATGGATGTGAGAGTTGGACTATAAAGAAGGCTGAGCTCTGAAGAATTGACGCTTTTGAACCGTGGTGTTGGAGAAGACTCTTGAGAGTCCCTTGGACTGCAAGGAGACCCAACCAGTCCATCCTAAAGGAGATCAGTCCTGGGTGTTCACTGGAAGGACTAATGTTGAAGCTGAAACTCCAATATTTTGGCCACCTGATGTGAAGAACTGACTCATTGGAAAAGACCCTGATGCTAAGAAAGATTGAAGGCAGGACGACAAGGGGATGACAGAGGATGAGATAGTTAGATGGCATCAGCAACTCAATGGACATGAGTTTGGGTAAACTCTGGGAGTTGGTGAAGGACAGGGAGGCCTGGTGTGCTGCGGTTCATGGGGTCGCAAAGAGTCGGACTCAACTGAGCAACTGAACTGCATCTAACTCTAAGAATTACTTTAAAAGTAAATTAACACAATGGGATATAATCACACACCTATCAGAATGGCTAAACTAAAACAATTTACTGACAACTCCAACTGCTGGCAAGAAGGAGGAGAAACAGGATCTCTCGTACCCTGCTAGGAGGAATGGACAATGGCAGGGCTAAGGCGAAAAACAATTTCAAAGTGAAAGCAAAGTGAAAGTGTTAGTCGCTCAGTCCTGACCAACTCTTGCAACCCCATGGACTGTAGCCCACCAGGATTCTCTGTCCATGGGATTTTCCAGGCAAGAATACTGGAGTGGGCTGCCATTTCCTTCTTCAAAATATATATGTTACTCCAAAAAGGAAATAGAGGAAGAGAGGAGGAAGGTCCTTCATACTAAGTTTTTTTAGATAATACATACAAGATCAAATGTCAATTTGCTTAATTAAGGGCTTCCCAGGTGGCTTAGAATCTGCTTGCAATGTAGGAGATAAAAGTTCGATCCCTCAGTCAGGAAGATCCCTGGAGGAGGGCATAGTAATCCACTCCAGCATTCTTGCCTGGATAACCTCATGGACAGAGGAGCCTGGCGCACTATATAGTTCATGGGGTCACACAGTCAGACATGACAGAAATGACTTAGCACACATGCATGTCGTTAATTATGCTCGTTGCTTGTTATTGCTTTAGGTTAATTACCCTAATCAAGATGAGAACTGTGATTTTCTGATGTTTTTATGAACCATGAAAGGATAAAGGCGTAATATGGCATATAAACAGTTCTATAGGTTGATAGGTCAATTAACACAGAATTTAGATTTGAAAGATACAGCTCAATTCTGACTAAATACAGCTACTCAATTCTGACTAAACATAGGATATCCACTTTAAGATCTGACATAAGTACTGCATATCTCACTGTAGGTTTTAAAGTTGATCCTTTCTCTGTTTTAATATGCTCGGGCCAAAACTTTAGCAACAGAATCTCTTGAATCCCTGCATGCTTTCTCTCCAAACAGTAGCTTCTCTTCTAAGGTGTTCCCCAAAACTACTGAACATGTAATCTCTCCCTTCCATTAGTCTATAGCTCTTCATTCCAGTCACTAGTAGTTCCTAACAACGCCACCACCTTCTGGAAGAACAGCGGATGGCCTCAGGAGTGGGCTAAATCAACAAACATAGAGCACAGTGCCAGGAACCAGCATAAAGGAGACCTGTTTGCCTTCTGTATAACCTTCGCAAGTCAGCACGTTCTCCTTCCCAAACCACCAGTGCATAAAAATGAAAGCAGAGACTATCTTCCCTTTATTTCCAAAGGAATCTTAAAAGAAGGAATTATTAATGAATCTGGTTTTTTAATTGTGCAATTAACTTGGGTCCAATACCTTCTGGGAGCTAGGAATTTCTTTGACCCTTACTCCTCTTCAGGCAAACCAGGCTGGTAGCAGAAAAAACAGTTAAGATCAAAGTTAGCACACCTAAATTCCAGAACAGGCATGGCACAGTCCAACGCCAGAGGGGCCAGCTGGTTGCCAAACCCAATGATGACAGCACTAGCAACTCAAGCAGTTCTTCATGGGTCAACGAACCAAGTTCATACCCTGCCACAATTTTCAATCCAGCATCTCCATAAATTTGCCCTGGGTTAGGGGGCTGCACTTGGAACTTCTCAAAAAACATTTGCCTCTGCTTTCCTTAGGTTGTTTTCTTTATGTGGCACAATCTCTGCTCGTACTTCTGCTCTTATGAAAAGACTGAAATAGCCCTCTCCTTCTTTTCCTCCAGTTCTGAATAAAGCACGTTTGCCACAAAGCCTCCTCGGATATCCTACATTTATTCTTCTTTTGCTTTGCCTTTCTGCAACATTCACCCAGCATGGTCTGTAATGTACCCCAAGAGGCACAGACTTGGGCTCTCTGGAGCTTTCAGTCCCTCAGATGTCCCAGGCTCACCTGTGACTTCAGCTAATACCCACTTCTTTAGTTCTTATTTTTCTGATTTCCAGATCCTCATCCTGCCCAGCTTCCCAAACTCTCCAGAGATAATGTTTCACTGACATTTTTTAAAATTAAAAGTCTAACAGAGAATTATTTTCCCTCTGTTCCCCCTAAATTACCTTTCCTCTAAACATCCCAATCTTTGCCCATCATTAAGCCACTCCATTTAGAAAATGTGTAATTTTGTTAGGGGAAGCACACTGATTGAAACCGCCCACCCTGGCCAGGCACCATAGTAACCATTTGCATGAGTTGTTTTATGACAGGAGATCCTGATAAGGAATACGGAACTAATAAGCCAAACCAGCCCGAAGAGTTCGGGAAAGATCGAAAGGAGACACTACCTGTCCGTCCACTTCCCAGAATCCCTCTTGCTAGCATCCACCTTGGCTGAGCGATGCGTGCGCCACCAGGAAAGACTCTGAATTAGAATGATTGGCCAAAGACTACCCGGAAACGAATCTCATCACCATAAAACCCAAGACTGCGAGCCACACGGCAGAGCAGTTCTCCTGGGTTCCCTTACCCTCCTGCTCTCCACCCGGGTGCCCTTTCCCAATAAAATCTCTTGCTTTGTCAACATGTGTCTCCTCGGACAATTCATTTCCGAGTGTTAGACAAGAGCCCAGTTTCGGGCCCTGGAAGGGGTCCCCTTCCTACATCAAATGGCGACCACGAAGGGACATCTTCTTCGCTGAGATTGACATCCTGACCACTCGGGGTACTCAGGGGCCAGCTTGCCTGCCAATGGACCAGACCCAGCGGCCGCGACTGGGACCCTTTTGTCCCTGGTCTCCTCCTGACGCGGACAACTGGCCAGAGTGCCCCGACCGGTAAGGAACAAGAGACTTTATTGACCTCCCTCCCCTTCCCTCTCTCTTTCCTCTCCTTAGCCCTTCCTATCCTTCCCGTTTTTCTAGTCCCCCGGTCCTGGACGCAGGAATCTGGTCGAAGGGCCTCAGCCTGAGCTGTGGATTGGAGACTGATCACCTCCTCTTGGCAGAGAACTCGAATTCTGGTCTGGTTTCTGGTAGGGCCGAGTTCCAGTCCTCCCTTCTCTGGAAGCCCAGGGAAAAGTCCCGTAACGCCTGGGTGTCTGCAGGTGGCAGGAGATGTCTGTAAGGCCGCCCCTTTTGCCCCCCTTTCCCGCCTCCTCCCCCTTTTTCAATCTGGCTTCCTTTCCTCCTTTTAAAATCTCTGAAGACATCTGAAGTTCTGTGTCTCTATAGAAGGTTTTCTGAGAGACTGCATTCTTGTATTTAAGGGAGTGTCTGATGAGGACTGCCAGGTTTATACGTGTGTGTTTTAACTCTGTTCTGTGTTGTGATTTGTGACGGCCGTTTTCTTTGTCTGGCCACCATTTAGACCTGCCGCCATTTTGTTAAAACTTGATTTTCTTTCCCTGTGCCTTGAGACCAGGGCTCTCAGGAACACTTATCTAGACCATCTCTAACTCCTGAGACTGAGAGAAAAAGGAAAAAAGCCTTTTAAAATGTTATTTAAATTTTATATTGTAATATCTAACTCATGACCAAACTTAGAAAATGAAGCTAGATCTTGCAGTGTGTCTGTCTAAAGATGTCTTGGTGTGTTTTTGTCTCTGGGTAATATTTTTTAGGTTAATTTGTAAATGAGCTCTATTTAATTGGCTTAAAAAAAGGTAAGCGCTTACAAATCAAATAATTCTAAATTAAACAATAAATTCCAGGTTCAGGTGAACTGGGAAATATTCAGTATTAAATACCTGATATTAATGTTTGTTTGTTGACCTATCTAATATAGACATGTCTTAAAGTAATTAACATCAAGAAGAATATTAAACCTAGGTTTAATATAAGTTAAATATTATATCTGTTACAAGTTTGTCAAGAAGAAAATTACCTCAAGTGAAGAAACTTCTAAAAAATGCAAATGAGACATGCGTTTGTAATCTTTAAGAATATTTGTCTACAATAGTCTCCCCAAATTGGCGCAACTTGAATTTCTAAGGGTTGTGCTAAACTAAGTATTGGAAGTCTATTAAATAATTAGGTCATTTCCAAATAAAATAAGATTTTGAAACATTTACTACTAAACATTGATTTCCTTTTACAGAAAAACTAAAGAGATTTGGGACCATAAATGAATAATGTTTGAGGCCATCCTAAAATGTTTTAAGAAAGCAAGGGTTTTAGAATTTATCACTGGTATTTATGCTCACCAATCTATAAAATGCTAATATAAAAGTTAGCTCTTGGTTGCTAAAGGAAAGCAGGAAATGTGCTTTCAGTAAAAAGTATGAAAAAAGTATTAAAAAGAGTTATGCATAATCAGGATTTTCTAAAATTGGATTACAATTAGTTAGATAAGTGGATTTTGTTAGAAATGACATGGTTGTAAGAAAATTGCTTAGAGCCAATTAGGTCCAAGATGGCGGAGCTGACTTTCACTAGACCTTGAGCCTTGGTATTTACGCCCATTGTGACATATCAACAAGCTAAATGATACAGCCATCAACATTGACTAAATCTGACCAAATGTTCTAAACGCTTTTAATTGATCTTTTCGATAAAAATTCCTAAATCGAATTCTTTTAAAGTTCCTTTGACCTCTAGCTAACTTTGGGGTGCTTCAGAGGGCCCCTGAAACAACCCAAAGAGAGATATTAAACTGTGTTTATTTGGTTGGTTAAATTACATAAAAAAGATTATCAAATGAGCAATAAATCTGCTCATGTTATAATGTATGGTAAAATTATTAATACAGATATCCTAGAAATTATATAGAGTTCTTAACATTTTGAAATGTCTTGGTGTTCTAATGAGAAACCTGATGTCTTCACAAAAGTTAACAAAGAACTAAATAAACCAGCGAATATGCTTATAATTTTTATGGTTTCTATCTGAAAAATTACAGGTTTAAATCTTGTGTTTTCCGGGAGTAAGGAAAACATTCCTCTCAAACTAATTATGAAAATAATTTGGTAAAATTATACATTATGAACAAAACAATTATATTTTCTCTCTATCTGACTCCTCCAGAAATTTGAAACTCTTAAGTTTCCAGTAAGTTTATCAAATGAGCTAGAAAGGTTATCTCACTAACAGGTACAAAAATCTCAAGGAATTTTTGAGACCTTAAAAAGAGAAGAGTTCACCTAAATTTGTTATTCAAAATCTGTAATAAGCCTTTGGTGTGAGTTTCCCAGCCCTGTTTTATATTAAAAGTTCAGTCTGAGATTCTATAAGTGTTTCAGCAAAATAAAAAGTCTATAATCAATTATGGTTATATAAATCATCACACCAAAATCAGTGAGAACAGACCTATTTTGCAAACAAAATAGCCTTAATTTGGTTATATTTGATAAAAATGAGGGTAACTTTGGGGGAAAAGATATTTCAAAAAATGTTAAATCCGTTTGTTCATGGAGGTCTGCATGTAGTAAGACTCATTTCTTGGATAGTTCTTTGCTGTTATGTGATATTAATGCAAAATTTAATTGAATTCTTAAAGAACACCCTAAGTTTGTTTCTGAAGCTTACCTCAATAATCTATCTTTGGATGAAGATCGGATGCCTCATGACCTGCAACCAGGACTGGAAAAAGACATAATTTAAGGGACTGTCTCCAACCTGGATGGAAGGACTTTTTATCAGGTACTCTTAACTAGCTCACGCACAATGAAACTGAAGAAAAATTAACTTTTAGATTAATTCCCACTTCCAAAGGCCCCTACACTGGATTGGTCTATAGAAATGATAGCTGACCTGATCTCACCTTAAAATGATGCTCAAACAAGAGAAACTACAGTACACCAGGATGAGACGACAACGACATCAGAGGTAGACAGCTTGTCCAAGATGCTGGACCTGATTCATATGATCATTTATAATGTTTTCTTGACTTCTTAGACCTTTGCATATAAATCAAATGCTTTTCTATCATAGGCCTGATACTATGCTAGTTTCAAAAATCAATCCAATTATTGGGTTTGTGGCCAATTATCTGTGTCGAGCTCTGGGTTACCTTGGTAAATTTTTCTACTACAAGACTCTAACTGGTTGGCCCTGAGGAAATTTACTTGGAAAAATTATAGTCATATTCAGGTTACTATGATACTACCAGACGGGATCCCCTCACTGGGCCAATTAATAATGCCTACTCTGACTCTGGCCATAAATTTGAGCCTTTTTCTATTCTTCAAGCTCAATCAGAGCAACACAAAAAGTTTTAGCAAAAGAAAAAAAAATCTCCCACCATTATGAGATAGATTTATATAGATAACACTAAGCTATGGTAATTTAGGTTTAAAGTCTCCTCTGTGTTAAAAACAATTAAATCATACTAAAGATAATCAGTCTAGTAACACTAAAAAACTGGGTTATGTGCCTTATAGATGGTGGTGCCAATGTATAATTTCCCTGAAAGATAAAGATTCGTACAGAGTAGACTAAGTCAGACGACCTGGGATATACTGGGCTACATCTAATAGAAGCTCTTAGGTCTTACTTGTGACTTTACTAATACTACTGGCTACGTTCTTTGTATTTCACCTGTTTTACAGAATTGCTATTTCTTACAGTGCCAAATGTGTGACTGAGGTCTCTGATAAAATAATATATAGTTCCCTAGGAAATCGATGATGATGACTCTAGATATGAGAGATGATGACTCTAGATATGTAACTCTAGATATGAGAAAAAGCAACAAGAGGGAATGTTTTCCTGGACCAAGAGGCTAGTAAGACAGGTGGTCCAGAGGATTTTAAATACTGTTTTATGGCCCAATCCAGTAACAGCACATTGAGAAGCCGGTCGACAAAATCTTTGCCAAACCTGAGAATGGACATTCTCAGCACCATGGGATAAAATGGTCATAAAATGCCCCCCTCAAAGTTGTCGTCAAGTTTGTGAGCAAAAAGGGGCTTTGCCAACTGAAGATTGACACTTGCCATCTACATCTACAGCGATTATATCATGGCCACTGCAACTGCTGACTTTCAACAGCCCTGAAAAGAGTTCAGGGTAAAGATCAAAAATGAGGTGTTCTGTGCTCTCGGAAAAACTGGCAGAACAGGCCTTCAGATAGTTAGATCTTTTCAAGAGATTTTATGAGTCCCAATTCTTGCATCTTCTCATACCTAGAGAAACACTGACATCATTAATGGGTGCCATCTGCTTTGGCTATTAAAGAAAAATTTTACAATTAAAAGTCAAAATAGAGTACTCAGCTATGGTTCAGACATCCTGGGAAATAACCAGGTGTTACTATGGGTATAATTTCAGATTAGACATTGTATTGCTAAACACTTGAGTTTTCTGAGTCGTGTCAGGCTTAGATGCTACCATTCTCAAAAGTGTCCGCTGGAAGCTAGTAACTTCTATCTTACTTTTTATAAAACTAGGCAACTGGCCACCTGGCTACAAGTCTCCCTGAAGTGCCAGGTCCAGACTGGATTTCAGGCCTATTCTTCTAAAAGAAAGAGATTTACTTTGTCTATTAAAACTCCAGTTATCCCTTCTCCAGCTACTACTAACTGGGTTAGTTACAACAAAATGTTACAACAAAATGGCAGACCAAGAGATTGAGATTTTAATCATACAAGACTCAGATCTAAGACTTAGAACTCAGGAATACTTCCAATTCAGTGTCTCTTCTCGAAGCTGAGGCGATCCTATGCCCCATTTTGACAAAAAGTTATCACAGTCATAGTTGCCCTGTTCCCTAAATAAAACTGAACAGGACTCTGCGGGGTGGCGACTCTGGAGTACAGATCTGCTGTACTGTAAAATATAGGCTTTATTCAGCCTCCTTGACCTTCCCTGAGTTCCAAAGGGTAGATTCAAACAATTGCCAATCAGAGATGGAAAAAAATATAGAAACAGAGGGGAAACAATCAAATGGTGGTACAGCCTTGAGACGGGTCCTGGTTCCTACTCAAAAAAAAAAAAAAAAAAAATGCATAACAATGTCTTTTGAGTTCTTCTACAGAACTAGAGCCCCCACCCAGGTGGAAGATGGTAACTTCAGACTAAACGTAAGATTCTTAGAACACAGCTCTGTTGCTTGACCACCAGCCAATTATCCCAGCGGTGCCTCCTGTTTCTGGCGACCAGTGATGACCATCCTGTTAGGCCTCCTGTTTGGCCCCTGTCTATTTTACCTCTGAGAGGCGCTGACAGTTTCAAACTAAGTTGCTGTTATTACAAGAGTAAAAGCTGGTTTCAGATATAAAACACCCCAACTTAGATCAGGTAGAGAGAGACTTCTGCTCTGCTAGGCAGGCCTACGCCCAGGCACAGCAGTAAGAAGTTACAGAAGAAAGAGACCTCCACCCCAATTCCCAAGAAGCATCTTGAGTATGAAGTCTCTCAGGGGGCAGTTGTTAGGGGAAGCACACTGATTGAAACCGCCCACCCTGGCCAGGCGCCATAGTAACCATTTGCATGAGTTGTTTTATGGCAGGAGATCCTGATAAGGAATACTGAACTAATAAGCCACCACAAGCCGCAAGAGTTTGGGAAAGATCGAAAGGAGACACTACTTGTCCGTCCACTTTCCAGAATCCCTCTTGCTAGCATCCACCTTGGCTGAGCGATGCGTGCGCCACCAGGAAAGACTCTGAATTAGAATGATTGGCCAAAGACTACCCAGAAACGAATCCCATCACCATAAAACCCAAGACTGTGAGCCACACGGCAGAGCAGTTCTCCTGGGTTCCCTTACCCTCCTGCTCTCTACCCGGGTGCCCTTTCCCAGTAAAATCTCTTGCTTTGTCAACATGTGTCTCCTCGGACAATTCATTTCCGAGTGTTAGACAAGAGCCCAGTTTCGGGCCCTGGAAGGGGTCCCCCTTCCTGCAACAATTTCTCCATCTCAATGGGAGTCTAAGATAGGGTTAGTACTAAAGGATTGTAAGAGAAAGGAGAAAGAATCTTATGGCTGCCAGAGAAGATCTTTATGGTTAGCCTTCAAGGCACCAGAGAGAAAGGAGGGTGGAAAACAAATTCCGAAGAAATACCGTCCTTTCACTACCGATGAGTAATAGCATTATAAATACTGTGTTTTATTAAACAAAAAAAGCTGTTGTCTGTGACTGTGGGCAATGCTGTTTGGGCTATACTCATTGTTATAGGAACAAGTGCAGACAGATATAACCTCTGAACATGGTAGAGTCATGCCAGCTGAATTCGTTCCATCCCTCTGCAAGCTATCCTGGCACAATTACTCCTCATTCCAATCTTTGTTAATACATCTCCTTAGTCTGGAACTTTCACCCCTCTGAGCTTTACTTAAACCTAAGATAACCGTTTTTTTGGTGCTCACATCAAGCCCTACCTTCAGTAAGCACACCTCTCTGAACTATTTATTTAGCACTGGCAATAATTCATGCAAGGCAATAATAAGCTAACACTTAAAGAGAGCTGACTCTATACTGGGCACTGTTTCAAGTGCTTCACTCTCACCGACATACGGATTAATTTAATCTTCACAATGCTCCCACTGTATAAGTACTGTTATTCTCCCCATTTTTACAGGTCAAGAAACTGAGACCCAAAGTGGTTAAGTAAGCTGCCCATGACCTGAGCGACCAGTCTACGGAACCCACATTCTAACCCACTCTGCTACAGGCAACATCCCGTCCATCAGATTTTGCTAACTTAAGTAAAAGAGCTACAAGGGAAAGTGCAAGTCACTCAGTCATGACTCTTTGCGACTCCATGGACCAGACAGGCCATGGCATCCTCCAGGCCAGAGTACTGCAGTGGGTAGCCTATCTCTTCTCCAGGTGATCTTCCCAAGCCAGGAATCGAACCCAGGACTCCTGCATTGCAGGCAGATCTTTTACCAGCTGAGGCACAAGGGAAGCCCAAAGAGCTCCAAAGGCCACAATAAAACCAACAAATCCAAATAGGCTTTTGATATCTCTGAGGAAGGGGAGGCACTGGTACAGGAAGGTTAAGCTTAGAAACAGACTATGGAGAAATTAACTGACAACACGGAGTCAGTCAGGGTCTCCTGTCCCACGCTCTCACGGTCTCGTACCTTATATTCTGTAAACAATGATATTCTGACCTTGGCAGCACTGGGGCTGGGTGCGCACTTGGCCATGGGCCACTTTGTCTTAGTATATGAGTAGTCTTTGAAGACTCCTTGCTGCTGCTGCCGCTGACCGGAGAATAAACATGCCTGCAGTCCCTACAGCTCCTCAGTCTTCATCCAGCTTCCCTGGTCGTGCCTTCCCTACCCTGGGTTCAGTGAACGGTGTGAGCGGCAAGACACAGACCAGTTAGAATACCATATACCATATTCTAGTTAATCAATTTCGAGCAAGTCAAGTCACCTAACCTTTTTTAGCGTGAGCCTCTGCATCTGAAAGACTTTTTAGATGCAGAAACTTTTTAGAATACTACTTTTTAGAATGGTTGTGAGAATTAAATGAGATGATACAGGTAAAGCACCAAGCACATGGCTGCCACCTACTATGTGATCAATAAATGCTGGCTCTAGAACATGAGAAGAGGCTCAAATTATGAAATAGTGTGCCCTGTCTTCGCTAAAGTATTACACATGGTTATAAAATGGTATTAAGCAGTAACCATAGAAACCTAATTGTTTATGACAATACACTAATGTGATTTTACTAATTTCCTTAATATCCCAAGCCTGTAAAAGAGCCAAACATTAATTATGTCTAATGAAACAAAAAGAGCCTTGCCTCTGGGTATCAGACTGAAACAGTAAAGGGCCTATAACTCACTAAAGACAAATGCAAATAACAATAAAAAGCAAAAAACCAGCAGTGGAAAAGTTCCCATGAAGTGCACCAACAAACGGGAGTGTATTGGGATAGTTCTGGAAAGCGCGTCTTAAGGGCTGAAGGTTCAATGTGATGAGAACCCGACGACGCAAGAGTCTACAGTTTTTGGAGGTCTGGAAAGCGGACCTGGGAGGCAGGTTTCAGTTCCCTTTCTAGGAAGAGGGATAGGAAAGGGCTCCACTGTGCCACGATGCCACGATGAGCCCACCCGTGCAAGATGCTCGCGTCCCAGCCGGCTTAAAGGGCAGAGGAAATTCTCCTTCTGGCCGATAAGGCCCACCAACTCCGAGGTCCCTTTCTAACTCTGGAGCAGGGCCGCGTTAAAGAGGACTGGCGTGAACTGCGCAAAATGAGACTGCTCACAACTCAACGATCTTTTTAGGGGGGAAGGGTAGGCGGTGAAAATGTAAGCATTGGGAAAAGTCGGCATCAGATAAGTGACATCTCTGCAAAATGCCTCCAAAGAATCTCAGGATCCAATGACCTGCAAAAGCTTCCTTGCAGCTGTTGTCTCTCCGACCCCACGCAAGGTTCACTGCTCCTCCAAAGAAGCTTCTAGACCAGTCCCTCGCCTACTTCTCACCAGCTGCTACTCCCAGCCTTCCTTACGGAAACTGAGGCCGGTTGGATCAGAGGCCTGGAGAGAGGTCGGGGTCGTGGCCTGCCCGCGGTAACAGGTCTTGGGACAGACCTGGCGGAGGGAGGGAAGCGCGGATCCGGGACAGGGACCGGGCACACACCACCCTCCCACCCCAGTCCTGTTAGGAAAAGACCCCTCTGTCGCTGCCAAGGTAATCCGGGACCCCCCAAGACGCCGGCATCGAGCGCACTCACCAGCGCGCCGCCGCGCAGCAGCCGAACCGTAGCTGGCTCCATCAGTGCTAGAAAGAAGATGCTACTGATTCCGCCAAGACGTGCGTGGGGGCCCTAGGGCCGCAAGCCAACACCTGAAGGCAGGTAGAGACAGAGCCCCACCCACTCACCCGCCCTTTGTTCCGCCCCCTTGTCCCGACGGTACGCCGAGAGGGACAACAGCCTCCCTTCGCTTTTCGCTCTGCTCACGCGAGAGTTGGGCACGGCAGTGGGGCGGGAAGGGAACCGGAGACACAACAAACATGGCGGCGGCGGTGACGAAGACGGCGGGGGCGACGGTAACGGCAGCGGCATTGAACAAGGCGGTGGGGGTTCCTCGGTGCGACTGTCAGGCGGTAAGTAGCTGGTCGTCGGCTCGGACGGCAGTGACAGGGCTGAGCAGAGCGGTTAAGGAGGAGCGGCGGGGGAAGAGAGCCGGGTGCTCGCGACGGGCCGGCTGACTCCGCCCGGGACTTAGCCCCAGCGGAGGGGCGGGCGTGGTTGGTCGGTCGGTCGTTAGGGTCGCACCGGGAACCTTCTTGACAGGAGCGCGGAGGGTGCGGTGTCTGGGCCTCCGGAGCTCCGAGGGAGCGGTGTCTGCGGTGGGGTCGCCGTCAGTTGGGGGTTTGGAGGCTCCGGGGTAGGGAGTAGCCTCTCTCGCTCTGACAGGTGGTCGCGAGTGCGGGGGGGCGCGCCCCGAGGTTCGCGTCATCACTAGGTACCCGGGCCCGGGGTCTCCGCTGAGGCGCGGGTCTCCTAGGCGTTCCGAATCCTGGTGAGGATGCCGCCCCGACGCCAGTTGCGGGCTGCAGGTTGGGAGGACTTTAAAAACCTCCTGTCTTTTATCAAGCAATCCGGTCTTGATCCTTTTCTACTGCTTGAGAGCATTCCCTCTACTTGGGGGGAGATGTGAGATGTAGGGAGGATTTTGCAACAAAGAACTGTTGAGGTTCGTGCAGGATTTAAATCTTAACATAACTGGCCGAAGTGGAAGTAGCCAAGCCGTACACCTCCTAAGTGCTCGGTAACTGAATCTAAAGAGAAGTTAAACCGGTTCCGGCTGCCCCTCACCGAGCGGCCCAGTCAGTTAGTGGCCCCTCAGTGTGCTGTTTAGGTCCGAAGAGGATCGACCAGTGGGGAAAAGAAATACAGGCCCTTTAAGTTGTGAGCTCTGAAGAACTTAAGTTTGGAAGACACATGACTTCTTTAGAATGACTGTTTAAACATCTGAGCTAACAGTTTTACAGATTCCCTTTAGAATTTATGTTGTGCATTTAACACGACGGTATGTTAATGTAATCTTGGGAGTTCGTTACAGAGAATTGAGGTGTTTGGTGTTTTTTGCCTCCTGGGATCCCAAGAGTTTCCCAAGGAAACCCGAAGTGTTTTGAGTTGCGACAGAGAGGACAGTAAAGATGGGGATCAGATATGTCGTTATTAGGCGTGCCTGGTGGGTTTGTTCTTTTAAACCTTTTCCCGCAAATGTTTCCCTGTGGGGCTACGCTAGTACCTCGTTTTCATGCAGTTACAGCTGTTCGGCAGTACTAAGCCTGAGCCTTTTAGAAGTGTACTATGAACAAATGAAATAAATAATTTAGAAAGACAAAATTTTTGCCCAAAATGTGAAATCTTAAGAAATCAACCAGCGGGGGGAAAAAACGATAGTCACACTGATGCATGTTACTCTTTGTTGATTAGTTGGAGCTTTTGCTGAAATGAAGCTGCTGCTTTGGTCTGTATCTTCCAGCTTAGTTTTCTGGTACTAGTAAAACTAGCACGTTATTTTATTAGCTTATTAAACCTGTGGATGTTAATTTTTTATCTGTGGTCTGTTTTTCTTTGCGGAACTCTGTATGGCTTTTCAATTTTAGTTGAAATTCCCTCCATGGCCTTTGGGAGTCTCTTGGTGTGTCTCCAGAGTAAATTTCGATTACTCTACATTTCATCAATGTTGGAGTGGCAAGAAAAAGGAGGAACTGATTTGGGGTGAAAAGGTTAGATTGCATACATCTTTATTTCTTCCAACGTGTTTTTGTTTATGTTTTATATTATGTTTTATGATTTCTCAAAGCCTCATAATGTGCCTTTTGCCTTTGAAGAACTTGCTTTTTTGACAGTTATGTAATTCTTTCTGAAGTTTCATGTTCTCTGTACAAAGGAAGCGCTATGATATGTATTCTATGGCAGAGTAATCAGGACCATAATTGTTAAGGTATAAAAGTATATATACATTCATTGAACTGCAGTCACTGTGTGTATATAGGCTGTCTAAACCCCAAATTAAGTTATTGTACAAGGAAGTTAGTTGCTAAGTCGACTACTTGATATAGATAAAATAAAATAGATCCTACTGCTGCCTAATCATATTCTCAAAACCTCCTGTAGCTTATTAAAAGAATAGAGTTTGGGAGGAAGGTAGGTTAAAGAGCTCCTTCTGGTTCTCATATTACCTGTCTTTCTTATGATTGTCTTCTAATTTGCATCATGATGCCTCTGTTTTAAATTGTTAGCTCCTAGTTAAGAGGGTTTGTGGGTGTATTGATGAGCAACTTCCCTTTCTTAGTGTGAGACTGAAGATCAGAGGACTTGAATATCAGGACCCAGAGAAGGTCAGAGAAAAGTTTAAGTTACCTGCTTAAACAGGTTTTTGTGTTCTTTTGGGATATCAAAACTTATTTCTCAGATGCTTCTTTCTTTCACTAGCATGGGTAATTTCTGGTTGTTTTGTAAGAACCTTATTTGTAAGTTTTGAATGGATAGTTGGGGAGGGCTGTTGGCATAAAAATAATTTAGGTGCATTCTAGTTAATTTCTGTATAGACATGTATCTAGAACCCGTGGAATACCATGCCAGCTTCACTTTAATCAGGGGGATCACAGGGAGGACTCAGAATTTTGCTGTATCATAGGAAATGATAATGAGGATATTATAGTTTGCTGATTCTGAAAGTAGATTTTTATGTTAACATTTGCAAAAGTTTTAAAATTTATCACTGTCTTAGCTGCATCTCTAGATACTAGTTAATTTATGGAGTTCTTAAACATTCCGTCCTGAGACTGACGAGTCTATCTAAAGATAGGAAGATGGTTTGGATACAAAAACCCTTAATTTTTTTTCCCCTCCATATCAGGAACTCTTCTGTAGTTTCAGAATTATTGTTCTTTTTCTAATTATTGTGATTAGAACTACTGACTTGAGATGGAGAAAGCTCGGTTTTCAACTGTAGACTCTATTCGGATTTAGGAATCTCTCATATATACTTGCTTGTTTTATAGACTAGACCCCTGCAAGGGCTTGCAAGTCTGCAGTGGGGGAGGAGTCTTGCAGGTCTGTGTGGGAGGAGGTGATGTAGGTCAAGTGGGCGCAAAATTGCTTAGGGTTGGAATGACAATTTTTAAATCATTGCAGGATGTCTGTAGTTATAAACCATATCGATATATTTAAAATTTTTAACTACAGAGTTTCTCTCAAGTTTACAATGTTCAGTTCAGTCACTCAGTCGTGTCTGACTCTTTGTGACCCCATGAACCACAGCACGCCAGGCCTCCCTGTCCATCACCAACTCCCGGAGTTTACTCAAACTCATGTCCATTGAGTCAGTGATGCCATCCAACCATCTCATCCTCTGTCATCCCCTTCTCCTCCTGCCTTTAATCTTTCCCAGCATCAGTGTCTTTTGAAACGAGTCAGCTCTTAGCATCAGGTGGCCAAAGTATTAATTTCAGCTTCAGCATCAGTCCTTCCAATGAACACCCAGGACTGATTTCCTTTAGGATGGACTGGTTGGATCTCCTTGCAGTCCAAGGGACTCTCAAGAGTCTTCTCCAACACCACAGTTCAAAAGCATCAATTCTTTGGCGCTCAGCTTTCTTTGTAGCCCAACTCTCACATCCATACATGACTACTGGAAAAACCATAGCTTTGACTAGACAGACCTTTGCTAGTAAAGTAATGTCTCTGCTTTTTAATATACTTTCTAGGTTGGTCATAACTTTTCTTCCACCGAGCAAATGTCTTTTAATTTCATGGCTGCAGTCACCATCTGCAGTGATTTTGGAGCCCCCCAAAATTAAGTCTCTTACTGTTTTCATTGTTTCCCCATCTATTGGCCATGAAGTGATGGGACCAGATGACATGATCTTAGTTTTCTGAATGTTAAGCTTTAAGCCAACTTTTTCACTCTCCTCTTTCACTTTCATCAAGAGGCTCTTTAGTTCTTCGCTTTCTGCCATAAGGGTGCTGTCATCTGCATATCTGAGGTTATTGATATTTCTCCCGGCAATCTTGATTCCAGCTTGTGCTTCCTCCAGTCCAGCATTTCTAATGATGTACTCTGCATATAAGTTGAATAAGCAGGGTGATAATATACAGCCTTGACTTCTTTCCTGATTTGGAGCCATTCTGTTGTTCCATGTCCAGGTCTTACTGTTGCTTCTTGACCAATGTTGTCTTCCCTTTTTTCACTGGTATCCTTTGTGGTTGTTTTTTTAAGTCCATCGTGCATTTTGATTGAAAATCAAATTTATGGCAGGGAACACAGTGAAATTTGTAATTTGACAATGTGATAATAGCCTGGACTGTCAGAATATGCCAGCCATCCTCTGTGATTAGGTTCATTTGTGTTCTTAAAACTTGAGATGCATGCATAAAAATGTCCTGCATTTTTCCCTGCAGTCTCATGCATTTTTCCTCCTGCCTTGTGGTGTGTACCTTAGCAGTGTTATGCTTTCTAATCAGGATTTGGTGTAATTTATCTTGCTTGTTGAAGAAGTATGTTCAGATACTTTGCAGTGGAAACATTGGTTTTTATGTGAAGTGATTGGCAAGAAGTGATGCTAAGTTGACATGAAACACCAGGATTTCTTTCTAAACTACAGCCTTTATAATTAGAACACAATCTGTAGGGCCTTAACAGATTTTATATTTTAAAAAACAGTTTCCAAGATCTTATTCTTTTCTTTTTTGGGGCGGGGGGAGGAGTATCTCCCAGTCCTTATATGTTTTAGTACTTTTTTCCTTTTTATATTGTGAGGGGCTTTTACCTGTGTTGAATGGCAGTAGTAATAGCAAGCATTCTTGCGTTCTTAATTCTAGAGGGAATGCATCTAAATTTTCTCCCTTAGTTGTGATGTAGATTTTCAGAAGTGATCCTTTAGCAGCTTGAGGAAGTTTGTTGTTTCTTTGTATCCAGTGCTGCTACTCTATCTGTTTTTCTATGTGGGTTGGCAGTCTTTTCTCACTAGAAAGTTTCCTATTACTCCCTTTGTCTTTGAGGTTTTAAAATTTCACAATAATGTGTCTAAGTGTTATTTTATTACATGTTCTATTTTACACTCTATGCTCCCTTTAAGACTGAAATGAAAGAAATCTTTAATCCTGGAAATTTCTTGGTCATTTCTTTAAAAAGCATTTTTCTTTATTTTTCTCTGTCATTTTGGAACTCATTCTGCATCTTTATCTGCTATTATTTCTTACCTTTTTATGTATATTTTTATGTTTCTCCCCATCCCTGTGTATTTTGAGGTGTGATTTTCAAGTTTATTGAGATACAATCTTATCAGTTCATTCGCTCAGTCATGTATAGTTCTTTGCGACCCCAGGGACTGCAGCACACCAGGCTTCCCTGTCCATCTTATATTTTTATTTTTTTGGCTGCACTGTGCTGCCTGAAGGACCTTAGTTGCCTAATCAGGGATCCAACCCATGCCCCCTGCCGTGGAAGTGTGGAGTTTTAACCACTGGACAGCCAGGGAAGTCCCTATTACAGATTATTATTATTATTTTAAATCTTATTCTTGATCATTTTCACTGTAGCTGATTGGCCAACTTTTTTTTTTTTTTCCTAAGCAAAGCGCAGATTTTAAAGGACAAATAATCAGCAGAATCAAGTGTGGTCAGAAATACTAATACAATGATTAGGAAACATAGAGAAGCAGTTCAGGTTGACAGACAGATGAGGAAACAACTGAAACAAACTTGTTTAGAAGCCAGCAGCAATCCCGAAGATTGAGAAAGCTGAGTCAGATTAAAGCAAGTGACTTAAGGTGACCTAAAAGAGGAAAATAAGAAGAGATGAGTTTGGGAATTTGTAAATTGATTTGGGAAATTGCAAATTGGAATATATGAATAATGGAGAAAAGTGGACCATGTTTGTTTCATTGTAACCACAGACGAGATATGTAAAATGGTAACATAAGACACTTGAAATTTTGAACAATGGGGAATTTCTTAATCTAAGGTATAACCATTTTTGGCTGCAGAAATAGCTGCTATTGTCTGAAAACATAAACTGCACATCTTGCAAGATACTTATACTTACTTGTAAAACTTAAAACAGTACTGCAAATTGGTACTGTTATCTCATTTTACAAAATAGGAAACTAAGGCTAGAGAAGACCCTGTTCAGAGTCTTTAAGGTAGTAGGTTTATCCTAATACCACAATAATATTCTGTCCTTCCAGAGGACGGACTTTCAGTAGCCTCAACTTTGTAGAACACGGTGAAAAGAGACTAATAATAATGACCCCTAGACATCTTCTAAAAAAGGAGCAAACAAACTATTCAAACATGTTGCCTTAAGAAAAGTGAGGATTTGGTCACCTGTAGGTTCTTACTTGGCCAAATGTTTCTGGAATAAAGAACAAATTAAATGCTAGGAGAGAGGAAGGCAAGAAAGATAAAAATAAAATGTATTGGTCTGGGGCCAGTGAACAAAGGAAACCAGATGAGCCCCCGTGTTCTTATTGGTTCCTCAGTTCAGTCAGTCAGTCGTGTCCGACTCTTTGCGACCCTATGAACCACAGCAGGCCAGGCCTCCCTATCCATCACCAACTCCTGGAGTTCACCCAAACCCATGTCCATTGTGTTGGTGATGCCATCCAACCATCTCATCCTCTGTCGTCCCCTTCTCCTCCTGCCCTCAATCCCTCCCAGCATTAGGGTCTTTTCAGATGGGTCAGCTCTTCACATCAAGTGGCCAAAGTATTGGAGTTTCAGCTTCAACATCAGTCCTTCCAGTGAACACCCAGGACTGATCTCCTTTAGGATGGACTGGGTGGATCTCCTTGCAGTCCAAGGGGCTTTCAAGAGTCTTCTCCAACACCACAGTTGAAAAGCATCAATTCTGTAGAGTCCAACTCTCACATCCATACATGACCACTAGAAAAACCGTAGCCTTGACCAGACAGACCTTTGTTGGCAAAGTAATGTCTCTGCTTTTTAATATACTTTATAGGTTGGTCATAACTTTCCTTCCAAGGAGTAAGCATCTTTTAATTTCATGGCTGCAGTCACCATCTGCAGTGATTTTGGAGCCCAGAAAAACAAAGTCAGCCACTGTTTCCACTCTTTACCCATGTATTTGCCATGAAGTGATGGGACCAGATGCCATGAACTGAGTTTTCTGAATGCTGAGCTTTAAGCCAACTTTTTTCACTCTCTCTTTCACTTTCATCAAGAGGCTCTTTAGTTCTTCTTCACTTTCTCCCATAAGGGTGGTGTCATCTGCACATCTGAGGTTATTGATATTTCTCCCAGCAATCTTGATTCCAGCTTGTGCTTCCTCCAGCCCAGCATTTCTCATGATGTACTCTGCATATAAGTTAAATAATAAGGGTGACAGTATACAGCCTTGACGTACTCCTTTCCCTATTTGGAACCAGTCTGTTGTTCCATGTCCAGTTCTAGCTGTTGCTTCCTGACCTGCATACAGGTTTCTCAAGAGGCAGGTCAGGTGGTCTGGTATTCCCATCTCTTTCAGAATTTTCCACAGTTTATTGTGATCCACACAGTCAAAGGCTTTCGCATAGTCAATAAAGCAGAAATAGATGTTTTTCTGGAGCTCTCTTGCTTTTTCGATGATCCAGCAGATGTTGGCAATCTGATCTCTGGTTCCTCTGCCTTTTCTAAAACCAGCTTGAACATCTGGAAGTTCACGGTTCACATATTGCTGAAGCCTGACCTGGAGAATTTTGAGCATTACTTTACTAGCGTGTGAGATGAGTGCAATTGTGCGGTAGTTTGAGCATTCTTTGGGATTGAAATGAAAACTAATTGTTGTATAACACAATATATAGTAGCAACACAGTCAAGGTAGTCTGTTTCTAGTAGATTTCTAGTTAAAGTTAATTAAAATAGAACTTTTTGTTTTCAAAACGTTGGTCAAGTTTTTTGGAACCTCCCTGGTGGTCCAGCGGCTAAGACTCCATGCTGCCAATGCAGGGGGCCAGGATTTGATCCCTGGTCCATGACTGAAGCGACTTAGCAGCAGCAGCAGCAGGGAGCTAGATCCCACAT
This sequence comes from Muntiacus reevesi, assembly GCF_963930625.1. Taxonomy (NCBI): domain Eukaryota; kingdom Metazoa; phylum Chordata; class Mammalia; order Artiodactyla; family Cervidae; genus Muntiacus; species Muntiacus reevesi. The sequence goes on along the minus strand of NC_089250.1, from coordinate 164,166,710 downwards.
GTCACAACTAAAGACCCTGTACACCGCAACTAAGACCCAAAGTAGCCAAATAAATAAATATATATTTTTAAAAGTTGATCACACTTTTGTTAATTGGAAAATGTGCTTTTATCTCATTTCTTCAGTGCTGCAGTTCTTCCACGGAAAAACTTAGGCTTAAAAGGGTGCTGACTCAGACCATAAAGAAAAGAACCCAGAGTGGTCCAAATATATTCTTTGAGAAGAAAAACAACTGATGGACTTAAATTACTGAGATATTAAGATTTTTATTACTGAGACTGTGTGGTGGTAGTGTGAGGAGAGACAAAAATAGGCCAATGGAACAGAATGAAGAATCCAGGAATAGCATCTCGTGTATCATCTGTTTTAGAAAGGTGAGAAAAGAGGCTGGTGGAGAAAGGCTGGTCTATCAGATGCATGTTGCTCAGACAGTTGGATATCTCCATGGGGAGAAAAAGTGTATCTTGACTCATAACTTTACAATACACAAAGCTCAATTCCAGATAAAAATATGAAAGGTAAAAACATATAAAAATTTCACAAAAAAATACAGGAGAACATCTTCATGTAAAATATAGGCAAGGATACCAGCAACTCTAAATGTAAAGGTAGGGGGAGGATGGGTAAATTGGACTATATTAAGAACTTCTGTTCATCAAAAGTTACCATTAAGAAAGTGAAAAGGTGAACCACCAGAGTGTGAGAAGTACTCAAGATATACATATCTAATAAAGGGCTTCCCTGGTGGCTCAGTTGGTAAAGAATCCACCTGCAATGCAGGAGACATGGGTTCGGTCCCTAAGTTGGGAAGATCCCCTGGAGGAGGGCATGACAACCCGCTCCAGCATTCTTGCCTGGAGAATCCCGATGGACAAAGGAGCCTGGCGGGCTACAGTCCCTGGGGTCGCAAAGAGTCGGACACGTCTGAGTGACTACGCACAGCACAACAAAGAACTCACATCCAGAATATTGTGAAGAACTCTCACACATTAATTAGATGGACAGCCTAATGGAGAAATGAACAAAAGACTTGAACAGATGCTTCATTGGGTATGAAATAGAAGTTATGTAAGCGGGGAGTTAACATAACAAGTACACAGCTTAATTAATTATCAAGTCATACAAATTAAAACCAGTGCAATACCACCATACACGCATCAAGATGGCTAAAATGAAAAAGGCCAAAAAGTACTTGAGTGTTGGTGAGGGTGTGTGGCAACAAAACTCTTGTTCCACACTGATGGGAGTACAGATTGGTATACTCACTTTGAAAAACTCTCTGGCATTATCTGAAGCTGAATATATACATACCCTTCAGCCTAGCAGTTTCAGCTCTCAGGGATGTGGGGCCCTTGGTGGTGCACAGGGGCATTTGTGTTGGAAGGGTGCATGGTGGGGCTCCTGGCATGCTGGTAGCCTTCTGTTTCTTGACATTAGTGTTGATTTCATGGATGTGTTCATTTTGTGACAATTCATCAAGCCTCTATCCTTAGGACTGCTGCGCTTTTGTGTGTGTGTGCTGTGCTTTGAGAAAAAGTTAAGCATATATACTAAGACGTGACTGATCTTTAGCTTTAGATGCCTACTACTGGCTATCAAAGATAACTTTCTTAGATAGTAGATTACTCATTAAGTAGTTGGGGTTTAGGAAAAGAAACTTTTAGCCCAAGGCATATTTAAGAACATGTGCATAAATATGTATTTATTGGAAGGAAAGACTTGTTGTCTCCTAGGTGCTAGACTTCCTCAGCTTTTTACTAGAAAACTTTTTGGTTATTTGATTTGTGAATTTGGGCCATACACCTATGTAAAGACCAGTTTTTAGTTTACGATTGCAAAATCTGACATGAGAGTTTCTCTCTGTTAGCATCAGGTATTTTTTTCTTTTCTGTAAAAAATTTTTTTCTTATTCTCAGAATGAGTAGGATGGTGAGTGTAGTAGAGGTGGTGATTTGGATTTCTAGGGTCAGGGTCACAAAACCTCAGCCCATAGGCCAAGTCTGGCTCTGTGCCTGCTTGGACCCTGATGCTGGGAAAGATTGAGGGCAGGAGGAGAAGGGGACGACAGGATAAGATGGTTGGATGCCATCACCGACTCAATGGACATGGGTTTGGGTGGGCTCCGGGAGTTGGTGATGAACAGGGAGGCCTGACGTGCTGTGGTTCATGGGATCGCAAAGAGTTGGACATGACTGAATGACTGAACTGAACTTAGAACATGAGCACCTTTATTCCTTTACGTATTGTCTGTGGCTGCTTTTAGTTATAGTGACAGTCACAGGCTAAAATATTTCCTATCTGGCCCTTTTCAGAAGTTTGCCACCACTGTTCTAGATCACCTGCTTCTAGAGTTCTCATTCATGTGAGAATGTTGTTTTAAGACCCTTTGCTGTTTGATATGGTAGTCACTAGCCACATATAGCTATTTCACTTTTAAATTAAACAAAACTCAAGTCTTTTGTATTAGCCACATTTGAGCACTCAGTAGCTACATGTGGCTAGTAGCACCTGTACTGGCCAGTGCAGGCGTGCACCATGGACATCATCCAGAAATTTTCTCCATCAGCCCCGTTTGAGCCACTTGGTTTCTCTACTGTCTCCTTCAGTGATAATCCCTGCTGATATGCTGATTTCTTTCATCTGGATTTTTCTTTTTGTAATTTCTTTCCATCCATTCAAACTAAGTTTGAATCCCAGTTTATTTAAATATTAAATATATGAATTGTTGACTGTTTTTTGTATGTCTTCTTTAGTTCACTAGGAAGATTATAAGATATTTAAAAGCAGGGACTGTGTTCTCTTGCTTTGTAGTACCTGGCCCATAATAATCTTCGTCAGTGTTGTTGTTTTGATACATACTGCATCTCCCTAAATAGTGTAAAATTATTTTATTTTCCCCCCATAGGTATAACGAACTGTAAGCTCCAGAAACATTTATATATATATACATATATATATATATCAAACACAAAGATGGGTGAGAAGAAACCGGAGCCTTTGGACTTTGTGAAAGATTTCCAGGAATACCTAACTCAGCAGACCCATCATGTCAACATGATTTCTGGATCAGTTAGTGGGGACAAAGAAGCAGAGGCTCTTCAGGGAGGTAGATTCCTCTTAATACCATTAAATAATTCATTTTTTATACATGTGATGTTTGTGTGTTGTTATCCATAGTATGAAGCCACTATTGCTTGCTAATGTGAATCATTCTGTTTTTCCTAGAAAGATGGGCAGTTTTTTTCCCCACTTCTTTAAACGGGTCAGGTTTTGCTGAGGGAGAGGAAGCCCCCTCCCCAGAGCTTACCCTGGGATCCAGAGATGCGTTCTCTCCTGTGCAAAAGTTGGGGATTCTAAATTTCCTTCCCATTCTCCAGGTTCCAACAGTGGGCACAAGGAGCCCAAAGGGGGTCCATCTTCATTACACAAGGCCTTTGGCCATTAGGAAATTTGTATTAGACCTGAGACAAAATAGAGGCTTCTGTTTCTTCTCTTAAAATGGAGAGGGCCCACCATGTGTGCTCACCTAGGAGGTGAAACTAGAAGAGAGAAAGCAGTGACTACTTGAACCTGTCCTACCTGCCCTAGAGAGAGACCGGCGGGTTTGCTCCCACATGAAGACTGGGGTCTCTTCCTAACCCTCGCTCAGGAGGCAGCAAACTGCATCCTGTGGGTCCCATCTGGACTGCTGGTGTGGTTGCTAAGAGTGGTTTCTACATTTGTAAATGGTTGATAGGAAAAAGAAAAATAATGCCATGACACATGAAAATTAACACGAAATTCAAACTTCAGCATCCATAAAGTTTCACTGAAACATAGCCATGCTTGCTGACCTATTTTCTATAGCTGTTTTTGAGTTATAGCAGCAGAGTCAAGTGAGAGACTGTGGCCCACAGCCTGAAATATTTGCTATCTGACCCTTGTGGGAAAAGTATGCTAACCTTTGACCTAGATGACTTAGGGCTTTGTAATTCAGGGACCAGCAACAGCAGAGACAGGCATCACCTGGGAACTGGTGAGAAGTGCAAACCGTCAGGCCCCACCCCAGATCTACTGAATCAGCAGCTATATTTTAATAAACTCCCTAAGTTATTCCGTATGCATGTAAAATTTTGGAAGTCACTGCTTTAGAAAAGCAATGGGAAAGGGGGGGACACTGAGCCTGGTTGTCCGTCCAGTGCAATGGACCCATTGGATTTTGGACTTGCACCAACCGGCAAAGTCCCTTCTCTCCTGGTGAGGGATAAAGGAAACCGTAGAGCAGAGGGCTCAAACTGCCCATACATCCATGGCTACCTCTTGAAGATGGTGTAGAAGTGCTTTTCCCATGAAACGGGAGGAATAGACACGCCACCTTCCTGCTCTAGTGTACAGTTCCTGGACTCAGACTCGAGAGAGCAGGGTTGTAGTCCCCACCATCTGCTGGTTTTCCAGACCCGAGCACTTGCTCCTTCGGTTTACCTATACAAAGTAGTTGATTAAAACTGAACAGCCCAACATCTCTTAACTGAAATTCTGACAGGTTATAACATCCAGAGATATCAGGTACAATATTTCCCTTTATGTGCTTAATTAGAATTTTAAGGTCCTAAATGCAACCCATGGTCTAGAACATACATGTAAGCTGAGTGGAACTACAAAACTCAACATGAATTACTCTAGATTAAATAGACTAGGATTTGGGAAGATGATCACAACGGCCCATTGTATTTGTAGAAGTGGCTAGAATCTTAAACATGTATTTGCAATCACTGTTTACTCCCCTCTTTCTCCTTACCTGTCAGATAAAGGTAATGCCCTGTTCTCTTCCTCAAAAGCATTGTGAACACTGATATGTGTTAATGATTTGAGATCCCCCTCATATAATGCTGCTTTTGTATGGAATTAATGTCAGTTCAGAAAGACTGTGATTTTTGTGAATTTAACTTTTATGCTAAGCGACCTGTCAGTTTATGAAAGATTTTCTACCACTCAATACTAAATTGCTAAATTGAGTTGATGCTGAGATGCATAATTTCTTTTGCTATACTTTGTTTGTAGCTGGAACAGATGGTGATCAAAATGGACTTGATCATCCATCTGTTGAAGTTTCCCTGGATGAAAACTCAGGAATGTTAGTAGACGGGTTTGAAAGGACCTTTGATGGAAAGCTCAAGTGTCGGTACTGCAACTATGCCAGCAAAGGCACCGCCCGGCTCATTGAACACATTAGAATTCACACAGGTAACGGAGAAGGGGCTGGAGAGGGGCCGAGGAGGGCAGGTTGATCTGTCTTATATATAAATAGTTGTGATTGTTTGAAAATGAAGGTTGATGTAAGGTTCGAGTAAATGGAGAAGTGATTCCAGTTTTACAAAGCAATAGCATGACAGCATACAAGGAAGGAAGACCCCTTGTAAGCTTCCCCTTCCTTAGCTATCTTCCTTCGTGGTCTAAACTCAGTATCTGTCAGCTTTTCACATTGGTCAGGTTAATGCTGAAGGCAGAATGAAGTGATAAGTGTTGTTATCTTTATCCCGTCTAAGTCCATCGCCATTGCAGACTAGGGAGGAGGTTTCCGTACAATTGCAAGCGACACTGCTAACCCTTAGACGTCGCCTTGGCCATCCCTTCTGTGAAAGGAATGTGTTCCACTCGTCAGTATAGTATGAAGATTGTTGTATGCAGCTTTCTTAACAGATTTTAATAATATTTTGTGCATGTGTGTATTTCTGAAAAGCATTTTATTTTTGATCAGTTTCTAAATAATGAATGGACAAAATATGAAATTTTTCATAAATGAGCTACTCCTGCAGTTTCTCTCCCATTTTTCTTTTTAAACAGGTGAGAAACCTCATCGATGTCACTTGTGTCCATTTGCATCTGCCTATGAGCGTCATCTGGAAGCCCACATGCGTTCCCATACAGGAGAAAAACCATACAAATGTGAATTGTGTTCCTTCCGCTGCAGTGACCGAAGCAACCTGTCCCATCATCGAAGGCGCAAGCATAAAATGGTACCAATTAAAGGTACTAGGTCTTCCTTAAGCAGCAAGAAAATGTGGGGGGTTTTACAGAAGAAAACTAGCAACCTGAACTATAGCAGAAGAGCACTCATCAACTTAAGCCCACCTTCCATGGTGGTTCAGAAGCCAGACTACCTTAATGATTTCACCCATGAAATCCCAAATATCCAAACTGACTCCTATGAAAATATGGCGAAAACCACACCAACTGGAGGCCTGCCAAGAGACCCCCAAGAACTCATGGTCGACAACCCTTTAAACCAGCTCTCAACTCTAGCCGGACAGTTGTCCAGTTTGCCACCTGAAAACCAAAACCCCACATCCCCTGATGTAGTTCCCTGCGCCGAGGAGAAGCCCTTCATGATGCAGCAGCCCTCTGCCCAGGCAGTAGTTTCTGCCGTGTCAGCAAGTCTTCCTCAGAGCTCCTCTCCCACCAGCCCCGAGCCTCGGCCGTCACACGGTCAAAGGAACTACAGCCCGGTGGCAGGGCCGAGCAGTGAACCAAGCGCCCACACGAGCACTCCGAGCATGGGGAACAGCCAGCCGAGCACTCCAGCTCCCACCCTGCCAGTGCAGGACCCGCAGCTTCTGCACCACTGCCAGCACTGTGACATGTACTTTGCCGACAATATCCTTTACACTATTCACATGGGGTGTCATGGGTATGAAAATCCTTTTCAGTGTAACATATGTGGATGCAAATGTAAAAACAAGTATGATTTTGCCTGTCATTTTGCAAGAGGGCAGCATAACCAACACTGAAAACAATCACGCTATGCTTTCGTTGCTTTGCCTTCTTGTGTTTTGTAGTTTACTGTTGTTTTTTGCGGGGGAGGGGTGGGGTCGTGTCATCCCTAATAAGGTGTCTGCTAATTTAAAGTTCCATACATATAGAGTATAAGTTTGACAGTGGAAACAAAATGTCTGTTTTCTTTTTTTCATAGATGCCTCGTCAGGGTCATTTATTAGAAGAGTTGGACACTTTGGTGTTTTAATTTTTTTTCCTTTCATTTAGACATTTGAGAATTTGAGTGCAATCATAATCTTACAAGTGGTTATTTGAATTTCTCACATTTACAGTCCATAAAAACGTCAAGGCTGATGGATACTCTTGGTATTTCAACATTTGAATTACAGCTAGATGTTATTTCTGCCATACTTTCAAAATGGTAGAATAAATTACTTTCTCTTTCAAAATCTATTCCAACTTATTTCAATGTTTTGTAGAGGAATTGCCTTTGAAATTGCCCTTAATTAAAAATTAGTTAACATAGCTTAGTTGAATCAATAGTTTAATTTCAACTGGTAATAGTAAAGCAGTATCAGTGTAGTAAATCTTTCTTTTTTCCATAAGGGCAAATGTAGAACATTTAATTCCTTTAAAATTAAAGTCATAAAAATATGAGGTAAAAGTTCTGAAAAGAAATGAAACTTTAAGACTGTAAATTGAAAATGGAGTTTAATATTTAAAATACCTGCTTATTCAGTTTCTAGTTTAAACATAGCAGTTTTCCATTGTATCCTTTTTATTGTAATTTATTTTAAAAACTACCAGTAAGTACTCGAGAAATCCTAGAAATATCAGAGGGTTATCTATGAAGATGCCTTTTTTTCTTTTAATTTGAATTTTTCATTTAAATCTTCACTCTGATGTTACAAATGAGTTTTACAGCCAAACTGAGAATATGTTATTCCTTCCATTCCTTTGATGACCAAAGAGGTACAGTGGAAGTCATCCATCTTATTCCTAGGAAATGTGGTCCTTCCAAAAAAAAAAAATCTGAAGTTTCCTTTTCCTGCCTGCTATCCATTTATTGCCCATAATTTTCAAGAAAAGGTAGATATAGGAACACTTGGGAAAATGTGATGGTGAAGTAACATTTACAAAAATGAGAACATATGTCCACAGTAAATTCTGTTCTCTTCAGAATTGGCCATTTAAGATATTTTCTGTGAATTCAAGTTATAACACTTACTTGCAGTTTTACCAGTCTTTCGTGTATGGCAAGAAAACTATATGAAAACTGTGAACTGAATCATCGCCTTAGTAGAAGAGGATATAGATATAAAAATGCATTTAAACATATTTGTTTACAAAAATAAAACTTGCTATATAAATCTAGAATAATTTTGAATAGGAGGCTGTTGTTTTTATATTGTGTAATAACTAGCTTACTCTGAGGACAGCTTGGTTAAACAATAAAATATATTGTTACTAACTGTTGGTTTCTGTGTACTTTGCAAAATTTTTGTTTTTAATTTGGTTCAAATCTTGAAAGTGTTACTAATTGGCTTCTTAAAGCAAACATTTTAATTATTAAACATTAACTAAAAAGGACTTCTACTCTTAAAGTAAGTGAAAGGGAAATATTGGTGGTATCTGTCCACAAAAACCCCCAAGTGCCAAGTTAATGGATCTTTTGCCCTCTCTTCCAAATACTACAAAGCCATTAAATTGAGTTCCTGTGGTTTGATCTAATCTCCACTGCACTGTGGAAAGAGCAGCACTGAGGAGTTTCTCTAGACAACCCTTCCTGTCAGCCTGAGGCCTGTGAATCTCAAGTCTGCAGTCTCTCCTGCTCTGTTGCTTGGAGCTCTTGCTCCTCGGATCAGTTTTAGAGCAGCCTTTTCCAGATGTGTAACTTGACCCTCATATGTATATACTGTCAGAAACAGGGTGCTGTCATTTGGACGCTTTTGCATTTATTTTTTTCTTCTATTGTATTCTTCATATAAAAGCAATACCACAAAATAGGAAATGGAAGTTTTCATTAAACAAAAAGGAAGAACTCTAATGTTAAAACCAGTTTATTAACTGTATATTCTGGGCCAAATAGTGACAAATGTGGTTTCTTTTTTTCTGACAAAGATGCTTTGAAAGAGCATTTTAGTTCAGATAATTTTTTCATAATTACAAACTAGAATGTATAATGTTAAAATTCCTATGACTTAAAGAGCATAGTTGTATTCCAAAGGTATCAATGCTTGAAAGCTACAGTTAATTCTAAATGCACTAATGTTTTTGAAGCAAATCTACCTTAGAAACTTTTTTAGTATTGTATTTTTCAAAATATGTAGGATTTTATTTAAATTTTTTGAGAATTAAATTCTGTATTGGAAAGATATTATCTTCCATTAAGTATTGATATGTTTCTCCCATTTTATTTTTAATCATATATTTTATAGAAATGAGTTGAGAAGAGTTTAACATGCACTATTTATAATACTTTGCTGATAACAGGCAATGTTCTGAAACTAAATTTATTTTTGTTCAGTGAACATAAGTTTAGATTTTTAAAGTTGGTAGATAATTTATCTCCACTAATATTTTTTTAAGAAACTGTGATGAGATTAACAGGGAATAATTTTATTTCAGATTTTTATTAATATAGTATGTAGCTACAACTTCTTGAAACTCAAGGCTAGATTTTTACTTTGAAAAAATTTAATTGGATATTTTCCAGTGCTATCTCATTTTAGAAATGTGTTTGCCATTCATCTGCAGAACTGTTTGACAAAGGGAATATTACCTAAAAAAATGTCCAGAGATAAAACCTCATTTAAGTTCTACAAAAATATTTATCAAATGGATGTATTATTTTTAAAAAAATTCCCTGCTAAGGACTTTTCATTAAGTAGTCTTAGAGGATATATGGTTTCTAGAACGTGGTTTCATTAATATGTACTTTGATGTAAAGAACGTATTTTGTATGTAAAATATAAAACTTGAGTATGATTGCAGAACACACTATATTGTTTAGGGATTCCAGAGAGCAGTTTAATGCTGAAATAACTCTATCTAGTATGTAGTTCATATTGTGAATGAAGCTTTGCTTTTGTAATGTATGAATAAAAAAATCACACTTTCTAATGGATCTCGATTTTTCTTTTTTGAAAACTAGGATTCAGTTTTTTAAATAATTTTTCAGTATGTCAGTGTTAATTTTTTTTTAAAGAAAAGGTTTTATGGCTACATTGGTTTCGATTTGTAGAATGCCTTACCCATGAGAAGATCTGTCATGTGAGTTACCAAAAACAAAAATGGTAACATAATTAGCATTTTGTCTCCTTCCTAATTTCTGTTTATTTAAGGTGTGACCCCCTTAAAGTGTTCTGGCACAGGAATGAGGAAGGCTTCCTCTGCTGCTCAGTTATTCATGTCACATCTGAAAAGTGACTACTGACTGAAGGAGTTTCTGTTATGACAAATGAACTGATTTTATTTCCTTCTCTGACTTACTCTACTCAATATGACATTCTAGGTGATGTTGCTGCAAATGGCCTTATTTCGTTCTTAATGGCTGAGTAACATTCGAGTTGGACTATAAAGAAAGCTGCGCACCAAAGAATTGATGCTTTTGGACTGTGGTTGAGAGCCCCTTGGACTGCAAGGAGATCCAACCAGTCCATCCTAAAGGAGATCAGACCTGGGTGTTCATTGGAAGGACTGATGTTGAAGCTGAAACTCCAATATTTTGGCCACCTGATGCAAAGAACTGATTTATTTGAAAAGACCCTGATGCTGGCAAAGACTGAGGGTAGGAGGAGAGGGTGATGACAGAGGATGACATGGTTGGATGGTATCACTGACTCAATGAACATGAGTTTGGATAAACTCTGGGAGTTGGTGATGGACAGGGAAGCCTGGCGTGCTGCAGTTCATGGGGTCACAGAGGCGGACATGACTGAGTGACTGAACTGAACTGAACATTCCATTGTATATATGTACCATATCTTTGCCTATTCCTCTATAGATGGACATTTAGGTTGCTTCCCTGTCTTGGCTATTATAAACAATGCTGCAGTGAACATTCAATTCAGTTCAGTTTCAGTTGAGTCTGACTCTTTGCGACCCCATGGACTGCAGCACGCCAGGCTTCCCTGTCCATCACCAACTCCTGGAGCCTTCTCAAATTCATGTCAATTGAGTCAGTGATGCCATCCAACCATCTTATCCTGTTATCCCCTTCTCCTACCTTCAATCTTTCCCAACATCAGGGTCTTTCCAAATGAGTCAGTTCTTTGATCAGGTGGCCAAAGTATTGGAGTTTCAGTTTCAGCATCAGTCCTTCCAATGAATATTCAGGACTGATTTCCTTTAGGATGGACTGGTTGGATCTCCTTGCTGTCCAAGGGACCCTCAAGAGTCTTCTCCAGCACCACAGCTCAAAAGCATCAATTCTTCGGCACTCAGCTTTCTTTATAGTCCAACTCTCACAGTGAACATTGGGGTGCATTTATCTTTTAAGCCCATGTTTTTCTCTCGGGATATATGTCCAGGAGTGGTACTGCAGGGTCATACGGTAGCTCTATTTTAGTTTTGTAAGGAACCTCCATAGTATTCTCCATAGTGGCTGTACCAATATAATATACATTGTCACCAACAGTGAGAATTTGCATTCTCACCAATTTAAATTCTCTCCACACCCTCTCCAGCATTTCTTCTTTGTGGAGTTTTTGATGACAGCCACTCTGGCTGCTGTGAAGTGGTATCTCATTGTAGTTTTGGTTTGCATTTCTCTAATAACTAGCGATGTTGAACATCTTTTCATGTGCCTATTAGACATCTTTCCTCTTTGGATAAATGTCTGTTCAGGTCGTCTGCCTATTTTTTGAGTGGGTTGTTTGTTTTGATGCTATTGTCAAGCTGTCTCTTAAGCTTTGGAGACTTAACCCCATATCAGTTACATGATTTGCAAGTATTTTCTCCCAGTCTGTGGGTTGTCTTTGTTTTATTCCCTTTGTAAAAGTTTTTGAGTTTAAGTAGGCCTCATTTGTTTATTTTTGCTTTTATTTACATTATTCTGGGAGATGGATCGAAAACGATGTTGCTGTGATTTATGTCAGAGTGTTCTGCCTGTGTTTTCCTCTTAAGAGTTTTATAGTGTCCAGTCTCACATTTGGGTCTTCAATCCATTTTGAGCTTATTTTTGTATATGGAGTTAAAGAATGATCTAATTTCATTTTTTACATGTGGTTGTCCAGTTTTCCCAGCTCCATTTGTTGAAGACGCTGTCTTTTCGAACACTGTAGTCCTGCCTCCTTTGTCGTAGATTAATTGACTTAAAGTTGCTGGGCTTATTTCTGAGTTTTCCATCCTGTTCCATTGATTTATATTTCTATTTTTCTGCCAGTACCATACTGTTTTGATGACTAGCTTTGTAGTATAGTCTGACATCAGGGAGCCTGATTCTACCAACTGTTTTCTTTTTCTCCCCCTCCAAGATTGCTTTGGCCATTCAGGATCTTTTGTGTCTCCATGCAAATTTTGAGATTTTCTGTTCTAGTTCTGTGAAAAATGCCATTGGTAATTTGACAGGGATTGCATTGAATCTGTAGATTGCCTTAAGTAATATAATTATTTTGACAATATTGATTCTTCTAATCCACAAACATGGTATATCTTTCCATCTGTTTATGTCTTCTTTGACTTCTCTCATCAGCATCTTATAGTTTTCAGACTAAATGTCTTTTGTCTCCTTAGGTAGGGTTATTCCTAGGTGTGTTATTCTTTTTGTTGCAATGGTAAATGGAATTGCTTCTTGAATTTCTCTTTTTGATCTTTTGTTGTTAGTGTGTAGAAATGCAACAGATTTCTGTGTCTTAATTTTGCAAACTGCAACTTTACCAAATTCATTGATGAGTTCTAGTAGTTTTCTGGTAGCATTTTTACGCTCTTCTATGTACAGACTGACGCTACCTGCAAACAATGACAGTTGAGCTCACTTTCCAATTTGGATTCCCATTACTTCTTTTTCTTCTCCGATTATTGTAGCTAGGACTTCCAAAACTATGTTGAATAAAACTGGTGAGGGAAAAGAAAAAAACTGGTGAGAGTGGACATCCTTGTCTTGTTCCTGATCTTAGAGGGAATGCTTTTCGCCACTGAGTATGATGCTAGCTATAGGTTTGTTATATGGCCTTTCTTATGTTAAGGAATGTACCCTCTATATCTACTTTCTGGGGAGTTGTTGTCATAAATGGGTGCTGAATTTCGTCAAAAGCTTTTTCTGCATCTATTGAGATGATCATACAGTTTTTATTCTTCAATTTGTTGGTATGATATGTCACAGTGATTGATTTGCAGATGCTGAAGAACCCTTGCATCCCTGGGACGAATCCCAGGGATTCACCACTTGATCATGGTGTATGATCTTTTTAATGTATTGTTGGATACAGGTTGCAAGTATTTTGTTGGCGATTTTTGCATCTATGTTCATCAGTGATACTGGCCTGTAATTTTCTTTTTTGTGTGATATCTTTGGTTTTGATATCAGGGTGATGGTGGCCTCATAAAATGGGTTGGAAAGTTTTCCTTCCTCTGTGACTTTTTGGAAACAGTTTCAGAAGGATAGGTGTTAACTCTTCTCTTCATAAAATTCACCTGTGAAGCCATCAGGTCCTGGACTTTTGTCTGCTGGAAGGTTTTTAATCACGGTTTGAATTTCAGTGCTTGTGATTGGTCTGTTCATATTTTCTATTCCTGATTCAGTCTAGGGAGACTATCTTTCTAAGAGTTTGTCCAAAGAATAGACTGATTTTTTTTAAAACAGGTCTTTAGCAATTCACATTATTAGACTAGAACACATCCAGTAATACATAATTGTTTTAATTTGTTTGCAAAATCATAACCAAACTAGATGTTTGATTGGAGGTTCAGAAGTTTTAATGCTGCTTTGAAAAATACTTCTGTACAATGTTATCTTTCTCATAATGGAAAAAAGAAATAACATCTGGTAAGTCAATGGTTTGTTGAAAGCACAGGTATCTTTTGTTTCCTTGTCTTAGGTCTTCCAAAAACTCTGCTTTGAGCTTGTTAAGTTCCTCTGCCAAAAGCTTCAAGTTGTAGGGAAACATCTGTTCATCTAAAATAAAGATACTCAAAATTATTTGGGTAGATTAAATTTAGCTGGACTGATGACACTAGGAAATTAATTTGATTACTTCAGACAAACCATTCAGATTCTTCTACAAATAATAATTGAGCTGGTGTAATATACATGTAGACAAAGGTCACAATGCAATACAAGCAAATCATTTAAATAACTTGCTATGAAATATGTGAGCAGAAAAGGCTTTTTGTTGACAAAATAAGTTGGCTTACAATCTTATTGAATTAACAGATAGTAAGGCAAAAGAGCAGAGCTAGAAAATGACATTTGGGTTTAAAGCTCATATACCTAGAATAGTTGTCCAATATAATTTCCTACAATGATGGAAGTGTTCTATGTCTGCCCTATTCAGTTCAGCAGCCACTAGCCATGTGGGTGATGTGACTGAGAACTTGATTTTTTTGTTGAACGGCTTTATGGAGGTTAAAATTAACATTACAGCTTACCATTTAAACTACAATTCAGTAGTTTTAGTATATTCACAGATATAAGCAGCAATCATCACAGTCAATCTTGAAAAACATTTTAATCATCTGTGATAGTTAATATCACCCTCCTGCCCTCCTGCCCTCTCTCTGCCCTCAATCCCTAAGCAACCAGTAATCTACCTCGTGTTTCCAGATTTCCCCATTCTGGACATTTCTCATGACTAGACTCATACTATGTGACCTTTTGTGACTGGCTTCTAACACTTTTCATAATGTTTTCAAGGTTCATCCATGTTGTAGTATTTTCTTGCTTTTTATGGTTGAATAATCCATTTTTTGGATAGATGGACATATCCATGTTTGTCAGCTGATGGTCCTTTGGGTTACTTCTACCTTTTGGCTATTAGTAATAATGATGCTATAAGCACTTGTGTACAAATGTTTATATGAATATATGTTTTCATTTCTAGGTCCCATGGTAACTACATTTACTCTTCGGGAGCTGCTAGGCTGTTTTCCAAAACAGCTGCACCATTTTACATTCCCCGCAGTGGTGGCCATAGATTCTGAGTTCTCCACATCCTCACTAAAACTTGGACTTTTAGATTCTAGCTGTCCTAGTGAGTGTGCAGTGGCATCTCCCTGTGGTTTTGATCTGTATTTCCCTGATGACTAATAATGCCAGGTGTGTTTCCATGTGTTTATTAGCCATTTGTCTATCTTCCCTGAAGAAATTTCTACTCAGATTCTTTGCCCGTTTAAAAAATTGGGTTATCTGTCTTTATTATTGAGTTGTGAGAGTCCTGTATATACTTTGGGTATAAGTCCCTTATGAGGTGTGATTTACAAATATTTTCTCCCATTCTGTGGATTGTCCTTTTACTTCTTAATGGAAAGAGAACCAAATTTTCTAATTTTATTTAAGCAGAGTTCTAGAAGCTAGTGCCATCTCCTTCACCAAAAGGAAAAAAAAAAACAAAATATTTTAATGGATAGAAAGAGAGTCAAGAGTAATTTGGGTATAACCCTATTCCCCCTTGATTTTATGTTGTTCAGTCGCTAAGTCATGTCTGATTCTTTGCCACCCCGTGAATTGTAGCATGCCAAGCTTCTTTGTTCTCCACTGTCTCCCGGAGTTTGCTCAGATTCATGTCCATTGAGTCAGGGATGCCATTCAACCATCTCATCCTCTGTCACCCCCTCATCCTCTTGCCCTCAATGTTCCCCAGCATCAGGGTCTTTTCCAATGAACTGGCTCTTTGCATCAGGTGGCCAAAGTATTGGAGCTTCAGCTTCAGCGTCCGTCTTTCCAGTGATTTCCTTTAGTATTGACTGGTTTGATCTTCTTGCAGTCCAAGGGACTCTCAGGAGTCTTCTCCAGCACCACAATTCAAAAGCATCAACTCTTTGGACTCAGCCTTCGTTATGGTCCAACTATCACAACCATACATGACTACTGGAAAAACCGTGAAAGTGAAGTCGCTCAGTCGTGTCCGACTCTGCGACCCCATACCTACCAGGTTCCTCCTTTCATGGGATATTCCAGGCAAGAATACTGGAGTGGGTTGCCATTTCCTTAGTTTTGACTATATGGACCTTGTCGGCAAAGTGATGTCTCTGCTTTTTAATACGCTGTCTAGGTTTATCATAGCTTTACTTCCAAGAAGCAAGCGTCTTAATTTCATGGCTGCAGTCACCATCTGCAGTGATTTTGGAGCCCAAGAAAATAAAATCTGTCACTGCTTCCACTTTTTCCCCTTCTGTTTGCCATGAAATGATGGGACCGATGTCATGATCATAATTCATTTTATAGACAAAGGCAAATGGCTGAAAGAACTTCTACAGCTATTCTTGTTTTCATTCTGATGTAAGACCATTTTCCAGCTCACTTCCAAATTTTGTATTGTAACCCATTCCTGGGTTGCACATTGCAACCAGTGTTTTTCTAAGATGCAATCAAATAGTCCCACAGTAGAGTTCATTAAACATGGGAGTGTTTTGTGAAACCAGTTTCTATGCAGGAGTATGTTTGTGTAAGGGGCTACACACACTAGGTCATTAAAATCTACTTATGGATCACAGTTTTAAAAAAAAGTTTGAAAAACATAATATGGTTAGTATACTGTTTCTTCTTCCAATGTCCTAAGTTTTTCTAAAGGTATTAATAATAAATGTTGGTGATGTGCGGGAGCATAACAGAAAGCACTGACTAGAATCAGACTTAACTCTGAGCCCCAAGTTGCCCAAGTATATACTGTTCAGTGTAGTCTTGAGCAGGGATACTTATCCTCTCAGACCCTCCACTTCCCCATTTGTAAAACTACACTTCTCTGATAGGATTCTGAAGACTAGAAAAAATATATAAGGCTCTTAGCATATAAAAGGAGTTCAAGAAATGTTAAGCTGCTGTTATTTTTTAAATCAAGGGTGATAGTAAAGAGTTCAATATTTAAAACCTAAAGGAATAATTTTCCAAAACTGTAATTACCACATATTTCATCTAACCTCAGACTGACAGTGCACTGAGCTTGTTCAGATGCCATGCTGATTTTCCAACTGGCCCTGACTACCTCTCCCCATGCCTTGCTTCACTCTGGACTCAATGGCTTCTTTTGTGTTCTAGAACATAACAGCTTTACCTATGCACTGCTTGGAATGATCCTTCAGGCATCAGTATGGCTTGCTATTTCCCTTCATTCACATCTTTGCTTAAATGTCATTTCCTCCGAAAAGTCTTCATGGTTGCTCTTTTAAAAATAAATCCTCCCATCACTACACTGTCTTGTGAAAGTGAAGTTGTTCAGTCGTGTCCAACTCTTTTCAACCCCATGGACTAATGTAATGTAGCCCACCAGGCTCCTCCATCCATGGGATTCTCCAGGCAAGAATACTGGAGTGGGTTGCCATTTCCTTCTCCAGAGGATCTTCCCGACCCAGGGATCGAACCCGGGTCTCCTGCATTGCAGGCAGACGCTTTAACCTCTGTGCCACCAGGGAAGCCCCTATACTGTCTTACCCTACTTTATTTTTCTTCAGAGCACTGGCATATATTCATATATTCATTTTTTGTGTGTGTCTCCTCACTATGACATTCTGCTCCCTGCAAATGTTCCAATATCTTGAATAAAGCCTAGTACAGAGTAGCCACTCAATAAAAACCTACTGGATGGATGAAAGCCTGATTCCAGGGGTGGAAGTTTAACATAACCAAGTAGCACATTTAAACAGAAAACATGATGTAAACGTCACAAATGAAAGTACATAAAGTACTCGTGTCCAGGGAACAAGAGTAGCAGGAGAGAATAGTCTCAACTGAACAGAATCTTAACTACTAAGCATACCTTTGGCTTCCTTCATTGTCTGAGAGACAATTCTTCGGAGGGTCTGATCAGCTTGATGAAGAATGTTAGTTGAACAGATAAGTCTGTCTGTTTCCTAGGTAATAAGACATTGTTATTAGGACAGTTACCTAGTTGTATAAAAGAAATGACTAAAGTGTGGGTGATACACAGGTGAACAGAATGAAAGAAAAGTAAAAGGGGCTTTTCTGTTCCAGGTATTCTCTAGTGAAAGTGTTAGTCACTCAGTCGTGTCCGACTCTTTGTGACCCCATGGACTGTAGCCCGCCTGGCTCCTCTGTCCATGGGATTTCCCAGTCAAGAATACTGGAGTGGGTAGCCATTCCCTTTTCCAGGGGATCTTCCAACCCAGGAATCGAATCCAGGTCTCCTGCATAGCAGGCAGATTCTTTACCATCTAAGCCACCAGGGAAGCCCCCTTCTTCTCTAGGAGAGGGTCTAAGTGAAATACATCAAGTTGTAAACTGGGTTACATGTAGGCAGTATGCTGGTTAATGTCTAAGAATGGGCTCTTAAAGACAGAAACAAACCCATCTATAGTGTTTGTCTATTTAGAATGGAAAAGATTCTCTATTCAAGAAAATTAGAGATACTAAGGGAACATACCATGCAAAGATGGGCACAATGAAGGACAGGAAAGGTATGGGCCTAACAAAAGCAGAAGATATTAAGAAGAGGTGGCAAGAACAGACGGAAGAACTATACAAAAAAGATCTTAATGACCCAGATAACCACAATGGTGTGATCACCCACCTAAAGCCAAACATCTTGGAGTGAGCAGTCAAGTGGGCCCTAGGAAGCATCACTACAAGCAAAGCTAGTGGAGGTGATGGAACCCCAGCTGAGCTATTTCAAATCCTAAAAGATGATGCTGTTGAAGTGCTGCACTCAGTATGCCAGGAAATTGGGAAAACTCAGCAATGGTCACAGTACCGGAAAAGGTCAGTTTTCATTCAAATCCCCTAAAAGGGCAGTGCCAAAGAATGTTCAAACTACCGCACAATTGCACTCATTTCACATGGTGGCAAAGTAAAGCTAAAAATTCTCCAAGCTAGGCTTCAACAGCATGTAAACTAAGAACTCCCAGATGTGCAAGATGGATTTAGAAAAGGCAGAAGAACCAGAAATCAAACTGCCAACATTCACTGGATCATAGAAAAAGCAAGAGAATTCCAGAAAAACATCTACTCCTGCTTTATTGACTATGATAAAGCCTTTGACTGTGTTGATCACAACAAACTGTGGAAAATTCTTCAAGAGGTGGGAATACCAGACCACCTGACCTGCCTCCTGAGAAATCTGTATGCAGGTCAAGAAGCAACAGTTAGAACTGGACATGGAACAACGGACTGGTTCCAAATTGGGAAAGGAGTACATCAAGGCTGTATATTGTCACCCTGCTTATTTAACTTATATGCAGAGTACATCAAGTGAAATGCTGGGCTAGATGAACTACTAGCTGGAATCAAGATTGCTGGGAGAAATATCAATAACCTCAGATATGCAGATGACACTACCCTTATGGCAAAACGTGAAGAGGAACTAAAGCGACTCTTGATGAAAGTGAGAGAGGAGAGTGAAAAAGCTGGCTTAGAACTCAATTCAAAACACTAAAATCATGCCATCTGGTCCCAATCACTTCATGGCAAATAGATGGGGAAACAATGGAAACAGTGACAGATTTTATTTTCTTGGACTCCAAAATGACTGCAGATGGTAAATGCAGCCATTAAATTAAAAGACACTTACTCCTTGGAAGAAAAGCAATGACAAACCTAGACAGCATATTAAAAAGCATAGACATTACTTTTCCAAAAAAGGTTCGTCTAGTCAAAGCAATGGTTTTTCCAGTAGTCGTGTACAGATATGAGTGTTGGACTATAAAGAAGGCTAGGCACTGAAGAATTGATGGTTTTGAACTATGGTTCTGGAGAAGACTCTTGAGAGTCCTTTGGACTGCAAGGAGATCAAACTAATCAATCCTAAAGGAAATCAGTCCTGAATATTCACTGGAAGGACTGATGCGAAGCTGAAGCTCCAATACTTTGGTCACCTGATTCGAGGAGCTGACTCATTGGAAAAGACCCTGATGCCGAAAGACTGAAGGCAGGAGGAGAAGGGGACAACAGAGGATGAGATGGTTGGATGGCATCACTGACGCAGAGGACATGAGTTTGAGCAAGCTCTGGGAGATGATGAAGGACAGGGAAGCCTGGTGTGCTTCAGTCCCTGGGGTCGCAAAGAGTCAGACGCGACTGAGTGATTAAATGAGAACAACAATGGTGTAAATATTCCCATCCATGCCCACTTCAAGCTACCAATGTAACATCAGCAGGCTCCAATGTTTCTGAAAATTTAACAGCTGCCTGTGACCAAGCAAAGCAGGCTGCCTCCAGAGCACCGCTGCACCCAGGTATCAGGAGCTGGATGCTGGTGAGATGCTGGGGCAGGGACAGAGATCATCTTCCACACGTTATTCATACTTCACACTCAGCTCCAAATGCTCTTCCTACAGAAGATCCTTCTTCCGAGAGAAAGTTCCTTCTCATTTATGCTAAATCTCAACTGAAAGACTTACTTTTTGTTCCAAATTCTCCTCCACGTATTTTATTGGATTTTCCAAAGCAGTAATCAATAAATCAGTCAGCTTCAGCCTGTAAGAGGAGGTAGGATTAAATAAATTCTTACATCAAACACCTGTTTTTTAAAAGAACTTGTGTTTTTGAGCACTAAGTTGAATTCTAAAGGAATACAAGTGGTATATCCAAAATCCTAAACAGAAGGGGGAAAGCAAAGTGATTTGGAAGCTACCTTCTACTTGCAAAATTCAAATGTAGAACTTCAAAACAAAGAAGCCCCCCAAAATCCCTCTTGTAAAAAATTAATAATTTCCCAAGACCCCTATTAATAAGCTTTGAAAAGACATTCTCTCTTTTCTCTCATTAAGTGCTGAACTTTAGGCACCTACAACTTTATATTCCCCAGAGAAGCATGCTTAGTCTTTATTTCCTGGCTTCTACTCATTTGTGTGTGTGTGTCTGTGTGAGTTCAGATGTCACGTCCAACTCTTTGTGACGCTATGGACTCTAACCCACCAGGGTCCTCTGTCCATGGGATTCTCCAGGCAAGAATACTGGAGTCGGTTGCCAGTTCTGACTCCAGGGGATCTTCCTGACCCAGGGATCAAACCTGCAGCTCCTGCATTGCAGGCGGATTCTTTACTGCTGAACCACCAGTTAAGGAGTTGTAGTATTTCACAGGAGCCTGGAAAAGGTATATTTGTCATATCATTTTTCAACTTCCAATAGAAGGTCACCAGATTTTAGACAACCCCTTCACAGCTATGAATGGTACTATTTTAGACCACGGGTTGGTTTTTTTTCCTCCCTGGTTTAGGTTTTGTCTTTTTTAAATTATATATTTATTTATTTGGCTGCACAGGGTCTTAGCTGTGGAATGTGGAATCTTTTTAGCTGTGGCATGTGGGATCTAGTTCCCTGACCAGGAATTGAATCTGGGTCCCCTGCTTTGGCAGCACAGAGTCTTAGCCACTGGACCATCAGGGAAGTCCCTGGACCAAGTTCTTAAGACTTAAGACAAACCTGCAGATTCTGCTCAGGGTTAGCCCTGGTACTGGCAAAGCTCACACTCCTTCCTACCCCTAGTAAGAACTAGCCCCCCAAGCAGTTATGGTAACCTTGGGCTGCTCTCATGGGATATCTCAATATCTCGACCAGCCATTCATTTCCGAAGGAAAACATTTTCAGTATTCCAGAAACACAAGCCATCAATCAGCTATGTGTTCACCTGCTCAAAGTTTCAAGATATTATGGAAAGTTAAAATTAGAAATCTCAGCCATAGCTTATTTCATTAACCCTATGAACAGTACTTACTTAAATCCAATTTTGAATGTTTTTAGAATGTTAGAGTATTACAAAATGCATGGAAACTCTCTTGGGAACTAAACATTTTGAAGAATGAGTTTAAGAAAAAGATGGGAAGAGAATACAGAGTTTAAAACATTAGCCTTTTAAAAACTGTTGATCTCATGTGGACAACAGTGAGGCAGGAACTAAGGAACTATGGGGGACATACCTCTAGAATTGTGTTGTTCCTGTAGCACCCACAGGCCACATGCAACCAGTTAAGTTTAAAGTGATCAAAATAACATTTAAAATTCAGGTCACGGGATTTCCCTGGTGGTCCAGTGTTTAAGAATCTACCTGCCAATACAGGGCATATGGGTTGGATCCCTGGTCTGGGAAGATCCCACATGCCTCAGAACAACTAAGCCCATGGGCCACAACTACTTAGGCTGTGCTCTGGAGCCTGTGGTCCACAACAAGAGAACCCACCGAAAGGAGACTCCCACGCACAGTGACTAGAGAGCATCCCTGGCTCTCTGCAACTAGAGAGAGAGCCCACATGCAGCAAAGAAGACCCAGGGCAGCCAAATAAATACATAATAAATAAAATTCAGGTCGTGAGTTGCACTGGTTATATGTCTAGTGCTTGATGGCCAGTTGCATGTGGCTAGCAGCTACCATACTGGGCAGGACAAATACAGAACAGTTCCATCATCGGTGAAATTTCTATCAGAAATGTTGTAAACGAGAACTCTAGAGACCTATTTCAGTAATCAAATGCATTAGACAGCACAGCCACAAGCCTCACTCCTACACAAGCAGTGTAATGGAGTGAGATTTAAGGCATAGCCAGGATTCAGTTCCATTACTCTTCTCTGTATAAGAAAACTACTGGGAGGACCTCCCTGGCGGTCCAGTGGTTAAGACTTTGCGCTCCCAATGAAGAGGACATGGGTTCGATCCCTGCTTATGGAACTAAGATCACACAAGCCTTGTGGTGCAGCCAAAAAAATAAAAAGTTTTTTTAAAAAACTGACAAAGGAAAGAAAATTGCTGGGCAATCTAGACTACACTACTTCAGCAAGAGTATCAGAGAGGTACCCTACTCTGAACTCCCTGCCCTGATCCCTGGGAAATCGTGTAATTTTAACAAGACGACATATCTGCAAACAAACCTGGATTCACCTCTTAGCTGTAACCGACAATCTCAGTGACTCTGGGCAAACTAAACTTCCTCACTGGGCTTTCTCTTCTACACAAAGGGGAAGAAATAATCTCTCTCCAAGGCTTGTGTGAAGAGCAACCAAGTGAATACAGGACAAGCATGCAGCCCAGGGCCTGGCTCAGCAAGGCGCCTGGTGAAAAGACACCTCTGAGTGGGCTACCTGGCCTCTGAAGCACATGCTGGACTCTGAATTGCGAGGCTGTGGTGTTCCCAAGCATTTTTCTCAGGGCTGGGCTTTTCTATCTTGTTTCCCATCTGGTGGATGGTCTCGGCAGGCAGTGGTCGTGGTCTCTGGGCATTCCTCTGTAGACAGGTCTCGACAGCACAGTCTAAAAAGAGCTGGCAAAAGCCTAATGAATCTGAAAACAATTCAAAAACCACAAAATTACTCAGGCAGTACTCTTCCAAAATGGGAACTAAATGTATTTACATAAGTTATCCCATCTGCAGAAAGAAAGACCATTTGCAGTACTGAACGTGTAGCTTTGAAAATGAAGTAAACCCATATAAACCTCCTAATCCACTTAAGTTCCCACTAAAAACAGTGATGTTGTTTTTTTTTTTTTTTTTTGATGCGACCATTTTTAAAGTCTTTACTGAATTTGTGACAGTGTTGTTTCTTATTGGCCACAAGGCATGTGGGATATCAGCTCCCTGACCAGGGATCAAATCCTCACCCTTTGCATTAGAATGTGAAATCTTAATCACTGGATCACTAGGGAAGTTCCAGCACTAGTAAATTTGACATATGAATAAATATCTTTGTGTGTGAGAAGAGAAAAAATGTGTTAATTACATTTCCGAGCCAGCTGATAGACTTCATATCTCATACTTTGATAATAAAAGTTGTCATCTAAAATCAAAAGCAGAGGTCTAGACACAGCAGTCTTCGTTAAGGGGTAGAGAGACTGGGCCTCAACAGCTGCAGAAGATATCATATCTTGATCCTTCAAGCAGGTTATAAAATCCTCCCACATGGCTTCAGTCCTGCTGGGTGGGGTAGACATCTGACACCCATTAATGACAGCCAGCAAGAAGTGTTCAAGGTACTTCAACAGTTCCTGGCGAAGCAATTTCCACTGGGATGGCTGCAAAATACCAGAGAACTGCAAATTATATTAGGCTTTGGCCAGTAGTGTGGTCAGGCCTCAACACCCGCCCTGCTCCATATGATAATTTCTGAACCATTTGGGGGTCTCTAGACACAACTGGCTTTCTCATACTCATGTCTTCATATATGCTATTCCCTCTGCTGAAAAACTACTCAGCGATATTAGCTCTCTGTGAACTCTCTTCAGACTCAACCTTGCAGAAGGCATGCAGACCCTCCCTCGCCTACCATGACACCTGTATACATTGAGTCTCCACTCTAAGAGGGTTTACAATGTTTAAGCAACTCCATGTCCCTGCTAGATCAATAATAGTCTGCTGTATACTCAGCCTCTAGCAGAGGGTTTAACACCTAAAAATGCTCCAGAAATGTATATGAGATGACTGAAAAACTGAATAAATGAAAGAATGAAAAGTTGTTACCAGGAGAAAGAAGGAACTAAAATAAATATCCTGCCAAGATAAAACAGTCTGGCTAAGATATAGCAATGCCCACGTGCCCTTGAAATAAGCAAATTTGCAGACAGAAAGAGGATCAGCTTAAAAGTCTCTGGGTCCAGATGAAAGGACATCAGGCTAACAATAAGAATGGAATGGGATAGTGAAAGATAGAGCAAGCAGATTGAGGGGAAGAGAATAAATAGTGTGGAAACACAAGTAACCTCGCTGCTGCTCACGGGCTCTGGAGAACACCGACTCAGTTATGAGGTCAAGGCTGGAGGGAAAACACAAGGATGGGAGATGAGGATCCCTCTCCTGTCTGTGCATGCCTCATCACATCACTGAGATTACAGCACACAAAACAAATATTGGATTGCCCAAAAAGTTGGCTCGGATTTTTCTGTACCATCTTATGGAAAAACCCAAATGAATTTTTTGGCCAACCCAATATATCAGTGAAATCCACTGAAAAGAAAAGAGCAACACAGATCACTTCCTAAAATGTGAGATATCCTAATCATGGTAACAAAATGAGCCCCTGGGCCTTTGTAGGGGGAGAGTGGAAAAAATACAGTAAGAAAACTGAGGGAAAACCACAGCAAATACAATCTCTATTGCCAAGTTCCAGCTTCCTCCAGAGTGGTGAAAATACTATTACCTAAGTAAATCCAGTGCTACCACAGGACTGATACCATATTTACCTCACAATTAGCCAAGAATGGGGAAATATATAACTTTGCTGGTGAAGTCCAAAATTTTTCACACGCCAAATGTATTGTATTTTTCCAAATATACTCAGACTGAAATCACACATTTGCATTTTATTTATGCGAACTCATCTACATTCAGCACTAAACAACAAAACTACTTAAAATTTTCAGAATATGTCACAGAGTATTTTCTCTAGAGTTAGCATGAAATGAGTGCCATCAACCTACTGTTCCCCCAAAAGTCTCTGTTTTCACATGCTTCTCAAAGGGATGCATCCCATTGCACTGAGGGTGATCTGAGGGCTTAAAGTGGAGTATGCACTTGGTACCCAGAGACAAGCCTATTACTTCACCTGGTGGTCAACTAAGAAACCAACATGTTTTCCTATTCTGGCAGTGGCAGGTTTACTCTGATTACAAATGAAGATCCAGCTTCAGAGGACGAATTCTTCATTTGTACAGACTGGACTTTCACAGAAGGCA
Organism: Muntiacus reevesi; assembly: GCF_963930625.1. Lineage (NCBI taxonomy): Eukaryota > Metazoa > Chordata > Mammalia > Artiodactyla > Cervidae > Muntiacus > Muntiacus reevesi. The sequence goes on along the minus strand of NC_089250.1, from coordinate 164,141,190 downwards.
CCCTAGAAAGTATCTTGTTACTTGTAATTTTGTATTCTTCTTCTTTAAAAGGGTTTCCCTCAAACTGCATAACTTAAAAGCCCCATAAAACCTGGATTTTCCTGGCTGATTGTTAAATTGGCTGTGTTGGAATTTTTGAGAGCATCTGTCCCTCTTTTCAGAACCTTCCCAAAGGATTTTCAGGAGGGTATCTGACAATGGGAGATTTCCATCTTGCACGCTGACTTCAGAATCTAACCCTATACTCGTGGCTGTTTGTACCTGTCATATTCATAGTCAACTTATTCTGTGTAAACCAGCTCACTTTCCTCGAACCTCCGTCTCTCCTCCATCAGGGAACCTTCTCCCACACCATGCATTAGCCAGAACACCAATGGTGCCATCCAACCATCTCATCCTCTGTCGTCCCCTTCTTCTCCTGCCCCCAGTCTTTCCCAGCATCAGGGTCTCCTCCAATAATACATTTCCCTTGGCTATTGAAGGCGGGAGGAGAAGGGGACGACAGAGGATGAGATGGTTGGATGGCATCACCGACTTAATGGACGTGAGCCTGAGTAAACTCCGGGAGTTGGTGATGGACAGGGAGGCCTGGCGGGCTGTAGTCCAAGGGGTCACAAAGAGTCGGACAAGACTGAGCAACTAAGCGGAACTGAACTAAACTCAACTCCGGCCTAGGCCCCGCCCCCCCGTACTGACCAATGGGCGTGCGCTTGCCTCAAGGCCCGCTTCCGGCATGACGTCATCATAGGCGACGACGCCCACCGCCCAGCCCAGCTCCTGCCGTAGCCGGTGTCTGAGGGCGAGCGCGAAAGTTGACTTTCCTGCCGCGGGCAGGCCGCAGAGAACGCAGAGGACTAGCTTCTGTGGCCCTTCGCTGTGCGCTCCTCTGACGTCCTCCCCCATCTTCATGCTTTAGCGGGAGACCCGAGGCCACCGGAAGCGTTGACGGCGCAATGTCCGTCAAACCGCGCATGCGCAGTCCCCCACCGCCGGGTTGCTCCTCCTGGGGGCGCAAGGGAGGACTTGGCGAGTCTTCGGATCATAAAGGCCTGCCTGGTCTCGGTCGTCTCCGAGATCGTCCCCTTGGACCCTTGAAGCGCTGGTGCTGAACTGACTGTGAGTCGAATCCCTTAGGCTGGCAAGTTCACGGTGATGCGTTTCCTAAAAGGTCAGAAAAGTTGGACTTAGAAATTTCTTGGGATCCACTCCAGCTAGGACTCAACGCGGTCACCGCGGAGGAAGATTCAATCCCTGTTCGGGGAACTATTGAAATCCCTGAAGCTGCGGGGCTAGGCAGTTAAAAAAAAAAAAAAAAAAAAAAGAACCATCGAGCTGAAGCTGAGTCCGACAACTGTGCTCCGCTGTTCCTTCCAGGTGACAGGTGGAAAGGCAAAAAATACTAGTTATTGCGCGGTAACGCCACCAGCCGGCAGCAAGTGTCCGGAAAGAAGGCAAGAAAGGCACATTGCTCCTTACACTTCCAAGTCTTGTGCATCCATGCAGAGTACACTTTTTTTTTTTTTAATGTTAAAAAAAGAAATGCTAAGATGTGGGGAAATATAAAACGGATTCCCTCTGTGGGGAATGTGATGTAGTATAATTGCATTCAGATTCTAGCTTTTAGCTTATCTTAGGAGGTTACTTCTTCGTCATAAGGATGTATGTTCAAAATGTGGTGAACAAGTGAATGAGAATGAGGGACAAAATATAATCAATAACCTGGTGTGGTATCTGATATATTTGTGATTACAGAGCAGGTGCACATACATCAATCTCATTTTCTTTCTCTTGGGTTTAAGGTAACCATTGAGTTAAACATTGATTTAATGACAATTGTCATAGGCCCAGTGCAAGATCCCTCTCCTTTATTATTGTTTTTTTATTCCTCATCCACGCTCACACTCATTTCCTCTCCCTTTCCTAAGCAACCTTTTTTTTTTTTTTTTCTTGTTTAAACATGGTTAGTTTTGCTTGCTTACTTTTTAAAGAGCAGTTTTAGGTTCACAGCAAAATTGAAAAGAAAGTGGAGAGTGCACATACATCTCTACCCACCCCGACCCAAGTCTCTTTTGACTATCAGCATTCTGGATGGTACATTTGTTGTGAATTGATGAACCTACACATCATTAGCAGGCTTCCCTGGTAGCTCAGCTGGTAAAGAATCAGCCTGCAATGCAGGAGACTCTGGTTGGATTCCTGGGTCAGGAAGATCCCCTGGAGAAGGGATAGGCCACCCACTCCAGTATTCTTGGACTTCCCTGGTGGCTCAGACAGTAAAGAATCCACCTGCAATGCAGGAGGCCTGAGTTTGATCCCTGGGTTGGGAAGATACCCTGAAGGACAGCATGGCAACCCACTGGAGTATTCTTGCCTGGGGAATTGCCATGGACAGTGGAGCTGGACCAGCTGCAGTCCATGGAGTTGCAAAGAGTTGGACATGACTGAGCAACTAAGCACGGCACAGCACACATTATTACCCGTAGTTTACATTGGGTTTATTCTTGATCTTATACATTCCACGAGTTTTGGCAAATGTATAATGACATTTATCTACCATTATAGTGTTAAACAGAATCGTTTAACTGCCCTAAAAATCCTCTGTACTCTACCTATTTGTCTCTCCCTGAAATGAAGCAGAACCTCACAGTCTTTGCCCACCATGTCCTCAGCCAGCTTTTTGTTTGTGGAAAAACTTTAGCCAAAGAGTAGGTTTCTTTCTTTACTTTCTTTCTAATTCCTAGAGCTAAGCCTTCTGGAACCCCTTTCGATTCACAAACAAATTTTCACTTAAAAAGACCTTGAACTACTTTACCTTAACTCAAACACAACCTGGACAGCACGGCATTGTTCATACCCTCTCCAAAATCTCACCTGTAGTTGCTGAGATTAACTAAGATGTTTATTCTGTATTCTGTAGAGCTGACTGTGGCTCAGTTCTTGAACTCCTTATTGCCAAATTCAGACTTAAATTGAAGAAAGTAGGGGAACCCAAAAGACCATTCAGATATGACCTAAATCAAATCCCTTATTATACAGTGGAAGTGACAAATAGACTCAAGGGATTAGATCTGATGGAGTACCAGTTCTTGAACTCCTTATTGCCAAATTCAGACTTAAATTGAAGAAAGTAGGGGAACCCAAAAGACCATTCAGATATGACCTAAATCAAATCCCTTATTATACAGTGGAAGTGACAAATAGACTCAAGGGATTAGATCTGATGGAGTACCATTAGATCTCATGGACAGAGGTTCATGACATTGTACAGAAAGCAGTGATCAAGACCATCCATAAGAAAAACAAAGGCAAAAAGGCAGAATGGTTGTCTGAGGAGGCCTTACAAATAGCTGTGAAAAGAAGAGAAGCCAAAGGCAAAAGAGAAAAGGAAAGATCTACCCGTACGAATGCAGAGTTCCAAAGATAGCAAGGAGAGATAAGAAAGCCTTCCTTACTAACCAGTGCAAAGAAATAGATAAAAAACTAGAATGGGAAAGACTGCAGATCTTTTTAAGAAAATTAGGTATACCAAGGGAACATTTCTTGCAAAGATGGGCACAATAAAGGACAAAAGCCATATGGACCTAACAGAAGCAGAAGATATTAAGAAGAGGTGGCAAGAATACACAGAAGAACTATACAAAAAAGATCTTCATGACCCAGATGATCACAATGGTGTGATCACTCACCTAGAGCCAGACATCCTGGAATGCAAAGTCAAGTGGGCCTTAGGAAGCATAACTATGAACAAAGCTAGTGGAGGTGATGGAATTCCAGCTGAGCTACTTCAAATCCTAAAAGATGATGCTGTGAAAGTGCTGCACTCAATATGCTAGCAAATTTGGAAAACCCAGCAGTAGCCACAGGACTGGAAAAGGACAGTTTTCATTCCAATCCCAAAGAAAGGCAATGCCAAAGAATGCTCAAACTGCCGCACAATTGCAGTCATCTCATGCACTAGCAAAATGATGCTAAAAATTCTCCAAGCCAGGCTTCAACAGTACGTGAACCGAGAACTTCCAGGCATTCAAGCTGGATTTAGAAAAGACAGGGGAACCAGAGATCAAATTGCCAAAATCTGCTGGATCATGAAGAAAGCAAGAGAGTTCCAGAAAAACATCTACTTTTGCTTTACTGACCACGCCAAGGCCTTTGACTGTGTGGATCACAACAAACTTTGGAAAGTTCTTAAAGAGATGGGAATACCAGACCACCTGATCTGCCTCCTGAGGAATCTGTATGCAGGTCAAGAAGCAACAGTTAGAACTGAAGGTGGAACAACAGACTGGTTCCAAATTTGGAAAGGAGTACGTCAAGTTTGTATATTGTCACTTGGCTTATTTAACTTATGTGCAGAGTACATCATGAGAAATGCTGGACTGGATGAAGCACAAGCTGGAATCAAGATTGCCAGGAGAAATATAAATAGCCTCAGATATGCAGATGAGACCATACTTCTGGCAGAAAATGAAGAGGAACTAAAGAGCATCTTGATGAAAGGGAAAGAGGAGAGTGACTAAGTTGGCTTAAAACTCAACAGTCAGAAAACTAAGATCATGGAATCCAGTCCCATCACTTCCTGGTAAATAGATGGGGAAACAATGGAAACAGTGACAGATTTTATTTTCTTGGGCTCCAAAATCACTGCAGGTGGTGACTGTACCAATAAAATTAAAAGACGCTTCCTCCTTGGAAGAAAAGTTATGACCAACCTAGACAGCGTATTAAAAAGCAGAGACATTACTTTGCCAACGAAGATCTGTCTAGTCGAGGCTATGGTTTTTCCAGTAGTCATGTATGGATGTGAGAGTTGGACTATAAAGAAAGCTGAGCACCGAAGAATTGATGCTTTTGAACTGTGGTGTTGGAGAAGACTCTTAAGAATCCCTTGGAGAGCAAGGAGATCCAGCCAGTCCATCCTGAAGGAAGTCAGTCCTGAATATTCATTGGAAGGATTGATGCTGAAACTGAAACTCCAATACTTTGGCCCCCTAATGCAAAGAACTGAGTCATCTGAAAAGACCCTGATGCTGGGAACAATTGAAGGCAGGAGGAAAAGGGGATGACAGAGGATGAGATGAATGGCATCACTGACTCAGTGGACATGAGTTTGAGTAAACTCTGGGAGTTGGTGATGGACAGGGAAGCCTGGCATGCTGCAGTCTATGGGGTCACAAAAAGTCAGACATGACTGAGCAACTGAACTGAACTGGACTAGACATTTAGTAAATGCTTGTCTCTCTGGCTGCTACCCACTTACAGACCCATAAAAATGAACTTCCTTACTTTAGTCTCAAAGAGGTATTGTTCATACCCATTTCAGCAACTCCTCTGAAGTTTAGGCCAATGTAACACTTACAAGCATATTGGCTCCTTTTCTATACCTTACCATCAATGTCATTTTCAGTTGAATCATTATGTTCCTTCTTATCTTCCTTATTAAAAAAAAAAAAAAACTAACAAAGATAGCCTAAAATGTGAGCCAGATATTCAAATGTTACCAAATCTTGAACTAATTTTACAGTATCAAGTGTTTTCCTGATTTCCCAAAGACCACTCTGCTCCTGGTATTGTGAGGCTGAAAGCAAAGTAAATGTGAATGTGGATACTTAGATCCAGAATAATCATCAGTCTCACTAATCCTAAGAATTACCTAAGTGTCTGAGGAAAGAACAAAAGTACAAGCAGTTTCTCCGAAGTAAGGGAGAATCTGAATGTTACCAACCTCTTATAGCAACAATGAATAGATATCAATTCTTTGTTTTTTTAAGCTTCCAAAAGTATCTTCTCAGAAGAAAGAAATTCCTAGAGATTTCCAACAGAGACTTTTCACTGTTTGCTTACTTACATCATTGTGTTTAAAATAATTAAGATATTTAAAACAACCAAATCCTTCAACAACAATAAATCAGCCTTGTATTTTAACACTGTGAAAGTTATCCATTCAATGTATTTGTGTATCAGATACTGTTAAATGCTGAGGATTCACACATAAATAAAGATTCATTCTGCTGGTAAAAAAAGAAACAATAATTTATTTCAGGAGGAACATGAGAAAAACTGTCCACAGCACAGAGATAAGTGTAACTAAATCATATAAAATTTACATTGGCTGTTCACATTAAATTGTATATAAAAGCAAAACTATCAAAAGTAAAGCTAGTAGGAAGGATTCTATAGATTCCCCTTAACCTGCAATGTGCAAGGATGGGTTTGATAAAGGACAGAAATGGTATGGACCTAACAGAAGCAGAAGATATTAAGAAGAGGTGGCAAGAATACACAGAACTGTACAAAAAAGATCTTCATGACCCAGATAATCACGATGGTGTGATCACTCACCTAGAGCCAGACATCCTGGAATCTGAAGTCAAGTGGGCCTTAGGAAGCATCATTACAAACAAAGCTAGTGGAGGTGATGGAATTTCAGTTGAGCTATTTCAAATCTGAAAACTGATGCTGTGAAAGTGCTGCACTCAATATGCCAGCAAATTTGGAAAACTCAGCAGTGGCCACAGGACTGGAAAAGGTCAGTTTTCATTCCAATCCCCAAGAAAGGCAATGCCAAAGAGTGCTCAAACTACCGCACAATTGCAGTCATCTCATGCACTAGTAAAGTAATGCTCAAAATTCTCCAGGTCAGGCTTCAGCAATACGTGAACCATGAACTTCCAGATGTTCAAGCTGGATTTAGAAAAGGCAGAGGAACCAGAGATCAAATTGCCAACATCCACTGGATCATTGAAAAAGCAAGAGAGTTCCAGAAAAACATCTACTTTTGTTTTATTGAATATGCAAAAGCCTTTGACTGTGTGGATCACAACAAACTTTGGAAAGTTCTTAAAGAGATGGGAATACCAGACCACCTGACCTTCCTCTTGAGAAACCTGTATGCAGGTCAGGAAGCAACAGTTAGAACTGGACATGGAACAACAGACTGGTTCCAAATAGGAAAAGGAGTACGTCAAGGCTGTATATTGTCACCCTGCTTATTTAACTTATATGCAGAGTACATCATGAGAAACGCTGGGCTGGAAGAAGCACAAGCTGAAATCAAGATTGCTGGGAGAAATATCAATAACCTCAGATATGCAGATGACACCACCCTTATGGCAGAAAGTGAAGAGGAACTAAAAAGCCTCTTGATGAAAGTGAAAGAGGAGAGTGATAAAGTTGGCTTAAAGCTCAACATTCAGAAAACTAAGATCATGGCATCTGGTCCCATCACTTCATGGGAAATAGATGGGGACACAGTGGAAACGGTGTCAGACTTTTACTTTTTGGAGGGCTCCAAAATCACTGTGCATGGTGATTGCAGCCATGAAATTAAAAGACACTTACTCCTTGGAAGGAAAATCATGACCAACCTAGATAGCATATTAAAAAGCAGAGACATTACTTTGCCAACAAAGGTCCATCCAGTCAAGACTATGGTTTTTCCAGCGGTCATGTATGGATATGAGAGTTGGACTGTGAAGAAAGCTGAACACTGAAGAATTTATGCTTTTGAACTGTGGTGTTGGAGAAGACTCTTGAGAGTCCCTTGGACTACAAGGAGATTCAACCAGTCCATCCTAAAGGAGATCAGTCCTGGGTGTTCATTGGAAGGACTGATGCTGAAGCTGAAACTCCAATACTTTGGCCACCTCACGTGAAGAGTTGACTCATTGGAAAAGACCCTGGTGCTAGGAGGGATTAGGGGCAGGAGGAGAAAGGGACTACAGAGGATGAGATGGTCGGATGGCATCACTGATTCGATGGACATGAGCTTGAGTAAACTCCGGAAGTTGGTGATGGACAGGGAGGCCCGGCGTGCTGCGATTCATGGGGTTGCAAAGAGTCAGACACGACTGAGCAACTGAACTGAACTGAACTGAATCTGCAACATAATGGAACAAAATATCCCTGGAAGGACTTTTAATAAACATAACCTCCAGTTTGGGATTTTCTTTGGGATACCTAAAAAACATAAGAGTCATATGGAGGAATGAGTTTAATTCTGTCGTAGGGTGGAGATCTGCTTGGTTTTGAATGATGGATGAACAGGATTTTCTCTGCTCCAAAATAACAGGCTTTCCAGGAAGAGGGAACCGCTTTTGCAAAGGTTGAGGTAGGAGGGAGGGCAGGGAGGCAGGCAGGAATCAGAGTACAAGAGGCTGTACTCAAGTCAAGAGCAACAAGCACCAGAAGCAGCAGCAGAGGGCAGAGCAGAGGGTGGAACGGAAGTGACTGGGAATGAAGGCTAAGGACAGGAAAGAAGCTCCTGGAATTGTTCAAACAAAAGTTAGTGCTTCAAAAACGAAGCAGAGATGAAGAAAGATATAATAGGTTTTCTTTCAGAAAACCCAGATCTGGTGACTTCACTGACTGTGCGAGAGAAAGGAGAGACCATAGAAGTCTAGTTTCCTGACTCCTGGTCATTCAGCCTTGTTCAGGAACTCTGAAGTCCAGTGATAGTGTTGACCCCGCTCTTTCAAGTGCAGACTGATGTTTCTGAAGAAGAGTTTATTTGGACTGTTCAAACATGTTACTGTCAATGAAAGTTAATGTATTAGAACAAGAAGCAAGACCTTTCAAACTCTGACATTCCACTTTCTTATTCTGATTCCCTCTTTGCTTTCAGAACATGGAAAACTCATCTCTATGGGCTTCATGAAGAGGATGGGTGGTGATCGTGGGGAAGGACTATATACCTTCCTACTCCGAGAGTATCTAGAAAATTCCATCCACTCCCACTTTTCTGGGCAAAGCTTAAAGGCCCATCAGGTTCAGCTCAGATTTTACTCCACCACAGGCTCAACGCTTCCTGATCGCTCCTCCAGGGGCCTCGAGTGCAGACGGGGGGTGGGGGGTGGGGTGGCCAACCCCTTCAGGCCCTGCTGTTTCTCCACCTTCCATCTGACCTGGTGGCCCCGTGGACAAGAGGCCCACGTTCCAGAGCCCCTAACCTTCCTCAGACACCACCTGCCTCAGTCCCACAGCTGCCATGAACACCATCCAAATCTCTGCAACTAAAGTCCAACGGCCGGCATCCACCTGACACCCTCAAAGGAAAGAGTGCATGTGGAAAAGGGAGTGAGGAGAGAAAATCCGACTCCATGCCCTCCCCATCCCCATCCCCCCGCAACCACCACCCTCAGGCTCAGGGTCTGTTCCAGAGAGTGAGGGTAGGAAAGGGGTGCTTCAGGTCTGTAGAAAGAGGACACCACACTTACCTTGCGAGGGACTCTCCTCTTTGGACCAGGTTCAAAGAGGCACTGGCATCCCCACTATCTGCTATTTCTCTAAGGCCAAAGTCACTGGCTGTCTGAGGAGGCCTTACAAATAGCTGAGAAAAGAAGAGAAGCTAAAGGCAAAGGAGAAAAGGAAAGATATATTCATCTGAAGGCAGATTTTCAAAGAATAGCAAGGAGAGACAAGAAAGCCTTCCTAAGTGATCAATACAAAGAAATAGAAGAAAACAATAGAATGGGAAAAACTAGAGATCTCTTCAACAAAATTAGATATACCAAGGGAACAGTTCATACAAAGATGGGCACAATAAAGGACAGAAACAGTGTGGACCTAACAGAAGCAGAAGGTATTAAGAAGAGGTGGCAAGAATACACAGAAGACCTATACAAAAAAGATCTTCATGGCCCGGATAACCATGATGGTGTGATCATTCACTTAGAGCCAGATATCCTGGAGTGAAGTCAACTGGGCTTTAGGAAGCATCACTAGAAACAAAGTTAGTGGAGGTGATGGAATTTCAAGTGAGCTACTTCAAATCCTAAAAGACAATGCTGTGGATGTGCTGCACTCAATATGACAGCAAATTTGGAAAACTCAGCAGTGGCCACAGAATTGGAAAAGGTCAATTTTCATTCCAATCCCAAAGAAAGGCAAAACCAAAGAATGTTCAAACTACTGCACAATTGTAACCATCTCACAAGCTAGCAAAGTAATGCTCAAAATTCTCCAAGTCAGGTGTGAACTTCCAGATGTTCAAGATGGATTTGGAAAAGGCAGAGGAACCAGAGATCAAATTGCCAACATCTGTTGGATCATAGAAAAAGCAAGAGAATTCCAGAAAAACACCTACTACTGCTTCACTGACTATGCTAAATCCTTTGACTGTGTTGATCACAACAAACTGGAAAATTCTTAAAAGATGGGAATACCAGACCAGCTGACCTGCCTCCTGAGGAATCTGTATGCAGGTCAAGAAGCAAGAGTTAGAACTGGACATGGAACAATGAACTTGTTCCAAAGTGGGAAAGGAGTACCTCAGGGCTGACATTGCCACCCTGCTTATTTAACTTAAATGCAGAGTACATCATGCGAAATGCCAGACTGGATGAAGCACAAGATGGAATCAAGATTGCCAGGAGAAATATCAATAACCTAGATATGCACCACCCTTATGGCAGAAAGCAAAGAGGAACTAAAAAGCCTCTTGAAGAAAGTGAGAGGAGAGTGAAAAAGTTGGCTTAAAACTCAACATTCAAAAAACTAAGATCATGGCACATGGTCCCAATTACTTCATGGCAAATAGATGGGGAAACAATGGACACAGTGACAGGCTATTTCTTGAGCTCCAAAATGACTGCTGGTGGTGATTGCAGTCATGAAATTAAAAGACGCTTACTCCTTGGAAGAAAAGCTATGACCAACCTAGACAGCATATTAAAAACAGAGACATTACTTTGCTGACAAAGGTTCGTCTAGTCAAAGCTATGGTTTTTCCAGTACTAGTGTATGGATGTGAGGGGTGGACTCTAAAGAAAGCTGAGCACTGAAGAATTGGTGCTTTTGAGCTGTGGTGTTGGAGAAGACTCTTGAGAGTCCCTTGGACTGCAAGGAGATCAAACCAATAAATCCTAAAGGAAATCAGCACTGAATATTCATTGGAAGGACTGAAGCTGAAGTTCCAATACTTTGGTCACCTGATGTGAGGAACTGACTCATTGGTAAAGGCTGTGATGCTGGGAAAGCCTGAAGGCAGAGAGGGAGAAGGGGACGGCAGAGGATGAGATGGTTGGACGGTATCACCGATTGGACGGACACCGGAGTTTGAGCAAGCTCCGGGAGTTGGTGATGGACAGGGAAGCTTGGCGTGGTGAAGTCCCTCGGGTCGCAAAGAATGGACCACGACTGAGCGAACGAACTAAAGTCGAGTAAACGCTGGGGGGAGGGGTGGGGATGCGAGACCATCGCACTGCGCCTGCGCCTGCGCCTAGCCTAGAGGGTGGCCAACGTGCTGTCAGCGCGCATGCTCTAACCTGGAGCTTCCCTGCGCGCCGCCCCACCGCGGCCCAGAGCTTTTGAACGTCGCTGCCAAATCCGGCCGGCGCGCGCATGCGTGTCTGCGGTAGCTGGTCTCCAGACAACCGGGACAAGCGGCCGCTCTCAGGTTTGCGGCGGGCCGAACCGGAAGTTGCCCTGTTCTTTCATCTTCCCTCGGTCTGGCGCAAATTAAAGAGCTATAAAGAGAGGTTCCGGAGCCGGCTTGGTCCGTAGGTAGCCGAATGGAGACCGAGACCCTACACGGGCCGCTGAGCCGCTGCCCGACCCTGGCCTCTTCCTGGGATGCCGCGTGCGGAGCCTTGGCCCAGAGGCTCCGTCTCACCCGGGCTGGTCTCGGCGCCCGAGACGCCGACTGGGAGGAGCTGCTGGCGCCGCCCGCCGCGGGGTGCGCTGGGCCGGCGGGGACTGGGTTGTGCTCGGGGACACAGCCGCGCTCCTGGGGGAGCCGCGAGGGGAGGCGGGGACCCTGAGGGGAGAGGGTCTGCGCCCGAAATGCGGGAGCCGAGCGGGTGACGGGGCTGTGCGGGCGGCGAAGGCGAGACGGCCGGGCCCGGGTGTTGGGAGGACAGAGGGTCGTCCGCGGGAAAGCTGAGGGGACTCGGGTGTGAATGTTGGGAATGGGGGGGCGGGGGCAGGTGAGCAGGAGACAGGGTTTCACGCACACCCGCCTTGAGTCCATCTCCTCGGCTCCTGAGGCCCCTTGTCGGGATCAGAACCGGCCTCTTATCCTGAAACAAAAACCTGTCGACCAATGCATGCATGGTCGTCCCCACACTTACCTTGCGAGGGACTCTCCTCTTTGGACCAGGTTCAAAGAGGCACTGGCATCCCCACTACCTGCTATTTCTCTAAGGCCAAAGTCACTGGCTGTCTGAGGAGGCCTTACAAATAACTGAGAAAAGAAGAGAAGCTGAAGGCAAAGGAGGAAAGGAAAGATATATTCATCTGAAGGCAGAGTTTTCAAAGAATAGCAAGGAGAGACAAGAAAGCCTTCCTAAGTGATCAATACAAAGAAATAGAAGAAAACAATAGAATGGGAAAAACTAGAGATCTCTTCAACAAAATTAGATATACCAAGGGAACAGTTCATACAAAGATGGGCACAATAAAGGACAGGAACAGTGTGGACCTAACAGAAGCAGAAGGTATTAAGAAGAGGTGGCAAGAATACACAGAAGACCTATACAAAAAAGATCTTCATGACCTGGATAACCACGATGGTGTGATCATTAACTTAGAGCCAGATATCCTGGAGTGAAGTCAATTGGACTTTAGGAAGCATCATTAGAAACAAAGCTAGTGGAGGTGATGGAATTCCTTCTTCAGTCGTGTCTTGACTCTTGGCGACCTGTGACCCTATGGACTGTAGCCCGCCAGGCTCCTCTGTCTGAGGGATTGCCCAGTTTAGAATACTGGAGTGGGTTCCCGGCTACTCCTTCAGGGGATCTTCCCCCACCCAGGGATCGAACCCGCGTCTCCCGTTGTCTCCTGCATTTGCAAAGGATGCCTTATCGCTGAGTCAGCTGGGAAGCCCGTGGACTAAAATAGGCCTTTAAAAAAATCCAGATGTTGAAAAATCTTCATCAGTTTAATTTTGAAAATGGCACACTTTTTCCCTTTATTCTGCATCTGCCCCCAACCCCCAACTTGTGAACGGTTTTTAATTTGCAGTAGCCATCCAGTAAGTACATTTCATTAACTGGTCAGGCAGTTTTCAGGAAGTTGCCTACAGTGTAGATAGAAGTCCAGGGGAAAATAGAGTGGAGAGCCCTGAGTCTAAAGTCTAAATCATTTTCTCATGATTTCTGTATTGAGCATTTATTTGATCAGTGCTTTGCAGGGTGCTTGGACTCCAAATGCAAATGTCAATTAATTGGATAACATGTCAACCCTTGTGGCCCATTAAGGGGGTCAATGACAGTGTTCTGTTAATGACAGAGAACTGTAATACTGCATGTTGTTCAGTCACTCAGTTGTGTCCGACTCTGCGACGCCATGGACAGCAGCAGGCCAGGCTTCCCTGTCCATCACCATCTGCTGGAGCTTGCTCAAACTCATGTCCCTTGAGTCAGTGATGCCACCCAACCATCTCAGCTTTTGTCATCCCCTTCTGCCTTCAGTCTTTCCATCATCAGGGTCTTTTCTAATGAAGCAACTCTTCACATGAGCTGCCTAAAGTATTGGAGCTTCAACTTCAGCATCAGTCCTTCCAATGAATGTTCAGAGGTGTGTGTGTGTGTTAGTCAGTCAATCGTGTCTGACTCTTTGTCACTCCATGGACTGTAGCCCACCAGGCTCCCCTGTCCATGGGATTTTCCAGGCAAAGATACTGGAGTGGGTTGCCATCCCTTCTCCAGGGGATCTTCTCAACCCAAGGATCAAATCTAGGTTGCCTGCGTTGCAGGCAGATTTTTTTATCATCTGGGCCACCAGGGAAGCACTATAATACTACATAATATTCTTCATTTTCTTTTCAGCCAGGATCTGGTGATTTTGAAAAGGAACCTGAATTGCCAAGATGAAAACCCCTGCTTCCTTCACCTGAGATGTGACCCTCATGGAGGTGAAGAAATCGTTTCTATTGGCATTTTAAGTTCAGCAAGAAATATGGAAGTATACTTAGGAGAGGAGTACTGTGGAACCAGTAGGGGCAAGAATGTTTGTAATGTTCTGGATAACAGGTTTGTGACTTCTGCATGTGGAAGTGTTCTTCTGAAGTAGTGTTTTCTTGAGCTTTTGCAGTATCTGTTGATTCTCTGACATTGGTGCTAAACACTAGGAGAGAGAAGATAAAAACATACCAGCAGACGTAGAAGTTTAGACCTTTAGGGATCTTAAAGACAGTGTAGATCAGCCTAGTTGGGAGTATGAATGTGGAAATGGAAAGCTAATGGAAGGTAGAGAAGTCGGTAAAAGATCATAGCTAGTTTGGGGAAACGCTTGACGAAAATGAAGTTCTGATAAGTTTCTTATTTGTTTTCTTTAACTCACAAGGAATCAGTTTTCCAAAAATCACTTTGTCAGTCAGCCTGGAACTTTGAACATTTTCTTGTAGAATGCCGTTACCAAATAGAGCATGAGCTCAAGACTGTGCCATCCTGGCAAGCTTAACCCATTATTAGACTTTTTGATTTTTTTCCCCTCAATTTCTTATGAAGATTCTGTTCTAATCATTCTTTACTATGAATCAAAGTAAGAGCTGCTTTATGTACTATATATGTTGTGTATGACAGATACATTGTCGAGCTTTAAAATATGCCAGTGCTGCAGAGTATACTTTGGATATATAATTTAGTTTTCTCCTATAATTAGTAAGTGGCAGATATTGTCTTCATATCTAGTGCTATTCAGTAGGAAGGCTCTACTGTTCATGCCTCACCAGGAAAACTGAATCTCAGGATTAAAATGTTGTCCTGGTAACCTTTATCTTTAAATATAACTCTTCTTAGTGATAATGTGTGAAATTTTTAATAAATCAGTTCTTTTCTCTTTTTAGTGAATATGAAAAGATTACTTTATACAAAAAATATCTAAAATTGGAGTCTTCCACACATGCTGGTAAAATAAAGGTAAGTCATTCCTAAATTTTCACTAATTTAAAACTACAGTTGCTTTCCTAATATATAGATATATTTATTTCCATAAATTGGTAATGCAGTTAGTCCAACGTGGTCCCTCGTTTTATTTCAAAAATGCTTAATAAACATGTAAAAAGAAATTCTTTTCTAAAATAATTATCAACCTTCTTTTAAAATTTGATCATTTATTTCCTATGGTCATGTCAATGTACTTTTGTTAATAGAGCAGTGTTGGACACAATTAGAGAAGTTTCAGACAAGAGCATCCCAAAGTTAAAGGAGTTTAGACTGGTGTTGTCAGCATGAGAAATTTTATTAATGTTAACTTTACTGATGTCATCAGATCTAGAAGAAGAGTACTGAGCTGGAAATCGTAAGCCCTGACTATTAAGTGAGGTCTCTTGCTGACTAAAAAAGTAACCTTGGGCAAGTTCCTTCATCTTTTGGGACCTACTTTGTGGGTAATAATAGGGAACTAAAGAAAATTCTTGGATTATTTTTGTCTCTAAAATTCTGTGCTGATTACTACTTACGGAGGAGCACAGAACTATCTCAAGATGTTGTTTAGGTGTATACCCTAATGGCTTCTAAAGTCATTTTAATAAAGTGATGCATTCATCCAGCACATATTAGAGTGCTTATAGATAGTGGCTGCTGTACTAGGCATTTAGGAAGTGGCAGTTATAAAATAAACTGGAATGTCGCTCATATTATAGTGGCAAGACAGGTAGATTAAGTGTGCAGAATAGGCACAACATTCACTGGTGAGAAAGGCTTGGGGGTTGAAAGGCATAATATGCATGTTGAAGTGTGGGTGTATACATTTCATGAGGTACTTAACTTGTTGATGACAGTCACATCTTTGGTGCCACACTGAGTTTTTAGATCATGGACCTCTATTCACCTGTGTCTTTGTGTGATATATGGGTTTGTTGTCTCTGAAGATGAATGGGGTTTGTAACTGTGCTGTGGAAGTACCAGGGAGTGCAGAGAGTTTCATTTAGGAAAATCTTTGGGTTTGTATGAAGGCCTCTTCTGGGCCAGTACTACCTTCAATAGTTTGTGAAAGTTAAATGGTAGTTACTGATGTGTATCTTTGAGCACTCACTCAGTGATATATACTGGACGTTTTAACGCACAACCCTTATAACAACCATGTGAACTGATTTTACCCCTAACTCAAGCTTGGCATCTGCCCAGGGTCACCCAGGCACAGCCCTCACTGAACTCAGGTCTGTCTGATTCTAAATCCACTTTGCTACTTTGCAGTCCTACAGCACACAGGAAACATCTTGGTTTAGAAGCATATACAAGATGAGGCAGGACACAGCCCTGAAAAGCTCCTGGGACAGAATCCAGAAGAACTAGGCTCAAAGATTGACCTTTATTTACTCTCTTGACAAATTAGAAAAATCGCCATGAACTTGTTTTTCATGTGTAAACTGTTGAGATCTCTTAGGTTGTCTTAATATTCCCTATGGTTTTAATTCTAAAATACTGAGTTATATTTAGCACTTCACAAACATTTTGCCT
Organism: Muntiacus reevesi; assembly: GCF_963930625.1. NCBI lineage: Eukaryota > Metazoa > Chordata > Mammalia > Artiodactyla > Cervidae > Muntiacus > Muntiacus reevesi. The sequence goes on along the minus strand of NC_089250.1, from coordinate 164,124,793 downwards.
GGGATCCTGGACAGTCTTATTTTGTATTAAATGATATAGCATGTTTCAGGATGGTAAGATCTCAGATTGATACAGTTTATCTTTAGTTCCTTAAACAAGAAAACATTATTAAATAAAACATTATTTGTATGTAATCTTTTACTTAAAAAGGACTTTTTACATTTTCCTTGTTCTTTTGAATCTTTTCTTGGGTTTGACTGTTCTAGAGACAACTTAAAAGTGTACTTGAATTTAATTTTTAGATTCTTGAATGCTTCTTTCTTACTTCAGTATTAATAAGAAATGACCTTAAATAATGGTTGTTTTTATTACTATTAATTATCCTGGTCTTCTGTGTTATAATAGCTGCTCTCCTTTGGTGAAAAGAACTGTGTGTTCATCAGTAAAGTTGTGGTACACGTGAGGCCAGTCTCGGCACATTCTTCAGCAGGCTCTCCTGCTCTAGGATCAAAGATAGACCTGGAGAGGGCCCAAACCATCATGGAGTCCATGGGGTCAAAGTTATCACCTGGAGCTCAGCAGTTGATGAATATGGTGAGATTCCAGCAGCAGGTGAGTAGGAATGGATTTCTTTCCAGATACCATTACAATTCTTTAAATAATAGCTTTTTATTAGGACATGTGGTGACATAAATCTTTTCCATTTAGCTATTGTTATTGATGTGACTGTTATCTTTACTAACTTTTCTAAAAGTAACATTCTGTAGGTTATGCCCTTACAAGTAAAATATTTCTATTACAGACTTCGTAATTTTCTATGAATTCACTCATTTATTCATTCAGCAAGTATTTACTTAGCCCCTTCTTCGTGAATGATGCTCTGTTCTAGTTACTACAGAAGGTTCCAGGGTGAATTAGTCTATGGCCTGTCTCTAAGGGTCTCTGTGGTCTTACTAGGGGACTACATAGGTGGGATTAGGCATGTGAATTTGGAGGGCTGCAGCTTGAGAGATAGAGAGCAGTATGGATTAAATCATCAGTGCTGGAAGGAGTATAATGTAGCTAGGAAATGGATAGAAGTTCATTTCTCTGGAGTGAAGAAGCGATAGGGGAAGCTTCAGGTAGACTAGGGCTGGATCATAGAGGATTTTGAATGCTCTTATGAGGCTTGTGGGCATGTTTTACCTGTTTTAATTAACTCTAATCCACTATTACATGTAAGATGAGGAGTCAGTAGAAAGTGAGACTGCAGGAAGAAAAAGACCTCTTATTTCTCGTCCAGATGAGGGTTAAGGAGGGTCTAAACTTGAAGGCGGAACCTAGTGCTGGGTGTGAGATGCTACAACAGTGGAACCACTGGGACTTGACAATAACTTAGTATGAGGTTTGGGGGAGAAAAATAGAATCAAACGTGAAACCAAACTTTTGAAGATGGTGATGCCAATAATACACAAGGAACACAAGGGAGGGAGTACTTGGGGGGGGGGAAGTAGTTTAATTTGGGAGTATTGAGTTTTCTATGTGAATACCACATTCCCTGGGGTGGTAATGTGAGCCTTCGGAAACACAGAGGGGCGGGAGCATCCCTAGTAGATGACAGGGAAGGTGATGAAGGGAGAGACCGGAGCCAAGAAGGAAGACCCTGGGCAAGCACCTGCATTTGCTCAGAGCACAGGGAAAGGGGCGAGGAGCCGGAGTACAGGAGCCACTGTTTAGAGCAGCAGAGATGTGATGTCAGGAGACCTGAATTCAACCGTGTTAGTTCTGTCTTATTTAGCATTGCGTCCTCTATTTAAGGATACATTTCTTCATGTTTACAATCTAAACGGTAATTGTTTACAATCTAGCAATGCTGCTGAGATCATAGGATGAATGTGAAAGTTTAAATCAAATAATACAAATAAAAAAGTCATATAACTTCTGTGAGATTTGCTATCATTAATTTAGTAGGAGTATCATTGGAGGGACGGGCAGACATAGGAGGACAGGAGAGCTGGTGATGATCTTGGAAACCTCGGAAAGGAGAGCTTCCAAAAGCACAGAGTCCGTCCTCTTCGTACTCTGGTACAGTGATCTTGCCCGCATAGCTCAGGTTCCTGATGGGTGCTCCTGGTCCAGGTGCTCCCTCTCCACAGAGTAACCAGAATGATCTCAGAGGGTCCATGAGACTCGACTTCCCCCATGTAATGTCCCGAGCTGCTTCCCCTCACACCAGAGTCAATCCAGATTCCTTACCCTGTCATCTCAGATCTGGGCCATCGTTCCTGCCTCAACACCATCTCCTGTCGCATTTCCTCAGTTGCTCGTCTCTAGACATTCTGAGGTGTGTGTTCCCCAAATATCCACCTGTGCTCCCACCTCAGGACCTCTGCACTCTTAACTGTTCTCTTTGGCCAGAATCCCCTCTTCCTGATCTTAGCAAGTCTTCCCTTTTCTTATTCTTTCAGCCTCATCTTAAATGTTCCATCTTGAGCGAGACCTTTGCCAGCCACGCTGTTAGATTAGACTTGCCTGCACAATCTATCATATTTCCATCATGGCTTTCTTCATTATTTTTGTTGTTTTATATACACACACACATGTATACATATATATACACATTACTCTGTTTATCTCATTAAAATATAAGCTTTGTGCAAACAGGAATCTGATCTGTCTTATTTATGACTCTAATGTATATGTTCCTTGATTATCAACTAAGCCTCTTTTGCAGATCCTTAATGGGTCTGCTTGAATAGTGAGGAGATGAAAACCAGATTCTGAAGGATTGGATAGTAAATGAGTAGTTGGAATGTGGAGGTAGCCAGGTTAAAGTGGGTTGTTTCAAGAATGCTAGAGATAAGGAACCTGCCTGTATCAGAATCCGTTGGAATGCTTATAAAGACAGAACACTGGCCCTCAGTTGTGACCTAAAACCCTGAGGGTATGATCCAGGAGTCAACTATTTCTAACCAGCCAACACCAGATGAGCCCTATGCATAGTGTATTTTAAGAAAAGATGTTTAAGGGGAAAGATCCAGTGGACATAGAGATTAAAAATTTAAAAACAGAAGAAACTGTGTGTGTGTGAAAGATTTTGGAAACATTCAAGAGGGTTAATGAATTTTTAAAAAATCAGTTCATGACTGATATTTATGTTTTAAAAACTTGTCTTTGGAAAATAAATGATGCCAAAGTTTCAGGTGTTTTTTTGGCTATGTCTTTAAGGGTTTTTTTTTTTTTTTTTTTTTGCTTTTTTATTTAATTCCCAAAACAACATACTTTCTTCGTCATGAATTTATGTCAGTTCAGAAGTGCGTTGGGTAAACCCTGAGTCCTTGCCCAACTCTTATCTTACTCTCAGCCTTGCTGTGTGTCTTTTTAGCTTTGTCTCAGCCAGAAATGCACGTCCTCCAGCCAGCAGCACGTGTATTGTAACCTGTCTCCCCTCATATGCCTGTGCTAAATCCTTACCTGTGGGGGCATTTGGGAGACACCCTGGGGAAGAAAGGAGATGATCCTGTGAACTCTTCTTTTAAACATGCTAATAAATATCCTACTTCTATGGGAAGTCTATATTTATGGAATGATTCTCACGGGATATACCTGGTTCTCTGGGGTACCTTTTGTTTGCAAACAAGTAACCATGGACTGTCTTTCTGAAAAGTGTCGCATAAGCTCTATAAGTATCTGTTGAGGGTAGAGTAGGGGTGTTTCACGATCAGGACCCCTCCTTCTGTGGAAGGGGGGTAACCACGCACACTGGCGAGGCCTTCGCGTGTTCTCTGGGGCAGGGCCTGTCCGGAGGGAAAGGAGGGACCTGGGAGCAGCTTCCCGACCTCCCCTTGCTTCACCTGCACCTTGTTGCCTGAAAAGCTTTATTCAGGTGGTTTCTTATTTCCTTCTATTTGGAGTTCACATGTGCTGACTTTGATTTGTTTTTGCTTCAGCAATTTAGAATAACTGAGTAAGAATTCTGTCTCATAGTTGTCTGGCATATGTTTGTCATTTAAAGTTATCTGAGTGGAAACTCTGGGCCATTTTCTCAAAGAAAATATATTCAGTTATTCCAAGATTTTTCACTATTTACCTTGTTCATCTTAAAAAATAAAAAGATTCTCTTTGTTGTTGTTTTTTCAAGGTGATTAAAAGGTTAAAGCAAATCCTTTAAGAGGTTCAGAGATAAATATTTAATTTTTCAGAATTCTGGGAGTATATATACAAATTTGTGTTTGCTTTTCACTGTCTTATTTCCAGGGCCTGAATCAGTACCTAACTCAGAGTAGATTTCTGGTAAGTATTTGTTGAATGAATGAGTTCTGGGCTAATTTTATCCAAGGATCACTTGTTAGTATATCCAGAAAATATATGGATCGAGTGTCTTCACCTGATCTTGAATAATGCTTTTCTTAGTCTCTCTCACAAGGTGTTGAACAGCAATAACTATGAGATGATATTCCTTGACAAGAATCTCTAGGACTTCCCTGGTGGTCCAGTGGTTAAGACTCCAAGCTTCCACCTACAGGGGGCCCACGTTCAAACCCTGGTTGTGGAATTAAGATCCCTCATGTGGTAGAGTGCAACAAAATAAATAAAACAGATAAGTTAATAGAAAAGAATTTCTAGTAGAGTTCTGGGTTTAGAATTTAGGGTAGAGCCATGTAATGTAACAGTTAGCTAGGCTGGAGGTAGTTTTGCTTTTCTCTTGTGGAAAAATTGAGGACCATAGCAAGAGCATGCTTCTCTAGAGGAAACTGTAACCTAACAAATGTGAGCCAGTCTTTTCAGGAAGAAATATAGCCTAGCTGGTCGAGATGAGGCCACAAAACATAATCATTACCCTATAAATTATTACAGCAAACATGGCCCAAAAGTAGCTCATTTTAATCATTGAAAATCACAAAAGTATTCGAACTTTAAGTATACAAGTAGAACACCAAACTTTAAGCAAGTAACTATCTAGTCTATCTTCCAGTGAAAATGAATTGCATATCCTTAGGGTGGCCTATATATGTGACAGTGGGCAGATGATTTTTAATTCTAGGAAAATTATCAATTATTGTGACTCATTCAAAAATACCATAAATTAAGGAGGCCTTTGTAGTGGAAACACTAAAATATGCCTGTGCAGTTTTACTAAGTATGCTTGTATTTATTTGCAGATTTTCCTTAGCAGAACTACACTGGAATTTGGAATGACTAGAAGTCCTGACTGGAGTTGGGTGTCCGGGGCTCCAGTCCTAGTTCTGCCACAGACAGCTGTGTTACCTTGGCCGGGTTAGCTTTAGTCTTTTCTCCTCAACTCAGTACTGGGACCGCGGCTGTAGTCTACTCCGTGTGAATGTTCTGAGGCTCAGAGGGAAGAAGGCACCTTGCCTCCAGAGCTAGCTGTCATTGTCATTAATGTGCCTGCTGTTTCCTTGCCTGCCTCCCTTAGAATTGCGTTGCCCTCGGAGAGCAGCTCCAGCCGATCCTGGGAAACGCAGGACACAGGCACGTGCCGGGACTGCCATCCTCGTCTGCTCCGGGAGCCTTCGGCAAGTCATCCTCCACACCTTTTCCTTTCAGAACTGGGCTGACATCTGGAAACGTGACTGAAGACTCGGAAGCTAACACTGAGAAAAGTCTGCAGCCAGCTGGTGGAGGAAGTCTGAGCGGCCTCCAAGAGTGTAAAATTGTGCCACAAAGCCGTTCTCTTCTTGAGAATGACCTGAAGAATGCAGTATCTTCTTTCTTATCAAAGAAAGCAAGTGACAGCTCACACATACCTAACTCGGAGTTGCTGCCTCTTCTCCAGAATTTGTGTGGTCAGGTGAGCCATCTCCAGGTGGGACCTGGCATCAAGTGGCAGGACAGCATCCCGAAGCCCGGCGGAGGCACTGGGGGTGTCACGTAAGTGTTTAGACCCGTGTCGTCAGGTGGGGTGTGGGGGAGGGTGAGGAGGCAGGTGGAGGAAAGGGGTTTGTTTCAGTAACTTCTGCCTGAAATTGTTTCCGGAGAGAACCGTAGAAGCTTTGACATTTCACCACTGACACATGTAGAGGAAAGAAATATTCTACGGAGTAGAACGTGTTGCTTTGAAAGAAGTGTGTAAGCTGGAGGTGCCGAGCACTTCTCAGGCGTTTGGTGGGAGGAGCATAAGCATCAGACAAGGGTCGGAGTGGAGAGTTACCTGTATGAAAGGAGAGGAGCTGTGGTAGCCTTGATGTGTACACTGTTTGCCCGATGGTATGAAGTGAGCCATTGCAACGGATTTTCCTTGTAGATCCTGTGTGACCCGGGCTAATTTTGGAGTCATCCAAACAGTTTTCATCTCTTAATTATTTATAGTATACAGCCTCTTATCCTCTGATCTCATAATTCCAATTTTTTCTAGTCCTGCTTTGATCGAGGGATAGTTAAGTGTTTAGTATGTGCAGGAGACAGAAGAGACGCAGGTTCGATCCCTGAGTTGGGAAGATCCCTTGGACTAGAAAATGGCAACCCACTCCAGTATTCTTGCCTGGAAAATTCCATGGACAGAGGAGCCTGGTGGGCTATAGTCCATGAGGCTGCAAAGAGTTGGGCTCAACTGAGCACACACACACCGTCCTTTAGATAGATAAAATGTTTCCAAATATTGCACTAGATGGGAATTCTGGACTTTAGCCATGGTTCTGACTTAACTATTTTGCCTTCCTATTTCAGTCTTTTGAGTTAGACTTTTTTTACATCTCAAATGAGGTCGTTGTATTGGTTGAAATTTTCTTAATGTATTTAATAGCATTGAAATTTGAGGAGTTTAGTAAGTTATTAAAACAAATAGTGGTCCTTCTTTGGGAAGAACAAGGAAAGGTGACAGTGTTTTAGTTGTTGACAGTCTTCATCAGTGTTAACCTGTGACATGGCAAAACAAACCAATCCTAAAACACAGAGAAAACAAAACCTAAACCTTAAAAACTGCGCTTCCCTGACGGCTCAGTTGGTGAAGAATCTGTCTGCAATGCAGGAGACCCTGGTTCAATTCCTGGGTCGGGAAGATCCGCTGGAGAAGGGACAGGCTTCTCACTCCAGTATTCTGGTCTGGAGAATTCCATGGACTGTATAGGCCATAGGGTTGCAAAGAGTCGGACACGACTGAGCAACTTCCACTTCCACTTTTCTGATTCCAGCTGAGCTGGAATGTCTCCAGTACTCTCAGATCCTCCCTGTTAACAATAAAAATCCCTGGATATAATACAACAAACACAAAAGACTAGAAAAGGTGGAGAGAAGTCAGATTGCTTAGGGCCGCTGAAGCTCAGTGTTTCTTAGTTCCTGGTTATCAGAGTTTCTTTCATTATAGAGGGATACAGGATTTTCTCAAGTATTTTTCCTATGGCCATTTATTTGATCATGAATTTTCTTCGGTAATCTCTTCATATGGTGAATTACATTAATTTCAAAAACTGAACCTGCCTAGCATACCTAGAATAGATCCCACTTAATTGTGGGGTCTAATTCTTTTTATACAATGCTGGAACTGATTTGCTAATATTCTGTCAAGTATTCTTACATAGAATTCATTGGAGATACTAGTGTGTATTTATCTTTTACTGTCTTTGTCTGGTTTTATATTATGAGGGTGATACTGGTCTCATAAAATGAGTTCTACTTTTTTTTGAGTTCTATATTTTAGAAGAGATTGTGTAAAATTGATGTGATTTTTTTCGTATGATGTTTGGTATTGATAGAAGTCTCCAATGAAAACCAGTTGGGCCTGGATGATTTCTTTCCTAGTAACTGTTAAATTACAAATTGAATTTCTTTTTTTTTTTTTCAATTATAAATTGAATTTCTAACACAGTAAAGTTGTCAGTTCTCCTCGTTGACATGAAGGTTTAATGCAATACATATTAAAATTTCACCACAATATTTTGTAGACATAGGCAGGATTATTTTAAAAATTATATGAAAAGCAAAAGAGGCAGAATAACTAAGACAAGCTTGAGAAAGAAGAATGAGGTGGGAGGAGTCCCTCTTCCAATGTCGAGTCTTCTACAGCGAGAGCATCAAGACCGGGCAGTGATGGCGGAGGGGCAGACCAGGGCTCAGTGGAAGCCGGTAGAGGGTTCAGAGGTAGACCCACACAGGTGTGCTCCACTGAGTTTTGACAGAGGCGCAACAGCAGTGCAATAAAGGAAGAAGAGTCTTTCTAACTCGGGGTGCTGGAGCAGATGAATAGCCAAGGAGCAAGAAGTGAACTATGACCCAAACCTTGCACGTTGTATAAAACTTCACTCAAAATGGATCAGGGATGTTAGTGTAAAACATGAAGCCATGGAAGTTTTCTAATAATCCATAGAAGACATTCTTTGGGAACCTAGACAAGACACCAAAAATGTTTGACCTCCATGAAAATGTTAGAACTTTTGCTCTGTGAAAGACTTTTAGGAGGAATAAAATACAAATTCCAAAGTGGGAAAAAAGAATTTCAGATTACAAATCCAACAAATGGCTTACATCTAAAATATAGAGAGTGCTGAAAACTCAACATTTAAAAAAAAATAAAATCCAATTAGAACATGGGTAAAAGACCATAGAGAGACATTTTTACCAGATAAGATGTACAAAGCAAATAACCACATGAAAAGATGAGCTGTTCTTGACCTCATGGCTATTAAGGAAGGGCACATTAAAACCACAAGCACAAGATACCACTATACAATTATTCAAATGGTTAAAATAAATAGTTTAAAAATGGTGACAAAACCAGATACCAATGAGAAATAGAATCTCTCATACATTGCTCATGGGGATTTAAAGTGGTACAGCCACTTTAAAAAAGGTTTGGCAGTTTCTCATAGCTAAACATGTCACCGTGTGACTCAGAAATCAGACTCCTGAGCATTTATCGCAGAGAAATGAAAATGTCTTTTTTTTATTAATTAATTTAGTTTTGGTTGTGCTGCTCGTGGGCTTTCTCGAGCTGTGGCGAGCAAGGGCTGCTCTTCGTTGCTTGGCACTGGCTTCTCATTCGTTGCTCTGTGGCATGTGGAATCTTCCCCAACTAGGGATTGAACCCGTGTCCCCTAAGTTGGAAGGAATAGAAATCCTATCTGTTCTAACACCAGGGAACTCCCCCAAGAATTTTTTTCCACATAAAAATCAATATGCAATTGTTCATAGCTTTATTTGTGAAAGCCCCAAACTATAAGCAACCAATATGTCTTAAAGTTGATGAATGGTTAAATTAACCCTGGTATATCCGTATCATGGGATGCTATCAGCAGTAAAAAGGAATGACCAAAAATAAAAGGAATGACCTATTGACACATGCAACAATTTGGTTGTCTGGCAAAGCATTATGCTAATCTACAAAAGAGAATCTCAAGAGGTCACGTTACATGGTTCCATTTCTGTAACATTCTCATAATACAGATGAACACTGTAAGTGATTACGAGGTGTTCGGGATGGAGGAGATTAGGGAAGTGGATGTGACAAAGGGTAGCAGGAGGGAGATCATTGTAGTTAAGGGATAGTTCTGTCTCTTGATTGTGGTGATATTTACATGAATGTGTGTACGTATGATAAAATGGCATACACACACTGTACTGACATCAAATTCCTGATCTGGATATTATACCACAGTTACATAAGAAGTAAAGACCAGGACCATTTGGTGAAGGATACCGGGCAAATATAGTATCTTTACAACTTCCTATGAATCTATAGTTATTTGAAAATAAAGAGAACAATAAAAAGCTTCTTGTATATTCTAGAGTGTTGTTGTTCAGTCACTGTTGTTCGACTCTCTGCAACCCAATGGACTGCAGCACGCCAGTCTTCCCTGTCCTTCACCATCTCTCGGAGCTTGCTCAGACTCATGTCCATTGAGTTGGTGATGCCATCCAACCATCTCCTCCTCTGTCATCCCCTTCTCCTGTCTTCATTCTTTCCCAGCATCAGGGTCTTTTTCAGTGAGTCGGCCCTTCGCATCAGGTGACCAAAGTATTGAAGCTTCAGCTTCAACATCAGTCCTTCCAATGAATAGTCAAGGTTGATTTCCTTTAGGATGGACTGGTTTGATCTCCTTGCTGTCCAAAGGACTCTCAAGAGTCTTCTCCAGCCCCGCAGTTCAAAAGCATCAATTCTTTGGTGCTCAGCCTTCTTTATGGTCCAACTCTCTCATCGATGCATGAGTACTAGAAACCACTACATTCTAGAGTAGCGGTTCTCAAAGTTTTTGGTCTTTACCCTCTTAAAAATAATTGAGCACTCCAAAGAACTTTTATTTATGTAGGCTATATAAAAATATTTACTAGTTTAGAAATAACAATAAACCCATTACATAGTAACATAGATATCTTTTTGAAAAAATACCGTGTTTTCTTTTTAAAAAGTTTAGTGAGAATGGTATTGTTTCAAATGTATGTAAAACTGTGTTGACTTTGGGTTGTAGTTTCATATATGTTGCCTTTCAGAGCTAGTAAGACCACAGTAGAAATACTGAGAACAAACCCAAGTTACCTCTGAGAAAAACATTTATCTATACCCTAAACCTACTACCTTAAAGAATTCTAGGAAACAATATACAACCATATAGCTACTAGTCATCACAGTAATGACATTACATAGTGTGGCCTCTGGATAATTCATTGTACATTTATTGTACAATTCATGTTCAGATAACTTAGTGTTATTATAAAAAATACTTTTGACCTCATGGAATACCCTGAAAAATATGAGGAGATCCTAGATTTTGTGGACCACTCTGAAATTCACTGTCCTTCTCCTTCCAATGCTTTAGAAGGTTGTTTGGATGAAGAAAAGAGAAAACTGAGAAAACTGTTAAAATGGTAGGGTTGCTTGAGGAAGGACTTGGAAGACATACAAAGACCTTAAAAAAAAAGCAAGATTGCTTTTGATTTGGAGCTCAAAACCAAAAAGAAAGACCCTTTGTATCTAAAGACTTGTTTTTGAGGGTAGAAATTCTGTCATCTTCATTTTTATATTCTTATTTCAATTTATGCTTAAATATTTAAAGAACTGAAGCAATAATAATGCTTTGAGCATTCAAGATTGTATGTGTCTAGAACCTGGAAATATGTTGGAAGGAGGCAGAATGTAGTTGTGGAAACAAATTTCAGCAATGTGTATTGGCTACTTTATTGTAGTGTATTTTGGCTGTTTTGCTATAATACTAGGGAAAATTGTCATAATATTTTTTTAAATTTATTTTTAGAGTAGAAGAGCAACCTGTTTGTTCCTATTTGGAAAAGATTCTTTCTAAAAATATGGAACTGATGGAAAAGAAACTTACAGACTACATTGATCAGCGAATATATAAACTCCAGGAGCACATAGATAATAAGATTGCTTTGTTAATGGGCTTGCTGCAACGTCCCAACTCCCCACCCTCTGGGATGCCTCTGAGACATTATGACTCTGGAGAAGGACTTTCAAATGGAGAAAGATAAACGCTCAACATGTAAAAAGTACTACAGATATTTATTACATATTTATTAGAAAGCCAAACCCTACCCCAGAAAGTTTATGAAAAGCAAGTATTTAATGTCCTTTGAAATATTACCATTTACATGAAGTGACCTCAGTGTTCATTTTCCTGCACATGTTGTAAATCCAGTACTGTACACTACGTTAACATGGTGGGATCTTCAGTTATTTTTGTTTGTAGTATTTTCACTCTTATTGAAATTTATGTATACTTCTGGATTAAATGTTTAAGATTTTAAGGATTTCTAAAGCAGTTCGTTAGTTTGTATTGTGTATGTGTTTTGTTGAAGTACTTTTTTTTTTTTTTTAAAGGGTGATGTCTTGTACTTATTTCCTCAGTCACACTGGGCTTTTTCAAGTGATACTTCCAGTTTATGTTTATAAAACTGTTTTCCCTCAAAAAGGCTGAACTGTATTTGGTCTCCCTGACATAGCACAGCCAAGTTATAACTTCTCTTGGCTGAACATTGAAGTACTTTTTTTTTTGATGCAAAGACTTTTTACAGTCTTAGGAGTCTGAAAAATAATGCTTAGGGTAATTTTTCTTTTTCTAATTGTTTTTGAAAAATTGGGAAGACTTGGAAACTTTCATTAAAATCACTAATTAACATTTTGTATTGTTTATCTGAGGTAAGAAGGAAAATGCAGTGTTTGGCGTGTGTGAAAGTAGTTTACACTGACGTTAGTATCAATGGTTTCAGTGCAGTGTCGTAGTAGAGAGGGAAGTACAAAGCAGAGCTAGTCTATTCCCTGTGAGGAATGTTATCTTAGATCTAGTGTTTGATGTAAATTGAGAGAAGTCATTTTATTTTATCTCAGTCAATCCAAAAGATACAAGGAACTGTTTTCCTTTCTGGACCGGTACAGGTTCCTCTTTCCAGAACCCTTTTCTGTATATTTAAAGCATGAAATTCTGAGGATCTGCATTGAGGGGTTGAGGCATATGAATCAAGGAGATGGCAGTTCTCTCAGGCAGACTTAATTTTTAGAAATTATAACTATCATATGTGTGTTGAAGGGTGATGATTCACATTTAAAAAATAAATTTATCCACTCTGGAAACTACTTGTCTAAGTAAACAAATTTATTTTCAACTCTCTTTTCTAATTGGAGGATAACTGCTTTTACATTGTTGTGTTGGTTTCTGCCATACAACACCGTGAATGTATATATATCCCCTTCCTCTTGAGCCTACCTCCCTCAACTATCCTTTCTTAAAATGCTTTATGAAAGGGGGTGTTTTGCAATCGACATTGTGGTCAGTTCTTTCAAATGAGGGCAATTTACATACTCTTGTTCATTTGTATCACACTACAAAGGTGACACAGTATACGGGACATACTCTCACTACAGCTACCTAAGAATTTGCATATTTTTCTATTCTTTTCTAATTGATGGGACAACATACATAGCTGTAAGATAGTATTTCCATTGTTGTTCAGGAGAAATGCCTCTCCCTCCAAGCTGAACTCTTTAGTTCAGTTTTACAGCTTCTGGTAGTTGTAGTCTGTTGATTTACAAAATGTCTCCTTCCACTCCTACCACTGGTGGCTCAGTGGTAAAGAATCTGCCCGCCAAAGCAGGCGACACAGGCTCGGTCCCTGCTCTGGGATGACCCCACATGCCTCGGAGCATCTAGGTCCCTGTGTCACAGCTCCCGAGCCTGTGCTTTAGAGCCTGGGAGCCGCAGCTACTGGAGCCTGCGTGACCTAAGCCTGTGCTCTGCAATAAGAGAAGCCACCACGTTGAGGAGCCCACTTGCTGCAACTAGAGAAAAGCCCATGCAGCAGCAAAGACCCAGCAAAGCCAAAACAATTAAAATTATTTTTAAAAAGGCCTCCTTCCAGATACGTGACTCATATTACAAGTCTCATCTTGATTACATCTGAAACAGGAATATGGTCATATCAAAGATATATAAAAAGATAAAAGTTCAAGACTGAAAAGAGCTGATATCAAATATTCTTCAACTGAGCTTTCCACCTTGTAGACACCAAAATCTCTCTCTTAAAAAAATGTGGGGAAGATGGGCCTGGAATGCAGGACCCCTTTCCTTCTTGTTTCCATCCTCTGTTCCTGGTGCCCATGTAGATTTTGGTGTAGAACCTTCTTATTTTGAACTGATCTCCTTTGACATTTGAAATCCACGGCTATTGAAAGGTGAAGTGACTCATCTCTCAAGGGAAAGCAAATACAGCATCTTCCTCGTTGTCCCTTCCTGCCCTCACATCACTACTTCCTCCTTCTTAAAGGCAGCCCAGGGTTTCAGCTCTCTACCATTCTGACATTTCTTCTCTAAGTGTTCTTGGAGAACATATGTCCATGATGATGTAGAGGAAAAAACACAAGGATAGATAAATCTGAGCTCTTCCTTGTTCATCACTTAACTGCTGTCTAACTGTGCATGAGGAATTCAATATTTTTAATAACTTCAGTTTTCCCTTCTGTAAAATGGGAATATCACAACTTCCATCTTGTGTGAGTTTATAATACTCTGAACATGAAGCAACTAGTACAGGTCTGGCACACAGGAGGAAACAGTAAATGTTAATCTCCCTCTTCCCTATTTTTGGCTACACTGAATCTTCCCTGCTGCATGTGGGCTGTTCTCTAGTTGTGATGTGCAGGCTTCTCACTGCAGTGGTTTCTCTTGTTGCAGAGCACAGGCTCTGGGGCTCCCAGGCTCAGTCGTTGTGGCATGTGGGCTTGGCTGCTTCACAAGTGGAATCTTCCCAGACCAGGGATTGAACCCTTGTACCCTGTGCATGGGTTCCTATCCACTCTACCACCAGGGAAGTTGTATGATTCTTAATAACCCTAGAATTCCAGGCAATTTGAAAGCCCCACTTCTCTTTTATTTCTTTGAAGGGTAAAGAGAAGTCAGTTCTGCGTCAGTGGTGTAGGGCTGTGATTCTCAATGTGTGGCAGCATCAGGATGACCTGGGAAGTTGTTACCTGTGCAGATTCTCAGGCCCCACCCACCCTATTTGAGTCTGAATTGGGGGTGTGGTGGGGCCCAGCAGTTATGCTTTTAAGTAACTCTGCATGTGCTTCTGATACTCCGTCCAGTTTCAGAACCACTGGGATAAGGTAAGGAACAGTATGGGCTCTGGAGCCAGGTTGCGTGGATTCAGTTCCTCTCCGCCTTCCATTAGTATGTGCCTTTGGTCACATTAAGTGACTTCTCTGGACTTTCTTGGGCTTCTCCAGTGGCTCAGCTGGTAAAGAACCTGCCTGCCAATGCAGGAGGTCCTGGAGATGTGAGTTCTATGCCTGGGTCAGGAAGATCCCCTAGAGTAGGAAATAGCAACCTGCTCCAGTATGGGAGCCTGGAGAATTCTATGGATAGAGGAGCCTGGGGATTAGAGTCCATGGGGTTGCAAAGGATCAGACACAGCTCAGCAATGGAGCACAGCACACTGGACTTTCTTAGCCATTGACTGGGAATTAGATCACATCTACGCCTGTAGATGCGAAGATGAGAAGGCTGTTGAGAAGATTAACTGAGGCAGTTCTCATGAAACTTTGAGACAGTCTTGTAGTTTAGCGCCCTGTTCTCAGCTTGACCTCACACTGAGATCACCTGCGCACTTACAAAAACAAAAACAACAACAGAAAAACCAAAACCACCAGTGGGTGTATATTTATTTCAAAATAAAAGGTTAAAAATAATCAATTGGTTCTTGTGTCCCACCCCTGGAGATTGTGATCTGAGTCTAGGGTGTTCAGCCCATAGATCTGGGTTTTGGGAAGCTCCCCCGCTGATTATAACGCACAGAAAAGCCCAGAACTAGAAGTTCAGTATCCTGGGGACAAGAATCGAACTAGACTAGCTGGCTACTAACTCTGGTCATCCCATTTACAAACAGTATGATCTGAGACAAGTTCTCAACCTCCCTGTGAGCTTGAGCTGGGGGCACAATCATCAGTCAATGACTTATCAGCCATGCCCATCATCATCATCTATAAGCAGCTGACTGTCTAACAGGTTTTTCAGTATGGGCAGAGACTTCAGCCTTTCTTGCTCAGAGATCAAAGTCTCCACTTACTGAAAGTGGGGAAAGACGAATCTGATGTGTTGTTTTCTGCTTATTGTCCAGGTGCCGTCCTCACTGGGGCTGAGTTTCAGGATCAGGGCTTTGTGGATGTCCGCTCCCAACTGGGAGATCCCCACTCAGCCACGTTGCCGGAAGTGAACCATGGTTCCCTCAGCACAGGGTTAGCTACCAGGACTTTATGTCCGCAGTGTGAAGCTCTGGGGAGAACACATGTATGATGTCTCGACACAGGGTTCACAAAGAGGGAAAATTTCTTACAGCCTGAAGGAGGACAGTTTTAAAAAGAAACTAACTGGGGAGGAGCTAAGATGGCGGAGGAATAGGATGGGGAGACCACTTTCTCCCCTACAAATTCATCGAAAGAACATTTGAACGCTGAGCAAACTTCACAAAACAACTTCTGACTGCTAGCAGAAGACATCGGGCACCCAGAAAAGCAGCCCATCATCTTCAAAAGGAGGTAGGACAAAATATAAAAGATAAAAAGAGAGACAAAAGCGCTAGGGATGGAGACCCGTCCCGGGAAGGGAGTCATAATAGGGGAAGTTTCCAAGCACCAGGAAACCCTCGCACTGGCGGGTCTGGGGGGAAGTTTTTGAATCTCGGAGGGCAACCTAACTGGGAGGAAAAATAAATAAAACCCACAGATTACATGCCTAAAAGCAACTCCCAGCAGAAAAGTACCCCAGACACCCGCATCCGCCACGAGCAAGTGGGGGTGGAACGGAGAGGAGCAGGTGGCATTGCTTGGGGTAAGGACAGCCCGAATACCCTAAGGGCAATCGGAGGGAGCTAACGTGAGATAGCAACTTAAACCGAGAGAAAATTAACCGGCTCAAACACACTGCCGGCCATTTGCAGAACAAAGGGACTGAGCAATTCCAGAGAAGAGCTGGTGGACCGGCCCATCCCCACCGGAGGCAGGAGGCAGGAGGCAGGAGGGAGGGGAAAGGGGCAAACTCAGCCCCAGAGATGGCACCCCCTAACCAAATGGCAAACAGGCTTCCAGTTTCTAACGAAGGGGACATCCTGAGATTCTGGATGATCGACATCCACCGGGAGGGTGGCGGCTAGAGGCCAGCTCCTGAGAACAGACCCAAGGCGAACCAGAAACTGAGGCTGGGACCTCGGAGTGGAGTAGGCGCACCGCACGCGGGGAGAGTGCGCCCGTCAAGCGCCTGGCTGCCTGAGCCGCTCCGCCGGGGAAGCCACAAAACGCAGGCCCAACCAAGTCCGCGCTTTTGTGGAATACCCAAAAACTGGAACCGCTCGCAACGCAGGGCCCGCTCCCTATAGAGCAGCCGGGAGCCTGAGCAACGTAGACGGGAAAAGCACACACCCATGAGCGGGGCAAACCCAGTGTGGCCGGAACACGGTGAGCGCTCCCCACACACAGCGGTATCTGCCTGCAGCGCCCCGCCCTCCCCACAGCGCGACTGAACAAGTGGACCTGAACAAGAGTCCACCTCCGCACGCCTGTGTCAGGGCGGAAATTAGACTCTGAAGAGACCGGCAAACAGAAGCCAAATAAACAAAGGGAACCACTTCAGAAGGGACTGGTGCAACAGATTAAAATCCCTGTAGAAAACACCGACTACACCGGAAGGGGGCCTATAGATATCGAGAAGTGTAAGCTGGAACGAGGAGCTATCTGAAACTGAGCCGAACCCACACTGACCGCAACAGCTCCAGAGAAGTTCCTAGATATATTTTTACCTTATTTTTTAATTAAAAATTTTTTTTTCTTCTTTTTATTTTTTTCTCTTTTATTTTCTTTTAAAGTTCCCTATTACTCCTCCATTACTCCTTAACTTTTGTTTTCATTTTCATATATTTTTACTACTTTTTTTAATTAGAAAAAAAATTTTTTTCTTTTTTTATGTTTTTTCTCTTATTTTCTTTTAAAGTCCTCTATTGCTCCTCTATTACTCCTTAACTTTCATTTTCATTTCACTATAACCTTGCAAAAAAAAAAAAAAGAAGAGGCCCTATTTTTAAACTGAGCTTCATATATATTTCTAAAATTTTTTGTGTTTTTGTTTTTAATATTGTATTTTTAAGAGTCTAACCTCTACTCTAGATTTTTAATCTTTGTTTTTCAGTATTTGATATCAATTTTGGACATTTAAGAATCCAATATTCAGTACCCATTTTTACTCAGGAGTGTGTTGATTACTCTCTCCCACTTTTGACTATCCGTTTTCTCCCTCAGATTACCTCTATTTCCTCCCTCCCCCTTCTCTTCTCAATCCAATTCTGTGAATCTTTGTGGGTGTCTGGGCTACGGAGAACACTCTGGGAACAGACAACTGCGTAGATCTGTCTCTCTCCTCTTGAGTCCCCCTTTTTCTCCTCCTGCTCATCTCTATCTCCCTCCTCCCTCTCCTCTTCTTCATGTAACTTTGTGAACCTCTCTAGGTGTCACTCATGGTAGAGAATCTTTTCACCATTAACCTAGAAGTTTTATTATCAGTGCTGAATAGTTGGAGAAGTCTTGAGACTACTGGAAGAATAAGACTGAAATCCAGAGGCAGGAGACTTAAGCCCCAAACCTGAAAACACCAGAAAATTCCTGACTACAGGGAACATTAAGTAATAAGAGACCATCCAAAAGCCTCCATACCTACACTGAAACCAACCACCACCCAAGAGCCAATAAGTTCCAGACCAAGACATACCACGCAAATTCTCCAGCAATACAGGAACATAGCCCTGAGCGTCAACATACAGGCTGCCCAAAGTCACACCTAACACATAGACCCATCTCAAAACTCACTACTGGACACTCCGTTGCACTCTAGAGAGAAGAAATCCAGTTCCATGAACCAGAACACCAACGCAAGCTTCCCTAACCAGGAAACCTTGACAAGCCAATCGTCCAATCCCACCGACTGGTTGAAACCTCCACAGTAAAAAGGAACCATAGACCACCAGAATACAAAAAGCCCACTCCAGACACAGCAATCTAAACAAGATGAAAAGGCAAAGAAATACCCAACAGGTAAAGGAACATGAAAAATGCCCACCAAGTCAAACAAAAGAGGAGGAGATAGGGAATCTACCTGAAAAAGAATTTAGAATAATGATAAAAAAAAATTATCCAAAACCTTGAAAACAAAATGGAGTTACAGATAAATATCCTGGAGACAAAGATTGAGAAGATGCAAGAAATGTTTAATAAGGACCTAGAAGAAATAAAAAAAGAGTCAATTAAAAATGAGTAATGCAATAAATGAGATCAAAAACACTCTGGAGGGAACCAACAGTAGAATAACAGAGACAGAAGATAGGATAAGTGAGGTAGAAGATAAAATTGTGGAAATAAATGAAGCAGAGAGGAAAAAAGAAAAAAGAATCAAAAGAAATGAGGACAACCTCAGGGACATCTGGGACAATGTGAAACGCCCCAACATTCAAATCATAGGAGTCCCAGAAGAAGAAGACAAAAAGAAAGGCCATGAGAAGATACTCAGGGAGATGATGGCTGAAAACTTTCCTAAAATGGGGAAGGAAATAGTTACACAGGTCCAAGAAACCCAGAGAGTCCTAAACAGGATATACCCAAGGCGAAACACCCCAAGACACATATTAATCAAATTAACAAAGATCAAACACAAAGAATAAGTATTAAAAGCAGCAAGGGAGAAACAACAAATAACACACACAGGGATTCCCATAAGGATAACAGCTGATCTATCAATAGAAACCCTTCAGGCCAGAAGGGAACGGCAGGACATACTTCAAGTAATGAAAGAGAATAACCTACAATCTAGATTACTGTACCCAGCAAGGATCTCATTCAGATATGAAAGAGAATTCAAAAGCTTTACAGACAAGCAAAAGCTGAGAGAATTGAGCACCACCAAACCAGCTCTTCAACAAATGCTAAAGGATCTTTTCTAGACAGGAAACACAGAAAGGTTGTATAAATGGGAACCCAAAACAACAAAGTAAATGGCAACGGAACGATACCTATGAATAATTACCTTAAATGTAAATGGGTTGAATGCCCCAACCAAAAGACAAAGACTGGCCAAATGGATACAAAAACAAGACCCCTATGTATGCTGTCTACAAGAGAACCACCTCAAAACAAGGGACACATACAGACTAAAAGTGAAGGGCTGAAGAAAATTATTTCATGCAAACGGAGACCAAAAGAAAGCAGGAGTCGCAATACTCATATCAGATAAAATAGACTTTAAATAAAGGATGTGAAAAGAGACAAAGAAGGACACTACATAATGATCAGAGGATCAATCCAAGAAGGAGATATAACAATTATAAATATATATGCACCCAACATAAGAACACTGCAATATGTAAGGCAAATGCTAGCAAGTATGAAAAGGAAATTAATAGTAACACAATAATAGTGGGAGACTTTAATACCCCACTCACAACTATGGATAGATCAACTAAACAGAAAATTAACAAGGAAACACAAACTTTAAATGACACAATGGACCAGCTAGACCTAATTGATAGCTATAGGACATTTCACCCCAAAACAATCAATTTCACATTTTTCTCAAGTGCACACAGAACCTTCTCCAGAGTAGATCATATGCTGGGCCATAAATCTAGCCTTGGGAAATTTGAAAAAATTGAAATCATTCCAGTCATCTTTTCTGACCACAGTGCAGTAAGATTAGATCTCAATTACAGGAAAAAAAAATTGTTAAAAATTGAAACATATGGAGGCTAAATAACACACTTCTGAATAACCAACAAATCATAGAACAACTCAAAAAAGAAAACAAAATATGCATAGAAATGAATGAAAATGAAAACACAACAACCCAAAACCTATCGGACACTGTAAAAGCAGTGCTAAAGGGAAGGTTCATAGCATTACAGGCTTACCTCAAGAAACAAGAAAAAAGTCAAATAAATAACCTAACTCTACACCTAAAGCAACTAGAGAAGGAAGAAATGAAGAACCCCAGGGTTAGTACAAGGAAATAAATCTTAAAAATTAGGGCAGAAATAAATGCAAAAGAAACTAAAGAAACCATAGCAAAAATCAACAAAGCTAAAAGCTGTTTTTTTGAAAAAATAAACAAAATTGACAAACTGTTAGCAAGACTCATTAAGAAACAAAGGGAGAAGAATCAAATTAACAAAATTAAAAAAGAAAATAGAGATATCACAACAGACAACACTGAAATACAAAGGATCATAAGAGCTACTACCAGCAGCTCTATGCCAATAAAATGGACAACTTGGAAGAAATGGACAAATTCTTAGAAAAGTATAACTTTCCAAAACTGAACCAGAAAGAAATAGAAGATCTTAACAGACCCATCACAAGCAAGGAAATGGAAACTGTAATCAGAAATCTTCCAGCAAACAAAAGTCCAGGACCAGATGGCTTCACAGCTGAATTTTACCAAAAATTTAGAGAAGAGCTAATACGTATCTTACTCAAACTCTTCCAGAAAGTTGCAGAAGAAGGTAAACTTCCAAACTCATTCTATGAGGCCGCCATCACCCTAATTCCAAAACCAGACAAAGATGCCACAAAAAAAGAAAACTACAGGCCAGTATCACTGATGAACATAGATGCAAAAATCCTTAACAAAATTCTAGAAAACAGAATCCTCCAACAACATATTTTTTAAAATCATACATCATGACTAAGTGGGCTTTATCCCAGGAATGCAAGGATTCTTTAATATCTGCAAATCAATCAATCTAATACACCACATTAACAAATTGAAAGATAAAAACCATATGATTATCTCAATAGATGCAGTGAAAGCCTTTGACAAAATTCAACATCCATTTATGATTAAAACTCTCCAGAAAGCAGGAATAGAAGGAACATACCTCAACATAATAAAAGCTATATGTGACAAACCCACAGCAAGCATTACCCTCAATGGTGAAAAATTGAAAGCAATTCCCCTAAACTCAGGAACAAGACAAGGGTGCCCACTCTCACCACTACTATCCAACATAGTTTTGGAAGTTCTGGCCACAGCAATCAGAGCAGAAAAAGAAGTAAAAGGAATCCAGATAGGAAAAGAAGAGGTGAAACTCTGTCTGTTTGCAGATGACATGATCCTCTACATAGAAAACCCTAAAGACTCTACCAGAAAATCACTAGAGCTAATCAGTAAATACAGTAAAGTTGCAGGATATAAAATTAACACACAGAAATCCCTTGCATTCCTATACACTAACAATGAGAAAACAGAAAGAGAAATTAAGGAAATAATACCATTCACCATTGCAACAAAAAGAATAAAATACTTAGGAGTATATCTACCTAAAGAAACAAAAGACCTATACATAGAAAAGTATAAAACACTGATGAAAGAAATCAAAGAGGACACAAACAGATGGAGAAACATACCGTGTTCATGGATTGGAAGAATCAATATTGTCAAAATGGCTATTCTACGTAAAGCAATCTATAGATTCAATGCAATCCCTATCAAGCTACCAACGGTATTTTTCACAGAACTAGAACAAATAATTTCACAATTTGTATGGAAATACAAAAAACCTCGAATAGCCAAAGTAATCTTGAGAAAGAAGAATGGAACTGGAGGAATCAACCTGCCTGACTTCAGACTCTACTACAAAGCCACAGTCATCAAGAGAATATGGTACTGGCACAAAGACAGAAATATAGATCAACGGAACAGAATAGAAAGCCCAGAGATAAATCCACGAACCTATGGACACCTTATCTTTGACAAAGGAGGCAAGGATATACAATGGAAAAAAGACAACCTCTTTAACAAGTGGTGCTGGGAAAACTGGTCAACCACTTGTAAAAGAATGAAACTAGAACACTTTCTAACACTATACACAAAAATAAACTCAAAATGGATTAAAGATCTAAATGTAAGACCAGAAACTATAAAACTCCTAGAGGAGAACATAGGCAAAACACTCTCTGACATAAATCACAGCAGGATCCTCTATAACCCACCTCCCAGAATATTGGAAATAAAAGCAAAAATAAACAAATGATACCTAATCAAACTTAAAAGCTTTTGCACAACAAAGGAAACTATAAGTAAGGTGAAAAGACAGCCCTCAGAATGGGAGAAAATAATAGCAAACGAAGCAACAGACAAAGGATTAATCTCAAAAATATACAACCAACTCCTGCAGCTCAATTCCAGAAAAATAAATGACCCAATCAAAAAATGGGCCAAAGAACTAAACAGACATTTCTCCAAAGAAGACATACAGATGGCTAGCAAACACATGAAAAGATGCTCAACATCACTCATTATCAGAGAAATGCAAATCAAAACCACAATGAGGTACCATTACATGCCAGTCAGGATGGCTGCTATCCAAAAGTCTACAAGCAATAAATGCTGGAGAGGGTGTGGAGAAAAGGGAACCCTCTTACACTGTTAGTGGGAATGCAAACTAGTACAGTCGCTATGGAGAACAACGTGGAGATTTCTTTAAAAAACTGGAAATAGAACTGCCGTATGACCCAGCAATCCCACTTCTGGGCATACACACTGAGGAAATAAGATCTGAAAGAGGCACATGCACCCCAATGTTCATCGCAGCACTGTTTATAATAGCCAGGACATGGAAGCAACCTAGATGTCCATCAGCAGACGAATGGATAAGGAAGCTGTGGTACATATACACCATGGAATATTACTCAGCCATTAAAAAGAATTCATTTGAATCAGTTCTAATGAGACGGATGAAACTGGAGCCCATTATACAGAGTGAAGTAAGCCAGAAAGATAAGACCAATACAGTATACTAACACATATATATGGAAATTAGAAAGATGGTAACAATAACCCTATATGCAAAACAGAAAAAGAGACACAGATGTATAGAACAGACTTTTTTTTTTTTTGGACTCTGTGGGAGAAGGCGAGGGTGGGATGTTTAGAGAGAACAGCATTGAAACATGTATATTATCTCTGGTGAAACAGATCACCAGCCCAGGTGGGATGCATGAGACAAGTGCTCAGGGCTGGTTCACTGGGAAGACCCAGAGGGATCTGGTGGAGAGGGAGGTGGGAGGGGGGATCAGGATGGGGAATACATGTAAATCCATGGCTGATTCATGTCAATGTATGGCAAAAAGCACTAGATTCATCATGGAATCTAATGGTTAATTTTTACCTTGCTTTCTTTTTAAAGTCTTTATTGAATTTGTTACAATTTTGTTTCTGTTTTTTATGTTTTGGTTTTTTGGTTTAGAGGTATGTGGGATCTTAGTTCCTCGATCAGGGATTAAACCCATACCCCTGCATTGCATGGCGAAGCCTTAACTGCTGGAATACCACAGAAGTCTCTATTTTTCTGTCTTCTCTCTGGCTGATGGGTGATATAAAAATAGTATTTAGTAAAAATAACACTTTTTACCTGCCTCTTGAGAAATTTGTATGAAGATCAGGAAGCAACAGTTAGAACTGGACATGGAACAACAGACTGGTTCCAAATAGGAAAAGGAGTATGTCAAGGCTGTATATTGTCATCCTGTTTATTTAACTTGTATGCAGAGTACATCATGAGAAATGCTGGGCGGGATGAAGCACAAGCTGGAATCAAGATTGCCAGGAGAAATATCAATAACCTCAGATATGCAGATGACACCACCCTTATGGCAGAAAGTGAAGAAGAACTAAAGAGCCTCTTGATGAAAGTGAAACAGGAGAGTGAAAAATTTGCCATAAAGCTCATCATTCAGAAAACTAAAATCATGGCACCCAGTCCCATCACTTCATGGCAAATAGATGGGGAAACAGGGGCTGACTTTATTTTTTGGGGATCCAAAATCACTGCAGATGGTGAATTGCAGCCATGAAATTAAAAGACACTTGCTCCTTGGAAGAAAGTTATGATTAACCTAGACAGCGTATTAAAAAGCAGAGACATTACTTTGCCAACAAAGGTCCGTCTGGTCAAGGCTATGGTTTTTCCAGTAGTTTTGTATGGATGTGAGAGTTGGACCATAAAGAAAGCTGAGCACAGAATTGATGCTTTTGAACTGTGGTGTTGGAGAAGACTCTTGAGAGTCCCTTGGACTGCAAGGAGATTCAGCCAGTCCATCCTAAAGGAAATCAATCCTGAATATTCATCAGAAGGACTGATGCTGAAGCTGAAACTCCAATACTTTGGCCATCTGATGCGAAGATCTGACTCATTTGAAAAGACCCTGATGCTGGGAAAGATTGAAGGCAGGAGCAGAAGGGGACGGCAGAGGATGAGATGGTTGGATGGCATCACCGACACAATGGACATGAGTTTGGGTAAACTCCAGGAGCTGGTAATAGACAGTGAGGCCTGGCGTGCTGCCATCCATGGGGGTCGCAAAGACTCGGACACGACTGAGCAACTGAACTGAACACTTTTTAAAGGTTTTTATTTTCTTTTGTTTTGATGTGGGCCCTTTTTTTAAGTCTTTATTGTATGTGCTACAGTATTACTTCCCTTCTATGCTTTGGTTCCTTGGTTATGAGGCATGTGGAATCTTAGCTCCCTGACCAAGGATTGAACCTGCACTCCGTGCATTGGAAGGCCAAGTCTCAACCAGTGGACCACCAAGGAAATCCCAGTAAGTATTCTTTATTGAGGCAGAATTGAGAGGAAAAATTATATATATGTAAGGTATACAACATGATGTTTTAGTATATGTGTACATCATTAAATGATTACCAAAATCAAGCTGATTAACATACCTACCACTCACGAGGCTACCATTTGTGTATATGTGTGGTAAGAACACTTGATATCTACTGATTTAGCAAAATTCAAGTACCAATTCACAACTGGAATAAAAACAACATTTCTGAGCTTCCCTTGTGGCTAGTTGAGACCATATCATTCAGTTCTATCTATCACAGGGGATTTAAAGAGAAATGGAATGCACAGCTTTTCTCAACCTCCTTCCTCTTCTCTAGAATTTAAACATGAAAGTTAGAGAACCAGCAGTCACCTTGGACCATGCTCTGACTTTGGGGAAAGAACCCACATAGAGTAAGGTGGCCCCTGACATGGCAAAGACAGCCAGGCCTGATCTCTTGCTGCTGGGCATTTTGAAGAGGAGAAAAATCAAATTCTTACTTGTTTAAGCCAGTGTTATTTGAAATTTTGTTATAGCCACGCCTAATCTTAAATGATAAAATAGTCAAGTGACTCAGCTTAACATGGAAAAGAAAAAAATGAGCTTTTACAAGGCTTGAAGATGTCTTAAGCTTTAGACACTCCTAAATCTAATTAAATTTGCCTGTCCCAGTCTTAGTTGCATGTGGGATATACTTCCCAGACCAGGGATCTCACTCAGGCCCTGCATCAGGAGCTCAGAGTCCTAGCCTCCGGACCACCAGGGAGGTCCCGCCCCTCTCCTTTTGACCTTTCCTGAATTCTTCCAGTTGGTGGTAGCTTGTTATTTCCCTGTTCCTTACCAGGGTCTCCTGTTTGTAAGATAACTCAGTGGCTCCCCTAATAGATCCACCCTCAGCTCAGTGGGGGAGCCCCAAGGTAGGATGACGCCACCCCCCTTAGCATGGCCTCTGACACCATCCCTGTCTCAGCCCAGCTTACTCTTCCAGTCAGCCAGGTTCTCCTCAGCCTGGGCCTTCTCTGCATCTCCTCCTCCACTTGATCAAATGCTAACGTCTTCTCTCCTGAAAGCCTCCAAGGCTCTCACCGCCCCCCCTCTCCCGTCCCCTGTTAATTATTCCTCTGCTGCCTCCAGGCCCTTTGGTGTGCCTCTAACAGGTTCTGAATCTTGTTGAACCTATAGGCTTCAAGTTTCCCGTGCATGATTTTGCACCCTGAACAGATACTTGAATTCAGGAACCAAAGCTTCTGTATCTGTACTTTGTCTTGCTGAATTCACTATTTTAAATCCAGAAGGTGCTCAAGAAAATAAATATACACTCAGATGAAGGAAACTCTTAGTTGTTCTGTCATGCCCGACTCTTTGCGATCCCAGGGCTTCTCTGTCCATGGGATTCTCCAGGCAAGAATACTGAAGCGGGTAACCACTCCCTTCTCCAGGGAATCTTCCTGACGCAGGGACCAAACCTGGGTCTCCTGAATTGCAGGCAGATTCTTTATTGTCTGACCCACTAGGGAAGCCCTGAGATGAAGGAAGGGGATTTATTTGTTCACTTTTCATGTTACTAAAAATGCTTTAGTTTGCAAGTGCTTTTCATGTCCTATCCAACTCTATTAGGATTCTCCAGAGAATCAGAATAGGATATTTGTTGTTGTTTAGTTGCTAAGCTGTGTCCCACTCTGTAACCCCATGGACCGTAGCCCACCAGGCTCTTTTGTCCATGGGATTTCCCAGACAAGAACACTGGAGTGTGTTGCCGTCTCCTTCTCTGGAGGATCTTCCCGACCCAGGAATCGAACCTGAGTCTTCTGCTAGGCAAATGGATTCTTTACCACTGGACCACCTGGTAAGCCTATAACATAAATACTATGATGTAAAAATAACTACTAAATACTGACATAAAGTCAGTACATCTTATGTTACATGATATGGAAATAAGAAAGAAAACATTTGCTTAACATATGTAAATACAACATATTCATAACAAATAAGGAGGAAATATTCACGACAGAGTCCTTGTTTCTGTAACTAGTCAGATGGTGGCAGTTGGTGTTTATAACCACCTTCTATTCTGTATTGAGTCCCTTGTTTATGTCACAGAAGCACGATGTCAGGGGGTCAAAGTTGGCAGGCAAGTTACATTCTTCACAGCACCGGAAGTTGGGGTAAGACGCGGGGGTGGAGGTTGCAGCCTCGGTGACCTTATCTTGATCACTACAGGTAATGGCCGTAGCAATGGGTGTCTTTGCAGCACTTAAGAAAAGACATACACAGAGCATAGGATTAGAATTTTTCTTCTAGTCCACCAGTTACAATTGTCACGGGGATCTGGAGAATTTGGGGCTGGAACCAACCAAACCCATGACACCAGCCCAAGACAAAAACAACTCTGCCCTCGTCCCAAGTTCCTGTCCAATCCCTTCCTCTCCTAAGAGTGCCAGAAATGTAAGATCAGGTTCCAGCAAATGAGGGAGGGCGAGCTGCAAGCGCGGGTCACCCAGATGATCACTGCAAGTCTGCCAAGTGCAGAGCACAAGCCGGGAGGGTGCCAAGTCAGCCGCCCCTGGACCCTCGGGTGCTCAGAGTTACCTTCCTGCTCACAGACTGAACTTCCCTAGAATGGGAACACGACTGCTGCTGTTTTTTGGGGTTTTTTTTTTTTTTTTTGGTATTCTCCCCACTTATCACATAAAGAATCTGAGACATGGAGAAGCACACTGCCTCGATCAAACACATACAAGTAGAGGAGGAGCTGGAAATAAAAACCAGGTCATTCAAAGCTTGATGCAGGACTCTGTTCGACAAACATGCTGTCTCCTAGGAGCGTTAATGCGTGGGAACACCACTGCTTCTGACAACCAGTCTCGCCCATATCTGAGGCCTCCTTTCCCCCAAATTTAACACTCCCTTTTCTGATTTACACTCCCTGGTGAGGCAAAGCCCAGGATCTTCACACAACTCAGCTTCCCCAGGGTCCTACAGGCCCATCCCACTGTGCCCGGAGCCAAGGACCCGCTGAGAGCACCCCAACTCAGGCGGGGGGAACATCCGCTCAGCCCATCCTCCGAGTGAGCACAGGCAGACTCAGTCACGCTGTCTTCAGTCTGCAGTCCTGTGGGATCAACCGGCTGAGGGTAAACCTGGCGAGGCCAAGGGATGGCAAAGCAGCGCAGACCCAGCGGCTGAGAACATTCTCCTTGTGAGCTCACAGCCCCAGACGGGAAGGGGCAGAAAGCCAGATCCTACCCTCCCCGCCTCGGTCCTCTCAACCCCTCCCGCTTTTCCTGACCTCACCTAGGGTGCGGCCACAGGGCCGGGGATGACCCCGCTCAAGCCCAGAGCTCCAGGATCCCATGCGAGGGGGTGTTAGCCCCTCTTACCCACATCACTCACTTTAACGTGTTGGCTACTTTGTAGTAAAGACAGATGACGACGCCTATGAGCACAAAAGCTGTAATCAGTAAGGCGCTCCCAATGGCGATCATGATCTCGAGGTCAAACATCTCTCACAACACCTGGGCAGAGAAGTGCAAGCCGTGAGTGTGAACTCCCGCCCCCTCCCGCACCCCCCAGTCACTTAGCAAGCACAGTCTGCTTCCTTCAGAGAGGGGACAGGGAACCCAAACCACAGAGCCTTCCTTATGCATGGAAGCATGAATCTTCCCAGAAGCCCAGCATTCCAAAGTGATCCAGGTTGGGTAAAGGGTTTATTCATGGATGAAAAAGGACTGAAAGAAAGTCCAGAGGGAACGCAATCAACAGAAAACTTGAGAAGAATCTTTTCCCTTTCACAAGCAATAACATGCAGCTGTCTATCAAAAACAAGCCTGCACTTGAGCAAAGGGTTTTATTCCCAAACACCTGGGTCTCAAGAAATATGTTTACTGATAAGAGTCAGGATTGAACCCTGGCTGTCCAGCAAATTTAAATACCATTTTATGGGAATGACTCAGCGAAGGACTTTTTTTCAAAACGTTATGCTGTGTAATAAAACACACAAACCCGTTTTATAAGTGATTATGTCTTAAGGAAAAGGTTTTCAATTCTCCCACTGACAGCTGTCATGGCATCTCATGGTTTTAGGAGATTCATGGAACCTTTTTTTCCTCATTCTGTCTTTACAGGAGACAAGAGGGCTTTCTGCCCTTTCCCCCCCTATATTCTCCCAGGAAATCCAGTTTGCCTGGAATAAGCCATTTGCTTAACCTAACACAATGAAATTTGGGAACAGTAAGTCAGGAAAGAAGCATAAACAACTCTACTGTTAAACATACTTACTACAGTTAAATCCTCTAGATCTGGATGAAAGCCAACTGGAAAAAAAAATTTTTTTTAAATAACAACAAAAAATCCCTGCAGGGAACAGGATATTTTATCAAACCTATAATTTGAGAAGGAGGGATCGAATCATCCCTGTTAGAGAAATTAAGACGCGAGGTTGAAGAGCTCACTTCAGAAGCCCAGTCTCTCTCCAGCTCCAGTGCTATGAACCCTACTGGACCACGGCCTGTGTGACATCAACTCTAGACACCAGCTCTTCCATGGAGTTCTGAATTCTGTTCCACCTGTAGGTATATTTTAGCCCCCATGAAACAGAAAGATCATTTTGAATCACTTAATTCTATGTCTTTACCTTTTCAGGTGTTATTTCCCTTACAATAATTTTCAGGATTTGACTGGTAATCAAAAGCAGGTTTAAAATTTCAGTGAAAAAAATAAACAGAAACATGGGGAGGTGAAAAACACTCTTACTCTTAATTAAGAGTTTTGATTATAGAAGACTTTATGTTACAATAAAGTTTTATAAGTTTTATTGTTACCACAATAAAATGATACAGAGGCATTTACTAGGATTCAAGCGTATGTTCATTGACATTGGAAGATTTTCATACTTTGTAAGTTAAAAGCATTACAAATGAAAGCTGAATAGGATACCTGTTCTAAGTCAAGTGTATAAAGGTACTCGTACCCGGCCAGTTTAGTAACGTTAAAAGAGGAGACTCCAGGTGCCATTTTGTTTTTTTCACTTGTTTTTAGGCATGAGGGATCCTTGCTCCTCCGACCAGGCCTCAAACCCACGCCCTCTGCAGTGGAAGTGTAGCGCTTTAGCCAGCGGACCGTCATGGAAATCCCTCCAGGTGCAACTTTGATCCATTTTTCTGGTGATACTGGGGCTCCCAAGCCCCCAGCAGTGCCACTTGAATGAACCAGAGATTCTCCAGCTAGAGGCATGGGTGCATCTAGATGGGAGAAGGAATCTCTGGCCCATGGGGGCAAAGATGACTGTTATGGTGGGATCCCCTCTGGGTTGCCAACTGGTACACCCATCAGTGGAGGGGAGGAGTCTCATGACTAGGGAGTGAGCAGAGCATGTCTCCTAGCTACAGCTGTCAGGGGGCTCCTGCACTGTCCACCTTGCCGCTGGTGCTGGGCTAGCCTGGGCTTGTCAGCAGGACTCGCATTAAATCCAGGGGGAGAATCAACCCATGGGTTTTCTACCTTTGGAGTCTTGGGGAGTCTGACCTCCATGGGCACAGGGAACAGAGGATGGAAACAGGAAAAGGAAAGGAGTCCTGGATTCAAGGCCCTTTCCCTCCACTTACTTAATAGAATGGTTGGCAAAGTAGTTCAGCTCTCTGAGCCTGTTGTTTCTTCTCAAACGCGAAAAGATAATGAACGCTGTGTGGTCTGATGATGGTGGTGGCTGTTTGCAGACAGACGTGTCAGTACTTTGTAAACTGTGATGCCAGCGTGAGCAGCTGACCCTTTTGATGGTGGCTCTGATCCAGCCACAGATGTGTTCTGTTCCTGAGCTTGATCCGGATGGAAAGTGTGGAAATGAAAACATTGAGTGATGCAACCTTCACCAAGGGTTCTCTGCTGGACCCCACCACGGAGATTTTGATTCATTGGTTTGGGGGTCAGTCAGTTCAGTTCAGTTGCTCAGTCATGTACGACTCTTTGCGACCCCATGAACCGCAGCACGCCAGGCCTCCCTGTCCATCACCAACTCCCGGAGTCCATCCAAACCCATGTCCATTGAGTCGGTGATGCCATCCAACCATCTCATCCTCTGTCATACCCTTCTCCTCCTGCCCTCAGTCTTTCCCAGCATCAGGGTCTTTTCAAATGAATCAGCTCTTCACATCAGGTGGCCGAAGTATTGAAGTTTCAGCTTCAACATCAGTCCTTCCAATGAACACCCAGGACTGATCTCCTTTAGGATGGACTGGTTGGATCTCCTTGTAGTCCAAGGAACTCTCAAGAGTCTTCTCCAACACCACAGTTCAAAAGCATCAATTCTTCTGCACTTAGCTTTCTTTATAGTCCGACTCTCACATCCATACATGACCACTGGAAAAACCATAGCCTTGACTAGACGGACCTTTGTTAGCAAAGTAATGTCTCTGCTTTTTAATATGCTGTCTAGGTTAGTCATAACTTTCCTTCCAAGGAGTAAGCATCTTTTAATTTCATGGCTGCAATCACCATCTGCAGTGGTTTGGGGGTAAAACTGATGAATTTTCCTTTCAATCAGTTCCCAGGTGAGGCTGATGGGGTGGCTCTGGGTCGAGGTGTACCACCTTGGCCCGTCAACTAATAAGAACCCTGAGATCTTTTGAAAGGCCCCTGTTCAGGGACCGCTTCTCCCTCTGGTGTGATTCCTTAGAATGAGTTGGGCTATAGAATCTGCACATTTAACAAGCTCCCCAGGTGCTTCTGGCAAAGCCTGCAGAGTAAGTGAAGAGCAACTAACTTAACTCATCAGTCAGTTAGATGTTACATGGTTCTACTGATCCATTCCAGCACCCAAAGCAGGATGCCAGGAAATCCTGTAAGCGAGGCCAGGAGCAAAGCTCTACTCTGGTCTTCTTCTCAAAGCCCAGGGTAATCAGATCACCCTTCTGCTTGAGCTGCTGATAACTTGGTGCTAAAGATCCACAGTTAAGCAGTGATGGTTTTCCTGAGCCAGACCCAGGCTACTACCTTTTCAAGTCTTTCCTCTATCTGACATGCGTCCTATGCTTGAGTCAATCTAAACTGCTTTCAGTTCAGTTCAGTCCCTCAGTTGTGTCCGACTCTTTGCTATCCCATAGGCTGCCGCATGCCAAGAATCCCTGTCCATCACCAACTCCCGGAGTTTACCCAAACTCATGCCCATTGAGTCAGTGAGGCCATCCAACCATCTCATCCTGTCATTCCCTTCTCCTCTCACCTTCAGTCTTTCCCAGCATCAGGGTCTTTTCCAATGAGTCAGCTCTTCGCATCAGGTGGCCAAAGTAATTGAAGTTTCAGCTTCAACATCAGTCCTTCCAATGAACACCCAGGACTGATCTCCTTTAGGATGGACCAGTTGGATGTCCTTGCAGTCCAAGGGACTCTCAAGAGTCTTCTCCAACACCACAGTTCAAAGGCATCAATTCTTCTGCGCTCAGCTTTCTTTATAGTCCAACTCTCACATCCATACGCGACCACTGGAAAAACCATAGCCTTGACTAGATGGACCTTTATTGGCAAAGTAATGTCTCTGCTTTATAATATGCTGTCTAGGTTGGTCATAGCTTTTCTTCCAAGGAGCAAGTGTCTTTTAATTTCATGGCTGCAGTCACCATCTGGAGAAGGAAATGGCAACCCACTCCAGTGGTTGCCTGGAGAATTCCAGAGACGGGGGAGCCTGGTGGGCTGCCGTCTATGGGGTTGCACAGAGTCAGACACAACCAAAGTGCCTTAGCAGCAGCAGTCACCACCTGCAGTCACTTTGGAGCCCGAAAATAGAAACTCTGCTACTGTTTCCCCATCTATTTGCCATGAAGTGATGGGACCATGATTTTAGCCAACTTTTTCACTTATGTCCCCCTAAGAGGAGCCTTCAGTGTTGTCTCTTTAGGTTTCACTTGTCCAGCCACTTGCTGAGGAATGGAGAGAGCAAGGGCAGCTTCATGAAGGCTGCACATGAGCTGAGCTTTGGACAGTAGTGTGACGACTGTGATGAGGGCAGTGCGAGGTGGGGGGTCGTGTGCAGGAGAACTGGGGCCAACAGCCTGAGGTGGCTTGGGAAGAAGCGACAGGCTGGAACAGCAGGTCACATGGTGGTGGTGGCCGGTGCACCTGGAAAGCTACTCTGGGGCTAAGGAAGCGCCTCCAGTGAGCTGCTCGACTCTTCATGATGAGTCATGTGGCAGCAGCATGCGAGTATACTCTCTGTCCTGCCCCTAAACAGCTGAAAACCCAGTGATGACAGAGGCATGGAAACCTTCATATGTCACCGTGGGAAAGAAAGAAGAGATGAAACAATCCTCAAGGGGGAGGCAGTGTGGGAAATTAAAATACATAACCTGTCTCCTGATCTCATTTTTGATCACCCATACATCCCGTGCAGCCACCTCTAACTGCTGTGGCTACCCTGACACGGGTGCATCTGCCAACCCTCATTGCCCAGACTGGACTTACCAGCTGTGCCACCTACAAGTGGAGAAAAGTTACAAGAAAAAAAGACTTTAATAGAGATTTTGTGCATACTGTGGGTCTGCTCCTCCTGTTTGAGCAAATTCAAGCAGTATTTCCTTAGGCAATAATGATTTTAACAAAGCAATTATATATACACATGTATAGAAATTTATAAATGTAAGAAAATCAATACCTATGACCCCTGGTTTGGGAAGATCCCCCTGGAGTAGGAAATGGCACCCCATTCCAGTATTCTTGACTGGAAAATTTCATGAGCTGAGGAGCCTGGTGGGCTACAATCCATGCGGCCACAAAGAGTCAGACACAACTGAGCGACTGAGCACACACATGAATCTCTAATACATTTAAAATGTAATTTAGGTCTTTATTAACATGAAAACAATTTTAAAATGGAAGATCAGGAATTAAAGCTCATCTGAATTATTTACAATACTATAATCATAAATATTGTATTTATTTTATAAAACACAGCATATGTGCTCTAATTATATTAAGCAATTTGTGACTCAAAATATAGACCACAATTATCAGAAGCTGTGTAAACTATTAATGAAAGGGTTCGACTTCAAGTGAGACACATTTCTCCTATGTGCTAAAAGAAATGCCATCTAATGGTGACATATGTTGTTAATAAATTAGGAAAAGATTGATAAAAGTTATATATGGTACAAGTCCTACTCCAGGAGACGGTGAAGGACAGGGAAGCCTGGCATGCTACAATTCATGGAGTCGCGAGGAGTCAGACACAATAGCGACTGAACACCAACCTCATGTCCCTAACTTCAGAGTGATTTATAAATGAATAAACTTTATATTAGTTCTCACTTCAAAGAACTAAATTCATTAAAATACTAAATAAGTGTAAACCATCCTTTTTCATCTAAAATATTAGGTGAAAACATTTAATTTCCAGAGTGAATTCATTTATTTTCTAGAGGCAAATATATCACTTTACAACACATATATGATAGGTATAGTTTCTGAAAATTAAGTCTGCCAGAGAGAACTGTAATCTCCTTGATTTATGTGCCTTAATGCTTCAATGCAAAATCTTGGAATTTCACACATTAAACAGAAAGGGTTCTGGAAAGAAGAACCTGTATCAGCTTGGAAAAGGAGAGAGTTCCTTCTGCTTCCTGGGTTGACTGAGATAAAATAAGATGACTTCTCTCATTTTACACCAAACACTGATTCTGAAAGTAATAAGCCTAACAGAGAATAGGTCAGTTCTAATTATTACTTTTCTATTCACAGCTACAATGTGACAGAACACAAAATTAACAGCCCCAATGTAAACCAGTTTTATACATGCCAAACATCACATTTAATTTTTTATCGGAAATAAACAATAAAAAAGGTAACATGGTGATTTGAAATTAAAGGTTGCAATTCTTAAGTACCCAGTTTTATAAGAACAATTAATTAGAAAAAGAAAAAAAATCACTTACATATTCTAAGCACTTTGTATACCCCTAAACATAAGAGTACTCCAATCAAACACATATATAGTACAAACTAATGAAATGCTTTAGAAATCCTTAAAAGAATCTGAACATTTAAGCAACCAGAAGTGTATGTTAATTTCTTACAAGAGTGAAAAATATGGGAAATGAGAATAATTTATGACACTACCACATTAAATCTTGATGTACAGTACCAGATTTACAGTAACAGTACAGTAAAATGAACACTGAGGTCACTTTATGCAAGTAAACAGCAGTCCTCAAATGACATTAAATAGTTGCTGTAACTCTTGGCGGTTTGGTTTTATAATAAATATGTAATAAATATCTGTAGTACTTTGTACATGTTGAGTGCTTATCTTTCTCCATTTGAAAGTCCTTCTCCAGAGTCATAATGTCTCAGAGGCATCCCAGAGGGTGGGGAGTTGGGACGTTGCAGCAAGTCCATTAACAAAGCAATCTTATTATCTATGTGCTCCTGGAGTTTATATATTCGCTGATCAATGTAGTCTGTAAGTTTCTTTTCCATCAGTTCCATCTTTTTTGAAAGAATCTTTTCCAAGTAGGAACAAATGGACTGCTCTTCCAGTCTAGAAGTAAATTTAAATAATAATGTAACAATTTTCCTTAATATTATAACAAAAACAACTAAACTGTAGTACAATAAAGTAGCCACAACTTTGTAATTTGTCTCCACAACTATATTCTGTCTCCTTGCAACATACTTCTAACACATATCCAACAGGCTACCACAACCCTGAATGCCCAAAGCCGTCTTATTTCTTTAATTCATTAAACATTTAAGCACAAAGTGAAGTGAGAGTATAAAAATGAAGATGATGGAACTTCTACCCTCAAAGAATAGACCATTAGATAGAAAGGGTCTTTTTTTTATTTTGAGCTCCAAATCTAAAGTCATCTTGTGAATTTTTTTAAGGTCTTCTTCCAAATACTTCCCTAAGCAATGGTACAATTGAAATAGTTGTGGTGTTTCTGTTTTTTTTTTTAATCCACACAACCTTACTAAATTACTAGAAGCTTCTATGAACAACTGTGTACAGGCTTTTATGCGGACAGATGTTTTCTTCTCTCTGGAATGAATGCCCAGGAGCATGACTGCCGAGGCACACGGTACCTATACACGCTTAGTTATTAGAAACTGCTGGAGTATTTTTTAGAGTGGCTGTAGCACTTTACATCTCCATGAGTAATGTATGAGAGATCCTGTTTCTCCACACCCTCATCAGAATTTGGGATTGTCACCATTTTACAGTTTTTATTTCAGCCATTTGAACAACTGTGGAGTGGTATCATGTGGTTTTAATGCACTTTTCTTTAATAGCCACGAGGTCAATAGCACATCTTTCCATGTGCTTATTTGCTTTTGTATATCCTCTCTGGTATAATGTCTATGTCTTTTGCCCATGTGCTAGCTGGATTTTTTAATGTTGAGTTTTAAGAGCCCTTTCTATATTTTAGATGTAAGTCATTTACTGGACTTGTGACTTGCAAATTTTTTTCCCCAGTTAGGAATTTGTATTTTATTCCACTTCACAGAGTCTTTTTTTCCTAATTTTTTTAAAAAAGAATTTTATTTATTTATTTTTGGTTGTGCTAGGCCTCTGTTGCTGCATGGGCTCTTCTCTCCAGCTGTGCCGAGTGGGAGCTACTCTCCAGCTGTGGTGCACAGGCCTCTCAGTGGGCCCCAGGTCACATGGGCTTCAGGAGTCGTGGCTCCCGAGCCCCAGGGCACAGACACGATAGCTGCGGAGCAGGCTCCGCTGCCCCACAGCGCGTGGCATCTTATCAGGTCAGGGGCCAAAGCCTGTCTCCTGCACTGGCAGGTGGGTCTTTTACTACTGAGCCACTGGGAAGCCCCCAGAGTCTTTCACAGAACACAATTTTGCATTTTCATGTGGTCCAATATATTTTCAATTATCCTGCTTTGTGTGTCATATCTAAGAAATCTTGTCTAGGTTCCCAAAGACAGTCTCCTATGGATTATTAGAAAACTTCCATGGCTTCATGTTTTAAACTTACATCCCTGATCCATTTTGAGTGAAGTTTTATACAACGTGCAAGGTTTGGGTCATAGTTCACTTCTTGCTCCTTGGCTATCCATCTGCTCCAGCACCCCGAGTTAGAAAGACTCTTCTTCCTTTATTGCACTGCTGTTGCGCCTCTGTCAAAACTCAGTGGAGCACACCTGTGTGGGTCTACCTCTGAACCCTCTACCGGCCTCCACTGAGCCCTGGTCTGCCCCTCCGCCATCACTGCCCGGTCTTGATGCTCTCGCTGAGGAAGACTCGACATTGGAAGAGGGACTCCTCCCACCTCATTCTTCTTTCTCAAGCTTGTCTTAGCTATTCTGCCTCTTGCTTTTCATATAATTTTAAAAATAATCCTGTCTATGTCTACAAAATATTGTGGTGAAATTTTAGTACGTATTGCATTAAACCTTCATATCAACGGGGAGAACTGACAACTTTACTATGTAAAAAACTGAATTTGTAATTTAACAGTCTCTGAGAAAGAAATATCCAGGCCCAGCTGGTTGCACTGAGGACTCTGATACCAAACATCTTTTTTTTTTTTTAATTTTTTTTTTATTAGTTGGAGGCTAATTATTTCACAACATTTCAGTGGGTTTTGTCATACACTGACATGAATCAGCCATGGAGTTACACGTATTCCCCATCCCGATCCCCCCTCCCACCTCCCTCTTCACCCGACTCCTCTGGGTCCTCCCAGTGCACCAGGCCCAGCACTTGTCTCATGCATCCCACCTGGGCTGGTGATCTGTTTCACTTTAGATAATATACATGCTGTTCTTTCAAAACATCCCACCCTCACCTTCTCCCACAGAGTTCAAAAGTCTGTTCTGTACTTCTGTGTCTCTTTTTCTGTTTTGCATATAGGGTTATCATTACCATCTTTCTAAATTCCATATATATGCGTTAGTATGCTGTAATGTTCTTTATCTTTCTGGCTTACTTCACTCTGTATAATGGGCTCCAGTTTCATCCGTCTCATTAGAACTGATTCAAATGAATCCTTTTTAGCAGCTGAGTAATATTCCATGGTGTATATGTACCACAGCTTCCTTATCCATTCGTCTGCTAATGGGCATCTAGGTTGCTTCCATGTCCTGGCTATTATAAACAGTGCTGCGATGAACACTGTGGTACACGTGTCTCTTTCAGATCTGGTTTCCTCAGTGTGTATGTCCAGAAGTGGGATTGCTGGGTCATATGGCAGTTCTATTTCCAGTTTTTTAAGAAATCTCCACAGTTTTCCATAGTGGCTGTATTAGTTTGCATTCCCACTAACAGTGTAAGAGGGTTCCCTTTTCTCCACACCCTCTCCAGCATTTATTGCTTGTAGACTTTTGGATAGCAGCCATTCTGATTGGCGTGTAATGGTACCTCATTGTGGTTTTAATTTGCATTTCTCTGATAATGAGTGATGTTGAGCATCTTTTCATGTGTTTGTTAGCCATCTGTATGTCTTCTTTGGAGAAATGTCTGTTTAGTTCTTTGGCCCATTTTTTGATTGGGTCATTTATTTTTCTGGAATTGAGCTGCAGGAGTTGCTTGTATATTTTTGAGAATACAAAAAAACCTCGAATAGCCAGAGTAATCTTGAGAAAGAAGAATGGAACTGGAGGAATCAACCTGCCTGACTTCAGACTCTACTACAAAGCCACAGTCATCAAGACAGTATGGTACTGGCACAAAGACAGAAATATAGATCAATGGAACAGAATAGAAAGCCCAGAGATAAATCCACGAACCTATGGACACCTTAGCTTTGACAAGGGAGACAAGAATATACAATGGAAAAAAGACAACCTCTTTAACAAGTGGTGCTGGGAAAACTGGTCAACCACTTGTAAAAGAATGAAACTAGAACACTTTCTAACACCATACACAAAAATAAACTCAAAATGGATTAAAGATCTAAATGTAAGACCAGAAACTATAAAACTCCTAGAGGAGAACATAGGCAAAACACTCTCCGACAAAAATCACAGCAGGATCCTATATGACCCATCTCCCAGAATATTGGAAATAAAAGCAAAAATAAACAAATGGGACCTAATCAAACTTAAAAGCTTTTGCACAACAAAGGAAACTATAAGTAAGGTGAAAAGACAGCCCTCAGAATGGGAGAAAATAATAGCAAACGAAGCAACAGACAAAGGATTAATCTCAAAAATATACAACCAACTCCTGCAGCTCAATTCCAGAAAAATAAATGACCCAATCAAAAAATGGGCCAAAGAACCAAACAGACATTTCTCCAAAGAAGACATACAGATGGCTAGCAAACACATGAAAAGATGCTCAACATCACTCATTATCAGAGAAATGCAAATCAAAACCACAATGAGGTACCATTACACGCCAGTCAGGATGGCTGCTATCCAAAAGTCTACAAGCAATAAATGCTGGAGAGGGTGTGGAGAAAAGGGAACCCTCTTACACTGTTGGTGGGAATGCAAACAAGTATAGCCGCTATGGAGAACAGTGTGGAGATTTCTTAAAAAACTGGAAATAGAACTGCCATATGACCCAGCAATCCCACTCCTGGGCATACACACTGAGGAATCCAGATCTGAAAGAGACACATGCACCCCAATGTTCATCACAGCACTGTTTATAATAGCCAGGACATGGAAGCAACCTAGATGTCCATCAGCAGATGAATGGATAAGGAAGCTGTGGTACATATACACCATGGAATATTACTCAGCTGTTAAAAAGGATTCATTTGAATCAGTTCTAATGAGACGGATGAAACTGGAGCCCATTATACAGAGTGAAGTAAGCCAGAAAGATAAAGAACATTACAATATACTAACACATATATATGGAATTTAGAAAGATGGTAATGATAACCCTATATGCAGAACAGAAAAAGAGACACAGATGTACAGAACAGACTTTTGGACTCTGTGGGAGAAGGCGAGGGTGGGATGTTTCGAGAGAAGAGCATGTATATTATCTAAAGTGAAACAGATCACCAGTCCAGGCGGGATGCATGAGACAAGTGCTGGGCCTGGTGCACTGGGAAGACCCAGAGCAATTAGGTGGAGAGGGAGGTGGAAGGGGTGATTGGGATGGCGAATACATGTAACTCCATGGCTGATTCATGTCAATGTATGACAAAACCCACTACAATACTGTAAAGTAATTAGCCTCCAACTAATAAAAATAAATGAAAAGATAAATAATAAAGAAATGCAAAAAAAAAAAGAACTCAATATCAACCATTCTATGTTCATTTGAAGCAAACTGGAAAGGTGAGAAAGCTGGATAAGTGCTTGCCTTGTGAGCTGACCAAAAGCAAAAAAAAAAAAAAAAAGAAAAATCATTTTGAAGTACCATCTTCTTTTATT
Source organism: Muntiacus reevesi (assembly GCF_963930625.1). Classification (NCBI taxonomy): domain Eukaryota; kingdom Metazoa; phylum Chordata; class Mammalia; order Artiodactyla; family Cervidae; genus Muntiacus; species Muntiacus reevesi. The sequence goes on along the minus strand of NC_089250.1, from coordinate 164,084,439 downwards.
GTGTGCAATGATAACACACCATTTCTCGATTGGATTGTGACGCGTGATGAAAAGTGGATTTTATAAGACAACCAGTGATGATCAGCTCAGTGGCTGGATTGAGAAGAAGCACCAAATCACTTCCCAATGCCACACTTGCACCAGAAAAAGGTCATGGTCATTCTTTGGTGGTCTGCTGCCCATCTGATCCACTACAGCTTTCTGAATCCTAGCAAAACCATTACATCTGAGAAGTATGCTCAGCAAATCAATGAGATGCTCCGAAAACTGCAATGCCTGTAGCCAGTATGGGTTGACAGAAAGGGCCCAATTTTCCTCAACAATACCTGACTGCACGTCGCACAACCAATACTTCAAAAGCTGAATGAACTGGGCTACAAAGTTTTGCCTCATCTGCCATATTCACTTGACCTCTTTCCAACCAACTACCACTTCAACCATCTCAACGGCTTTTTGCAAGGAAAATGCTTCCACAACCAGCAAGAGGCAGAAAATGCTTTCCAAGAATTTGTCGGATCCAGAGGCACAGATTTTTACACTACGGGAATAAACAAACTTATTTCTCATTGGTAAAAATGTGTTCATTGTAAAGGCTCCTACTCTGACTAATAAAGATGTGCTTGAGCTTAGTTATAATGATTTAAAATTCACGGTCCAAAAACCACAACTAGGTTTGCACCAACCTAATATTAAAGTAATTTAAAGTATTAAAGACTAATGTTATCTTTCCTTGTCCTTCTCAAGTAAGAATCACTTTTTTGTTTCAATAACTTATTAAACTCCTCAAACTGAATGCTATTGGATTTCAACCAACAGAATTACTTCATTTTATATGTAATAAAAGTATAAATCCAAAGATTGAAATAGTTAAGTCAAATAGTTAAGCCAGGACTATGATTAAAGTCCTGAATTCCAGAGCAATATTTGGACACATTCCATTTATATAAAGGATGGGGAACATACTAAAAATAAATAGCTACCACTTAATCAAAGCAGGACTAGAAAAAATTGGAATTATGAAATCAGAGGATAAGAGGCTGTATACTATAAATAATTAAGAGATGAAAACTGTTTGGATGACTCCAAAATTAGCCAGGGTCACACAGGATCTACAAGGAAAATCCATTGCAATGGCTCACTTCATACCATCGGGCAAACAGTGTACACATCAAGGCTACCACAGCTCCTCTCCTTTCATACAGGTAACTCTCCACTCCGACCCTTGTCTGATGCTTATGCTCCTCCCACCAAACGCCTGAGAAGTGCTCGGCACCTCCAGCTTACACACTTCTTTCAAAGCAACACGTTCTACTCCATAGAATATTTCTTTCCTCTACATGTGTCAGTGGTGAAATGTCAAAGCTCCTACGGTTCTCTCCGGAAACAATTTCAGGCAGAAGTTACTGAAACAAACCCCTTTCCTCCACCTGCCTCCCCACCCTCCCCCACACCCCACCTGACGACATGGGTCTAAACACTTACGTGACACCCCCAGTGCCTCCGCCGGGCTTCGGGATGCTGTCCTGCCACTTGATGCCGGGTCCCACCCGGAGATGGCTCACCTGACCACACAAATTCTGGAGAAGAGGCAGCAACTCCGAGTTAGGTATGTGTGAGCTGTCACTTGCTTTCTTTGATAAGAAAGAAGATACTGCATTCTTCAGGTCATTCTCAAGAAGAGAACGGCTTTGTGGCACAATTTTACACTCTTGGAGGCCGCTCAGACTTCCTCCACCAGCTGGCTGCAGACTTTTCTCAGTGTTAGCTTCCGAGTCTTCAGTCACGTTTCCAGATGTCAGCCCAGTTCTGAAAGGAAAAGGTGTGGAGGATGACTTGCCGAAGGCTCCCGGAGCAGACGAGGATGGCAGTCCCGGCACGTGCCTGTGTCCTGCGTTTCCCAGGATCGGCTGGAGCTGCTCTCCGAGGGCAACGCAATTCTAAGGGAGGCAGGCAAGGAAACAGCAGGCACATTAATGACAATGACAGCTAGCTCTGGAGGCAAGGTGCCTTCTTCCCTCTGAGCCTCAGAACATTCACACGGAGTAGACTACAGCCGCGGTCCCAGTACTGAGTTGAGGAGAAAAGACTAAAGCTAACCCGGCCAAGGTAACACAGCTGTCTGTGGCAGAACTAGGACTGGAGCCCCGGACACCCAACTCCAGTCAGGACTTCTAGTCATTCCAAATTCCAGTGTAGTTCTGCTAAGGAAAATCTGCAAATAAATACAAGCATACTTAGTAAAACTGCACAGGCATATTTTAGTGTTTCCACTACAAAGGCCTCCTTAATTTATGGTATTTTCTAATAAGTCACAGTAACTGATAAATTTTCCTAGAATTAAAAATCATCTGCCCACTGTCAGAAATGTAGGCCACCCTAAAGAAATACAATTTGTTTTTACTGGAAGATAGACTAGATAGTTACTTGCTTAAAGTTTGATGCTCTACTTATATTCTTAAAGTTTGAGTATTTTTGTGATATTTTCAATGATTAAAATTAGCTAGCTACCTTTGCGCCTTGTCTGCCGTAATGATTTATAGGGTAATGATTATGTTTTGTGGCCTCAACTCGACCAGTTAGGCTATATTCCTTCCTGAGAAGACCGGCTCACATCTGATAGGAGGTTACTCTGTCATCTATAGAGAGGCATGCTCTTGCTATGTTCTTCAATTTTTCTACAAGAGAAAAGCAAAACTACCTCCAGCCTAGCTAACTGTTACATTATATGGTGCCATCTTAAATTCTAAATCCAGATTTCTACTAGAGATACATAGGGAATATCATCTCCCAATGATATTATTGTTCAATACCTTGTAAGAGAGACTGAGAAAAGTATTATCCAAGTTCAGGTAAAGGCAGTCCAGAATGATTCTTGGATTAAGTGAGCCCCAAACTTATTCATTCAACAAATATTTTCCAGAAATCTACTGTGTGTCAGGTCCTGTTTCAGGACCCAGAAATAAGCCAGTGAACAAGAAACTGTGGACAGTACAATCTAGGGAGCAGGGAGAGATACACAACAAAGAAAGAAATCCTGTGGATGGAGACGGTGATAAATACTTTAGGGAAAATACAACAGGACATATGAATCGTGAGAGCCAGGGAAGTTGGTGAGTGGGAGCAATAGAGCCCCCATAGGACTTCTACTGAATTGCCCACTGGAGAAACTCCCTTTATAACGAAATCTTATCTTCTTCTATTGAATGCAAGTTTTAAGTAAATATTAAATTATTCCTAAAAAATGATGATTGTATACAATTATATTTTTAAAATTTAAAAATTAGACCACTCTCCTTTGGTGAAAAGCAGCTTTACTCAAGGCAAAACTTGAGTAAAGGCGAAACTCAATTATTTTTGGTGGTTACATAATTTTGATACTGCAAGAAAACTTTATGACAGAAAATTGAAAATTCAAAATTCTACAAAATCACAATTACATAAATGGTGGAATCAATATCAAAATTGTACATGACAATTAATTTGCCATAAGTTTTAATTAGAAAAATCTAAATGCAATTAAGGCATTTGCTATATGAGTTTTTTTCTGATATGTCATAATTGTAAGAAATTTACTCTTTATAAAAGTTAGTCATATTCTTCTAGAGAAAAGCTCTTAAGATGATTTTTTTTACTTTGTATGAAATGTTGAGAAATTTCACAGGTTAGTCAACATGACTGCACTAAACGAACCAACCTCAGATGCTGGTGGCTATTCTACTTCTTTAGTTTGCCTTTATTCAATCCTTCATTTTCTTGAGCTGTCTCATATGTTGCCTTGCAAGGGACATCAAACCTTTTTTAAAGGAGGCAGAAAAATATGTATAAAATGATTCTTTAGGGCACATTACATATGTTATTAATATGTGGGAAAAAAACAGTGCAGGCTAAAAAACATGAAAGCATTTATGTAGAATTGTGTTCATATACTTGTATATGTATATTTAATTTCATATGTATATATATACTCCAAGATGTCTGAAAAACTGTTTATCTCTGAACATCTTGTGGTATTTCTAAAGATTGTCCTTAATTTTTTTAATTATAAAGAATGTGTAAAAAAAAAAAAAAAAAAAAATAAAGAATGTGTATAGGTATCACCTTGAAAAAGCAAGAAAAAAGATCTTTTTTAGTTTTTTAAGATGAAAAAGGTAAACAATAAAATCCTGAATAACTGAATATATTTTCTTTGAGAAAATATATTTTCTTACAGCTTTCACTCAGATAACTTTAAATGACAACCATATACCAGGAATTTAGAGACAGAATTCCTACTCAATTATTCTAAACTGCTGAAGCAAAAGCAACGTCAGCACATTTGAACTTCAAACACAAGAAAATAAGAGATCACTTTAATAAAACTTTCGGCAAGGCACAGGTCAAACGGAGAGGCCAGTAAGCTGTTCCCAGGTCCTCCCTTTCCCCTCCAGCACAGGTCCTGCCCCAATTCACACATGAAGGTTCTAAAGAGTGTGTGTCGTTATACTTCATCCATCGGTTCTGATCATGAAACATTCCTACTTTATATTCAACAGATAGTTACAGAGCTCACATGACCCTTTACATCTTATCTCCTAACCTGGTAGCTCACCCAGAAAAGAATCTGCACACAATGTGGGAGACCTGGGTTTGATCCCTAGGTGGGGAAGATCCCCGGAGAAGGGAATGGCAACCCGCTCCAGTTTTCTTGCCTGGAGAATTCCATGGACAGAGGAGCCTGGTGGGCTATAGTCCATGAGATCGCAAAGAGGTGGACGTGACTGAGCGACTAAACACTTTCAGCTTATCACTATTCAAACCAACTCCCTGAAGATCTCCAAGGAGTACCTGTTGATAATCTGAAGGGCATATATATTATGTACTTACCTGGAACCATAAACAAGACAGCCAGGTCCTATTTGCACGAAGTTTATGTATTAGTGAGATAAACAGAACACACGAACAAAAACAAAAACAGTCAAGAAAGCTCTGATGAAAATATGATAGAGATTAGGAGGAAGAGGCTAATTATTTTAAACAGGGTGGTTAGGGACGGTCTCACTCAAGATGGAACATTTAAGATAAGGCTGAAAGAACAAGAAAAGAGCAGACATGCTAAAATCAAGAAGAGGGGATTCTGGCCAAAGACAACAGTTAAGAGTGCAGAGGTCCTGAGGTGGGAGCACAGGTGGATATTTGGGGAACACACACCTCAGAATGTCTAGAGACGAGCAACTGAGGAAATGCGACAGGAGATGGTGTTGAGGCAGGAACGATGGCCCAGATCTGAGATGACAGGGTAAGGAATCTGGATTGACTCTGGTGTGAGGGGAAGCAGCTCGGGACATTACACGGGGGAAGTCGAGTCTCATGGACCCTCTGAGATCATTCTGGTTACTCTGTGGAGAGGGAGCACCTGGACCAGGAGCACCCATCAGGAACCGCCTGAGCTATGCGGGCAAGATCACTGTACCAGAGTACGAAGAGGACGGACTCTGTGCTTTTGGAAGCTCTCCTTTCCGAGGTTTCCAAGATCATCACCAGCTCTCCTGTCCTCCTATGTCTGCCCGTCCCTCCAATGATACTCCTACTAAATTAATGATAGCAAATCTCACAGAAGTTATATGACTTTTTAATTTGTATTTCTTGTTTTAAAGTTTCACATCTAAAATTCAATACTTCCAAATTAAACTTCTTTTTCCCCAAATCAGTCCCTCTGTTGTGTTCCATGTGTATTATTAGTATCAGCATCTACAAAACTTTAGTTTCTCATTGGATTGTTTTTCTCCCACAAAACTCATGATGAATTATGGTCAAGTGCCACTAGTACCACTGTTGTAGCATCTCACAGCCCAGCACCAGGTTCCTCCAAGTTTAGGTCCTCTTAACCCTCATCTGGATGAGAAATAACACATGTTTTCCATCTTGCAGCCTCACTTCCTGCTGACCCATCTTTACACGTAATCAGTTCAGTTCAGTTCAGTCGCTCAGTCATATCTGACTCTTTGTGACCCCATGGACCACAGCACGCCAGGCCTCCCTGTCCATCACCAACTCCTGGAGTTTACCCAAACTCATGTCCATCAAGTCGGTGATGCCATCCAACCATCTCATCCTCTGTTGTCCCTTTCTCTTCCTGCCTTCAATCTTTCAAATGAGTCACCTCTTTGCATCAGGTAGCCAAATACTGGAGTTACAGCTTTAAAATCAGTCCTTTCAATGGACACTCAGGACTGATCTCCTTTAGGATGAACTGTTTGGATCTCCTTGCAGTCCAAGGGATTCTCAAAAGTCTTCTCCAACACTACAGTTCAAAAGCATAAATTCTTCAGTGCTAAGCTTTCTTTATAATCCAACTCTCACAACCATACATGACCACTGGAAAAACCATAGCCTTAACTAGATGAACCTTTGTAAACAAAGTAATGTCTCTGCTTTTTAATATGCTGTCTAAGTTGGCCATAACTTAGGAGTAAGCGTCTTTTAATTTCATGGCTGCAATCACCATCTGCAGTGATTTTGGATCCCCCCAAAATAAAGTCAGCCACTGTTTCCCCATCTATTTGCCATGAAGTGATGGGACCGGATGCCATGATCTTAGTTTTCTGAATGTTGAGCTTTCAGCCAACTTTTTCACTCTCCTCTTTCACTTTCATATAGGCTCTTTAGTTCTTCACTTTCTGCCATAACAGTGGTGTCATCTGCATATCTGAGGTTATTGATATTTCTCCCAGCAATCTTGATTCCAGCTTGTGCTTCCTCCAGCCCAGTGATTCTTACAATGTACTCTGTATATAAGTTAAATAAGCAGGGTGACAATATACAGCCTTGATATACTCCTTGTCCTATTTGGAACCAGTCTGCTGTTCCATGTCCAGTTCTAACTGCTGCTTCCTGGCCTACATACAGATTTCTTAAGAGGCAGATCAGGTGGTCTGGTATTCCCATCTCTTTCAGAATTTTCCCCAATTTATTGTGATCCTCACAGACAAAAGGCTTTGTGGCATAGTTAATAAAGCAGAAATAGATGTCTTTCTGGAACTCTCTTGCTTTTCCGTTGATTGAGCGGATGTTGGCAATCTGATCTCTGGTTCCTCTGCCTTTTCTAAAACCAGCTTGAACATCTGGAAGTTCATGGATCGCGTATTACTGAAGCCTGGCTTGGAGAATTTTGAGCATTACTTTACTAGCGTGTGAGATAAGTGCAATTGTGTGGTAATTTGAGCATTCTTTGGCATTGCCTTTCTTTGGGACTGGAATGAAAACTGACCTGTTCCATCCTGTGGCCACTGCTGAGTTTTCCAAATTTGCTGGCATATTGAGTGCAGCACTTTCACAGCATCATCTTTTAGGATTTGAAATAGCTCAGGTGGAATTTCATCACCTCCACCAGCTTTGTTCATAGTGACGCTTCCTAAGGCCCACCTGACTTCACATTCCACGATGTCTGGCTCTAGGTGAGTGATCAGACCACCCCACTGTGATTATCTGGGTCATGAAGATCTTTTTTTATACAGTTCTTCTGTGTATTCTTGCTTCCTCTTCTTAATATCTTCTGCTTCTGTTAGGTCCATACCATTTCTGTCCTTTATTGAGCTCGACTTTGCATGAAATGTTCCCTTGGTATCACTAATTTTCTTGAAGAGATCTCTAGTCTTTCTCATTCTTTGTTTACTGCTATTTCTTTGCACTGATCACTGAGGAAGGCTATCTTACCTCTCCTTGCTATTCACTGGAACTCTGCATTCAAATGGGTATTATCTTTCCTTTTCTCCTTTGCTTTTCGTTTCTCTTTCTTTCCACAGCTATTTGTAAGGCCTCCTCAGACAGCCATTTTGGTTTTTGCATTTCTTTTTCTTAGGGATGGTCTTGATCCCTGTCTCCTGTACAATGTCACGAACTTCCCCGTCCATAGTTCATCAGGCACTCTATCAGTTCTAGTCCCTTAAATCTATTTCCCACTTCCACTGTATAATCTTAAGGGATTTGATTTAGGTCATACCTGAATGGTCTAGTGGTTTTCCCTACTTCCTTCAATTTAAGTCTGAATTTGGCAATAAGGAGTTTATCTGAGCCACAGTCAACTCCCGGTCTTGTTTTTGCTGACTGTATAGAGCTTCTCCATCTTTGGCTGCAAAGAATATAATCAATCTGATTTCAGTGTTGGCCATCTGTTGATATCCATGTGTACAGCCTTCCCTGGTGTTGCTGGAAGAGGGTGTTTGCTATGACCAGTGCGTTCTCTTGGCAAAACCTGATTAGCCTTTGCCCTGTTTCATCCTGTACTCCAAGGCCAAATGTGCCTGTTACTCCAGGTGTTTCTTGAGTTCCTACCTTTGCATTCCAGTCCCCTATAATGAAAAGGACATCTTTTTTGGGTGATAGTTCCAAAAGGACTTGTAGGACTTCATAGAACCTTTCAACTTCAGCTTCTTCAGTGTTACTGGTCAGGGCATAGACTTGGATTTCCATGATATTTAATGGTTTGTCTTGGAAATGAACATAGATCATTCTGTCGTTTTTGAGATTGCATCCAAGTACTGCATTTTGGAATCTCTTGTTGACTATGAGGGCTACTCCATTCCTTCTAAGGGATTCTTGCCCACAGTAGTAGATATAACGGTCATCTGAGTTAAGTTCACCTGTTCGAGTCCATTTTAGTTTGCTGATTACTAAAATGTCGACATTCACTCTTGCCATCTCCTGTTTGACCACTTCCAGTTTGCCTTGATTCATGGACCTAACATTCCAGGTTCCTATGCAATATTGCTCTTTACAGCATCAGACCTTGCTTCTATCACCAGTCACATCCACAAGTGGGTGTAGTTTTTGCTTTGACTCCATCTCTTCATTCTTTCTGGAGTTATTTCTCCACTGATATATCCAGTAGTATATTGGGCAACTACCGACCTGGGGAGTTCATCTTTCAGTGTCCTATCTTTTTGCCTTTCTATACTGTTCATGGGGTTCTCAAGGCAAGAATACTGAAGTGGTTTGCCATTCTCTTCTCCAGTGGACCACATTTTGTCACGTAAAGCTAAAAGACACCCACAAACTTTATAAAAGCATTCAAAATCCTGTATGATCCAGCCCCAGTCCACCTGAAATTTCTCCTATCACATCTTCACTCCACAGAAATGAACTTTTATTCCGTTCCTAGCTACATCCTACTCCTTCCAACACTGAAGATTTAATCTAAACTATTCTCTACCTCTTCAGTTCAGTTCAGTTCAGTCACTCAGTCATGTTTGACTCTTTGCAACCCCACGAACCGCAGCATACCAGGCTTCCCTGTCCATCACCAACTCCAGGAGTCCACCCAAACCCATGTCCATCGAGTCAATGATGCCATCCAAGCATCTCATCCTCTGTCATACCCTTCTCCTGCCCTCAATCTTTCCCAGCATCGGGGTCTTTTCCAATGAGTCAGCTCTTCGCATCAGGTGGCCAAAGTATTGGAGTTTCAGCTTCAACATCAGACCTTCCAATGAACACCCAGGACTGATCTCCTTTAGGATGGACTGGTTTGATCTCTTTGTAGTCCAAGGGACTCTCAAGAGCCTTCTCCAACACCACAGTTCAAAAGCATCAATTCTTCTGCACTCAGCTTTCTTTATAGTCCAACACTCACATCCATACATGACCACTGGAAAAACCATAGCCATGACTAGACGGACCTTTGCTGGCAAGTAATGTCTCTGCTTTTTAATATGCTGTCTAGGTTGGTCATGACTTTCCTTCCAAGGAGTAAGCGTCTTTTGATTTCATGGCTGCAATCACAATCCGCAGTGATTTTGGAGCCCCCCAAAATAAAGTCTGACACTGTTTCCACTGTTTCCCCACCTATTTCCCATGAAGTGATGGGACCAGATGCCATGATCTTAGTTTTCTGAATGCTGAGCTTTATGCCAACTTTTTCATCTTTCACTTTCATCAAGAGACTCTTTAGTTCTTCTTCACTTTCTGCCATAAGGGTGCTGTCATCTGCGTATCTGAGGTTATTGATATTTCTTCTGGCAATCTGAATTCCAGCTTGTGCTTCTTCCAGCCCAGCGTTTCTCATGATGTACTCTGCATATACGTTAAATAAGCCGGGTGACAATATACAGCCTTGATGTACTCCTTTTCCTATTTGGAACCAGTCTGCTGTTCCATGTCCAGTTCTAACTGCTGCTTCCTGACCTGCATACAGGTTTCTCAAGAGGCAGGTCAGGTGGTCTGGTATTCCCATCTCTTTCAGAATTTTCCCCAGTGTATTGTGATCCACACAGTCAAAGGCTTTGGCATAGTCAATAAAGCAGAAATAGATGTTTTTCTGGAACTCTCTTGCTTTTTCGATGATCCAGCAGATATTGGCAATTTGACCTCTGGTTCCTCTGCCTTTTCTAACACTAGCTTGAACATTTGGAAGTTCACGGTTCACGTATTGCTGAAGTCTGGCTTGGAGAATTTTAAGCATTACTTTACTAGTGTGTGAGATGAGTGCAATTGTGTGATAGTTTGAGCATTCTTTGGCATTGCCTTTCTTTGGGATTGGAATGAAAACTGACCTTTTCCAGTCCTGTGGGCACTGCTGAGTTTTCCAAATTTGCTGGCATATTGAGTGCAGCACTTTCACAGCGTCATTTCTTAAGTTGCGTCCCTCCAAATTCACTTGCTTAATCCCACCCTTTCTCTTTAAAGGCCCAGATAAAATGCCACTTCCTTTAATAAGCCTTTCCTAGTCTGTTCTCAGCATTCTCCACTTACATGCCCTGAGTTCCCTACTAAGTCTATAGAAATCCTTAAAGACAGGCTGTAGGCTAATTCATCTTAGAACTTTCTAAAGTTATCAAAACAGTGCATTATTCATGAAAAAGGGTCTAAGTAAATGCTTGCTGAATGAATGAGCTAGAGAATTCACAGACAATTGTGAGGGCTGTAAAAACCATTTTTTTTAACAAGATGCAATTTTTACATAAGTCAGCAAAGATAACAGGGAAATCAGTAATAAAAAAAGCTAAAAGGAAAAAATTTATGTTACCACATGTTGTAATAAAGTGCTATCATTTAAAGAATTGTAATGGTTTCTGGAAAGAAATCCATTCTTACTCACCTGCTGCTGTAATCTCACCATATTCATCAACTGCTGAGCTCCAGGTGATAACTTTGACCCCATGGACTCCATGATAGTTTGGACCCTCTCCAGGTCTATCTTTGATCCTAGAGCAGGAGAGCCTGCTGAAGAATGTGCCGAGACTGGCCTCATGTGTACCACAACTTTACTGATGAACACACAGTTCTTTTCACCAAAGGAGAGCAGCTATTATAACACAAAAGTCGAGCAAAATTAATAGTAATAAAAACAACCATTATTTAAGGTCATTTCTTGTCAATACTGAAGTAAGACTGAAGCGTTCAAAAGTCTAAAAATTAACCTCAAGTACATTTTAAAGTTTCTCTAGTCACAGAAAAAAGCTAAAAAGAACTACATCAACTTTAAAAAGTCTTTTTGCAACTAAAAGAATTAAGTGTAAATAATGTTTTACTTAGTAGTTTAAGGAATTAAAGATAAACTATTCCAATCTGAGTACTTAACATACTGAAACTTGCCATAATATTACGTGATATTAAATAAGACTCACTAGAAGCCCATGCAAAGTGTTGGCTGATAGTTAATACAGTTCAGTATTTTAGACTTTAGAATAAATTCTAAAGGAATTCTAAGAGAATGTCCAGAAGACTTAAGAGAGCTCAATAGTTTGCACATAGAAAAGATGAGTTCACAATGATTTTCTAATTTGTCAAGAGAGTAAATAAAGGTCAATCTATGAGCCTAATTCTTCTGACTTCTCTCCCAGGAGCTTTTCCAATGCTTTATGCTGCCTCATTTTGTTCATGCTTCTAAATCAAGATGTTTCCTGTGTGCTGTAGGACTGCAAAGTAGCAAAGTGAAAAGCAAACAGGATTTAGAATCAGACAGACCTGAGTTCAGTGAAGGCTGTGCCTAGGTGACCCTGGGTGGATGCCAAACTTGAGTTAGGGGTAAAATCAGTTCACATGGTTGTTATAAGGATTGTGCATTACAATGTCCAGTATATATCACTGAGTGAGTGCTCAAAGATACGCATCAGTAACTACCACTTAACTTTCATAAACTATTGAAGGTACTACTGGCCCAGAAGAGGCCTTCATACAAACCCAAAGATGTTCCTAAATGAAACTCTCTGCACTCCCTGGTACTTCCACAGCACAGTTACAAACCCCATTCATCTTCAGAGACAACAAACCCATACATCACACAAAGACACAGGTGAATAGAGGTCCATGATCTAAAAACAGTGTGGCACCAAAGATGTGACTGTTATCAGCAAGTGAGTAAATACCTCATGAAATGTATATACTCACATTTCAACTTCCATATTACTCCTGCTCTGCTTTTTAATCCCCAAACCTTCCTCAGGAGTGAATGTGGTGCCTATTTTCCACACTGAATCAACCTATTATCTGTCTTGCCCACTATAATATTAGCAATGTGATGACTTCATTCTAATTTATTTCATAACTGCTAATTCCTAAATGTCAAGTACCATAGCTGTTATTAATAGGCATTCCAATATGTGTGGATGAATAAATCACCTTATTTAAACAACTTTAGAAGCTATTAGTATATACACCTAAACAATGTCTTTGCTCTTCTGTAATAATCAGCACAGAATTTTAGAGTTAAAAATAATCAATTCAATAATTTATTTTCTTCAGTTCTCTAATATTACCCATAAAGTAGGTCCAAACAAAATGAAGAAACTGGTTCAAGGTTACTCTGCTAGTCAGCAAAAGAGCCTACTTAACAGCCAGGGCTTATGGTTTCCAGCTCTATACCCTTTCCCTACACCCAATGACATCAGTAAACTTCACTTTAACAATATTGTTCATGCTGAAGACACCAGTCCAATTTTAACTTTGTGTTACCCTTGTCTGAAAGCTCTCTAATTATATTTTATCTTTCTAAATATTTAGGGGCCCAAACTGCATGTGCTTTCTTTTGACACCTAAGTTTCATAAAAAGATAACAAACCTTTTAAACTTATATATTCAAGTAAATAAACAATAACTTAGTTAAATTTTTTTTTAATCACAGTTTTTGGAGGCTTAGAAGTAAAATACCACTGAATTATCAACAGTATATGTCATGACATTGCAATGTAATAAATGTTCAAATTTTAAAAGAAAAATGCATACTTTTTTAGAAAAGAATTTTTTTTTTTACAGTTTACTAAGTATTTCTGAACTAGAACTAGAGACCAAGTTGGACTAATTATTTTACCAAATCAACAGAAAGTAAGTGTGTATATATAATAGAAAAACAACTATAGTTTTCAAATTAAATTTAGAAATGACTTACCTTTATTTTACAAGCATGTGTGGGAGACTCCAATTTTAGATATTTTTTGTACAAAGTAATGTTTTCATGTTCACTAAAAATTAAAAAAAATTTTAAAAAGTTTCATATATTATCATTTATAATAGTTACATTTAAAAATAAAGGTTTCCAGGACAATATTTAAATCCTGAAATTCAGTATTCCTGGTGGGACATAAACAGTTGCAATTTCCTGTGGAGTTGCATTGGATATAAAAACACTATCTGCCACTTGCTAGCTACATGAGAAAATTAAAATTATACCAACTGTATAATTATGTAGCACAGAGCACACCATAAAACTCAAGAATATATCCATTATATACAACAAGCACAGTTCACATTTTGATTCATATTAAGGAACGATTAAGACAGAATCTTCATAAGAAATTGGGGTGGGGGGAAGTATAATAAATGGGTTAAGTATGCAGGTATGGCAGTCTTAAGTTCATGCCCTATTTGTAAAGGATTTCCTACAGAAAAATGTTCAAAGTTCCAGACTGATAAGACTAATTTTTGGAAAACAGAGCCTTGTAAGTTAAAGAAAACAAATGTGAAACACTCAGCAGAGTTTCATTCTAATAAAACTCTTCCACTAACTAGCTATGATATTTTACCAACTTCTCCCTCTTCCATTCGCTCTCCATTTCCACATTTATAAAAACAACTAGGCTGCTCTAGACTGTCTTTAAGATCCCTAAAGGCCTAAACTTCTACCTCTGCTGGTATGTTTTTATCTTCTCTCTTCTAGTGTTTAGCACCAATGTCAGAGAATCAACACCGCAAAAGCTCAAAAAAATAAAACACTTCAGAAGAACACTTCCACATGCAGAAGTCACACACCTGTTATCCAGACCATTACAAACATTCTTGCCCCTACTGGTTCCACAGTACTCCTCTCCTAAGTATACTTCCATATTTCTTGCTGAACTTAAAATGCCAAGAGAAACGATTTCTTCACCTCCATGAGGGTCACATCTCAGGTAAAGGAAGCAGGGGTTTTCATCTTGGCAATTCAGGTTCCTTTTCAAAATCACCAGATCCTGGCTGAAAAGAAAATGAAGAATATACCTATAGTTCTCTGAACATTGTCATTAACCAGTTAATGGGCCACAGGGTTGACATATTATCCAGTTAACTTACGTCTGCATTTGGAGTCCAAGTGCACTCCAAAACACTGACCAAATAAATGCTCAATACAGAAATCATGAGTAAATGATGCTTTAGACCGCGAGGGTCTCCAGTATTTTCCCTTGACTCCTTCAACATTGTATGCGACTTCCTGGAATTGCATGCCCAGTTAATGAAACAGATTTACTGGGCGGCTAGCATGAAATTTAAAATAAGGGAGAGGGGGGGGTGGTGGCTAGAAGTGTGTGTGTGTGTGTGAGTGGGGATGCAGAATGGAATAAAGGACCAAAGTGTGTCACTTTCAAAATCAAGTGTATGAACATTTTCGACATTTGGATTTTTTTAAATGCCTATTTTGGTAAGACAGGAGGTTTTTGTTTCAAAATAAGAGGCCGGTTCTGATCCCGACAAGGGGCCTCAGGAGCCAACGAGATGGACTCAAGGAGGGTGTGCGTGAAACCCTGTCTCCCGCTCACCTGCCCTCGTCCCCCCATTCCCAACATTCACACCCGAGTCCCCTCAGCTTTCCCGCGGACGACCCTCTGTCCTCCCGACACCCGGGCCCGGCCGTCTCGCCTTCGCCGTCCGCACGGCCCCGTCACCCGCTCGGCTCCCGCATTTCGGGCGCAGATCCTCTCCTCTCAGGGTCCCCGCCTCCCCTCGCGGCTCCCCCAGGAGCGCGGCTGTGTCCCCGAGCACAACCCAGTCCCCGCCGGCCCAGCGCACCCCGCGGCGGGCGGCGCCAGCAGCTCCTCCCAGTCGGCGTCTCCGGCGCCGCGACCAGCCCGGGTGAGACGGAGACTCTGGGCCAAGGCTCCGCACGCGGCATCCCAGGAAGAGGCCAGGGTCGGGCGCCGGGTCAATGGCGCGTGTACAGTCTCGGTCTCCATTCGGCCACCTACGGACCAGGTCGGCTCCGGAACCTCTCTTTATAGCTCTTTAATTTTCGCCAGACCAAGGACGGTTAAGGGCAACTTCCGGCTCGGCCGGCGGCAAACCTGAGAGCCGTGGTTTCCCGGCGGCGTCGGAGAGACCAACTACCGTAAACACGCATGCGCGTGCCGGCCGGTTTAGTCGGCGGGGCTCCCAAGGCGCTGGGGAAAGAGCTAGAGAGCGGCGCGTGCGCACTGGCAGCCTGTTACGACCCTGGGATTTGCGCAGGCGCGGTACAGAGCGCGCGAGAACGCAACGGTTATTCAACGTTACTCCTAGCGCTGAAGCAGGTGGTGATGCTCCCCTTCTGCTGGGCTGACCGTGTTTGGTTGGCCCAATGAGGAGAGTCCATCGCGAGTTCGGTGTGGTGTCCGTGGCTCTCGAGATCTGAAGGACCTCTTCTCGACCCTGTGTGTCTCTGGAGTGGACGCCGATAGTTTTTGCTGATGGCGGTTGTGGTGCGGGGGGCTGGGAATTGCGCGGGCTGGGAACTGCGCGGGCTGGGAACCGTGGAGTCGCCTTCTCACTCCTCACCCAGCTCCCACACGCACTCTCCTCCGAGGGTATCAGGTCGGTGCCCGCAGTTCGGCTTTCACTGAGGAGGTTTGGACGGCGTATCCCGCAGCTGTGGGGCCGGGGGAATTTCTAGGGAAGGTTTGGGGCCCTGGGACGTCATCCTTTCAGCTGATCCAGACCCCTCTCGTGTCCCCTGGGGCCCACGACCGGGCCCCACGGGGTCGGATGGAAAGTGGAGAAAGACGAGGGCCCGAAGGGGCTTGCCCCACTGGTCTGCACTCCAGGCCCGGGAGGAGCGATTAGGAAGGCGGCCTTGGGTCTGTTGTGGAGCTGTAGAATCTGAGCTGGACCTGAAGGGCCTTTAAACTTTGGTCCGGAAAAATGGTATTGGATGGAACTTTCCAGATGCCCGGGGGATAGCTAAACCTATGATGCCTTTCTGTCTCTTTCTGTCAGCCCTACCTTGTGAAAAAAGTGGACCGTAGAGGTGACTCAGTGGTAAAGAATCCACCTGCCAAGCGAGACACTCAGGTTCATTCCTCGGTTGGGAAGATCCCCTGGAGAAGGAAATGGCAACCCATTCCTATATTCTTGCCTGGCGGATCCCATGGACAGAGAATCCTGGCAGGCTATAGTCCATGTGGTCACATAGACTCCCATGGGACTTAGGGTCTAAATAGCAGTAGCAGCATGGTCTTAGAATAAACTCGACAAATCTAATTGTAAAAAATATATCGCAAGGGTGTTGAAGCAAAACATTGAAAGCTATGACATTGACACAAGAAGCATGTAACAGAGTTTAGAAGAAGATAATCCTGAAAAATCTAGTATTTCCTACTTGTTAGATAATTTATGGAGCCTTAGAGAATAATATTGTGGCATTTCACCAATTACAGGTGAGCTCTTTTTTGCCACCCCTGCCACAGTTCATTTGTGTGAAGAGATCTAACCTGGAAATGCTGGGAACAAATATCCTTATGGTTTTTATTTCTTTCGCCTAGGAGGTGTTTTATTTTTCTTAGCATTTCAGTTGAAGTATATTTTTTTATTTCTTCACTTGCTTTAGAAAGTCATATTTACATTATTCTGATGTATTTTTCAGTAAATATGCAATTATGAAAAAAATTTCTTTGACTTGTATCCTTTTCTTGTGATGTACCTTTTATTTTTTTATTTTAAAAGTTTTTATATTATTCACCTTGAGACTTGGGACAGAAGTTAAAGGAGATGTAACAGTCTGATGAGAGGATACATCTGATGTTCCATCAGAGATTGACAAGCTTTCTGTAAAGAGCCACATAATAAATTTTTTTTGAACTGTGGTATAGGAGAAGAGTCTTGAGAGTCCCTTGAACTGCAAGGAGATCCAACCAGTCCATCCTAAAGGAAATCAGTCCTGCGTATTCATTGGAAGGACTGATGCTGAAGCTGAAACTCCAGTACTTTGGCAACCTAATGTGAAGAACTGACTCATTGGAAAAGACCCTGATGCTGGGAAAGATTGAAGGCAGGAGGAGAAGGGGACAACAGAGGATGAGATGGTTGGATGGCATCACCGACTCTATGGACATGAGTTTGAGTATGTTTCAGGAGTTGGTGATGGACAGGGAGGCCTGGTGTGCTGCAGTCCATGGGGTTGCAAAGAGTCGGACATGATTGAGCAACTGAACTGAACCAAACTGAATAAATTTTTAAACTTTTGTATGCCATTTTCTATTGACACTACTGAGGCTGGTGTTTTACCTTGACAGCAAAAGTAGACAAGTTCTCAACAAATGAGTGTCACTGTGTTTCAGAATCTTTATGGAAACACATTTTGAATTTTGTGCAGTTTTCCTGGGGTAAATGGGTATGTCTTAATTTATTTCTGTGTCTGAGTTTAGAGGCTCAGGTGGGGTAAATTGTTACTTGATTGATAAAATTCATGTGAGTCATTGTCTGTAACAAGTGCTAGCACCTGATGGGTTCTAGACTCTTTCTGATACTTGGGGGATCCAGAGTTTGTTCCTTATAAAATTCGCACCTTGAAAAAAACACTTTGAATGTACAGAGTCATCAAGTAACTCAGCAATCAAGTAACCACAGGAATAGAAGGAAACCAAGAGATGAAGCAGTCAGCTCTGTAAGGAAAGTCAACATAGCCTGTGTCCTTAATCATGACTTAGCTCATTTAAGACTGTTCACCTCAGAATCATTGCTGCTTCAACAGGAAGGAGTAGGGAAAAAATAATTGGAAAAATAAAACATTTTTGAGTGAGAAGAAAGGAAACCCACAGTTAATTTAATTCAAAGTATTGGCTTCAGTGAGGATGAGCATAATAGTATCCTTTACTTAAATAAATGTTTGTTTAAAGTTAAAGCAGGAGCTGGAAAACCTTCAGTTCTGTTCAGTCACTCAGTCTTGTCCGACTCTTTGCAACCCCATGAATAGCAGCTTGCCAGGCCTCCCTGTCCACCACCAACTCCCAGAGCTTTCTCAAACTCATGTCCATCGAGCCAGTGATGCCATCCAGCCATCTCATCCTCTGTCGTCCCCTTCTCCTCCTGCCCCCAATCCCTCCCAGTATCAGGGACTTTTCCAATGAGTCAACTCTTTGCAAGAGGTGGCCAAAGTATTGGAGTTCCTTCAAATGAACAACAAGGACTGATTTCCTTTAGGATGGACTGGTTGGATCTCCTTGCAGTCCAAGGGACTCTTAAGGTAAATGAAATTCACATTTTCAGAGGTACAAGCAAAGGTCATGGAGGCAGAGGAAAAGGAGCAACTAACATGGGAGGCGGGGCGGATGGGAATCAGTGAAGATTTTACAGAGGAAATGGTGTTTTTGTGAAGCTTTGCAGAATTAGTATTTCAGCAGATAGAGAAGGAGAGACTAGTGAGCCATCTAGCCAAGGCTCAAGCATGAAGATACATTGGGTGTGGGGAAATACAGCGGGAAATGAGGCTGGAAAGATAAGTAGAGATGTGGACAGGCCCCATTTAGGGGTTTGACACATAGGAAGCGCCTGGTGTGCAGAATTTAAGATGTTCACTCAGGGTCAGACAAGTGAAGGGTTGACATGGTGGCTTTCATCATTAAGTAGAGGGTGGATTTCAAAATCTCCCATGTTCTGGTAAGATGGAGTAGATGTACCTTTCCTTCATTTCGTTCAGTCAGTCATGTCCGATTGCAACCCCATGGACTGCAGCACGCCAGGCTTCCCTGTCCATCACCAACTCCCAAAGCTTGCTCAAATTCATGTCCATAGAGTTGGTGATGCCATCCAACCATCTCATCCTCTGTTGTCCCCTTCTCCTGCCTTCAGTCTTTCCCAGCATCAAGGTCTTTTCCAATGAGTTAGCTCTTCACATCAGGTGACCAAAGTTTTGGAATTTCAGCTTCAACATCCATCCTGCCAATGTATTTTCAGGACTGATTTCCTTTAGGATGGACTGGTTGGATCTCCTTGCTGTCCAAGGTACTCTCAAGAGTATTCTCCAACAGCTCAGTTCAAAAGCATCAATTCTTCGGTGCTCAGCTTTCTTTATAGTCCAACTCTCACATCCACACATGACTACTGGAAAAACTATAGCATTGACTAGATGGACCTTTGTTGGCAAAGTAATGTCTCTCCTTTTTAATATGCTGTCTAGGTACCTTATGTTTTGTATTAACTGTGCAACTAAACCCTGAACATGTAAAGCAAGACTCTGAAAGATGGAGAGAAGAAAACAGACTAGCTAGTAACCTTTGAGATTCAAGGAAACCTGGTGGTACGTCCCCTGGATTTTGTTTTTTCCTCACATTTCCAGACTTGGAGCTGAAGAAGCTGGCAACCTTCAAACACCATTGGGGGCAGACAAAAAAGCCCAACAAAAGCCTATGTTTCTATCCAAAGGAGTAGGAAACAAGCAGTCTAAAAAGACAGTATTCCAGCCAAATACCACAGAAAAAACTACGGCCCTACTCCTCCCCGTCTCCCCACAACTCCCCTCTCCCAGCAGAGACTGCGTGGAGAAACTGGACTTCCATTCCACCAGGCTGTAGAGAGATTTCCCAAGCCCCTCTCTCCACGTTAGTGCCGGAGAAGGCTGAGTAGAGCTGAGACTTTCATCCCTAGGTAGTAACACTTCTTCCATTCTCTATGGTATCAGTGGAGACCTTGGGAACTCTGGACTCCCACACTCAGCTGGTGGATATGAAACACTATTCCACCTAACTGCTCGGGTGGTAACAGAGGTGGAATCCTAGAGGAAATTCAGGATTTTTACTATCTCCCAGCAGTAACAAAGACACCTCCACAATGGTGTCATTGGAGACCAAAAACATGAGGGATTTTTTTTCAGTGTTCACCATAAAAATCTAATTGATCTCCTAGAGGTAAAACTCATGAAAGAGTGCCCGCCTTCACTAAAATCAAAACTGAGACCCCAGGGGGAATTTTTTTTTTTTCTTAAGCTAGTCCTTATTGACTCTCCAGCAATTCCTCAATTACTATTTAAGTGTTACTACCCGTTGCTGGTTCCAGCAGTGGCTTCTGCTCCTGGTATGCTGAATGCTACGATTCTCTGTATTCACCAGCCTCTTAGCTTCTTTTGGGAGTGAAGTGAGTGAAAGTCGCTCAGTTGTGTCTGACTCTTCGTGACCCCATGGACTGAATTCTCCAAGCCAGAATACTGGAGTGGGTAGCCTTTCCCTTCCCCAGGGGATCTTCCCAACCCAGGGATCAAACCCAGGTCTCCTGCATTGCAGGTGGATTCTTTACCAGCTGAACCACAAGGGAAGCTCTTGGGGAGGAGGGGTGGCTATTTTCCCTGTGACTTCAATTCTCTTGTTTACTTAAAAAGACTTGTTGGTTTTCAATTTGTTCTGATGTTTTTCTTGTTTTGAGGATGACAATTCCCAAACTCTTTACATTTTGAGTGAAAATTGGAAGGTTCATTTTAGTTTATATTTTCTTTCTGCTCCTCGGGCTGAATAATCTCAATTGACCTATCTTCAAGTCTTCTAGTTCTTTCTTCTGCCTGCTCAAATCATTTGTTGAACCCCTCCAATGAATTTTCTTTTTTCCCCCATTCTCATACTTTACTCTAGTTCTTTAGAAGTGGTTTACTTTAGACATGTTTAAAATAGCTGATTTAAAGTCTTTGTCAATCAGAGCCAACACCTGGGCTTCTTCAGAGAAAGTTTTTATTGATTTCTTGCCTCATTTTATGGGCCATACTTTCCTGTTTATTTGCATGTCTTACCTTTTATTGAAAATTGCACATTTAAAATAATCTAGAGTTCCCTGATGGCCTAGTGGTTAGGATTGCAGGCTTTTACCGCATGGCCTGGGTTCAGTCCCTGGTTAGGGAACTGAGATTCCACAAGCCACATGCTGTGTCCCCCCTTCTCCCCCAAAATCGAGATAAAATACTGTAATACAACATGGCAACTCTGGGGATCAGGTTCTCCCCATTCTCCAAGTTTTGTTATTGTTGCCACTTATTATGCTTGTTTGCTTAGTGATTTTTCTAAACTAATTCTGTGTAAAGTCTGAATTCTTTGTTGTGTGTGGACACTGAAGTCTCTATTGATTAGCTTAATAGCTGACAGACAACAATCATTTGCCCCAAATATTATTCATTCCTCAGAGAGTGAGAACTTTTTGCTAGAAGCTCTGTGAGAAGACTTCTTGCACTGAATGGACTCCAAGTTGGGTCAGATACAGATAGTTTTGTAAGCGAGGTCTTTGAGAAAACCAGTAGATGAGTCAGGTAATGACCTCTTGGGAATGAGGCTTTGAAAGAGCTCTAGTTCTATTCTCTTCCCTCTGGTTGGTGGCGTTGGATCTGGGCTATTGAAAATAAGGCTTCTAGACTTTTGGATAGCAGCCATCCTGACTGGTGTGTAATGGTACCTCAATGTGGTTTTGATTTGCATTTTTCTGATAATGAGTGATGTTGAGCATCTTTTCTTATGTTTGTTAGCCATCTGTATGTCTTCTTTGGAAAAATGTCTCTTTAGTTCTTTGGCCCATTTTTTGATTGGGTCATTTATTTTTCTGGAATTGAGCTGCAGGAGTTGCTTGTATATTTTTGAGACTAATCCTTTGTTGCCTCACTTGCTATTATTTTCTCCCATTCTGAGGGCTGTCTTTTCACCTTGCTTATAGTTTTCTTTGTTGTGCAAAAGCTTTTAAGTTTGATTAGGTCCCATTTGTTTATTTTTGCTTTTATTTCCAATATTCTGGGAGATGGGTCATAGAGGATCCTGCTATGATTTATCTACAAGCAATAAATGCTGGAGAGGGTATGGAGAAAAGGGAACTCTCTTAAACTGCTGGTGGGAATGCAAACTAGTACAGCCACTATGGAGAACAGTGTGGAGATTCCTTTAAAAACTGGAAATAGAACTGCCATAGGACCCAGCAATCCCACTTTTGGGCATACACACCGAGGAAACCAGATCTGAAAGAGACACGTGCACCCCAATGTTCATCGCAGCACTGTTTATAATTGCCAGGACACGGAAGCAACCTAGATGTCCTTCAGCAGACGAATGGATAAGGAAGCTGTGGTACATATACACCATGGAATATTACTCAGCCGTTAAAAAGAATTCACTTGAATCAGTTCTAACGAGATGGATGAAACTGGAGCCCATTATACAGAGTGAAGTAAGCCAGAAAGATAAAGACCAATACAGTATACTAACGCATATATATGGAATTTAAAAAGATGGTAATGATAACCCTATATGCAGAACAGAAAAAGAGACACAGATGTACAGAACAGATTTTGGGACTCTGTGGGAGAAGGCAAGGGTGGGATGTTCAGAGAGAACAGCATTGAAACAAGTATACTGTCAAGGGTGAAACAGATCACAGCCCAGGTTGGATGCATGAGACAAGTGCTCAGGGTTGGTGCACTGGAAAGACCCAGAGGGATGGGATGGGGAGGGAGGCGGGAGGGGGGATCAGGATGGGGAATACATGTAAATCCATGGCTGGGTGAGGTTACAAATAGCGAGTTATCACCCTGCCAAAAATGCCAAAAATGGTGGCATAAGATCTCTGAAAATTCTCTCCTCTATTAAAGCAATGAAAATCTGGCAAACAAAACAAAAACTGTCAGAATTCATGTCAATGAATGGCAAAAACCACTACAGTATTGTAAAGTAGCCTTCAACTAATAAAAATAAATTTAAAAAAAGAAAAAATAAGTCTTCATGGAGCTGGAGAATAAATGGTGAAATAGCCACAAGGCATGCTAGCCTGCTGTTCTTACTGAAATTCAGTTTTTCTTAAATATTCCCTGAGCTGCTGAAAGCTTATAGTTAGTATTCAGAGTCAGAAAAACCTGATTCTGACAGTTTTTTGTTTTGTTTGCCAGATTTTCATTGCTTTAATAGAGGAGGGAATTTTCAGAGATCTTATGCCACCATTTTTGGCATTTTTGGCAGGGTGATAACTCACTGCTATTTGTAACCTCACCCAGGGATTGGCCAGAGCAGCAAGGACTAACCCTTTGTAGTTAAATTAATTCTTTCATTTAATGGAACCAGCTTTGCTGGTGTGAGTATGTTGAAATCATAGAACCCCGATTTAAAAGATATCCTGATATTCAAATTGCTTTTTGAAATCTTTTTCTCTTAACCATAAAGTATGATAATATTCTGAAGTCATTCAGTGAACTTATATCTGAATCCTATTAAGTGGCTACAAATATATACTATTTCCTTGTGTTGCTAAAACAGAGTCTAAGCAGCCTTCTATAATTGTACCTTTACAAATATTGAGCATTTTTAGATATTAGCCTCCCCACATCACTGTCTTTTTATTATATTGAACCCCCAGATCTGCTTTTGATTAACAGTCAAACCTTTAAAAAGTCCTCTGAGAGAAACAAAACCTGAAAATGTGAGATTGAAATGGAATGATTTAAAGTAGTATTTGGGCATTTACATGTCCACTGGTGCCACAATATATCTGAACATGGAATGGAATTCAGAACTCCATGAAAGAGAACTGATGTCCAAAGAGTTGATGTCACACAGCACATGGCCTGATTGGCACAGAAGTTGGAGCTGGACAGTTGATTCTCCATTCTGCTCTGGTGGAGGCTGCACTTCTAAAAGCGAGCTCTTCAAACTTACATCTCAATTACTCCTAACAGGGACAGTTAGAATTTTCTTTCTCAAAGGTTTGAGAAATCCCTGATAAGATGTACTGTTCCCTCAAGTTTATTTTAATTGTAATTTTCTTTTACTGTCAGCCTTCATCCAGCTTTGACGACTTAGATTCTCGTAAGTATGCTTTGGTGGTTGGGTGGTTTCGTTCTCTCTTCTGAGTCACTTTACCCCAGTTTAAGGGCATTAGATTAAATAAATTGCTTATTCCACATAACTTGGGCTTCCTGGAAAGATTTAGGGTTTAGGAGAAAATTGGCAGTTGTCAGAGGGACAATGGAAAAACTTCCTTTTCCTGAAACACATATCTCGTACAAAAGAGTTGAGTATATTCTTAGGACTATGAACATAACATTTTAAGAAAGTTGTTCCCTTAATAATTGCTGTTGGAGATTTTTCAGCCTAATACAGCAGTGGTTTAATTCTGACTCTGAAAGTGAACAGAGGTGACTCTGAAAGTGAACCTGGAGGCCCAGATGTTTGGAAGTAAAACCATTTGCTCCAGTGTAGGCAGGTTTGTTATTTACAGCTGCACTTTACTGCATGTGAAAGAGAGAAGAAGATTCTTCCCACTGTCTTTCCTTCTTTCTCTCTGGACTGAGTCCCGTCTCACTTAGAAATGAGCATTTCCCCCCGTCTTTGGGCCCACGTGTGGTCCTGGGCACCCCCATAGGAAGACTCATCTGTGCTTTACAAGCATTGGGTTCTTTCTTCTTCCACTGAAGGAAGCATCTTGTGGTTGCTAAGTGACTGTGAGGAGGGAAGCCACGTTCACTGCTTGCCTGTACTTCTCTGCCTAGATAAAAACTCCAAAGTCAACGCGATAATTATGTTCTGCATTGGTGGCGCTATCCTGTTGGCCATGCTCGTTCTGATGGCTGTCGTCATCTGTCTTTACTACAAAGTAGCCAACGCATTGAAGTGAGTGATGTGGGTAAGAGGGGCTAACACCCCCTCGCATGGGATCCTGGAGCTCTGGGCTTGAGTGGGGTCATCCCCGGCCCCGTGGCCGCACCCTGGGTGAGGTCAGGAACAGTGGGAGGGGTTGAGAGGACCGAGGCGGGGAGGGTAGGATCTGGCTTTCTGCCCCTTCCCGTCTGGGGCTGTGAGCTCACAAGGAGAATGTTCTCAGCCGCTGGGTCTGCGCTGCTTTGCCGTCCCTTGGCCTCGCCAGGTTTACCCTCAGCCGGTTGATCCCACAGGACTGCAGACTGAAGACAGCGTGACTGAGTCTGCCTGTGCTCACTCGGAGGATGGGCTGAGCGGATGTTCCCCCCGCCTGAGTTGGGGCGCTCTCAGCGGGTCCTTGGCTCCGGGCACAGTGGGATGGACCTGTAGGACCCTGGGGAAGCTGAGTTGTGTGAAGATCCTGGGCTTTGCCTCACCAGGGAGTGTAAATCAGAAAAGGGAGTGTTAAATTTGGGGGAAAGGAGGCCTCAGATATGGGCGAGACTGGTTGTCAGAAGCAGTGGTGTTCCCACGCATTAACGCTCCTAGGAGACAGCATGTTTGTCGAACAGAGTCCTGCATCAAGCTTTGAATGACCTGGTTTTTATTTCCAGCTCCTCCTCTACTTGTATGTGTTTGATCGAGGCAGTGTGCTTCTCCATGTCTCAGATTCTTTATGTGATAAGTGGGGAGAATACCAAAAAAAAAAAACCCCCAAAAACAGCAGCAGTCGTGTTCCCATTCTAGGGAAGTTCAGTCTGTGAGCAGGAAGGTAACTCCGAGCACCCGAGGGTCCAGGGGCGGCTAACTTGGCACCCTCCCGGCTTGTGCTCTGCACTTGGCAGACTTGCAGTGATCACCTGGGTGACCCGCGCTTGCAGCTCACCCTCCCTCATTTGCTGGAACCTGATCTTACATTTCTGGCACCCTTAGGAGAGGAAGGGATTGGACAGGAACTTGGGACGAGGGCAGAGTTGTTTTTGTCTTGGGCTGGTGTCATGGGTTTGATTGGTTCCAGCCCCAAATTCTCCAGATCCCCCTGACAGTTGCAACAGGTGGACCAAGAAGAAAAATTCTAATCCTATGCTCTGTGTATGTCTTTTCTAAAGCATGCCAAAGGTACCTGTTTGTTTGGCCTTAAAAAATAATCCAGCTGTGATCACCCCGGACAAGGTCAGTGCGGCCCTCACCGCCGGGCCTTACCCCAGCCTCCAGTGCTGTGACGAATGTAACTTGTATCCCGGCTTCGATGCCCTGCCTCCGTGCTGCTGCAATGTAAACGAGGGGCTCTGACTTGGGTGGGTACAAATATCTTCATGAACAATATTTCTTTCTTAGTAGAGTCTTTTATTATTCAAGTCAAGTTTTATACTGTTTCCATTATACCATGTACTATATACCATATTTATGTGCTTTTGAATAAATGCAATATTGAAAATAACCCTCTCTGCCTCCAGTATTGTTGTTGTTAGTTATAAAAGTACTTAAATTTGTGTCTTACCTACTTTGGGACTTGGGGCAACTAGCTTATCATATTATATTGCAATATAAGGAGAGTTAAGAGTAATCTATATATACAACCCCAGGAAAAAAAAAATAGATGTTAGAGTGTTTCCAGTGTCAGACTCTGCTATAAACTTCCCATGCCCGAGCCCTTCTCCTGCTACTGGCTTCCTTCACTCTCACCCAGCTTGCTCTGCCATGGACACTGTTACATGGCCAGGAGGGAACCTCCATTCATCCCAGAGGGTATCAGCCAGGAGGGTTTTCTCTGGGTGAAGGGCACCTGATTTGTGTAACAATGGGGTTGAGCTCTGTGGTGTCAAAAGGACATTTAAAAAACCTGAGATGCCTCCTCCTGCTATCCTCCAAATCTTCAGAAGCCAATTTTCCTTCTTTTTGCATCACTGTTAACATTGATTTTTGCTGACTCGGCTGTTTCAGTATCTTTAACTGCAGACAGTATCTTTAACCTGCTGAGTGGTGAAGCCCAGATCCTTCTGGTCTCAGTAACAGGCAGGAGGATGCACCCCTTTCATTCCTGCTTGGGCTGCTCCTTTCTGTCCTTGCTCTTTCCTCCGAAACCCGGTTCCATCCCCAGACTCTCCATTTGTAGCCAGAGTTTGTACTTTCCCTCATTAGCACAGCCTTTGCTTAGTTAGCATCCCGTGTTTTACTCAAGATAAGGAATTAACTAGTAACAAGTGGTTGGTTACCTACTAAAAAGGATGAAAGGATAATAGGAAATAATGAGAAACAACTACTACCTCTAGGCTCACAGGGAGAAAACGATGGTAGAACTAAGCATTTGGAAGAGGTCGCCTCCTGGCGGAGAGGCAGTCCTCTAGGCTGAGGGCTTGGCCGAGGAAGGTATATTCAGCACTTCAGAGGCAGCAGGGTGAGCTGCTCTCACACGGTAGCCCTTGGAGTCGCCGAGAAGCTCCTTGGAGGGTGACATGAGTGCCCCCAGCCTCAGTGAGGGTTTCGAGAGGCAAATTCAAGGCTGCACCTTCCCTGGAGCCTGCCCCAAACCTTCCAGCTGGAAATGATGAGCCCTTCTTGGGTGTCCCTGGAGCACTTCCTCTCCTGGCATCTACTACTTCCTGCCTCATCTTAGGAGTTCAAGTGCACTTGGATTTTCTCTTGTCACCAGCAAGCCCCTGAGCATCAGTGCAATTTCCCCCTGAGCTCCATGCAGTGGTCAGCACAGTGCCCAGCACCCAGGAGGCCCTGTGCAAGTGTGTTCCAAATGTGGGAAGTACACCCTACGTCCAGGCATTGCGGGGTCCTTGAGGGAGGCAGGATGGAGTAAAGGGTTCTTTGAGACACCCCTCTGGTGGGCAGTAGGAACAGAATGTAACAGAGAGGCTTTAGAACCAAGCAGACTTGGTTCAAAACCAGCTGTGCCTTTCACAAGCTTGTGCCATTGGAGAAGTTGCTTCACCTCTCTGAGCCTCAGTTTCCTTAACGTAAAATGGTGGGGAGGGCTGCCCAACCGGCAGCCACTTTCCTGATGCCCAAAGCCTTCCTCTTTACTCCTATGTATGCGTATACATACTCATGTGCCAGGGGATACACCATGGAGATAAAGGCAAACAAGTCCTTAAGTGCCTGATTGGATTCCATGTCCAAATCAAAACAGATTCCCCCCATTTTCTTGTTAATAGTTTCATGCAGGTCTTCGAAATACATCCCCCAGTGGCCATGTGGGTCAGTCTCCTCTGCATTCCTTCATACAATTTAAACTCAGCTACTGCCAAGATCTTTTCTAATGTGAAAAGAACTTAACTGGATTGGGAAAATCAAATTAAGTATTTACAAGCAGCACTTGAAAACTGTCTGGTTACTGGCCCATCAACCATTCTTCTATCAGGAACTGACTGAACACCTGCTGATTGCCATGCAAGGGGGTATTCAGAGGTGTATCAGGTGGAATAGCATATTACTATGAAACCTGTCAAATATTGTGACCCACTAGAGAGTGTAAAATCCCATCACCAGGAATTATTAAAAAAAAAAAAACTCCTTTGTAGTGGAGTGATTGAGCTATACAATGCACAATTAGCATATAATATATAATATCAATGTTATTTTTCTATAGTTTTAGCAGCCTCAAAGGAGTGTCTCAGACCTGCTGGGTGGAGCTGAAAGTCCAGGCTCCACCTGACTTGAGGGTGCAGGGGGGTCCTCATTGCCCAGCTCTTTACTCTGCCTTCTCTGATAACACCCTGGGGAGGGGAGGGGAGGAGAGGGGGGAGGATAGGTAAGGGGCACTGAGAGCAGGTGGAAGTCCAGGCGCCCCACTTCACCTTTGCTGGCTAGGCTAGGGGTGGGGCCACAGTTTTACCCGTGGAACAAGCAAGTTATTGCCTCAGAGTTTTCTAGAATTGCCTGGCTGCCTCTTTGTTGGTCCTCTGGCTAGAGAGAGCAGGCTTCTTTCAGGCCATTTTGTCTGTACTAATTGGAGCTTCCAGTTTGTACCTTTCTTCTTGTTAAGTGCATTTTGATCCATATGACATGAGATGCTGAACAGTAGTCATGGTTTTCAAACTTCTTCATTCCTAAGAATCACCTGAGTGCTTTTGGAAAGAGCAGCTTCCTGGGTCCCATTCCCTGAACTATACCCAGAGTACCTGAACTGGAAGTTCATTGGACCCTTATTTATTTTTCTTTAAAAAATTTTTATTTCTGTATTTATTTGGCTGTGCCAGGTCTTAGCTGAGTATGCAAGAACTTTAGTTGCAGCATATGAACTCTTAGTTGTGGCATGTGGGATCTAGTTCCCTGATCAAGGATTGAACCCAGGGCCCCTGCCTTGGGAGTATGGAGTGTTAGCCACTGGACCACCAGGGAAGTCCCTTATTTATTTATTCTTGAAAATTCAGTGCATTAATTGTCAACACTTTTCACATTAGGGATTTGCTAATAAAAGTCATAAGGTGCTAATTTTGGAAGCTCTTAGCCTTCTGCTTTCTCTGCAAGATTTAGACAGGTACCATTAATGGGCAGGCGAACTTTTAAAAGTGGAAACTCTAGCAGCTCTTGGTAACCTGGAAAAACTTTTTTTTTTAAATTTGAAGCACTTGCACAAAATAGATGCCAGATGCTAAAATCATTGTTTCATGTGACTGTGGATGAAGTTACTTGTGAGAAATAATCAACTTTAGATATAAAGATGCTATCTTCATCAAACTGACAATTAATTACATATCAACTTCTACTATGTATCTGCACAGAATTTACTTTTACCAAGATGGTTTTCGGTGAAGGCCATGTTTGCAGTGAAACTGACATGTCTCGCTTTAGAGGCAATGTCCCTCCTCAGGTCACTTATCAGATCTTTATCTCTCAAGAATTTGGGGTTCACTTTCGGGCCCCATCAAACCCTGCCCTCCTCCCTGAGGGATCTGACAATAGTGTATTATCATCTCGTTCGTGCTATTTATTGACAAAGATGGGAACAATATCCCCTGGACTTGAGAGCTCATGTGTTAAATATTGTTACTAAATATTTCTTGAAAAACAAAAGAAAAAAACAGTCTGTTTCTTTAAAGACAACTTTGAGGGCACTAAGCCTAGTGCAGAATTATTTCTGTTCAGATATAATGAGAGATTAAATTATGTGGGTGCTGCCCTTCTTTCCAGGGAGGACATGGGACTACGCTAATCTTTCTTTGTCTGCCTTTCAGGTTTCCGGTGAGGCTTTGAAGATCTGGGAAACAGACGAAGCACGGGGTAGCTCACAGAGCAGTCCTGAGGGGTTCCTGTGATTGTTGCTCAGGCTCTCATTTGCAAGCTTAACCCAAACTCAACAAAGCCAAGGCCCAATTTGTTTTCTTTGAAACAGACAAATAAAGCTCATTTTGCGTAAACAACAATGAGTAAATGACATTTGATTCAACTGACCAATGACTATACTTTAAAAAAAAAAAAAGAGCAGTGATTTTCTGATAGACACTTAGTTTATTCTTCACAGGGCCCTTGGCAAGATCTGAAAATAAATTCTCACACCACCAGAGGGACAGAAACAAAAAGATCCACCTACTAGCATCTAAACATTAAGGAGCCAAAAATACCTTTAAAGTGCAGTGTGGTATCAAGAGATAAGTTTTCTTTTGACATGTTGTACAGTTTAAGACAATGATCAAATTCTTGATAGTGAAGACTTATAAAATGCAAGATTCCTAGCTGCAAAGAGAGCAACTGCCTTAGAAATTTGGTAATCAGACAAGATTTACTTAGCAATCAGCCTCAAAGAGAACCTCTTTAGCTCTTTTACCTGTCTCTACGAGGACAACCTCAGATTTATCCAACATTACTTCGCTGAGCAGAAATAGAATTTGCTTCCAATTTCTAGCAGGTTGATGTGAAACTCGGAGAAATTACCCATGAGCCTTTCTCTGATCAGTTCCTTTGTGGATCTCCAGTGGTCCCACTATTTGGAAATGCTCAGTCTGCTCTCCTGTGGCCTTCCTGAGGCCTGTGCCCCTCTTACTCCGCCCTGCACAGCCCTGGGGGCAGCGGGAGGAATGGTCCCCCACTTTGCAGATGGTGATCTTACACTGCAGATAGATCACGTCATAGCTGGTGAGAATGCTGAAGATGTTGAACTTGAATCGGGCTACATTCTTTTGCCGGGAGTGCAGGTTGATATAAGTATTGTCTTTGATGCACCTGATGGGAAGAAAAACCTCAGGTCAAGAGGATTAACTTAAAGCACGCTGTTTGTTGTTTGGTCGCTCAGTCATGTTGGACTCTTTTTGACCCCATGGATGGCAGCCTACCAGGCTCCTCTACCCAAGCAATTTTTCAGGTGGGAATACTAGAGTGGGTTGCCATTTCCTACTCCAGGGGATCTTCCTGACCCAGAGATCAAACCTGCATCTCTTGTGTCTCCTGCTTTAACAGGTCGATTCTTTACCACTGTGCCACCTGGGAAGCCCCAATCTAAAGCATGGTGTGGCTTAAATCTGGCTCAAATAACGGCTTCGACACAAACCTCTGAATTTCAACCAGAGTTCCTCCCACTACCCACTCTTTCTTTCTTTTATGAAAAAAATGAGATGGTTGGATGATGTCACTGACTCAATGGACATGAGTTTGAGCAAGTTCTGGGAGGTGGCGATGCACAGGGAAGCCTGGCGTGCTGCACTCCATGGGGTGACAAAGAGTTGGACACGACTGAGTGACTGAACCGAACTAAACTGATGAGAGGAAAAAACCACCATTCCGAGCCAGAAAGAGAAAGGCACTATAAAACATAATAAAAAAACAAAACAAAGTAAATGTTAGCCAGAACTATTACCTACTCTATTTTTTCAAAAGGGTAGATTAAAAGTGGTAGCTGTATTATTTGAGGGGCTTCCTTGGTAGCTCAGCTGGCAAAGAGTGCACCTGCAATGCAGGAGAGCCCAGTTAGATTCCTGGGTTGGGAAGATCCCCTGGAGAAGGGATAGGCTACCCACTCCAGTATTCTTGGGCTTCCCTGGTGGCTCAGATGGTAAAGAATCCTCCTGCAATGAGGGAGATCTAGGTTTGATCCCTGGGTTGGAAAGATCCCCTGGAGGAGGGCATGGCAACCCACTCCAGTATTCCTGCCTGGAGAATCCCCACGGAGAGGGGAGCCTGGCGGGCTATGGTCCATGGGGTCACAAAGGGTCGGACACAACTGATCAACTAAGCACAGCACAGCACATATTATTTGAAGGTGAACTTAATTTATTTTAAAATGTATTTTATGTAAGTACTGAAAAACTAAAGAAAGAAGTAAATGATATATCAAGAGAGGAGATAAAGTGGAATAAAATTAAATACTCAATTAAAACCTGCATATAAAATGCATTAAACCTGCATTAAAACCAGAGAAGGCAGCAAAAGGAGAACTGGGGGCAGAAACAAAGAACAAGTGCAACAAATAGAAAACAGTTACTAGGATAGCAGATTTTAATCCAACTATGTCAACTATCACTTTAAATGTGAATGATTTAAATATACCAATTTGAAGACACAGACTGCCAGGGTAGATTAGAAAAACCAAGATCCAACTATATGCTGTCTATAAGAAACCCATTTTAAATATAAAGACAAAGATTAATTAAAAGTAAAGGGATAGAGAAAGATTTACCAAGCTAATACCAATCAAAAGAAAGCTGGATTAGCTATATTAATTTCAGCCAAAACAGACTTCAGAGCCAGCATTAGAGATGAAAAGGGGCGTTACACAATGATGAAGGGGCCAAAAGAGGATGAGATGGTTGGATGGCATCACCGACACAATGGACATGAGTTTGAGCAAACTCAGGGAAAGGGTGAAGGACAGGGAAGCCTGGCGTGCCGTAGTCCATGGGGTCACAACGACTTGGACACGGCTTAGCAACTGAACGACAACAACAAGCTCCCACCTTGAGAAACTAGAGAAAGAAGAGCAAATTAAACCTGCTAATAAAATAAGCAGAAGTATGTCAGTTGTTAAATTCTGGCCTCTCTATCACAGCCACTTGGCTTACAGGATCTTGGTTCCCTGACTAGGGATTGAACCTGGGCCACGGCCGTGAAAGCACTGAGTCGTAACCACTGGACCACTAGGGACCTCCCTCTCCTTGACAAATCTTGGAACGGGAGACCCGAAAAGGGAAGAGCTTTCTCCCTCTGACCCAGTGCGGCTGAGGGCCACATCCTCGCACCTCCCACAGCAGGCCCACACTGCCTGTGGAAAGTGCTGCCCCTTGCCCTCCCCAATTCTTGGAAACAGGCATCATGATACCTCTCAGGGGCTTTAGGAGGCTCTCACCACTTTAGTGGCTCTCACCACTCTGGAGCTGCCATCAGAAAGTGAGTTTTGATGTCTTCACACGGGTTGCCAATTACCCATCCGTAAGCATTGTGCACTGGTTGGGGGATAAGAGAGCTATAAAGGCAAACCTCTTGCCTGAATTCCAATTTGGCAAATGTTCTGTCTAACCAAGGGTGCCAGAATAAGCCTCATCACTTTAAGAGCTTGGCCTGGGATAACCCAGCAGCCCATCAGTGCTAGCCAAATACCCTGAGGAATGGGGAAGACAATAGTTATAAAACTTGGAGAGAAGAGAGGCATGAGTCAGCAGAGCCTGAGACAGCATGGCCTCTGCCTAGGACTCTTTGGGGATTCAAGGGACGTTGTCTAGACTTCCTATAATTATCTGCCCTCAGCTGGGATCAGAGGGATGGTTAGGGTCTGGGCTCCGCCTCTGGGCAGGATGAAGACTCTGGGCGCAACTTTCCGATTTAGGACTGCCAGTTAAGAAGACAATGGGCAGACGTCCCTGGTGGTCCAGTGGTTAAGAATCTGCCTGCTAATCAGGGGACGTGGATTTGATCCCTGGTCCCAGAAGATTCCACGTGCCACAGGGCAACTTAGCCTGTGCATCACAACCACTGAAGCTCCCATGTGCTTGCGGGTCCACGCTCTGCAACATTAAAGCCACCGCAGTGAGACGCCCCCCGCCCCTGCCCCACCGCAATGAAGAGCAGGCCCTGCTCACCATAACCAGAGCAAGCCCAGTAAGCAGCAGTGAAGACCCAGCACAAACAGAAATAAACATCAATGAATACATTGTTGTTGTCTAGTCTCTAAGTTGTGTCCAACTCTTTGCGATCCCATGGACTGCAGCCTCACAGGTGCCTCTGTCCATGGAATTCTCCAGGCAAGAAGACTGGAGTGGGTTGCCATTTCCTTCTCCAGGGATCTTCCCAACCCAGGGATCAAACTCGCATCTCCTGCATTGGCAGGCGGATTCTTTTACCACTGAGCCACTTGGGAAGCCCAGACAAATACACAAAATTATTACAAATAAAACAAAACAGATCCCCCAAAGGAATAACAGGTAAATAGTCAACCATATCAACCAGAGAGGGCCTTTCATTTTCCTTACCCTTGCTGGATCAAATCATACTTGACAGTTGTAAAATCGCTGGGGTCTGGAGAAGCCACACAGGTATCCACAAAGAGCCGCAGGCTGGGGTTGGGGCTGTGGAGCGTGGCTTGGAGGAAGACCTCTCTCCTCTGGCTGGTGACGTGAGGTCTCGTGTTTTCTCCAGGCTGGGACGGGGGCCACTCGAGGAACGATATGGACACATCGTAGCCAGCGTTCTCCCCAGGGACGACTTCCACTGCTGACGGGCCGTTCACCCTGCAGGTGAACTTGAGCCGAGGCACCCTGTGCCGCACGACGACTCGGCCGGGGTGGCTCCTGGTTCGGCCTCTGATGGAGTTGGAGTAGCTGAGGGAGCCGCGGCTTTCCTGGGAGGAGAGGGGAGAGCTGGTGGCCCGTCCTCCCGGCTCCCTGACCAGCGCTTTCTTCACGAACGGAGACTTCTGCTCTGTGCCTGCCACTCACAGAAGCCGGAGGACATGAGGCCTCAGGCATGACCTCTCTGGTACCCGAGGTCATGGGGGGTTGACCTTATGTCCCTGCTTCTGGGAGTTTGGGGTGCATGCAGGGAACCCCTAGTGTGTGAGTCTGGACTCCCTTCTGCCCTCTTGTGGGGGCCAGGCTTGGGGAATAGGAGACAGGGTGGCAGGTCCACACCAGCTGCTGAATTCCTCCACCCCTCCGCCCAACTCTTGACCCCAGATCAACCCTGGCTCCTTGTGAGTTGCGTGTCTGGTCCTACAGACCCTCGCTCTCAGCCTTGCTCCTTCAAATCCAACATGACTTCGAGGGGCCAAGAAGGTGCTGGAGGCTGATGAGTAGGGGCCTCAGCAGCGTCCTTCCCATAGCCTGGTGGGTCATGGAGACTCATCGTGGCCAGGGGGGTTTGTTCAAGGGAGCCTTGGCCCATGCAACTCAGATCCAGTGGCAGTCTGCCTTGAAAGCCTACAAGGAAAGCCCCGACAGCTTACAGCAGTGTTTCTCACTGGTCTGCCTTGTTTTCCTTTCTTATTTTTTTTTTTTTGCCCCTAAGAACACTTTAAGGGGGATGTCACTCTTGTTGAGAACACACAGCTTAGAAGAAAAGCTAAACTCCAGGACCACATGGCCCTGCCCAATTCCAACCAGACTTTGGGCTTCCTGTGACTCACAGACCTGAGTCTCTCCCTTGACCTCTTCCAGCTGGCTGCTGCCTCGGGGCCTCTACACCTGTCTGCTGACTGCCCACGTGGAGCCGAGCCCTCCTCCTATTCCTCTGTACCTGCTTTATGTCCTTTTTCAGGCCTCGGCTCTTTGACCACCCTATTCAAAATTGGTCTTCCATCCCAAAGCATTTTCTATCCTTTTCCTTGTTTGACGGTCTCCTTAATCCTTTTCATGACAAAGGACTCTCATCTGTGTGTTTATTCAGGACCTGTGTCTCCCTTCTCTCAAATGTAAGAGCGTTGGAGCTGTGGTCCTGTCAATCATATTGGTTGCTGGGTCCTCAGCACCTAGAAGGATGCTTATTCCCTGACTCTGAAATCGGACACGGGACCTTTTTATAGTGCTGCCTTTCCCCATAGGTGCTTGGGGACTTGCCACCACTGCAGGCGGTCCCTGATTTGCTATCTCCTCTGGCCCCAGAACTGTGGTCAGCACAGGAGGCTTCCAGGGGGAGCTGGGCCAGCCAGGGCCAGAAAGGATGGCTCAGGGTTCTCCCCAATGGACTGGAAATGTTCAGGGCCTGCTCTCCTCCCAGACACTGGGGAGCTTCCAGCAGACTGCTGGGGAAGAAAACCTCTGAGGTAAAAAATAGAATTTTTAGAACAAAGAAGATAAGAATGATCACAGTCTGCACAAATAGATGCAATGTGAATTATGGAGTTAAAAGGGTTATTTAGCACCATGCAGATTGAATGCATTCAACCTCCAACAATGTCAAGTGTTTGGGGTGCTCTTTTTTGGGGGCATGTGTCTATACAGGGATGTGAAAGAAAACATGAATAGCACAGGGATCTTTCTCTGTAGCTTGTTGCATTATTAAATGTGCCTATGAACACGATTTTCTGGTTATACACTCTTCCTGTATCTTTGGTATACTTGTTTGCTTGATTTCAATGACACTGGTTTGTGAAATAAGTAGGTGGTTAAGCAAAATGAAATAAACATATTCATTTGATTATACATAAATATCTTAATATTTGTTTCCTGCATTAGGAAACCTGGTTAGAAACATGGCACTCACTCAGCCTGTCTTCCCCAAGCCCAACCCTATAGCTTGCACATGGTGGGTGGGCACTACTGCTGAATAAAAAAGCATGTGGTAACAAAATACTTTGGCTTTGCAGCTTAGAGAATAGCATCCATCTATCCATCCATCCGTCCATCCATCCATCCATCCACCCATCAGCCCATCAGCACTCTATACTTATTACTACGTATTCCAAATTCCCAAAAGGAAGGGCAGTTTTAGACAAATTAATGAGTTGCTCCAGGTCTTGCAGCACTCAGAACCAAAGTCATGGCTGTGCCTTTCCTCTGTCCCTATTCAGGTTTTTAACAGGTGGTTGATTCTCCCAAGCCTCTCTTTTTGGCCTCCATCCACAGAAGGGTACCACCACCTTGTCAGTTTCATACCTGTCTGATGGTGCCACAGTGGCCATAGGGAATGTTGAAGATCAGGTAGCGCCCTGTGACTCGGGGGCGACACAGCTCATCATTTAAGTGGATGTCCCAGGACGAGTAGCCCAGCCTCCGGAGGTAGCCTCGGTCAATGACAACTTGGAAAAGGTGAGGCCAGCAGGAGAGCTGGGCTGCAGAAGGGGGAGGATGGGGAGAAAGTTACAATGAGAACCTGGAGCACTGGACATAGAGTGCACTCAGGGGTGTGAATTACATTACTTTATAAAAGTACCATGGAGAGTGCCCTTGGTTGGGGCTGGTTTGGCTCTCATCACCCCCTACACTCAACTCGACTTTCACTGACTTTATATTTCTTCTTCTTTCCAAAGGGGGTCCTACCCACAGAACATGTCCCAGAGTCAGAGCCTCTTCTAAGGATTTAAAGGACAGTTCATCTCATATGGTAAGAACATCCAAGCCTGAATGTGCATCTGGGCCTTTGTATGAGGGGTAAGTTAGAAAAGGGGAGTGGAAGCCAAGGTGGCGGGGGGCCGGGGAGGGGGGAGATGCAAAGGGCCTTCCTCCCCAGCCTTCTAAAGTCCAGCAGGAGGATGGAGATACAAGAGATCTCAGAAGAGACACAGAAGCTGGTCCCTACACACAGCCTGTTCATTCTTCCCCAATGTCTCTTAGCTCCCCTTTCCAGAGCCTCACACCCTAGGAGGGAAGAAGGCTTTACCGTTGTCCTTGGGTACCAGAGAGTCAGCTGCACCTGGTGGGGGGGAGGGGGATAAAAAAAAAGCAAATGTCAGCAGAACCACTGGGCAGAGACGACATAGCCAGCAGCAGACACGGGCCATAGGGAAGGGGGCTCATTGCATTCACCTATTAAAGCTGAAGCAATGGCCTGAAAATACTCCAAGGCGATGAAAAGTAAAGGAGGGCCCAGGGCCTCCTGATGGAGCTGGAGGGAGGGGTTCTGACATGAATAAAGTAGTGTTGAGAATGGTGTCATCAACACCAAGATTTGTTGGAGAGAAAGACTAGTAAACACAGGGCTTTGCAGGTTTTAAACCTCATCGCGTGGCTGAACCCTGGCTGGCGTCCCTTCCCATGCACATGGCGTGCTTGGTAGTCCAGGCTGGGAAATGCACACTTTATGGCTTTCAAGCCCTCCCCTCCCAGAAGCAAGGCAAGACAGAAACCCAGGGCCGGGGCCCAAAAGGAAGGCTGGCCAGATTCCCTCAGCCCTTCAAACGCTCTCAGCCCCAGACAACTGGTCCTTTGGCTGCCAAACCTGATGAAAAAGAAACCCCTTGGTGTATAACCCAAGATAAATTACCATTTACAGGGGGCCCCCCAACAGCATGAGGAATGGCTGGAACTGTGAACAGACAGTAAAAGTGAGGATCTGGAGAAAAAGGACCCCATAGCCCTAGGGTGACTCACACTACATGGCTTCCTGTGGAATTAACTCTCTCAAGGGGGCTCTGATAGCCTTTCTATTTGGGCTCCATTGCTATGCAAAATAAGAGGAATTGCCAC
This sequence comes from Muntiacus reevesi, assembly GCF_963930625.1. Lineage (NCBI taxonomy): Eukaryota > Metazoa > Chordata > Mammalia > Artiodactyla > Cervidae > Muntiacus > Muntiacus reevesi. Next base: position 164,045,822 of record NC_089250.1, on the reverse strand, counting down.
ATAAAGGCAAAAGGAACAGCAAGGATGCCTTTGATTCACCTGCAAAAAAGTAGAATGGAAGAGCCAAAGTGAGCTAACCTTGTTCACCAAACCTTAGAATTCCATCACACAAGTGAGATTTAGTGGATAAATTAAGGGCAAATATAGGGGCGTATGACTCCAAACAGAAGTAGTTCTGCCCATGGAAGTCAAATGCCAAGACAGATGGCCGGTGACAAAAACTATTTGCCAAATCTTGGATGAAAGGGACCAAGGGGAACCCAGGACTGCGGGGTTCTGACTTCCAAGGGCTAGGTCAACGCGGAGAAGGGACTCCACCTAGGACTGTGCCCATATCAGAGGTTGAAAAGGGGACAACAAATTGTAGTCTGACTGAAAGCAGCAAGTTCTTTATTTTTAACCACTTTTTTAAGCTGTCACTTGTTTGGCTTCATAAACTTTTAGCTATATTTCAGGACAAATATTGTGGTGAACTGGAATTAGAAAAACCTGGTTAACAAAGTGCCACCTCTGTCTGATTAAAAGATTTACCACCATGGCTATGTAATAAATACGCTCTTGTTATCCCAGAATCTGGGGCCCTGGCCGACCTGACATACCTCGGGCTGGTGAATTCCGACCTTAGGGATGTTTGGGGAGGAAAGAAAGGGTGAAGCCTTAGGAAGACCCCGGCGAGGGCCCGGCGTGGCAGGGGGGCCCGGGTACCTGCGCAGACCACGCTCGCGTCCTCCCGGTGCTGGCAGTCGTGGCGAGCCCAGCCCGCGTGGGCGCAGCGCCCCAGCGCATCCTCGGTGCCCGCACAGCGCACGTCGTCCAGCAGGATGGGCCCCGAGCCCGGGCCGAAGCGGCCGCGCCCCAGGGCGCCCAGCGCGCGCCCGCAGCCCAGGGCGCGGCACACCACGCGGGCGTCCCTGAGGCTCCAGTGGTCGTCGCACACCGTGCCCCACACGCCCTCGCGCCGGACCTCCACGCGGCCCTCGCAGCGGCTGCGCCCGCCCACCAGGCGGAGGTCTGCGGGGGGCAAGAGGCACTGCCTAACTCATCACATCTGTCCAGTGGAGCTTCTTTGAATGAATAAAAGTCAACATTGTAAGAACTGTAAGAACTATTATGGATACAGAGTTTCAGTTATAAAATAATTCCTGGGGATGTGATGTACAGCATGGTGACTATTATAGTTAATAAGACTGTATTATGTATCTGAAAGTTGCTAGGAAGGAACTTGCAAATTTTCATCTCGAGAAAAAAATTTTTGTCGCTATGTTTGGAGATGGATGCTAACTCAAATTACTGTGGTGATCATTCGCGGTATATACAAATATTAAATCATTATGTTGTACACCTGAAACTAATATATTTATTATGTTAATATTATGTTAATATGTTAATTGTGTTAAAATGTTTATTGAGGTATCTATTACACCTCAATAAAAACCTCTATACTATGTAATGTAGTTATTCCATTTCTAGATATTTACTCAAGATAAAGAAAACACAAGATCACAGAAAGATGTATATAGCAAACTCAGCAATATGCAAAACCTGAAAACAATCCAAACGTCCATCCACAGAGGAATGGACAAATAAATTGAAGTATGTATGTCCATAATAAATTGTGGTATGTCCCACACAATGCAACAATACTAAGCAGAAACAATACAAATGAAAAAAAGAACAAATCACCAACATATGGAACCACCTGGGGCAAATCTTAACAATCTGTTGGGACCTCCCTGGTGGTCCAGTGGCTAAGACTCTGAGCTCCCAATGTAGGGAGCCTGGGTTTGATATCTTGTCAGGGAACTAGATCCTGAACACCACAACGAAGACCCATTGCAACCAAATAAATATTTCTTTAAAATTTGCTAAGCAAGGTTTAGAAGACACAAAAGCATATACGCTTTGATTTCACTTATATGAGATTCTAGAAAACCAAATCTAATTTACAGTGACAGAAAACAGATCCGTTGGTCTGGGGGAAGTGGAAAGGATTTATTGTATCAGGGAACTTTCTGGGGGGATGGAGATACTCTAGATCTCTTTAATTTAATTTAAAAAAAATTTTTGCCTCGTCCTGAGGCATGTGGAATCTTAGTTCCCTGATCAGGGACTGAAAGCACAGACTCTTAAGCACTGGACCACCACTGAACACAGCTGAGGGACACGACTGCGCGCCCAAGCGCACACACCCCACTGAAGTCCCAGGATGCTCTAGATCTTGATTGTGGCGGTGCTGACACAGTTGTATACATGAGACAAAACTCACAGATGTGTGCAATTTACTGTACATAATTATACTTCGAAAAAGGTGATGTAAAAAGTAAAACTAATTTAAAAAGAAAACCTATATTATGTTGGTGGTGCTACACCTACTAATGTGTATAAAATGATTTACCTTCATATAAATTGGTTGCTAGTGACTTTCAATTTCCTGCTCTGCTCAGCACATAGAAGATGCTCAGTGAATGTTAATAAACACCTCTGGCATCTGCTTCTCTGTGACTGAAATACCCTGGTCCAGGATGGTTGCTCTCCTCATCTGATTTGTTACTGAGGTACTGGAAGCAAGATAACAACTCTTGTTTGAACTATGAATAAAGGCAAACATCTTCTGAGTGAGGCCTTAAGAGGTGAATCGGGGCTTCTAACCTACAAAATGTATCTATGTGTGCGTACACATCTGTACCTGCACATACACACCTAAAAGCTACAAAGTTTTCTGTAAAGGGTAGGAAATTTCAATGAAAAAGAAATAACAGTATTAATAATGATATGATAGTTTTAGTGCTTAGAAATAAACAAAAATTACCAGGTAATGGGGTCATTTCCTCACCAACTGAAACTGTAAAAAAAAAAAAAAAACAAGCTTAAAAATATGCATATCTTTGAAGTCACATATATATATTCAAAGATGAAAATGAGCCAAATATTTTTTCTACGTTTAGACACTAATGCTTTTTAAAAAAGTTTTTAGTTTGGGAGCCAAAAATACTGTTTATTAGGTTTTATTTATTTATTTATTTGTCCATTAAGTTGCATCAAAATGTAGCAAGTAGTGTTGTGTGGCTTTTTATTTTCCAAAAATCAAATTACTGATTTGTTTTTAAAAGTTTTTGGCCGTGCAGCATGTGGGATCTTATTTCCCAAACCAGGAACTAAACCTGTGCTCCCTGCTTTGGAAGCATGGAGTCTTAACCGATAGTTATCAAATAATCTATTCAATAGTCAGAATAATTTTATAAATGCACTGAATTTTGAAAGGAAGAATTCAAAAGCATTAGATTTTTACAAGGGCTGAAAATGAAGAAAATCAAGTGAGATTCCAGAAATATTTTTAGATAAGAGAAAGACCATATCTAAGAGATGCAATCCCATAAGAAATTATTCAGAAGGAGGCAAGGTAGGAAGAGTAACAATGGGCTTTATGACAGCATTTGGTTGTATAAACTACTATAAAACTAAGGATTGATCTAGCAACAGGCATATGATCGTTACCAGGTGATGATGTCACTTCTGTTGAAATCAGATCTGTGGCTGCCAAAAAACTTTTTTCTAGTGAAAAGAAAGCATTAGCATTTGAATTCATTGAAATTTTATGCTGTAGACCACAAGGTTTTGAAAACACAACTGTTTTAAGCTGTATATAATAGAATCCACTCTTATCTTGCGGACTTGTGCACACAGGGGGTAAAACAGTGTATGTGAAGTTGGTCTTTAACAAGGTAGGTTAACAACCATTCCCATTATGAGCATCTACAATGTGTCTTATAATTTACGACTCTAATCCTTACCACAAACATGCCAGCTAAGTATTATCACTATTTTAGAGATGAGGACATGGAGACTCAGCTTACACACATCTGTGAGTGCGTGTGCATGATAAGTCACTTTAGTCGTGTCCAACTCTTTGCAGCCCTATGGACTGTAGCCTGCCAGGCTCCTCTGTCCATAGAATTCTCCAGGCAAGAATACTAGAGTGGGTTGCCATGCCTTTCCTCCAGGGGGGGTCTTCCCGACCCAGGGATCGAATTCATCTCTTACATCTCCTGCATTGGCAGGCAGGTTCTTTACCACTAGCGCCACCTGGGAGGCCCTGTACATATGCCTGGATCTTCCACAATTCAAACCCATGAGACCCCAAAGCACACTCTTCCGACACCCCTTTGCCTCTGGGGGCATAAGATGTGGGAGTCGCATCCGCTCTGGCTCCACGAGGTGACTCAGGAATGGGGGGGGAGTGGCTTGGAGCCCCCCTAGCCTCTCCTGTCCTCTCTCCCCTCCCCTGTTAGGGAAACAGGAAACCTCTCTTCTTGGCTGGATTCTTTCAGAAAGCCACTCACAGAGCTACTACAAAGAGCAGAGAGATACCTGGTGAAGAAGGGGCTTTGCTTGAAGTGGGAGTCATATCTGCAAACAAAGAAGGATCAGACTCGGGTATTAGTGAAAAGGAGATGGAATGATGTTTTCAAAAACAGTGTGGTTGAAAACAGAAGAAAGTGAAAGTGAAGTTGCTCAGTCGTGTCCAACTCTGTGACCCCATGGACTGTAGCCTACCAGGTTCCTCCGTTCATGGGATTTTCCAGGCAAGAGTACTGGAGGGTGTTGCCATTTCCTTCTCCAGGAGGTCTTCCTGACCCAGGGATTGAACCTGGGTCTCCCACATTGTAGGCAGACCTTTACCGTCTGAGCCACCAGGGACGTGGTGAATGGGTAAAAGCGACACAATCACAGTCGTCCCCTAGGGGGTGCATCTGGGTGGAGGGGTCAAAGCATCGCTTGAATCATAACATGACCACCCAGCAGGTGGAGGCGTGGACCCCCAGCCCTCGAGTCTCTTGGGCACATCCGATCAAGACCAGTGTGATAAGCAGAAGGTGTTCCCTGGTGGAGGGACCACTTCTGTGTCTGTGCGTGAACGAGAACATGAAGCTTAATTTCTGTGAAAAGGAGGCTAGGACTTCTGTTTACATTGGGGCTTATTCTGTAGACAAAATGTTCTATGTATATGTTCACTTGTTAAACAGAAAGAGGAGAGTTTGAACTTAGGAAATGTGACAGGTAGAAAACATTACCAGAGGGGGTGTCCACTTCTGCTGAGGCTGAGAACACATCTGTGCCTGAACAAAGAAAACAGGATACTTAGAAAGGAGACAAAAAAACACTTCATGTGTCTTTTCATTGGGGTTTACTTTGTGGTCATTAAGTGGGCTTGTTTTCTAAATAAAACCTGAGAAGTAAGAAGCTAGTCTGGTTCATTTAAACACCACAGTGAGAGAGCATTTACCAGATGGAGAGGTCATATCTGCTGAGGCTGAAGAGAGACCTGTAGAAAAAGAGATGAAGAAACTTACATACCAGTGGAGAAGATTCCTGGGTTTCTGTTTTTACTGAGGCAGTGTTGGGTGCAAAATATCCATGTGACAGCCTAGTCTGATAAATGGAACTCCAAGAAGACACACTTGTGGGACACTAGACGGCGTTTTACCTGGTGTGGAGGTCACACTGGCTGACAACGAAGCTACAGATGAACAAAGAGAAGAAGGCAGCAATAAGACAGCCTTACCAGCCATACGTGTTTCTATAAGATACAGAAGACGTAAAAATGGCCAACGAAGACCAGTATGACTGACTTGGCTTGTCTGCCTACTGTCTAGACAGGAGCTATCGCAGGGCATCTCCAATGCTTTACTGCCCCCAGGCCACCCCTCTACTCCCTGGGTCTCTTGGCCACCCTTCCCTTCTTCTCTTGGAGGCTACCTGTTCAGAGGGCAACGACCACTGGTCCAAGTTTCTCCACTGCACAGTGTTCATCTAACAAAGATTCCATAAGTGATAGTGAAGTTGCTCAGTTGTGTCCGACTCTTTGCGACCCCGTGGACTGTAGCCCACCAGGCTCCTCTGTCCATGGGACTCTCCAGGCAAGAATACTGGATGGAGTGGGTTGCCATTTCCTTCTCCAGGCGATCTTCCCAACCCAGGGATCGAACCCTAGTCTCCCGCATTGCAAGCAGACGCTTTAACCTCTGAGCCACCAGGGAAGCCCTGCTTTTCTCTGCCTCCCCTTAAATGTGTGGGAGGCAGTGACCCAGGAAAGAGTGATCTCTGCAGACTGGAACTTTCCCTAGGTAGGCTGTCTCAAGATACAGACTGAGGGTGAGGAAGACTATGAAAAGTCCATTTGTCTCATACTAAGAGATGCCCTGCATCTCTTAGGTATATCAGTAATAAAGGTCATATTTTGGTTCCGACTCTGATGCTTTATTTTATAATTGCTTTATTTCAACACCTGGAGTAGAGTAGAGCATCTTCTTTATTGTCCTCCACCCAAATAAATCTCTAACACTAATTGTCAAATCAAGTCCAAAGTCAGACAGGTGAAAATATGTGGGTTATTTTCAAATATCGTTTGATACTGATTTCTAACATAATTCCATAGTGCTAAGAGAACAGACTCCGTATGAGTTCAATACCTTTAGACCATGACATTTTTGCACCTTGTTTCATGTTCCTGGATATGTTCTATATTTCCAAGCTCACAGTCTGTGGCAACTTGAATAGAATTTGTATTCTATTTGTGTGAATATTGTACAAATCTAAATTATGCTGAACTGCTTCACCATGCTTTTCAGGTCTACTATATCCTTCTAGTTTTCTGTATATTCATTCTATTAATTTTTGAGAGTTTGATATTCAAACTCCAACTAAAACTCTTAATTTATATACTTAAAAATAATTGTAATACACAGTAGAACTATATGTAACTTTGTCCTGGACTTTCCAAGTCTCCTGTAAGTGTGTTATCATACTTTTGTAATTTAAAAAATAAGAAAGAGGAAAAAAAAATGTCACACAATAACTCCTCAGATAACGGCATCACTCAAAGTCTAACATCCAAGAGGAGAGCTCTTTGTTACCCTAGTCAGCTCTGCATCCCTCACTACCTTGGCTTGTGGCCATCTTGACCGAATGCTGGTTGAACATTCAAAAGGATCAGTTAAAGCCATGGTCTGACTCTCCACCAGTCTGACAACACCTACACGATGGCTGGCGTTCAGGAGAAGCTCCCTTCATGGACAGTTGACATTCGACCACCAGTCAGTCCAGCAAATGACTCATTGCTTGTGTTTGGCTGAATTGGCTGGACTAATTTTCCCCTTGGCCCACGCAGTTAGTATGGCCTTTTTTGAGTCAGGTCAGTATAAACATATTTTAAAACTTTCAAAGAATTTATCATGACATAAACAGTTATTTAATGAGCTCATTGGAAAATCAAATAATTTATAAGCATGCAATTTATAAGACAATTTATAAGCAAATAATTTATAAGATGGACGAAGCCCAAAATAACTTCAAAATTACCTGTCGAGGTGGTTACAGCAATACTCAGAGATGCTGGAGATAAGAAAAGACAATTGATCAAAACTTGCCAAATGGCAAGAAATAGTTGTATTGTTAACTTATTTTCTTCTCTCTGTCCCTGGAGCATAGAAACCATGCGTGCACGCATGCATGCTCAGTCATGTAACCTGCCAGGTCCTCAGTCCATGGAATTTTCTAGGCAAGAATATTGGAGTGGGTTGCCATTTCTTACTTCAGGGGATCTTCCCAACCCAGGGATCAAACCTGAGTTTCCTGCATTGCAGGTCAATTTTTTTTTTTACCCACTGAGCCTTTGGGGAAGCCTACAGAAACCACAGACTTCATTTATTTAGTCAATAAGTCTTGATTCATTTATCTATTCTGGTAGGCACTGTGCTAAATGCTGGAGTGGGGCAATCAGCAAACTTAGGTATGGCTGCTGCTCCTGCTCTCCAAAACTGCTCTTGTGACAAGTGCTGTGAAGGAGAGCTGCGTGATGCTGTGAGAACCTATGACAGGTGAGCTGGCCTGGCCAGGGAGTACCCTCTCTGCCTTCCTGACCCCTCAAGTCCCCAGGCCTGGTGCAGAATCTGGCCCAGACTAAGACTCTGCTCAAAAGACAACAAGCTGACAATACACCGCCCCCAGAGCTGTCCTAGTCTTGGTCCTGGTGGCATGGCAGAGGCAACCTTACTGTCTCATCTGTCTACATTTGCAGTGGGCAGAGGGCATTACCAGGTGAAGGAGTCACTTCTGCTGAGGTTGGAATGATGCCTGAATACAAAACACAAACAGGAAAGTTAGTCAGTGAATCAGAAAGTTCTTATTCTTTTTCTAATATACACAATTCTGCCTTTCCTATTATCTCATTAACCAGGCTTTGCTGTTGGAAAAATTTAAGTGTGAGAACTAATTGTTTCCCACCCTCTTGAATAAAAGTTTAAGTACCTAAATTAAAAACACACGAGTTGTGTGTTCCCTGTACTACCATGTTTTTACACACACAACAGTCAACCAAAGTGGAAGTACATACTGCAGTCATTTCTCTGTTATCAGACATTGCCCTGAGGTTAAACGTTTATTAGGTGGTTTTAAATCTTTTCTCTTGGCAAAACTCTATTAGCCTTTGCCCTGCTTCATTCTGTACTCCAAGGCCAAATTTGCCTGTTACTGCAGGTGTTTCCTGACTTCCTACTTTTGCATTCCCGTCCCCTATAATGAAAAGGACATCTTTTTTGGGTGTTAGTTCTAAAAGGTCTTATAGGTCTTCACAGAATCGTTCAACTTCAGCTTCTTCAGCGTTACTGGTTGGGGCATAGGCTTGGATTACCGTGATATTGAATGGTTTGCCTTGGAAACGAACAGAGATCATTCTGTCGTTTTTGAGATTGCATCCAAGTACTGCATTTTGGACTCTTCTGTTGACCATGATGGCTACTCCATTTCTTCTAAGGGATTCCTGCCCACAGTAGTAGATATAATGGTCATCTGAGTTAAATTCACTTTATTGACTATGTCAAAGCCTTTGACTGTGTGGATCACAATAAACTGTAGAAAATTCTGAAAGAGATGGGAATACCAGACCACCTGGCCTGCCTCTTGAGAAACCTATATGTAGGTCAGAAAGCAACAGTTAGAACTGGACATGGAACAACAGACTGGTTCCATATAGGAAAAGGAGTATGTCAAAGCTGTATATTGTCACCCTGCTTATTTAATTTATATGCAGAGAACATCATGAGAAATGCTGGGCTGGAAGAAGCACAAGCTGGAATCAGGATTGCCGGAGGAAATATCAATAAACTCAGATATGCAGATGACACCACCCTTATGGCAGAAAGTGAAGAGGAACTAAAAAGCCTCTTGATGAAAATGAAAGGAGAGTGAAAAAGTTGGCTTAAAGCTGAACGTTCAGAAAACTAAGATCATGGCATCCAGTTCCATCACTTCACGGCAAGTAGATGGGGAAACAGTGGAAACAGTGTCAGACTTTATTTTGGGGGGCTCCAAAATCACTGCGGATGGTGATTGCAGCCATGAAATCAAAAGACGCTTACTCCTTGGAAGGAAAGTCATGACCAACCTAGACAGCATATTAAAAAGCAGAGATTACTTTGCCAACAAAGGTCTGTCTAGTCAAGGCCATGGTTTTTCCAGTGGTCACATATGGATGTGAGAGTTGAACTATAAGGTAAGCTGAGCGCCGAAGAATTGATGCTTTCGAACTGTGGTGTTGGAGAAGACTCTTGAGAGTCCCTTGGACTGTAAGGAGATCCAACCAGTCCATCCTAAAGGAGATCAGTCCTGGTGTTCATTGGAAGGAGTGATGCTGAAGCTGAAACTCCAATCCTTTGGCCATCTGATGAGAAGAGCTGACTCACTGGAAAAGACCCTGATGCTGGGAGGGATTGGGGGCAGGAGGAGAAGGGGACAACAGAGGATGAGATGACTGGATGGCATCACCGACTCGATGGATGTGCGTTTGGGTAAACTCCGGCAGTTGGTGATGGACAGGGAGGCTTAGAGTGCTGCGATTCATGGGGTCGCAAAGAGTCGGACACAACTTAGCGACTGAACTGAACTGAACTTAAATCTTTTCTATTCAATGATAAATGACCCCTATGGCCATTTTAGTACCAAAGTCAAATTGCCTGTTGTATTCTGTGTTAATTTTTTTCTACTTTTTGGTTTTCTAATTAAAGTTTATCACTTATCCTATCTCTTCAAGATAAACTGTACATTTCTCTGTGTGTCTTAAATATAGATCTTCTGTTCATGAGAATATTGGAGCCTCTGGCAAAATGGCAAGAGGGATGTTTTGAGCAGATGCAAGGTATTATGTATGGGATGGATGAACAACAAGGCCCTGCTTTCTAGCACAGGGAACCATCCTGTGATAAACTATAATGGAAAAGAATATAAAAGGATGTTTATATGTATGTAACTGAGTCACTAGCTGCACAGCAGAAATTAACACTGTAAATCAATTATCCTTCAATAAATAGTTTTTGGATGGCAAAAATAAAAACCCCACATGAGCTGATATAAATTAAAACTCTCCTGAAAGAAAACAAGTTTCCCTGTCCTCTTAAACAGAAGATACTTGGTCATATTTTAACTTGCGTGATTCTGGCTCATTAAGAAGAAACCATTGCTGTTCAAGGTTGTATTAAGGAGGTGTCTCAAAGGATGCTGAGTTTAGTGGGTACTTTTGCTTCATATTGTGATATTTAGAAAGCCTGGTGACACTGGTTTTCTGAACCCTTCTGTGGCTGTCGTTTAGCATTCCCTGCCCTCAGCACTGTGGCTCTTCTAGGAGGTCTCCCCTCCCAGTCTCTGCATCCCCTCCCTAATCCTTTGTCTCTTATAATACACAGTCAGCAGGGAGATCAGAGAGCCAGTTGTCAATGTGTGTGTAGGGAGTATGAACCATAGACCCTGTGGATCACTCCCAAGTGTATGCAAGTGCTTTACTTGAATTTGGGGACCTCAACTACACTGTATATTTGTCAATTTCTGGATTCTAGTCTATTTTCCAAGGGATTAATTCAGCCAAGTGACCCTTGGGGAAACAGTACTCTTTAGGTAGAATTTCAACACATCAATATCTCTTAACGTTAGAAACAGGACAAATCAGCAAAAACTTGTTACCAGTTGTAAGGACCAAATCTGTGGCTGAAACTGAGGCAGGAACTGTCAAAACAAGCACAGTTTAAAGAAAACTGTAATTAAATGCTGTTCTCGTCAATCATGTTCATCGGTAAAATTTTTAAAAAGAATTACCCTGCTTATAAACTATGCCCCAGTCTTGCTCATATTTGATTATGCTCTGTTCCTATTTGATTCTGCTGTTCTCCTTTTCATTAAGCTAAGGGAAATAAATAGTGGGGGAGATGGTACTTGGGTCTGGGACCCAGGAGATTTGGATTCTAGTCTCTTCTCTGTGTGTAAATAGGCAGGTGACTTTACACAAGTTCCTTTGCATCTCCAAGCTTCAGAGGATGCATCTGAAAAAACGAGTCCATGTACTAGAAGCTTCTGCACCATCTTGTGAGAAAGGCAGACATTTAAAACCCCACCCCTCACTCTTGCTCAAGGAACTGAATCGAAATCTGCACCTTAACAAGATCTCCAGATGATTTATAGACACATTAAAGTTTGAGAGGCACCAAGAATCCCAGTGGAGATGACTCCAGGTCCAGAAATAATTGACACAGGCCAGCAGGAAACTAGACAGACAGCATGTGCCCATAAAGGGAAACCGTTTCCCGCTCTGCCCTGGACAATCGGTGCCCTGTGAAAATTCATGCTTGTATTTCCCAGCCTCTGGCTTCCCCATCAGAGCTTGAAATCTCAACTTTTATATGAAATCTCCTACTTTTAAAATGTGATATTAAAAAGAATGAAATTTCGCATAGGCAAAATTCTGTTGTCTGAAACAAAACCCATCCACAGGTCAAAACTGGTCTGAACAATCTCTAAGATTTCTTCTGACTCTTGTAAAGATATTACACTGTGATGATGCGATATTGAATTTGTCCTTGGCTAAGAGATGTGGTAGCTGATTCTCAAAGATCCAACAAAAAGATAAATCTGTTCCATCATCTGATTTTCCATAAAACGTCCATTTCTACCAAGTTTGGTAGAGGGCTCCAAGACTTTAAACATAGGAACCGTGAGCTACTTACATAACTGTTTACAGTTCAGAGAATATTTGAGTTGAATTGACTTGGGTTGAGATTGTGTTTCTCCAACTTGCTTGGTTGTATAGTATATTGATCAACTCAGGTCCTAAGACGATCCCTAGTGTCCACAAGAGGGAAGTTTACAGAAGGACACATGAGTTGCTCACCTATAGAACCAGGTGGCTCCCAGGAGGTGACAGCACACACCTCCCTCAGGGATGTGATACCAAGCCCCCATCACTGAGAGCTTGCTGAGGTGTCTGCCACTTAATTGTCAGGACAAGAGCCACCCTCCCATTCTGCAGATGATGAAACAGAGGCTCTGAGAGGGAAGGGGGCTTGCCCGGTTGTCACCCAAAGGTTTAAAACTAGAGCCAGAACATAATCCCAGGTTCGCTGGTACCAAATTTTGTGATACTGCATTTCTACTCAAACCTGGAAGGTTTCAGCAGTCAAAGAAGTTTGAGAAACATTGGATTGAGCCAAGTTTAAAGAAGATCCCTTATGGTAGGGCTTGTCAGAACTTTAACAAGTTAATAGACTGAATCTTCAAGAGAAGGGTATTGTGTTTCTCCAACTTACTACGGGCTTCCCTTGTGGCTCAGCTGGTAAAAAAATCCACTTGCAATGTGGGATCCCTGGGTTTGATCCCTGGGTCAGGAAGATCCCCTGAAGAAGCGAAAGGCTACCCACTCCAGTATTGTTGGGCTTCCCTTGTGGCTCAGTTGGTAAAGAATCTGCCTGCAATGCAGGAGACCTGAGTTTGATCCCTGGGTTGGGAAGATCTCCTAGAGAAGGGAAAGGCTACCCACTCCAGTATTCTGGCCTGGAGAATTGCATGGACTGTATAGTCCATGGGGTCACAAAGAGTCAGATACGACTGAGTGACTTTCACTTTCACCTTCAACTTATTTAGCCATGCAAATGCTTTTAATTTTGACCATGCAGCGTGTGGGGTCTTAGTTCCTGGACCGGGGATCAAATCCTTGTCTACTGCAGCAGAAGCGCAGAGTCTTAACCACTGGACCACCAGGGAAGTCCCGTAAATGCTTTTTAAAAATCTGCCTATCATGGGATTGGTGTGCTATAATGTGAAACACACATGGGAGATGTGGGACTCTATTATTTCCTGAAAATGCAGATTAGAGAAATATTTTTGCCTGAGATGCCTGAAGTCCTGTAACTGTTAAAAAAATTAACTCACTGAATTCCCAAATGTGTGAACACTGATGGGAGTATGAACAAAGCTCCTGATTTCTCTAATGTGGCATCAAGGACTGAGAAGCATGTTGAACACACTGTCCTATGTACCGAAGGCCCATAATCAGTCCAATTTACTCCTACATTACTCAAGAAATATATGAATATTTTATGTTAGTTTGATATGACCTTGATGCTTATCTTCATATGAGGTATAAACTTTAACCCTAACCATATGCAAGGCAGTCTATACATATATAATTTATATCACGCAAACAAGAAAATAAAATTACCAGGTGAGGTGATCATTTCTGTGGCTGACACTGAAATGAAAAAAACAAACCAGAAACCAAAATAAGGTAAAATCCAAACAAAAATCCCACCCACTCATAAGAAATTTAGAAGATACTGTTTTATAGGGTTAGCCACAAAATGCATTCGGGTTTTCCCGTTCCAGTTTATGGAAAACCCCAATGCAGTTTATGGCCAATCCAATATTTTAAAGATTAGTACCTCATATATGCAAATTAGATAAAAAATGACCCGAAATGTGATGTTAAAGATAAAGGCTGCTTGGATGAGATTGGAACAGAGACAGGGATGCATGAGGCAGGAAGTGGGAAGCAAACATTTATTGTTGTGGGAACAGTGTGATCTCCCTGGATGGATCAGAAAGCCTGTTTCCTGGATGCAGTAAAAAGAAAACATTTCCTAGAATTGCAAAGTACTAGGAACCTTCCCGGGCTTCCAGGGTGGCTAGTGGCAAAAGAATCCACCAGCAAAGCAGGAGATGCAGGGGACACAGTTTTGATCCCTGGATCAGAGACGATCCCCTGGAGAAGGGGATGGCAACCCACTTCAGCATTCCTGCCTGGAGAATCCCATGGACAGAGGAGCCTGGTGGACTACAGTCCATGGGGTTTCAAAACAGTCGGACACGACTGAAGCAGCTGAGCACGCACACAGGAACCTTCCTCATCCTGACTTGAGGTTTCTAACATTGGTTTCTCATCTTCATCCAACAAACTAGTTTATGACATAGTACTAAGTTGTCTAAATGTTAGGAGAAAGTGGTTCTGTAACACAATAAAGGGTGTTATGAGCCCCAATTCAGTGTTCATTTATTCTTGCTAATGATTTATCACGGCTGAAACACAGACGTGATCTTGAAGCCTCGCACTGGAATGTAAGCACCCTGAGGGCGGGATGGCTGTCTGCTGCTCTCATGATTATATTCACCTAGAATCGTGTCTGGTGAATATAAAGTGCTCAGTGCCTGTGTGCTCAGTGCTGTCCGACTCTTTGCGACCCCATGGACTGTAGCCCCCCAGGCTCCTCTGTTCATGGAATTCTCCAGGCAAGAATACTGGAGTGGGTTGCCATTCACTTCTCTAGGGGATCTTCCCAACTCAGGGATCAAACCCACATCTCGTACATCTCCTGCATTGGCAGGCAGGTTCTTTACCACTAGCACCACCTGGGAAGCCCAAAGTGCTCAGTAAATATCTGTTAAATGAATGGATGGATGAACTAAATCCTATTCTTCTGATCTTTGCTCTATAAAAGTAAGAGAAGCTGGGAAGTGGGTAATTTCATTTCATCTGATTTCCTTTTCTATTTTACATTTCTGTCAGTCTCATATAGTGCATAATTGGGCTGAATTAACAAAAGAAGAAAGGGAAACTATCTCAAATCATTGGGGCCAAAATAAATAGCATGGACACTTTCACAAGGGGCATAGGTGAGAGGACCCCAGTTTTGTTCATGGAAATTTCCCAACACAGCAATACTAAGTCAGCTTTAGCTCACAACAGATCATTTCAAGGCAAAGATTAGGAAGTACAATGAACTACCCCAGTGGGTGGATTACAGAGGGAACCTGGCAATTCCTTGAAGATGGGAGAGACTGGACTCTAAAGTGAACTCAAGGGTGTTACCTCAAGCATTGGGTAGATCAAAAAATGAAGAGAGACTAGGAATGACCCAGAGGCCCACTGGAACAATGTTGAAAAGCGGCCTTGACTTTGTGTTTGGGGGACCCTGGTGGGACTCAAGATTCCTCCTAAGTCATTCGCCTGCCTTGGAGCCCCAAACCATGTGGGGTCGGCCTGCTTGGCAGACGGGGCTCTGCTGCTTGGGGAGGAAGCTGGATCTCAGGGAAGGTCCGGTACCTGTGCAGATGGCCCCGGCGACCTCGTGGGGTCCACAGATGTGGCCAGACAGGCCGAGGTGCCGGCACCGGCTCAGGTGGGCCTATCGCCTGCACACTGCATGTGGTCCAGAGAGATGAGGCCGAAGCCATCGACAAACAGACTGCTCCTCAGGGCTGCCAGCCCAGCTGCCGGCATAGCACCCGGGCAGCCGGCAGGTCCCAGGGGTCATCACACACTGTCCGCCAGGTGCCGTGGTGGTGGATCTCCACATGGCCCTCACACCTGCTCCTGCTGCCGGCCAGCCTCGCCACGGGCAGATCTACAGGAGACCAGGGCCAGGCCAGCTTGAGAAGCTTCCCTCCCTTCTCAAATGAGAGGACTTTCCAGCTAGAGAATCCACCCCAGTTTGCGGGTGTTTTGCATATATTCATGGGGAATGACATGCACAGAGGAAAGAAAAGGACTGCTTTTCTGTATCTGAAATTTAGCACAGACTCTACAAAGGTTTCCTCACTGGGCAGTGTCTTTATGGGAACATGAGCTACCTTGCTGGCTTTGTAGGAGATGTAGTATGCATATGCATACATACTCAGACATGTCCGATTCTTTGCTGTAGCCCACCAGGCTCCTCTGTCCATGGATTTCCCAGGCAAGAACACTGGAGCGGGTTGCCAGTTCCTTCTCCAGGGGATCTTCCCGACCCAGGGATGGAATTAGCATCTCCTGAGTCTCCTGCACTACACGCAGATTCTTTACCACTGAGTCATCAGGAAAGCAACTTTAGGGAGACACACACACCTAAAAACAACCTTCTGGGAGTTTCCCTGGTGGTCCAGGGGCTAAGACTCCATGCTGCCAATGCAGGGGATCAGGGTTCAATCCCTGATCTAGGAATTAGATGCCACAGCTAAGGCATGGCATGGCCAAATAAATAAATTATAAATAAATAAAAATAACCAGCCTTCATCCTCTCTGGGGTGTCATTTCTCTTGTTGTTTCTCTCAAAATTAAACACAGTTCAGCTGAAGGTTTAGGATTCAGACTTTGCTTTTCTAGCCCTGACCTCTCAGAGTATATTGTGAAATTCTCAGGACACAATTGTTTTCACTTTTCTTGACTTTGAAAACTATATTCATTGGAGAATGATGGAGGAAGTCAGGGGTTAGGAGAATGAGTAGCAGAAGAGATGCTGTCATTGCTCAAGAAGGTAAAAGATTTGGCCAAGTGACAATGAACCCTGAATTAAAAGCAGATGAAGTCGATGCTCAGATTCTGAGCCCCAGAGTTTGGGGCTGGTTGGGGGGCTTTCCCTTTGAGAAGGCCCCACCAGAGCCCTGTGTGGGTCCGGGCCTTAATAAGGCCTTTCCATGACTGAGGGCAGGTGGGTTACTTGCTCTCCCTGAAAAGGTCCCTACACCTTCCCTTAATGAGCAGATTTTACTCCATACAGGACTATGAGAATAATACTGGCTACATTTCTCTTGGCCACTAGTGGCGGGACCCCAGCCTTAGAAAAGCAGATACAAAATATAAGAATGGAAACGATACCTATCGGTTGGTAAACATGTGACTGTTCCCCAGGAGTTGAAGTAGCTATGGAGTAGAAAAGAAAAACCGTTCACCATGAGGACACTCCAAACAAGCACAATGAAATTTCACATCCTTCTCAGTGAAGTGAAAGTCTTAGTCGCTCAGTTGTGTCCGACTGAGTGTGCCAGGCTCCTCGGCTGTGGGATCCTCCCGGCAAGAGTACTGGAGTGGGGTGCCATTGCCTTCTCCGGCGATGCAGGAGACCCCGGGTTTATTCCTGTGTCAGGAAGATCCTCTGGAGAAGGGACAGGCTGCCCACTCCAGTGTTGTTGGGCTTTCCTGGCGGCTCAGCTGGTAAAGAACCCAACTGCAATGCGGGAGACCTGGGTTCGATCCTTGGGTCCAGATCTCCAGGGAAGATCTCCTGGAGAAAGCAAAGGCTACCTACTCCAGCATTCTGACCTGGAGAAGTCCATGGACTCTATATAGTCCATGGGGTCGCAAAGAGTCAGACACGACTGAGTGACTTTCACATTCACTTTGGGATCATGCAGATACGGCCACCTAGGACGGGGGCATCTTGTTAGTGCCACAGAATTCCGGGGCAGCTTCCCGGGCCCCAGGTAGGGGTGGTCCCAGGGGAGGAGCCGCTCCTGCCCAGGCCCACCTGCTCCTAGACCTTCTTGTCTCTGGCCTCCCATGGCCTCTGCAGCATGAACCACTGTTCTGGGTCAAGAACTAGTGTCTCAGAGTCTCACTGAAATGCAGCTCTCACATGCGGAAGCAATGACACATCAACATGCTAACACCCAGGACAGCCTCTTCTCTGGGTGCAAAGCAGGGCCCCCAAGGGACTGGGGAGCAGCTTCACAATCTGGGAGGGTGGAAAGGTCAGGAGCTCAGAGCATCAGCGGTTAAGGAAAGTTAAGACTGGGAAGGAAGACCAGCGTGGGGACTCTGCACCAGATGGCTAGTCTGGCTACTACCAATCAACAAGTAAAATGGATGTGAGATCACAAGTACCTGGATTCCCAGCAACTGCGGAATCTGCAGAGATAAAGGAAACAGGAGGATGGATTAATAGAAACCAGGGTGGTAGAGTGGTTCAAAGATCACGGTCTCAGTTTACATGCTGCTCAACAGGCCTGGTAAACAATCATCCTGAAGCATCCAGGGCTGCCTCCTCTGGGTTTTCACAGACAGCTGTGGGCTGTTTCACCTGGCTAAAATCTCTGAGCTAGTGATTCTGACAGAGTTTGCCTTGGCAACCAAAATACCACCACCAACAATAAAATAATTAAAGTTTTTGTACATTTTTGTTTTTTTGTGTGTGTTTAATCACTAAGTCATGTCTGACTCTTTGCAACCCAATGAACCATAGCCCGCCAGGCTCCTCTCCCCATGAGATTTCCCAGGCAAGAATACTGAAGTGGGTTGCTATTTCCTCCTCCTGGGGGTCTTCTGGACCCAGGAATCGAACCCAGATCTCCTGCATTGGCAGGAGGATTCTTTTTGTACATTGACAATGTGCCATATGCTTGACTACATATGCTACATGGAATGTTTCACTTAATCCACCCATCAGCTTTATGAGATAAGTACTATTAGTTTCTCTATTTTACAACTGGTTAATCTTTGAAGACACTCAAGCTGGATGGTGTCCTCCAGTATATTAAACGACTGGCATATCTTTAAGAGTTAGAATAGAAATCTGCCATTTGGAACACGGTGGAAGGTTGAAGGCATGGAGGAATTCCAGACTCAACGTGCTAATTCCAGGCTTGGCCTGGGCAGCCCCGCGCCTGGCCCAGAAGACACCTGTGCTCACCTGAGCAGACGACGCCAGCGTCTTCATGGTGCCCGCAGTTGTGGGTGAACCAGCCGCTGTGAGGGCACTGCGCCAGGGAGGACTCGCTGCCCGTGCAGTTGACATCGTCCAAGAGAATGCTGCCCGCCCCGGGGCTGAATCTGGCCCCCGGGAGGGCAGACACAGCCTGGCCACAGCCAAGCTGCCTGCAGACCACGTGGGCATCCTCGATGGACCAGCTGTCATCACACACGGTGCCCCAGGTATCTGCATGGCAGACTTCCACTCGGCCTTCACACCGGCTTGCCCCATCGGCCAGCCGCAGGCCCAGACCTTGGTGGACAATTCAAACAATGACCTCCATCAAAGCTCATCCAGAGAGGCCACTGGAAAAGCCAGTATCTCTTGGAAATTGGGCACTGACCATGGATGATAACAAATCTACCCCCCTTCATTTTATTTTAATTTCACCTTGGCTATAACTTTTTGTTTTTTCAGCATTACAGCTGGCTAACAAATGGTTTTGCTCCTTAGCCAGCTGCTCCAGAGCTCTGCCTCCCTGCATAGCTGCCCCTTCTTGCTGTGATGTCTTGGTTTCTGGCACTCACAGGGTTTGTTGGGTTTTTTTCATGAGAAGCTATCATGCACACACTAACTGGTGTGTGGACATGTGTGTGTGTGTGTGTGTAAGATTCTCTGAGTGCCTTGTACATACTGATCAAGTGACAAGAACAATAATTTGCATCTGTGTTATCCCCAGGATCAGGTGTCACCACATGCAAAGATGCTCTGGGAAGTATAAAGGGCAGTCATCATAGGCTGCTCCCCACGGTCAAAGGGCAGTGTTGCAAAAAAGAGTCAAGATTGGATATGCTCAGAACACAGCCAAAGGGAGCTCACAGCAGGACTGGGTGGAGATGTGGGGTCAGCTAGGTACTCCCATCCCAGCCTTTCTGGGTGCTGGCTTCCATACTGGTTACCACAAGCCATCCTTGCATCTCACAGCCTCTTTCCTCTCACTTTCCAATCACAGATTTGCTAGGTGAGCCTGGATTTCATCAGCCCTTCCTTCGTTAGCAGTCATGTGTGGGCCTGAGGCTGCGGAGGAAGGTGCTTCCTGCAGGGACATCTCCCATAGTAATGCGGGGGCTTTTCTGACCTAAAACTCTGTGAAAGGGAAGGCAGTTAAAGAAAGTGGAAAAGATTACCTGTTGATGTAGGCACCTCTGTTGGTGCTGGAAAAGATGCTAAGGACAGACAGAAAGCAAAAGAAAAAATTATACAACAACCTCATTAAGTGTCAAACATATTTAACTCTCAGTCAAAGCTTGAGGGGGCAGGGCTCCCTGACTTGTAGATTATCTAGTTTCTAACTTGATTCCCTTCCCAAGTCCTTTCTCTGTGGGGGAGTACACACCAACTGTTGTGTCTGGAAGGGTACAAGCCAACTCATACAAGCTCAAGAAAATAAAAGCATGGAGTCGGGGGGTTGATAGATGAAAAAACAGTAGGGATGTTTTGAAGTCAACAAGCATCCTTTGGGGATCACAGCTATTCAGTATAACCTACTCTAGTGCTCATTAAAGGCTAGGGTTCACTTCTCTTTTTTCTAACTCTTCTCAGCATATTTTATTTTATTCTTAAAGACTATGGAAAAGGAGCTGACCTAATTCAAAATGTGACAATGACTGGGCCAACCAGAGTCAGGGAAAGACTTAAGGGGTGGTGATTTTGGCTCCTTCATTTACAGTTCTGTCAAGCAGAAGGCAATATTCAGAGGCAATTCCCTGCAGGGTGATGGAAGGTGGCGGGGGGTGGGGGGAGAGTGAGAAGACAGGAAGATGGAAGTGGGGGGTAAGAAGATAGCTGGCATCTGACAAGTGAGCCCCACACGGCAAGCACCGCCCCCCTACTCTGCATAGAGAGATCTACTGAACCCCAGCCTGGCTCCACGATACAAATACTATGATCGACCTTCTCATCCTTAGAGGAGAGAACCAAGGCACAAAGGATCAGGGATTTGCTCAGTGTCCCACTGCTGGGGAAGGTGAAGCCAGGGCAGCAAGCCCAGGTCATCTGGACCTTGAATCACCACCCTACCCCTCATGATGACTTCGCCAAGGCAAGTTACAGACACTCAATTCAGAGCAAGGGCAGTTACCTGAAGGTGGGTGGCCCACAGTTGCTGACGGTGTTGAGTAAGGCAGGGAGGCTACAAGAGACGTAAATCAAGAGACACGTAAATCAGATTATGTCCCTTGATTCTTCTTAAACCCAAGGGGGTAGATTGGCTTGTTTGAAGCAGTCAGGTATATCTCTCGTTTGGGGGAGAAACTGTACCCCATCTGGGCATCCGAGAATGGCCCTGAGTTGCCATGGCTACAGTGTCCAGATGTCGTCATACTTCATTTCTGTCCCCTTGCCGGAGCCTGCAGTGTCATTTTTGTGGATTCTGGTGGTGGGCGGGCAGGTAGCAGAGGCCACAGGGCTGGTCGCCTTGTGTGAAGCGCCTGTCTTGCCAGTGGGTTTGGTTTTGTAATTCTCCCTGGGTGTGGGCTTGCCTCCCAGACTAAACATCAGTCTGCAAAGGGCAGAACCATGTTTGTCTCAGGGATATACACCATGTCTCAAGGACTTACACTGGAAGGTCAGCACTGGGAAGGAGCAGATGGGCCCCAGAGTGGGTGGTGGAGCTGGGCCAGGCCCCTCTGCCCCATCCTCACCCCCCGAGTGCCCAGGGCCCTTGCTCCCAACCTTCCTGCCCTGTAAGTCCCCAGACTTGTCCTCTGATGCTACAGCTCCTGCTTTGCTGAGAGCACTGATTCTGCTCTTCACTTCTCTTCTCCGATCAGAAACTTCCAGGCCCTTCACCTCCTGCTTGTTCTTTCCTCCTGTCGCAGGCAGTTGCTGCCAGTCTAGTTGATGAACCAGTTTGCCTCTTGCCAGCCAAAGCCAAAAGGATGTGGAGACAAAGGGGGGCTTTTGACTCCAAATACTGAATTTATCTGCATAGAGTCAACTGGGATACACCTGAGGAGTAAGAATGCTGGGTGAGGAGCTGGGCCCCCAGCTCTGTGACTTTCAGAGCATCCCTGGTTACCTGTGAAATTGGTAGGGGAGAGGATTTGAACTGAAGATACCATTCCCAAGGCATCACTCAGCACTGGTGGGATGCCAGATAATCTGAGGTTATATGACTTCTATTTTCAGAGTCATGCATTCATTGCATTAACATATAAAAGCTTACATTTAGTTCTGTTCTGCTTAAGGATATTTTCAGATGTAGGGG
This sequence comes from Muntiacus reevesi, assembly GCF_963930625.1. Taxonomy (NCBI): domain Eukaryota; kingdom Metazoa; phylum Chordata; class Mammalia; order Artiodactyla; family Cervidae; genus Muntiacus; species Muntiacus reevesi. The sequence goes on along the minus strand of NC_089250.1, from coordinate 164,023,799 downwards.
TTGTGAGTTGGTTAGATAGTTCACTATTTTTAACCATTTTAACTTTGTTTCATTGCTGCTGTATTTATTCTTATGTATTTTCTATTCATGGCAAGTGATCCTGACCCTCCATATGGTGGTAATATAAATTTTCCTTGCAAAATGAATTCACTTAAGTGAAAAGAGAAGAGCTAATATAAAGGAAAGCATTAAGAAAACTCAACTGTGGGTACGTCACATGAAATGCAAGGCTGGATGAATCACAAACTGGAATCAAGACTGCTGGGAGAAATATCAACAACCTCAGATATGCAGATGACACCACTCTAATGGCAGAAAGCGAAGATGAACTAAAGAGTCTCTTTATGAGGGTGAAGAGGAGAGTGAAAAAGCTGGTTTGAGGCTCAACTCAAAAAACTAAGATCATGGCATCTGGTCCCATCACCTTATGGTGAATAGAAGAGGAAAAAAATGGAAACAGTGGCAGATTTTCTTTTTGGGATTCCAAAATCACTGCAGACTGTAACTGCAGCCAAGAAATTAAAAGACACTTGCTCTTGGAAGAAAAGCTATGACAAACCTAGACAGCATATTAAAAAACAGAGACATCACTTTCCCAAGATCTGTATAGTCAAAGCTGTGTTTTTTCTAGTAGTTATGTGCAGATGTGGTGAGAGTTGAACCATAAAGGCCGAGCACCAAGGAATTGATGCTTTTGAATTGTGGTGTTGAAGAAGACTCTTGTGAGTCCCTTGGACTGCAAGGAGACCAAACCAATCTATGTGAAAGGAAATCAATCATCAATATTCATTGGAAGGACTGATGCTGAAGTTGAAACTCCAATACTTTGGCTACCTGATGTAAAGAGCCGACTCACCGGAAGAGACCCCGATGCTGGGAAAGATTGAGGGCAAAAGGAGAAGGGGGTGGCAGAGGATAGGATGATTAGGTACATCACTGAGATGGATATGAATTTGAGCAAACTGCAGGAGACAGTGGAGGACAGAGAAGTCTGTTGTGCTGCAGTCCACGGGGTTGTAAAGAGTCGGACATGGCTTAGTGACTACAACAACCACCGAGGGAAGTAGGTGCGCATGATGGGGACCATGGGCTGAAGCTTGGCAAACAGGGACCATCCAGGACTTCCTCACGGCTCTAAGTACACTTGGGTGAAGACTCATGGAGCAGGAATGTCATTTGCCCACCCTGGGCCCCAGCATCAGGCCCACCTGAGCAGACGACGCCAGCATCCTCGTGGTGGCCACAGTTGTGGGAGAACCAGCCGCCGTGCAGACACTGCCACAGCCTGGCTTCAGTCCCCACACATTTCACGTCGTCCAGGGCGATGGGGCCCAGGCCTCGGCCGAATCTTGCCCTCCCGGGGGCTGACACTGCTCCGCCACAGCTCAGCTGCCGGCACACCACCTCGGCGTCCTGCAGGTCCCAGCCGTCGTCACACACGGTCCCCCAGCTGCCGTTGAAGTGCAGCTCCACGCGGCCCTCGCAGGGCTGGCTTCCATTGGCCAGCCTGAGCACCACATCTAGGAAACAGACACGCTCAGGTCACTGCTCTGCCTTCGAGGAAGTTCTGTGTATCTCCTCTGAGCTGACAAGCTTCCCAGGGCTCCCTTCTCATTCTGGGAAGGGACTGAGGTGGGCTAAAGAGCCTACAAAGGTACTTTGGGTTTCATCGTTCAGGTCAACGTGATTTGGGGTGTTGTATGCTTTATCAGGGCTTCCCATGTGATTCAGTGGTGAGGAAATCCACCTGTGATGCAGGAGACACAGGTTGGATCCCTGGGTTGGGAAGATCTCCTGGAGGAGGAAATGGCAACCCACTCCAGTATTCTTGACAGAAATTCTATGGGCAAAGGAGCTTGGTGGGCTACAGTCTATGAGTTTGCAAAAGAGTTGGACACAACTTAATGACATAACAAAACAACAACAACATCTTTTCTAAAACTCTTCCCCAGACAGGACTGCCTGCTCACAGAGACCAAAGGAGGTCCCCAAGCTCCCTGTGTGATGTGGGAAGCACCAAGCTTGGGGACCCTGGCTGTCGTTGCCCTAATCAGGACCCACATTGTCTAGGCAGGCATTCTGAGTGCCAAGACTTGGGGACAGCATCAGCCATGCACTCTCTCACCCGAGGTCACATGCTCTATCGTCAGAAGATATATGTGGATGTGTGGTTTCATGGCAGTGCTGGGTGTTCAACCACTTTCTCTAGCCAGATCTGGAGGGTAAACTAAGGTGCTCGGGACCCCTTCCCCCAGTCACAGAGTTGGTTACCCGCCCTCCCTGTCATTACCAAGCAGGGCCAGGGGCTAAGATGATCCAAGAACCTACCAGTGTTGTTCTCGTCTTGCAGGAGAGCCTCGTAGGATGCAGAAAAGCCAACATTGGTGACAATGGCGTCGCTTTGGAAGACCACGGTCAGACGATTTGCTGAGGAGGTAAATACTGGGGTTGTGCCAGAACAGAACCTCCCCAGCGAAAAAGATTTGCTTTGTGGGCCATCAAAGATTTCAATGAAGTCATATGGACAGCTGTAGAAGTTTTCCAATCTGTGAAATCATGACAGAGTTCAGATCTAGCCACTGACTTTCTCCTAGGAGGCACTGCCAAGATTGTTCTGGGAAGGGCTCTAGAAAAGCTGCCTGAAACCTACATCTCTTCAAACAGGATGAAGGAAGCCATAATCCCATTGGTGCAGGCAGTGCATATCTTCCCAACTCTAAAAATCTTCTAATTTTTTGAAGTTTTCATTCAATTGTTTTTTCTGAATATGCACTATAAGCATAAGAAATACAATTTAAGTGGTATTGGTGGGCACATGGTTAAATGTAACTTTTCTTCCAGCTCTGACTAGTCCCCTTCCCACAAGCAGCTACAATGAACAGTTTCTATTTGTTTCCTTCCAGAGATGGTTTATGCATAGTATCAGTCCCTGTACTACTGGCTACGATCTTACAGATCATTCCATAGCAATACACCCTATGTGTGAGACAGCAATCAAGATTGCTGGGAGAAATATCAATAACCTGAGACATGCAGATGACATCACCTTTATGGCAGAAAGTGAAGAGGAACTAAAGAGCCTCTTGATGAAAGTGAAAGAGGAGAGTGAAAAGGCTGGCTTAAAATCCAGTCCCATCATTTCATGTCAAATAGATGGGGAAACAATGGAAACAGTGACAGATTTTTTCTTGGGCTCCAAAATCACTGTAGATGGTGACTGCAGCCATGAAATTAAAAGACACTTGCTCCTTGGAAGAAAAGCTATGACAAACCTAGATAGCATATTAAAAGGCAGAGACATTACTTTGCCAACAAAGGTTTGTCTAGTCAAAGCTATGGTTTTTCCACTAGTCATGAATAGATGTGAGAGTTGGACCATAAAGAAAGCTGAGCATTAAAGAACTGATGCTTTTGAACTGTGGTGTTGGAGAAGATTCTTGAGAGTCCCTTGGACTGCAAGGAGATCAAATCAGTCACTCCTAAAGGAAATCAACCCTGAATATACATTGGAAGGACTGATGATGAAGCTGAAGCTCCAGTACTTTGGCCACCTGATGTGAAGAACTGACTCATTGGAAAAGACCCTGATGCTGGGAAAGATTGAAGGAAGGAAGAGAAGGGGACGACAGAGGATGAGATGGTTGGATGGTATCATCGACTCGATGGACATGAATCTGAGCAAGCTCCGGGAGTTGGTGATGGACAGGGAGACCTGGCGTGCTGCAGTCCATGGGGTCACAAAGAGTCGGACACGACTGAGCTGAATTGTGTGACAGCAATAGATAGATGTACCAAAATCTATTTAACTGACCCCCTGGTGGGCAATAAGACTGCTTCCAACTTAGCACTACTGTAAGAATGCAGCCAGTATTTTTTCTCAGTGCACATGAGATTTTATCTGTGGACCAACTTCCTGGAACTGGAATTGCTGGGTTAAAAGATCTATGTGTTTAAATTTTGATCTGGGGACTTCCTTGGTGGTCTAGCAGTTAAGAATCCAGCTGCCAATGCAGGGGACCCGAGTTTGATCCCTGGTCTGGGAAGACCTCACAAACCGAGGGGCAACTTAACCCGTGCACCATAACTCCTCGAACCTGTGTGCCCTAGAGCCTGTGCTCCACAACAAGAGAGGCCACCACTGGGAGAAGCCCACACGTTGCAACGAAGAGTAGCCCCTACTCGCTGCAACTGGAGGAAAGTCCACACAGCAGCGAAGATCCAGCACTGCCAAAATGAATAAATAAATAAAATTTAAAAAAAATTTTTTGATCAGTATTACTGGATGGGTCTCCAAGGCCTTCCTTACTGTTGAGAACTAAATACGAAAGCTGGATTTTTTGGCGAGGGTTGGGTGGGGGTAGTGGTGGTAGCAGGCAGTACAATCAAGTAAAGAGGAGAGTAAAAGCAGGAGCTATTTACTCACTTTATCACTTCGAATGTAAGTTTGACACGCGCCCTGCTATCCACTTGTATGTCCCAGGCACACACCACATTTGTGGGGTATTTTTTAGGATACCAGGGGCTGGAGAAAGAGCCCGAGTTACTTGTCAGCAAACCACCACAATGGATATTTTCATCTGCAAGAAAGAGTGAAGAAACCCCATGAGAAGGAGGCACCGACTTTTGCTGATGTCTTTAGAGGAACCAAGAGGGGATGGGAACAGAATAAGGAGAACTGGTTCTAGAGCTGCTTTTGCTTGTAACTATTAAAAAAAAATAGCTTTGGAGGCTCTTGGAGTTTCCCAAGTTGCTCTTTGTTAGATAAGATCATTACCTGTGTCCTCTCAAGCTTACAGTGTGTGTGTGTTTTCTTTGCCACATGTACCATACGTGGGATCTTAACTCCCCGACCAGGTATTGAACCCTGATTGGAACCGTGGAGTCTTAACCACCGGACCGCCAGGGACGTCCCAAGTTTATAGTGTTTTTGTGAGGAGAAATGATCAGGACATAAGGTTGAGAGGGCTTTACGAACCCACATGCGCTGACAGGTCTGAGCGTGTGTTTTAATGAAAACGGAGCAAAGATGATCCAAGCCAAGGGCTCCCTGCTCAGTGCAACGTGCCTCTGTCCTCACAGAACAGCTGTGTTAGGAGACCCTTTGTTGCATTATGTCCAAACCCTAGCTGACATCAAGACTGCGGTTACTAAAAGCATCCACTTTGTGGCTGAAATACTGGATTTGAAGTGGCTTTTCTAAAGGGTTCTCTCTGTTGGAGCTTCTTATATGTAAAAGGAAGCTACAGCATTCATCCAGTTGCTTCAAGTGCTGCAACTGAAAACAAAGCGCACGTAAAATCACGAGAAGCCTTTAATACAGCTGAAGTACCTGTAGCGGAGCTGTCATCAGTCGAGCCTGTGAAAATACAGAGAAAAAAAAATGATACTGTAAGTAAAGACTTTTATTCAGAAAACTCCTTTAAAGTACTCAAAAATATCCACGTGCAGATTTGTGACAGCTCTGCGCGGTAGTGGACAGAGATGCGCCGATGCTACGAGAGGCTGGGTGCCTGGACAAGTCTGCAGACAGTGTAGCTCGATACGACTTGCCGAGGCCTGACCCTGGGTTTCTGTTTCCTTGCTCTGCACGTAACTATTGCATGATCACCACTGCAGGCAGTTACCAACCCCACCCCGACCGTGACTCCACCCCACTGCGTGCGGACACAGATTCAGGAAACCCCAGTGACCAGAGACTGCATTTCTGGTGGATCTGAATTCTCCTTCCCTTCTACCTCTTTCTCTCCTCACCCTCTGCTGCCCCCCTGGCCCCAAGCCCCACCATTTTGCCAATGCTAAAGGACTGCATAAGTGAAAGTGAAAGTGAAGTCGCTCAGTCATGTCCGACTCTTTGCGACCCCGTGGACTATAGCCTACCAGGCTCCTCTGTCCATGGAATTTTTCAGGCAAGAATACTGGAGTGGGTTGCCATTTCATTTTCCAGGAGATCTTCCTGACCCAGGGATTGAACGCGGGTCTTCTGCATTATAGGCAGACGCTTTACCGTCTGAACCACCAGGGAAAGACTAATGGACTGCATGGCTCTTGTTAATTAACAAGAAATAATTTAATCAGATGGTGTCCCAATTACAGGATTAAAAAGTAGCTAGGATTCACACATACCAGGGACCTGGCAATGGGTTAAAATGTTTGGAAGTTGGTCCTACTTTTGGGTTGCCATCAATATCTACTCCAAGACAGAAGAGAGAATAAGAGATGAATTGAGTAAGACAGTCACACAAAAGGAAATCAGGTTTTTTAAAATTAATTTAAAATTAAAATTTCTATTTCTTTTATTTGCTTTTTTTTTTTTTTAGCAAACATTCTGTTCTGGGCAGCTAGGAGTATAGCACTAAATCCCACTGCTAGGAAAGGCTGAAGGCAAAAGGAGAAGAGGGCAGCAGAGGATGAGATGGTGAGACAGCATCACTGACTCAGTGGACACGCTGTTGTTCAGTCGCTAGGTTGGGTTTGACTCTTCGACTCCATGGACTGCAGCATGCCAGGCTTCCCTGTCCTGGAGCTTGCTCAAACTCATGTCCATTGAGTCAGTGATGCCATCCAGTCATCTCATCCTCTGTTGTCCCCTTCTTCCCTTGCCTCCATTCTTTCCCAGCACCAGGTGGTGATATAACCCTCTATTTAACAATTGCAGCTTTCTTTAAAACATATGAGTGATCTATGATGACTATTTATTTTTTTGTCACACAGCAGGTGGGATCTTAGTTCCCTAACTAGGGATCGAACCTACACCCCTGGCACTGGAAGCATGGAGCCTTAACCACTGGACCCCAAGGGAAGTCCCTCACCACAGCTTTTAGGGTGGGATTTTGAGCATTTTCAGGCTTCCCTTGTGGCTCAGGTGGTAAAGAATCTGCCTGCAGTGCGGGAGACCTGGATTCGATCCCTGGGTTGGGAAGATGCCCTGGAGAAGGGAAAGGCTACCCACTCCAGTATTCTGGCCTGGAGAATTCCATGGACTGTATAGTCCAAGGGGTCACAAAGAGTCAGACACAACTGAGTGACTTTCACTTCACTTGAGCATTTTACAAACACAACGATTTAAGAGAAAGCAAACTACCTCTTCAGCAAATTGACCTAAAAAGACGGCTTGGAGCCCATGGCTCCAATTACTCCCAAGTCACCCCGCTCCCCAGAGGCTGCTGGGTGAGATGCCCCCAGCAAGGTGTGCCGTGTCCCCGGGGGCTCACCTGAGCAGACGACACCCGCGTCCTCGTGGTGCCCGCAGTTGTGGGAGAACCAGCCGCTGTGTGTGCACTGCCACACCCTGGCCTCACTCCCCGCGCACTGCACGTTGTCCAGGATGATGGGGCCGGTGCCTCCCCCGAAGTGGCTCTGCTTCGGGGCCGACAAGGCCTCGCCGCAGCCGAGCTGCCGGCACACGACCCTGGCGTCCGTCAGGTCCCAGCTGTCGTCGCACACGGTGCCCCAGGTGCCGTTGTAGGAGACCTCCACCCGACCCTCACATCTGTGACTGCCGTCCCCCAGCCTCAGGGACTCACCTGGGGACGGGAAAGCAGAGTCTCCTGAGCTGCGGGGCTGTGCCCCATCTCTCTGGAAACTTCTGCCCAGGAGAGGATCTCTGACATCCTCCTATGGGCACCTTTCTGCATATTCAGCTGCTGGACTCTAGGTAGGGAGACCCTATGTCCTGATATGCCAGGAATTGTTCAGCCGCTAAGTTGCCTCCAATTCTGTGACCTCATGGACTGCAGCATGCCAGGCTCCTCTACTATCTTGCAGAATTTGCTCAGATTCATGTCCACTGAGTTGGTGTTGCTATCTAACTATCTCATCCTCTGCCACCCCTTTCTCCTTTTGCCTTCAATCTTTCCCAGCATCAGGATCTTTTCCAATCAGTTGGCTCTTTGCATCAGGTGGCCAAAGTATTGGAGCTTCCACTTCTGCATCAGTCCTTCCAGTGAATATTCAGGACTGATCTCCTTTAGGATGGACTGGTTGGATTTCCTTGCTGTCCAAGGGACTTTCAAGCATCTTCTCCAGCACCACAATTCAAAAGCATCAACTCCTCTGTACTCAGCCTTCAACCAACTCTCACATCTGAACATGAATACTGGAAAAGCCATTGCTTTGTCTCTATGGATGGACCTTTGTTGGCAAAGTAATGTCTCTGCTTCTTAATAGGCTGTCTAGGTTTGTCATAGCTTCCTGGTTTATGACTGGGGTAGGTCAATTAGTGCCTGGTGAATCTGCCTGCAGTGTGGGAGACCTGGGTTGGATCCCTGGGTTGGGAAGATCCCTTGGGGAAGGAAATGGCAACCCACTCCAGTATTCTTGCCTGGAGAATCCCATTGACAGAGGAGCCTGGCGGGCTACAGTCCATGGGGTCACAAAGAGTCAGACACGACTGAGTGACTAACACTACTACTGCAATTATTTCGGAGTCCTTTTTATAGTCTCCAAAGTCCCCTGACTGAGGGATAAGTTGCACAGTCACCCTAAGTATTATCCACTGACAGCTCTGTAATGGTCTTCCTATCTTGTATGGGAAGTATTCTGGATGGTTTCTGCATTGAACTCATCTGTAATTTGGGATGGTTTTGTTCTAGAAGGATCTGCTCTACTGAGCTTCTGCTTCCTTTGGAGGAGGAGGAGACTGTTGTCATGGGCCCTCCCTCAACACAACGGCCATGGCAAGACGTGAGACCTGGCTCTCTATTTCTTTAAGGGGACGTCTTGGTGGAGGAAGATGACAGTGTGGGGCAGAGCAGGGGCAGGGGTGGGCTGGGGGCTGTCAGTGTCAGAGTGATGTCACTCAGATGTCAGTAATGTGGGCGGGACCCACAGGTCAGATTTACAAAAGCATCTCCTTTCTTAAAGGGAAAGGGTGCACATTAGACCTGACATCCCTCTGAAGTCCGCGTTAGGATACCCACCGCTTTCCCTTTCGTCCTGCCGGACGGCGCTGTACAGGGCGTAGAACCCCGTGTTGGTGATCCTGGCGTTGCTCCTGAACACCGCGGTCAGGATGTTTGAAGAAGAGTGGAATGTGAGCTCAGTTCCAGCACAGAATCTGCCCAAGGAGAGCGAGGCAACCTGCTGTCCATCAAACACCTCGATGAAGTCGTAAGGGCACCCATAGACGTCCTCTAATCTGAGGAGGTGAAGGCAGAGTTAAGCTCCCCAAGGCAATCTGCCGCAATGTTATACATAAATAAAGTCAAATATTGCTTCACACCCAGCCAGGAACTGCAGTCACCCTTGCATCTCCTTCCAGCCACACATCTCCCTCATGGACTTGACCCCTCTGATGCTGCCTGGGTCTACTCTTTTGTCCCGCTCCCTGTTGAGACTTGTCCAGTTCAGTCAGCCTCTTGTCTGTCCTCGTCTATTTCAGCTCCCCCCATCAAGGGGATGAACTGATGAATGAATAAACTGAGGCTATTTAATATGCAAAAGAAAAGTTTTAGTAGGGACAGGATAGAAATTCTCAGAGGGAAGAGGAAGATGATCTGTTGTGTATAGCACCAGGCAGAAGAATAAAGGTCAGAAAGGTAATGACGATGAATAGACTGGGGTTCAGCCAGAGGAAGAGGCTGTGTCCTCATGTGGGGTCCTCATGTGTGGGTCACCCCAGCTGAGGCTCCCTCCATGATGGCGTCAGGGATGCTCATGGGGTCTTCTCCGAGTGCACGGGAAGTTGAGCTCAGTGATTAAAACTCCTTAAGTGATACTGGAGCCTATTATACAGAGTGAAGTAAGTCAGAAAGAAAAACACAAATACAGTATATTAACGCATATATATGGAATTTAGAAAGATGATAACAACAATTGGACTATAAAGAAAGCTGAGCACTGAAGAATTGATGCTTTTGAACTGTGGTGTTGGAGAAAACTGTTGAGAGTCCCTTGGACAGCAAGGAGATCCAACCAGTCCATCCTAAAGGAAATCAGTCCTGAATGTTCATTGGAAGGACTGATGCTGAAGCTGAAACTCCAATACTTTGGCCACCTGATGTGAAGAACTGACTCATTGGAAAAGACCCTGATGCTGGGAAAGATTAAAGGTGGGAGGAGAAGGGGATGACAGAGGATGAGATGGTTCGATGGCATCACCAACTCAGTGGACATGAGTATGATTAAACTCCAGGAGTTGGTGATGGACAGGGAGGCCTGGCATGCTGCAGTCCATGGGGTCAAAAAGAGTCGGACACGACTGAGTGACTGAACTGAACTGAATGGTGACCTTTTGTGAGACAGCAAAAGAGACACAGATATAAAGAACAGACTTTTGAACTCTGTGGGAGAAGGTGACGGTGGGATGATTTGAGAGAATAGCACTGAAACATGTATATTATCATATGTGAAATAGATTACCAGTCCAAGTTCGATGCATAAAACAGGGCACTCAAAGCTGGTGCACTGGGACAACCCAGAAGGATGGGATGGGGAAGGAGGTGGGAGGCGGTTCGGGATGGGGGACCCACGTACACCTGAGGCTGATTCATGTCAATGCACGGCAAAAACCACCACAATATTGTAAAGTAATTAGCCTCCAATTAAAATAAATAAATTAATTTAAAAAATAAATAAAATGCAATCTGAAAAAAATAAATTTTTTTAAAAACTCCTTAAGCTCAGATGACCAGACCAATTTTCACCTAATATGTGAAAGGATTTGTTAGATGTTGCTGTAGGCAGAAGGTTTGTGTCCCCTCAGAATTGATCTGTTGAAACTTAACCCTCAATAGTAATAGTCTTAGGAGGTGGGGCCTTTGAGAAGTGACTAGGTTGTTAGGGCAGAGCCCTCAAGACAGGATTAGTGCCCTTAGAAAGAGGCTGAGAAAGCTCCTGGTCCCCTCACTCATGTGAGGTCATAGTGAAAAACAGCCATCTGTGAGCCTGGGAGCAAGTCCTCACTAGACACTGAAGCAGCTGGTATACGTATCTTGGAGTTGCCAGCCTGCAGAACTGTCAGAAATAAACTTCCATTGTTATTAAGACACCAAGTCTATTATATTTTTGTTCTTCACGTCATGTCATCTAGCTACTCAATGGTGTCCAATTTATGCAACTTCATGGTCTGCCAGGCTCCTCTGTCCGTGGAATTCTCCAGGCAAGAATACTGGAGTGGGTAGACTTTCCCTTCTCCAGGGGATCTTCCCAATCTAGGAATTGAACTCGGGTCTCCCACATTGCAGGTAGATTCTTTACCATCTGAGCACCAGGGAAGCCCAAAAGATAGTCAGGTCCCACAGAGATTTGAACTTGGATCACTGGATTCAAAGTCCAGAGTGCTAACCATTACACCATGGGGCCACTACAGGAAATAAACTTCTGCTGTTTATTAAGATGCCTAGTTTACTAAATTTTTGTTATAGCAGCTAATGACTCAGGCACCTGGAAAGGCAACCTCCTGGGGAAAGCACGGATTCAAATCCAATCCGGCCCTTGAAGCAGAAAAAGACACAGTTGCTTACTTCAGGCTGGGGATCGTCAGCTCTACACGGAACTTCTCGGCCAGGTGGATCACCCAGACACACTCCACGTCAGTGGGGTAGTTGGTTGGGTACCGGGGACTGGAGAAGGATCCGGACAGACTTGAAATGATGCCCCCACAGGAGCTACTTCCTCCTGTGAAAACGGGATGAAGAGACCCGTGGCTGGAGTGTTCAGACATGTACCGTACCTTTTCCCAGGTATAGACTCCAGAGTCCCACCAAACTCAAGAGTCAATCACAAAATGGGAGGGGATCATGCTAGTGTAGACATAGCCATGGCTTGGGTGGAGTGTGGTCATACACCCAAGGAGGGGGTGAGGGTGGCAGAAAGATGTGTGATGGGTAGGAAGGACCCTAAGATTGTAGGTGAGGCTGGAAATGGATTGGATATATGGCCGCTGTGGAGTGTCAAGGACACGTCATTGATCCTGTCCCAGCTTCCTGTCAAGCAAATCAGCTCAACTGAGATGCAGACAATCCACCCATTTGGGAGGGCTCCATCCCTCACTTCCTTTCCCTCGTGCAGCCAGGACATAGGATGTATATTCTACTCTTATGAATTATCACCACAATTCTAAATCATAAAAGTAGAAGACATGGTTGTATGGCATCACTGACTCAATGAACATGAGTTTGAGCAAACTCCAGGAGACAGTGAAAAAACAGGGAAGCCTGGCATGCTGCAGTCCATTGGATCGAAAAGAGTCAGACACGACTTAGCGACTCAACAACAACAAATCATCATTCTATCCTTTATGGGTTATACTTTCAGTGCAAGAAGAGTTACCTGGTGGGACAGGCGCTTGGGGAACAGCAGCTGCAAAAATTAAAACCAAAGAAAATCAGGAAAGAGCTTCGTTCGATGACATCACCTTCTACTTAAGTGCAAATGAATGAAGCTGCTACTAGTCTTAATACATGGTATGGACACACTCATTCCTCTTTGCTCCCCAACCTGAGATGTAGCTTCTCCTCTTCTTTTGGTGATTTACCATGAAATCACAGACAACGCAATCATGTGATTTGTTTTCTCTTCTGCGCTGGGTCTACCAACTCAAGGGCTGTCCTGAGAGTGACCAGTCATGGGGCATCACCCACAGTCAGAGCACCAGGCTTGTGAGCATGCCACTGTCCCTGCAGATATTTATCAGGTGCCAAAATGCCGAGGGACCAAACCTGGGAAGCTGAGAGCCATGGTGAGGAAAGGCAGGTTGGACAAGGAGTCCAAGTAAGTAAGACGGGCCCCTTCCCACGGGCCCACCTCTGCAACCCACCCCAGAAGGGCGGCTTACAAGGGATGGTGACTTGCACCTGGGATGCCCTCAGGACCTGGACTGGAGGTAAAGAGGCCTCCACCAAGTGTCCTTCCACGTGTGTCGTAGCGGTGCCAGCCCAGGATTGGGGCAGCTGCTGGCCACCTTGCCTGGCCCCCAAACACTATGAGGTGTACCCCTGACCTTCCTCAACCCAGGCTCTCTTGGAGGGCAGAGGGTGCCCGCAGTCACTGGGTAAGGCTGGGAGGAGGCTGGATGGGGCCCAGGGTGCCAGTGATCAGGGAAGCCGGCAGGTAAGAACTTGTTCTGCAGAGGCTGCTGGGTGCCAGATGCTCTGATACAGCTGGAATCTCCAGTGTGGGGGGGTGCGGATCACAAGGACTTTGAGTAGGTTACCTGAAGAACGTGTACCTTCCTCTATGCCTGTTATGCTGGCTAAGCCAGGAGGCTCCCAGAGGAGCCCCAGCTGTTTTTGCTTCTTGTCCCCAATCTGCTCTTGACCCGCTGGGAGAATTCGACATTCAGTGCATCTTTGTTTACCTGCACACTTTCATTCTCTAACTCATATTCTTGAGAGGTAGACCTTCCCACCTCCTCCCCTCCAGATCAACCCTCTGCTTGGCCACTGCAATGGACCATCTCTTTCAGTCCCTCCTGCCCCTCCCTGATCCGTTCTCCAGAGAGGAGAGTGTCAGATGCTTTTTCATTTGGGCAACGTGACTCAGCTTCTCGTCCAAGCCGCTGGCTCTCAGCCTTGGCCACACACTGGAATTACACAGGAAGTTTTAAATATCGTTGATGACTGGGTGTGACCCAGAGGTTCTGATGTGACTGGTCTGGCATGCAGCTTGAGTATCATAAAATTTTAAAGCTCCCTGGGTGATTCCAGTGTCTAGGTCACTGTCCACCTGTGTCTGGATGCTGAAAGAGGTTGTGCATGTTACTTGCTCAGTTGTGTCTGATTCTTTGCGACCTCAAGGACTGTAGCCCCCCAGGCTCCTCTCTCCATGGAATTCTCCAGGCAAGAATACTGGAGTAGGTTGCCATTCCCTTCTCCAGGGGATCTTCCAGATCCAGGGATCGAACCTGGATCTCCCTGAAAGAGGTTAGATTTCTTATCTACTTTGCAGAGATATTGGAAATGCAGGGTTAGACATACCTGGGGGTGCAGGAGTCACGTCTGGAGCCCAGTACCCTGCATCTGCATGCATTAAAAAAAGATAGTTAAATTATATCAGGACAACTGGTGGTTTTCCAGTGTGGGCAGGTCCTAAGCAGGCAGGCTTCCTGATACACAAGCAAGAAAGGGCATGTTTAGTAAACAGCTCCAGACCTGAGAGGAGCTGCAGAAGACACGACCTGACAATTATGTGGCCCTGGATGTGTGTTCCCAAGAGAGCCCAGCTCTTGGCATTCTCTGTTAGCCTGGCTGAAGGGACACCTTCTGCCAGGGCACCAGCCCTGCCCTGTGCACACCTTCCACCATCCCATAACTGCTGAAAGATCGGAAAAAGCCTGCCCCTGGAGGAGAGGGAGAGGTATCTGAGCAGACGACGCCAGCATCCTCATGATGACCACAGCTGTGGTTGACCAGCCGGAACTGGGGCACTGGCCAAGGCAGCTCTCGTTCCCCGAACACTGGAAGCTGTCCAGGAGGGTGTCTCCAGAGCCCGGGCCCAAGTGGGCCTTTCCCAGGGCAGCGATGGCCCAACCACACCCCAGCTGCCAGCACATGACCCCGGCTTCTTTCAGGTCCCGTAGGTCATCACACACGGTGCCCCAGGCTCCCTGGTGCAGGATTTCCACGCATCCAGAGCACCGCCCAGAACCGCCCACCAGCCGCAGCTCTGGCTCATCTTCTAAACCTTTGAGTTTAGGTAGTTTTAAATAGGAAGGATTTCTAGCTTCTATATTTGTAGCTAAGTCAAATAAATGCAAGAATGAAGCCTTATTAAGGCTGTCTTGAGTCTGTAATACATGAGACAGAGGTGGGTTTAGATTCCAGCTCTCCTGCTCCCTCGTTGTGTGTCCCTTTGATAAATTATCTCCCTGGGCCTCAGTTTCCTCATCTGTAAAATGGGGTGCCAAGTCAACAAGAGCATGCACATGAAGCACAGCCCTCAGCCCCGATACACCTTGGGTCCTGCAGATCTTGCCACGTGGTTGTCTGGGTCACAAAGTTGGGATCCTGGGGCGATGGGTTCCCGGCTGCTTCTCTGGGCATGTCCTGGACAAGTGTTTGGATAAGTGTAGATTTAATCCCCTGAAGGCACCTGGCCACAAGGCTGTCTATGACTCCATAAAGCCCAAAGGGACCTGCTGTTTTTGGGCTGACAGGCTACAGCCAGCTGGAATCACCTGCAGTCCCCTGGAGACACCTGGGGACATTCTTCCCTTACTGTGCTCACAGGCTCTGCCTTCTCTCAGTTTCTTGGACATGTCCAACTCTTTCCTCCCTGAGAGCCCGTGCATGCTCTTCTCTCCGCCTGGAATGCCCCTGTACATCACTCCTCACATATGGCCTCCTTAGCAAGGCCGACCATCCCCTTTCAGCCCACAGAAGCAGCTCCTCCGTCTCACGTGACTCTGTGTTCCCAACCTTGTCACCACCCTCACATCATCTTGTTTATCTGCTTGTTTGTTGTGTCTTGATCCTCCCCCACTCACCCATACTCGCCCTACTGTAAACTGCAGGGGGGAGGGCACTGTACTGTTGGCTGCGTCCCCAGAACTTCTGCCTGGGGCTGGCACATAGAAGGACCTTAGTGAATATTATTGGATGAATAAATGATGATCCTGAGTCAATGAATGGTCTGGACTTCAACTCCTGGACTTTACTTAGCCTCCCCAAGGCAAGATCGCACACATGCCTTTGGAAAGTCAAATATTTAAGGAATTCCCTCATTCAGAAACACCCTTCCCCCCACCAGCCTCAAAATACAAACTGGAAGTTTCTACCTGAATTCCTAGTGACCTGAGTTACTGTGGCCCCACAACTGTCAGGTAAGTATTTTTTTGGGTGCAAACTGGACCTGGCTCTGGAATGATGAGCCATAGGGTCTGTCCATTAAGGAGTCCCCAAGCCTCTTATGTGGTGAGTCTAGGGTTCAAAGGAGGCAAAGTGAGCCAGCTGGTGGAGGGAGGAGAATTCTTGAAAGTCTGACTTTTACTTTTCAGCACGCTGGACAGTACCAGGTCCCGGCGGAGGGCTGTGACGAGGCAGCCCTGGAGAGCTGCCTGCCCATTCACATACAGGTTGCACATGTGTTCAGTAGCTCAGTCGTGGCTGACTCTTTGCGACCCCATGGCCTGTAGCCCTCCAGGCTCCTCTGTCCATGAAATTTTCCAGGCAAGAATACTGGAGTGGGTTGCCATTTCCTCCTCCAGGGAATCTTCCTGACTCAGGGATAGAATCTGCATCTCCTGCATTGGCAGGTAGGTTCTTTACCACTAGCGCCACCTGGGAAGCCCATCACTGCTTTATTTCAACTGCCCACGAGGCCCTCTTAGTGGAAAAAGCTAGCAGTGATACAGCAGGGCCTTTCTGGCTAATTGTAGGGGAGCTTTTAAGACTGAAGCCATGCTTCTGCTAATAGGAGGATCCCTTAAATTAGAAAACTATTCTGTTTTTTTTTTTTTTTTCAAGGCCAAAAGCCTTCTTGAAGCTTCCTACCTGACTCTCTTCTGCCCTGGGGAATCGCATTAAACAGAGCATAAAAGCCAGTGTTGGTGATCATGGAATCACTTCGGAACACCACAGTCAGGATGTCAGAGGAGGAGAAAAACATCACAGCTGCTGAGGCACAGAACTTCCCCATGGAGAGTGAGGCGATCCTGGGGCCGTCGAAGATTTCGACTGAGTCGTACGGGCATCCAAGGATATCTTCCAGTCTAGGGGAATCACAGCAGAGGCTTAGCAGCTGGTTAGGCCTTCCTAGACGTTTTTTTTTTTTTTTCTTTTTTTTCCCAATTGCTTACTTAGGCTTATTTTTATTTATTTATTTTTTGGTTGGGCTATGTGACATGCTGGATCTCAGTTCCCCCGATCAGGGATCAAATCTGTGCCCCCTGCCATGGAAGCAGATTCTTAACCACTGGACCACAAGGGAAGTCCCAGGGCTTCCTAGATCTTAAAGCTTGAAAATTATGATGCACACAGAATTAACTATTTGGATTATACTTTGAATTGCATAGTAATACATAAAATATCAATTAACATTTTCAGATCCTTATTAGCAAAACTCCTTTTATCTCTTTCTGAAGAATGTGTGAGGTTTGTGGCCACAGCTCAGTAATAGAAACTCAGAAATCATACTGATTTTAGCCAATCACAGCTCACACGAAACCTCGGGAGATGCAAATGTACACTGCACATAAAATCTTAACAACAAAGTCACCCCAACTGATCAACATGTAACTGACACCAAAGCCCAATTTTCCTACCTCTGTATTTCACAACAGTCTTCATACCCAAATTCTTGGGGAGAAAAAGCTTGATTTTGAAATAAAAACAAGGTCAGCATGTGGAACAGTATTTGCACTTTGGTAATTATTCACAGGGATGTGTATGAGGGCTGATTGGTTGTTGTTGTTGTTTTTGGCCACGCCACATGGCATGTGGGATCTTATAGTTCCCCAGCCAGGGATCGAACCTGGGCCCCCTGCATTGGGAGCACAGAGTCTTAACCAAGTCCCCAGGGCTGATTTTGAAGAAGAAATGGATAACTGATAACATGATAGGTTTTAGAGGTGTGGGTTCAAGGTACTCACCTCATTGTGGGCTGTGTCTTTAGGGTTTCAATTGACAAAGATAATACTCTTCTAGAATATTCTTTGGGATAGGGTGTGTCTGACTCCATGGGCCGAGAACGATGCAGTGATGCTAACGGGGGATTTTCATAGCATATCACGTTACTGCTGTGTTTGTTGCGTGGTGTGTGTCATAGTCAACAAGAAGGGCTTTGTACAGACTCTCCTTACAGCACTGTATACTGGTGACGAGCTGGGCCTTTGACATCCAATGGACCTAGAAGGTTGGCCTTTGGTGAGTAACCTGAGTCTCAGCTCCTTAGTCTTTAACTGGGATGATAAGGACATCTTTATTAGGGCTATAGTGACACTGTAATGTGACAAAGCATACGGAACACAAAGTACAGAGCCTGAGCACACTAAAAGTGTCCGTTTTTATTTTATGAACTGATAAGAAGAGAATGGCAGTGACTTAGGAGAGCCTTTTTATGTCAGAGATGAAGCGATGACTACCATCTCACTTCATTTTAAGGTGACATATAGAGGATGCAGGGCTCAAGGCTGGAGTAGTCGCCTAATGCATGTGTAGGTAAAGCCTCTTACTGCTTGCTTAAAACTCAGATTAAAGAAAAAGAAAGTCTAAGAGGATGAATATTGGTACCCAGTGTATAATGAGGGCAAAGCTGAAAAGGACAATGTTTTTAAATAAATAAAAAAAGATCCCTCATAGTAATGTGAAGTCAAATACGTGAATTAAACCATTTACTGAATTTTTCAAGGCAATATTCTTATTTAGGTAGACTCTTCTTTTAAAGGGGGCTTCCCAGGTGGTGCCAGTGATAAAGAACCTGCCTGCCAATGCTGGAGACTTAAGAGACATTGGTTTGATCCCTGGGTTGAGACGATCCCCTGGAGGAGGGTATGGCAACCCATTCCAGTATCCTTGCCTGGAGAATCCCATGGACAAAGAAGCCTGGTGGGCTATAGTCCATGGGGTCACAAAGAGTTGGAAGTGACAAAGCATGCACACACTTCTTTTAAAGAGTTGTTTTCTTACTTCAGAGTTGGAATCATGAGTTCTATGCGGAACTTCTTATTCACGTGGATCTCCCACACACACTGGATGTCTGTTGGGTAGTTTTCTGGGTACAGTGGACTGGAAAATGAGCCAGAGAGACTAGAAACGACCCCTCCACAAGAATTCCTTTCTCCTGAAACATCAGGAAAAAGGATGTCAGAATATGTTTCCATGGCGTCACTTATGTCATCCCACTAAGGATCTGGGGGAGTCAGGCTGAAGTCTGAATAAACAGATCTGTAGCCTAAGCATCTTCCAGGAAGGAGAGCCTATTCAGTCTAATTGTGATGGGTCAGAACACATTGGGAGAAGGAAATGGCAACCCACTCCAGTATTCTTGCCTGGAGAATCCCAGGGACAGAAGAGCCTGGTGGGCTGCCGTCTATGGGGTCGCACAGAGTCGGACATGACTGAAGCAACTTAGCAGCAGCAGCAGCAGAACGCGCTGATGCAAGAGCTCCCTGCCCTCCTCCCTCTGTCGTCCAATGGGGAAAATATTATCTCTGTCCTGTTGACTCTTTCTTCTTCTTCTTTTTTTTTTTTTTTTTTAACATTTATTTACTTAATTGGCTGCACTGGGTCTTAGTTGCCGCATGTGGGATCTAGTTCCCTGACCAGGGGTCGAACCCAGGCCCTCTGCATCGGGAGCCTGACATCACCCATTGGGCCACCAGGGCAGTCCCTGTTGGCTCTTTCTAAAGTGGAAAGTCTCACTTGCTGGGAGACAGGTGGAGCTGATTGGCTTGAGGGTTTGGGAAAGAGAGACAGAGACAGAGGTGGAGCTGTAGGTGGTGGGGAAGGAGTGACTTTGAGGAGCTGAGGGTCTGAGGAACTGAAGACAAAGGGGGTGGTGTGGACTGTTGGGAGGGTGTGACTGGGACCTCCCTTTAACTACTTTTTCACCACTCTTTCTGGGTAGGTTGTCTTTCCTTTAGCTCCATAACCATTGGGACTGGAGCTGATAGGTTTTGGACTTCTAAGAATTAAACAAGTGAAATCTAACTCTTCCATTCTGCTTGTCATATTAATATAACTATATTATTTCATATAATAAATTTATACACACACATAAACATATAAATCTGAAACAGCACACCACACAAAAAAAGCAGAAACCTTAGAATCATCAAATTATTTTAGAGGAAATCTGAAAGCATAACATTTTATTGAACTTGTACCCAAATTATGAAGATGCTGAACTTTCTTCTTTCTCCCCTGAACACCTTGTAATCCTCCCAGAATCTCACAGATTCCTGGTCTTTCCTGCGATGGAGGGTGGGAAGTGGTGAGGGACACAGCCAGCCCAGGGAGCTAGTGTGGACTGCTGTTTGTAGGTTACAAACGTCAGACTGACACTGAAACCCCCGGGACTGGGTTTCCTGAAGCCTCTACACACTACTTTGCCAACAAAGGTCCGTCTAGTCAAGGTTATGGTTTTTCTAGTGGTCATGTATGGATGTGAGAGTTGGACCATAAAGAAAGCTGAGAGCAGAAGAATTGATGCTTTTGAAATGTGGTGTTGGAGAAGACTCTTGAGAGTCCCTTGGACTGCAAGGAGATCCAACCAGTCCATCCTAAAGGAAATCAGTCCTGACTATTCATTGGAAGGACTGATGCTGAAGCTGAAACTAATACTTTGGCCACCTGATGCGAAAAGCTGACTCGTTTGAAAAGACACTGATGCTGGGAAAGATTGAGGGCAGGAGGAGAAGGAGACATCAGAGGATGAGATGGTTGGATCGCATCACTGACTCAATGGACATGAGTTCGAGTAAACTCCTGGAGTTGGTGATGGACAGGGAAGCCTGGCGCGCTGCAGTCCATGGGGTTGCAAAGAGTCGGACGCGACTGAGCGACTGAACTGAACTGAACTACACATGGCAGGCGGTGATGGGCTGGTACCTGTTGCGGGCTCCTATTACAGGACTGTGCCCATAGGACGCAGGCTGAGAATGGGCAGATGGACTGAGCCACATTTTTTTCGAGTTCCTTGTCACCCTCCTGCCTATTCTGATCTGGGCAGATCCACACGCCCCTTCCCAGCTGCTGCTTTAGTTAAAAAGTCAGCGTTTCCAGGCATCGGCGGTACTAACGCCACGCCCCTCAGCGCGGTGGGGGCGGGGCGTGTGAGGACAGAGGGGGTCCCGGGCTGAGTCCTGGCCGCCCCACCTTCTCCTGGGAGGGGCTGCGGCGGGTGTAGCTTGGGCAGCGAGGCAGCCCCTCACCCACACTAAGCCAGCCTTTGTGCCTTGTCCTGGGCACACCGCCTAGCATTTCCTGAATGGAGTTACCATGTCAGTTTAAAACAAGCGGCTACCTGTTACATGATCCTGAGACGCTGTGGAAAGACCTAGAAGGAAAAAAAAAAGGGAGATAATGCTGACATCAGGAGAACTAGTCTCATCTACAAGTTAGCAAAATGTAAAGGGTTTCCTTAGAAATGTCCATGTACATAGGGCAAATGGAGAAGAGTGTGAAGATGCTGACCGAATGTTCTCTATGGTCCTGGGGCAAACTAAAGAAGGCTACAGGTTCTGGTCAAGGGGTGGGGTCTGGTCCCCTCCCTGGAGCCTGGGTGGGCTCTGTGGAAGCTCAGGCCAGCAGAATATGGCAGAAGCTGTGCCATAAGAAAGACTGGCAGCTTCCACTTCCTGTCTCTGGGTGCTCATGGCACCCTGAGCCACCCCGAGCCACTCTAAAGAAGTCTGATTCCCCTGCTGGAGAGGCCCTGTAAAGAGGCCCTGAGACTACCTGGAGAAGAAGCAGGCCCTTGGCTGAGCCCCCACCAGGACCCCAGGCGTGAGAGTGCATCTGTCCTGGACTCTCCAGAGCAGCCACTGGGTGACCCTACTCTAAACTATGTGGAGCAGAAGACTCTCCCAGCCAAGCCCTGCCCCAGTTCCTGCCCCACCAAACCATGGCCTATAATTCAGTAGTTGTTGCTTTAAACCACTGCATTTTAGAGCAGGAGAGGAGCAGGATGGCTCCTTTCATGCAATATGGTGGTGATGGTTTAGATGCTAAGTCGTGTCTGACTCTTGCAAGTCCATGGACCATAGTCCAGCAGGCTCCTCTATCCATGCGATCTTCCAGGCAAGAATACTGGAGTGGGTTGCCATTTCCTACTCCAGGGGATCTTCCCGACCCAGGGATCAGACCCAAGTCTCCTGTACTGCAAGTGGATTCTTTACCACTGAGCCATCATTCATGCAATATGGTCTTCCCCATTTCCCCACCATCCATGTAATTTTCAGTTTAGCTGAATTATATAAATGGGAAAACTACAGATGAGGCTTTATTTGAATACCACTGCCCTTGTCCCCAGCGCTGGCCCTTTAACTTTAGATGACTTTTCTCCTCTCACTCACAACCCCAACACACAAAGCTGGTCTCCCCCAGGAATACAGGAACACATTCAGGTCTTCTTCAGGCAGAAGCTCCTGCTAATGACTTGTGCCCTGTGGTGTGGTCTGAGGGTGTGTGCGGACAGAATTCAAAGGGTGAGAGATGGGGCTTAAAATTCCAATTTTACTACTTTCTATCTGAGTTATCCTGGGTAGGTTTCTTGGTCTCCCTAATCCTTAATTGTAGGGATTAAATAAGCGAATATATTCAGAAACCCTAGCATCAGGCCTGCTGCTATGTAGATGCTTAGGAATGTCTGTTGCAATGAAACAAAACGCCTTTCCATTACCTTCAGCATCACTTCAAAATCATCACATCATGTGGTGTATGACTTTTCTAATCTTCGGGTTTTATTATAGAAGAATATCATTCAATCATTAACTTAAAAACTCTTTGAAAACAAGCAAAAGATTCCCAAGAGTATGTACTTTGGGGTCAGACTGATTAGTATCAAAGCTTAGTCCCCACATTAACTTGTTGAGTGATCTTAGGAAAGTTACTTAACCTCTCTGCATCTCAAATTACTCTTTCTGTGAAAGAATATTTAAAATGCCTTTTTGCAGGTTTCCCTGGTGGCTCAGATGGTTAAGAATCCTCCTGAAAAACAGGAGACCTGGGTTCAGTCGCTAGGTCAGGAAGATCCTCTGGAGAAGGGAATGCCTACCCATTCCAGTATTCTTTCCTGGAGAATTCCATGGACAGAGGAGCCTGGTGGGCTACAGTCCGGGGCTGCAAAGAGTCAGACATGACTGAGAGATTAACAATTTCACTTCCTGAAGATTAAAGTAGTAGCCTGAGCTAAACATCTCCCCTTTTCTGTGTTAGTTTTTGCTTGGTCTTTGTGTAGTTGGGGCCAATGAACAGATGTGGTAAACTAGATTGGTGGTCAAGAGGCTTGACACCTGTGGTTTAAGTGCACTGGCTACCCCTGGGTACATTACTAATTTTCTGTATCTCAGTTTACCTATCTGGAAAATGGGAATAATCACATAACTTACTTTAAGAGGTTATTGTGCAGATTAAGTAAGTTACATAGGTATAAGGCCCCAAAACAGTGCCTGAAAGCCTTTATAAGTATTCGATGTTATTATTATTATAAAGTTGCCTGAACAAGAAAAAATATGGACATACCTGGAGGTGTGGGAGGAGGCAGGTCTTTTGAATCTGAATGCACAAAGAAAGACAACAGGTCACTCTCTTTAGTGAATCCAAAGTTTGGGGGAGGTAGGGTAACAAGGGGGCAGTTGGTGATGAAGTGGGGAGGACCATGGTCTTTTTCGGCCCAGTACTCAGAATGCTGCTCCTGGGTCACTCCAGTCCTCCAGCAGGGTCCTTGGCCTTGGAGGGTGGGGTAGAGCCTCTAGGTCAACTCTGTCCCCCGGTCACCAGGGCTGGATTACCCATGGCCCCTCTTTTGCAGGATCACCTGGAACATCTGTTAAAATGCAGATTCCAGCGTCCCTTCCCAAACCTAGTTGATCACCATCTCTGGGGGTGGGGTGGGGTCCAGGATTCAGCAAGGGGAGGCTGTGGGCGTGCCAGTTCACACTAACATCAAGGCCTCCCATGTGCAGCCGGGGGCTGCCTGGGGCAGGGCATGTGCCTGGGCCCAGTGCCTGGCACACAGTGGGCTCTATGCCTGAGTCCAGCACCTGGCACACAGTGGGCACTCATGGATTGGCTGACAACAGAATGAGCAGATGGATGGATGGATGGATGGTTGAAAAATTCCACCTGGGATGCATAGTTTCACAACGTCTTCAACCACAACATCTGAAACTGTAGCCCGAGAGAGGGGAGGCTACCTGAGCAGATGACCCCGGCATCCTCGTGATGGCCACAGTTGTGCTCCGACCAGCCCGAGTGGGCACACTGGCCCAGGTAGCGCTCCGCCCCGGCGCACTGCATGTTGTCCAGGAAGATGTCTCCAGAGCCCGGGCCGAAGTGGGCCTTCCCGAGGGCGGACACGGCCCGACCGCACCCCAGCTGCCGGCACACGACCTCGGCTTCGTTCAGGTCCCACAGGTCGTCGCACACGGTGCCCCAGGCCCCCCGGTGCAGGACCTCCACGCGTCCTGAGCACCGACCTGAGCCGCCCACCAGCCGCAGCTCCGGCCAGTCCCCTGCAGACAGAGAGGGGCCTGTGAGTCCCCAGGAGGCCCCCGGAGGTCCGCCGGCCCCAGGCCTCGGAGGCCAGCGGGACGATGCGGGCGTGGAGGGACGTGCCCTGTCTTGACCCCTGGGGCCTGTCCCTCGTGTTTCTCACGTGTGTCTGAGTTGCGTGCAGACTGCGGGGCCTTCACCAGTGTAATGTCATTTCAACAGTGCTCGAAGTGAAACTCACTGCCTTTCCTGTTACGCTCTGATGATACGGCTGTAAATCAAAGAGGCATGGCTCCTGCCTCAGGGAGCCTGCAGTCTATTTGTTAGTCAAACACAGACGCGAGTGTAATGCTTTCTCACATCAGTAGAAGGCCGTGAAAAGACGAGGGTGCGCTCAAGAGAGTGATGGGGAGTGGCTGCAAGACTCCTCTTAAAACACTGAGAAGGAGCCGGTCAAGGACAGAATCAGGGAAATGCCTTTGAGTAAGGGGAAAAGTTTTTGCAAAAGGCCCTTGAAGTGCCATGTCACGCCTGCACACATGTGTCTCTAACACACACAGAGAGACATCATCACCTGTAACAACATCAAAAGGAGTAATTCCAAATAACACCTTTAAATGGCATCTTAAAGCCATGAAAATATCAGCAGCTTAGACAAAGAATGAACTGAGTCCAGCAATAAATCACAAACAGCTGATATTCAAGTCCCATCAAAAAAAAAGGCGTGACCTACCTGAGCTGTTAGATGAGTCTCCCGCATCTGTTTACGTAGAGGAAAAATATGTCAGTCTTTTTCTGAAATCCTGACTTTTATAACCAACAGCAAAGATTCTCCTTACATCCTTATAAATGATTATTCATCTGATATGGGAAAAATGAGCCCCTGTAAAGACCATAGCACTTGAAGAAACTGATTCAGCTATAGACCTAGGAAGCTTCTTGCTGGTGGTTGGCTGGCTACTGTGCTTTGAGAAAATAGTCAGATGGATGGGCACATTTGGGATGATATGACCTAGACTCCTGATTTTGTAGCAGATGAATTTCACATTGGGGGCATCTCATGATAGCTCAGATGGTAAAGAATCTGCCTGCAATTCAGGAGACATGGGCTCAATTCATGGGTCGGGAAGATGCCCTGGAGAAGGGAATGGCTAGCCACTCCAGTATTCTTGCCTGGGGAATCCCATGGACAGAGAAGCCTGTCGAGCTACAGTCTATGGGGTCGCACAGAGTCGGACACGACTGAGCGACTAACACTCCACACTTCAGATTTGTACAGTCATTCTCCAGAACATTGAAACTTAGGAATAAAAAACACCCCATGAGGCTGTAACTGGGTTGGACATTCCACAGATAAAAAGACACCTCCAAGTAAGCAGATGGGTGAGTGAATGCTCCAGCAAACAAGACAGTGTTTAAAAAGATGTGCCTTCTGGGACTTCCCTGGTGGCCAGTGGCTAAGACTCCACACTCCCAGTGCAAGGGCTCAGGTTCAATCCTTAGTCAGGGAACTAGATCCCACATACTGCAACTGAGTTTGCATGCCATGTCGAAAGATCCAGTACACTCCAAGGTAGACTTCAGACCACTAGTGCCACAACTAAGACCTGGAACATCCAAATAAATAAAAATAAATTAATTTTAAAAAGACGTGCCTCCAGCATACACACCAAGGAAACCAGATCTGAAAGAGACACGTGCACCCCAATGTTCATCACAGCAAAGTTTATAATAGCCAGGACATGGAAGCAACCTAGATGCCCATCAGCAGACGAATGGATAAGGAAGCTGTGGTACATATACACCATGGAATATTACTCAGCCATTAAAAAGAATTCATTTGAATCAGTTCTAATGAGATGGATGAAACTGGAGCCCATTATACACAGTGAAGTAAGCCAGAAAGATAAAGACCATTACAGTATACTAACACATATATATGGAATTTAGAAAGATGGTAATGATAACCCTACATGCAAAACAGAAAAAGAGACACAGTTGTACAGAACAGACTTTTGGACTCTGTGGGAGAAGGCGAGGGTGGGATGTTTCGAGAGAACAGCATCGAAACATGTATATTATCTAGAGTTGAACAGATCACCAGCCCAGGTTGGATGCATGAGACAAGTGCTCAGGGCTGGTGCACTGGGAAGACCCAGAGGGATGGGATGGGGACGGAGGCGGGAGGGGGGATCAGGATACGGAATACATGTAAAGCCATGGCTGATTCATGTCAATGTATGACAAAAACCACTACAATATTGTAAAGTAACTAGCCTCCAACTAAGAAAAATAAATGAAAAAAAAAAAAAAAGATGTGCCCCCAGTTAAACCACCTGATGCAAAGAGCTGACTCATTGGAAAAGACCCCGATGCTGGGAAAGATCAAAGGCAAAAAGAAAAGAGGGCGGCAGAGGATGAGATGGTTAGATAGCACTACTGACTCAGTGGACATGAATTTGGGAGATAGTGAAGAACAGGGAAGCCTGGAGTGCCGCAGTCCATGGGGTTGCAAAGAATCGTACACGACTTAAGTGACGGAACAACAACAACCGGTTAAAAGTCCCAGGCACCAGCTCTGTCTCATGTGGCATGTCTGTGAACAAGCGGTCTTTCAAGTTCTAGCTACCAAGTCTCTCGAATCACACTGGGTATTACAGCTGCTAGTTTATAGAGATATCTCGCTACTGGAGAGGGCTATTACTAGACCTTCCAGACGTGATTAACACACTTCTAACTGTTCACATCTAATGTATATTTGACATAGACCATTTTAAAAGTCTTTATTGAATTTGTTACAATATTGCTTCTGTTTTATGTTTTGGTTTTTTGGCCACAAGGCATGTGGGATGGAACTCCCTCACTGGGGATTGAACCCTCACCCTTTGCACTGGAAGGTGAAGTCTTAACCACTAGACTTCTGGGGAAGTCTCTATGCCAAAGTACTTTGAAAAGCTGTCGCAAGGTAATTAAAATCAGCCATTCTAGTTTATTGATTCTCTGGTGTTAGATGACTGAGTGAGGAAAACAGTAGTAAAAACTGCCAAAAATGCAGCCCTTTGTCAGGTACTGATACCCTGCAGGGGCTATGCAAAAGACAGCGTGAAGGAGTCCTTTCAGCAATCCTGCCAGAACGCAAGCAGTCTCCTCATTTTACAGATGAGGAAACTGAGGCTCCAAGAGCTTCAGAGTTGATCAAATGCTGCTGAGTGTCATCACCAGCTCTGAGATCCAGACTCAAGTTTGCCCAGCTTTGCAATCTTCCTTAGATTTACTATATTGGCTGCCCCTTTAAACAAAGACCTTTAGAAATACTCCTTAAAAATCCCCATAATTAATCATGCTTTTTTCATATATCTGTATGCAGTAAGGCACACATTCCTTTGGTAATTCTTACTCTCAAATTAGAAAATTTTAATATTTTATTCTGGGAATCAGTTAAAATCTTATCTGTTCAACCAATTTAGAAGGGATAAGTGAAGTAAAGTGAAGTGAAGTGAAAGTTGTTTAGTTGTAGTCCAACTCTTGGCGACCCCATGGACTATACAGTCCATGGAATTCTCCAGGCCAGAATACTGGAGTGAGTAGCTGTTCCCTTCTCCAGGGGATCTTCCCAACCCAGGGATCGAACCCAGGTCTCCCGCATTGCAGGAGAATTCTTTACCAACTGAGCCACCAGGGATGCCCTAAAGGGATAAAGCAAACATCAAATGCTACGTGTTTGAGGATCCCGTCTTCACCCCTGGTGGTGGCAGTTTAGTCCCTAAGTCCTGTCCAACTCTTGCAACCCCATGGACTGTGGCCTCCAGGTCTGTGGGATTTCCCAGGCAGGAATACTGGAGTGGGTTGCTAGTTCCCCGACCCAGGGATTGAACCTGCAACTCCTGCTTGGCAGGCAGGTTCTTTATTGCAGAGCCACCAGGGAAGCCCGTCTTCGCCCCTGGCTGACTCTGAATTCCAGCAGGGTGGTCCTGAGGCACTTGGGTGGTGACTGGCAGGAGGAGGGGCGGCTACCTGAGCAGATGACCCCGGCATCCTCGTGATGGCCGCAGTTGTGCTCCGACCAGCCCGAGTGGGCGCACTGGCCCAGGTAGCGCTCCGCCCCCGCGCACTGCATGTTGTCCAGGAAGATGTCTCCAGAGCCCGGGCCGAAGTGGGCCTTCCCGAGGGCGGACACGGCCCGACCGCACCCCAGCTGCCGGCACACGACCTCGGCTTCGTTCAGGTCCCACAGGTCGTCGCACACGGTGCCCCAGGCCCCCCGGTGCAGGACCTCCACGCGTCCTGAGCACCGACCTGAGCCGCCCACCAGCCGCAGCTCCGGCCAGTCCCCTGCAGACAGAGAGGGGCCTGTGAGTCCCCAGGAGGCCCCCGGAGGTCCGCCGGCCCCAGGCCTCGGAGGCCAGCGGGACGATGCGGGCGTGGAGGGACGTGCCCTGTCTTGACCCCTGGGGCCTGTCCCTCGTGTTTCTCACGTGTGTCTGAGTTGCGTGCAGACTGCGGGGCCTTCACCAGTGTAATGTCATTTCAACAGTGCTCGAAGTGAAACTCACTGCCTTTCCTGTTACGCTCTGATGATACGGCTGTAAATCAAAGAGGCATGGCTCCTGCCTCAGGGAGCCTGCAGTCTATTTGTTAGTCAAACACAGACGCGAGTGTAATGCTTTCTCACATCAGTAGAAGGCCGTGAAAAGACGAGGGTGCGCTCAAGAGAGTGATGGGGAGTGGCTGCAAGACTCCTCTTAAAACACTGAGAAGGAGCCGGTCAAGGACAGAATCAGGGAAATGCCTTTGAGTAAGGGGAAAAGTTTTTGCAAAAGGCCCTTGAAGTGCCATGTCACGCCTGCACACATGTGTCTCTAACACACACAGAGAGACATCATCACCTGTAACAACATCAAAAGGAGTAATTCCAAATAACACCTTTAAATGGCATCTTAAAGCCATGAAAATATCAGCAGCTTAGACAAAGAATGAACTGAGTCCAGCAATAAATCACAAACAGCTGATATTCAAGTCCCATCAAAAAAAAAGGCGTGACCTACCTGAGCTGTTAGATGAGTCTCCCGCATCTGTTTACGTAGAGGAAAAATATGTCAGTCTTTTTCTGAAATCCTGACTTTTATAACCAACAGCAAAGATTCTCCTTACATCCTTATAAATGATTATTCATCTGATATGGGAAAAATGAGCCCCTGTAAAGACCATAGCACTTGAAGAAACTGATTCAGCTATAGACCTAGGAAGCTTCTTGCTGGTGGTTGGCTGGCTACTGTGCTTTGAGAAAATAGTCAGATGGATGGGCACATTTGGGATGATATGACCTAGACTCCTGATTTTGTAGCAGATGAATTTCACATTGGGGGCATCTCATGATAGCTCAGATGGTAAAGAATCTGCCTGCAATTCAGGAGACATGGGCTCAATTCATGGGTCGGGAAGATGCCCTGGAGAAGGGAATGGCTAGCCACTCCAGTATTCTTGCCTGGGGAATCCCATGGACAGAGAAGCCTGTCGAGCTACAGTCTATGGGGTCGCACAGAGTCGGACACGACTGAGCGACTAACACTCCACACTTCAGATTTGTACAGTCATTCTCCAGAACATTGAAACTTAGGAATAAAAAACACCCCATGAGGCTGTAACTGGGTTGGACATTCCACAGATAAAAAGACACCTCCAAGTAAGCAGATGGGTGAGTGAATGCTCCAGCAAACAAGACAGTGTTTAAAAAGATGTGCCTTCTGGGACTTCCCTGGTGGCCAGTGGCTAAGACTCCACACTCCCAGTGCAAGGGCTCAGGTTCAATCCTTAGTCAGGGAACTAGATCCCACATACTGCAACTGAGTTTGCATGCCATGTCGAAAGATCCAGTACACTCCAAGGTAGACTTCAGACCACTAGTGCCACAACTAAGACCTGGAACATCCAAATAAATAAAAATAAATTAATTTTAAAAAGACGTGCCTCCAGCATACACACCAAGGAAACCAGATCTGAAAGAGACACGTGCACCCCAATGTTCATCACAGCAAAGTTTATAATAGCCAGGACATGGAAGCAACCTAGATGCCCATCAGCAGACGAATGGATAAGGAAGCTGTGGTACATATACACCATGGAATATTACTCAGCCATTAAAAAGAATTCATTTGAATCAGTTCTAATGAGATGGATGAAACTGGAGCCCATTATACACAGTGAAGTAAGCCAGAAAGATAAAGACCATTACAGTATACTAACACATATATATGGAATTTAGAAAGATGGTAATGATAACCCTACATGCAAAACAGAAAAAGAGACACAGTTGTACAGAACAGACTTTTGGACTCTGTGGGAGAAGGCGAGGGTGGGATGTTTCGAGAGAACAGCATCGAAACATGTATATTATCTAGAGTTGAACAGATCACCAGCCCAGGTTGGATGCATGAGACAAGTGCTCAGGGCTGGTGCACTGGGAAGACCCAGAGGGATGGGATGGGGACGGAGGCGGGAGGGGGGATCAGGATACGGAATACATGTAAAGCCATGGCTGATTCATGTCAATGTATGACAAAAACCACTACAATATTGTAAAGTAACTAGCCTCCAACTAAGAAAAATAAATGAAAAAAAAAAAAAAAGATGTGCCCCCAGTTAAACCACCTGATGCAAAGAGCTGACTCATTGGAAAAGACCCCGATGCTGGGAAAGATCAAAGGCAAAAAGAAAAGAGGGCGGCAGAGGATGAGATGGTTAGATAGCACTACTGACTCAGTGGACATGAATTTGGGAGATAGTGAAGAACAGGGAAGCCTGGAGTGCCGCAGTCCATGGGGTTGCAAAGAATCGTACACGACTTAAGTGACGGAACAACAACAACCGGTTAAAAGTCCCAGGCACCAGCTCTGTCTCATGTGGCATGTCTGTGAACAAGCGGTCTTTCAAGTTCTAGCTACCAAGTCTCTCGAATCACACTGGGTATTACAGCTGCTAGTTTATAGAGATATCTCGCTACTGGAGAGGGCTATTACTAGACCTTCCAGACGTGATTAACACACTTCTAACTGTTCACATCTAATGTATATTTGACATAGACCATTTTAAAAGTCTTTATTGAATTTGTTACAATATTGCTTCTGTTTTATGTTTTGGTTTTTTGGCCACAAGGCATGTGGGATGGAACTCCCTCACTGGGGATTGAACCCTCACCCTTTGCACTGGAAGGTGAAGTCTTAACCACTAGACTTCTGGGGAAGTCTCTATGCCAAAGTACTTTGAAAAGCTGTCGCAAGGTAATTAAAATCAGCCATTCTAGTTTATTGATTCTCTGGTGTTAGATGACTGAGTGAGGAAAACAGTAGTAAAAACTGCCAAAAATGCAGCCCTTTGTCAGGTACTGATACCCTGCAGGGGCTATGCAAAAGACAGCGTGAAGGAGTCCTTTCAGCAATCCTGCCAGAACGCAAGCAGTCTCCTCATTTTACAGATGAGGAAACTGAGGCTCCAAGAGCTTCAGAGTTGATCAAATGCTGCTGAGTGTCATCACCAGCTCTGAGATCCAGACTCAAGTTTGCCCAGCTTTGCAATCTTCCTTAGATTTACTATATTGGCTGCCCCTTTAAACAAAGACCTTTAGAAATACTCCTTAAAAATCCCCATAATTAATCATGCTTTTTTCATATATCTGTATGCAGTAAGGCACACATTCCTTTGGTAATTCTTACTCTCAAATTAGAAAATTTTAATATTTTATTCTGGGAATCAGTTAAAATCTTATCTGTTCAACCAATTTAGAAGGGATAAGTGAAGTAAAGTGAAGTGAAGTGAAAGTTGTTTAGTTGTAGTCCAACTCTTGGCGACCCCATGGACTATACAGTCCATGGAATTCTCCAGGCCAGAATACTGGAGTGAGTAGCTGTTCCCTTCTCCAGGGGATCTTCCCAACCCAGGGATCGAACCCAGGTCTCCCGCATTGCAGGAGAATTCTTTACCAACTGAGCCACCAGGGATGCCCTAAAGGGATAAAGCAAACATCAAATGCTACGTGTTTGAGGATCCCGTCTTCACCCCTGGTGGTGGCAGTTTAGTCCCTAAGTCCTGTCCAACTCTTGCAACCCCATGGACTGTGGCCTCCAGGTCCGTGGGATTTCCCAGGCAGGAATACTGGAGTGGGTTGCTAGTTCCCCGACCCAGGGATTGAACCTGCAACTCCTGCTTGGCAGGCAGGTTCTTTATTGCAGAGCCACCAGGGAAGCCCGTCTTCGCCCCTGGCTGACTCTGAATTCCAGCAGGGTGGTCCTGAGGCACTTGGGTGGTGACTGGCAGGAGGAGGGGCGGCTACCTGAGCAGATGACCCCGGCATCCTCGTGATGGCCGCAGTTGTGCTCCGACCAGCCCGAGTGGGCGCACTGGCCCAGGTAGCGCTCCGCCCCCGCGCACTGCATGTTGTCCAGGAAGATGTCTCCAGAGCCCGGGCCGAAGTGGGCCTTCCCGAGGGCGGACACGGCCCGACCGCACCCCAGCTGCCGGCACACGACCTCGGCTTCGTTCAGGTCCCACAGGTCGTCGCACACGGTGCCCCAGGCCCCCCGGTGCAGGACCTCCACGCGTCCTGAGCACCGACCTGAGCCGCCCACCAGCCGCAGCTCCGGCCAGTCCCCTGCAGACAGAGAGCGGGTGACCGTAATGTAGCCTCCTGGGTGCGTGCTCACTCCCCTGGGGCCAGCTGAGCTCCTCACCCCACACTACTGCTCGGGACGGAGAACTCAGCAAAGGATCAGTCAACTAGTCACAAAAGTAAAAGACAAAACTGTCACTAAAGTGACACAAAAGTCGCTAAAACTGTCACAACAACATTTAGCCTAAACATGCATTAAATTAACATCTATTGGGTCAGAGCTATATGCAAATCTGCGTTGGCTAAATGCAGAAAAACAGAGTATCACAGAAAACCACAGTGATTTGTGATTTTCTGAAGTGATTTTGAGTGTGTGTATGTGTTTGTGTGTCCACCTTCATAGTAACTCAGAAAGATAAGCCAGTTTTATCTCTGAGGACACTGATAGCTGGAGAAGCAAGTGTATGTGTGTGTGCTGTCTCTTCAGTCGTGTTCAGCTCTTTGTGACATCATGGACTACAACCTGTCCGGCTTCCCTGTCCATGGGATTTTCCAGACGAGAAGACTGGAGTTGGTTGCCGTTTCCTTCTCCAGGGGATCCTCCCGATCCTGAGATCAAACCTGCATCTCCTACGGCTCCTGCATTGCAGGCAGATTCTTTACTGGTCAGCCACTGGGGATGCTCAGAGAAGCAAAGTGACTTACCCTAAATCCCATGTCTGGTCAGTAGCTGATCTCAACTCATTTCTCCTGCTTCTGAAATTCACTATTTTTCTTCTCTCTGCTATTCCAGCTCACTGCCCCTGGAATGCCTCTGGCACTCTACTCACTTGGAACAAGTCTATTAGTGATGCAGGTGTGAGGTTAACCATGAGCAGGACAGGCCGTAAAAAGAAAAGGCAGAAGCCCACTAGAGGGTGCTTATAAGTTGCTCAGGCTTTGATGACTCTGAAAGGTGCTGAAAAAATGAATTCTGCTTGTTCTAGGATTTTAGAGCCAAAAGATCCCAAGAGCTCTGAATCACCCTGAAAAGTCTGCACAGGGTCAGCGGGCCCATTGCAAATAGACGAACCACTTGCAGTCAGTCCAGCTTCTGCCTATGAGGCAGTTACAGATGCAGACATTAACACAGGCACTCAGAGGCAAGGACAGTGGATGAGGATTGTGTGTGTTCCATGGCTTACCTGGTCTTGCTGTTACCACTCTGGGTGTTGCTACTGGGATTGCTGTGGATACAAGAAGACACCCTTGAGTAAAACGGGAGGATGCAGACAAGTCTGAGTTCAGCTTCCACTAAATGCCAAAATTCTGGCTCAATCACTTTTCCTATCGTCCTTATACTCTGTGACCTCTGAAGTCAAGTTCTCCTTACGTTGAGTCTCAATGTTGGCCAGGGCTGTGAGACCCAACAGAAATAATATCCCCTCCTCTACCCAGCCGTGGAAATTTGGCATTTACATTGTGCCGTTTCGTGTTAAAATACATTCGCCATCAGTGCCCTTCTGGGGAAAACGGCTCTTTCTTCTGCAAGCTTCTGCTTTTGGCTTTTGCTGTTAACTCTCCCTGCATGTGGAGTGTCTGATTAGATGCTCTTCATTGTCTTTGATAAAAACAAGGAATTAAGGAAATCAAATGAACAGTTTATCAATATACAGTACCCAATGGTTCATGTGTGTAATTTAGTTCTACTACATTCTTCATACTTGTGTAACTTGTGTAGATGGAATCTCTCAAATAATGTGGGTTTACAAAGGAAATTAGGAAACATATATAAGAGAGGACAGACTATGACAGTAAAAACACCAGGAGCAGGGACAGGGGAATAAATATGAATGTGGAATTAAGATTAAGTACTGTCAGTAAAGGACTTCCCTGGTGGCTCAGATGGTAAAGCGTCTGCCTGCAATGCGGGAGACCCGGGTTTGATCCCCGAGTCTGGAAGATGCCCTGGAGAAGGCAGTGGCAACCCACTCTAGTACTCTTGCCTGGAAAAGTCCATGGACTATAAAAGGTGACTCACTGATTAGTTGTGGGGTCTGTGAAACAGCATCTGCAAATACAAGAGAATCATCATCAGTAACAGTTCAATGCCAATCGCAGTGACTTCCCCTGGCCCACTTTGAGACACAGATTGCCTCCTTTGCGTTTAACAGCATGGTCCCCGAGCTCGCTCAGTGAGTTCCTCTGGACCTTGCTAAGATTACAGACTTATGAGCAGCTTCCTGGACACGGAGGATGCTAGAACTCTTCACCAGTTCAGACTCTTTCCTCTTCATGGTACACAGTACAGGACCCATCACTGCATGTCCTCAGGGCACCTCCTCTGTCCATGGGATCCAGGCAAGAACACTGGAGTGAGTTGCCATGCCCTTCTCCAGGGGATCTTTCCCACCCAGGGATTGAACTCTCATCTCTTACATCTTCTGAACTGGCAGGCGGGTTCTTTACCACTAACGCCACTGGGTTTTATTTGTCCTCAAATTGTGTCACATGTGTTTGTCTTGAATTCCTTCTAGATTGTACATGAGACTCCCTTAGGCTGGGATCACACCTTCCGTAGATACCCACCTAGCACTCAGGGTAATTTCAGCAGTGGCTTCCTAGCGGGCTGCCTGCCATCAGATGGTTACATGAGAAAGAACAGCCTGTGATGAGGCTGCCAGGTACTGAGCATTTATCACGGGCATCACTGTGCAGAGGGCTCTACTTGCATCTTTTCCGGGAATACTCACAGCAAACCTAGGAAGTAAGGCTCTCTTCTCCCCATTCCATAGGGACAGGACCGGGGCGTGGAGAGGCTGAGTGTCTCACCTGAAATCCCAGAGTCCCCAGGCAGACAGCCCAGCTCCAGATCGCTTGCCCTTAACCACCCTTTCTTACCTTTGGCTTCAGAGTAATAATACGCGACGAAGTTCTTCCCTATGTTGTTGTAGCTTCGGTAGTACATGAGCGTCAGCGAACTGGAGGATGACGAGTAGGTGAGATAGGTACCAGAGCAGGTCTTCCCCAGGGACTTTGCTGAGGATGGAGGACCGTCCAGGACTTCAAAATACTCATTGGTGCAGTCCAGGCTGGGGAAGCAAGCACCGGGGGAGCCTTAGTCTCCCCCCACCTCGGTGGATCTCAGAGGTCTGCTGTGAGGCAGACTATTCTGCTGCTATCAAGAGGCTGGGGCAAGATCAAAAGGCTGTCATCATTCAAACATTGTGTGTGTGTGTGTGTGTGTGTGTGTGTGTGAGAGTCCCTCAGTCATGTCTAACTCTCTGCAACCCCATGGACTCTAGCCGGCCAGGCTTCTCTGTCCACGGAATTCGCCAGGCAAGAATACTGGAGTGGGTAGACATTCCCTTCTCCAGGGGATCTTCTGACCCAGGGCTCGAACCCAGGTCTCCTGCTCTGCAGGCAGATTCTTTACTTTCTGAGCCAGCAGCGTGGGCCCAAACATAGCAGATGGCCTTTACCCCATTTTTTTCTGAGGGCCATTGCCTTTGGGGATGGAATTTTAACTAGAAGAGGGGAGAAAAGCCTGGTGTGGTAAGTGTAACCCTGATGAGCCTTGAGCACCCTGAGGCCACAGGTGCCTTGAAACCTGGGCCCAGGGGCAGGGCCAGCCAATGGGCAGCCACTAGCATGTGGCTTCAGGGTCCAAACAGCCTACGTCCAGGCTTTCAGCAGCCGACCTGCCCGGGAGGGAGGTGCACTACCAAATCAGCTCAGCCAGCTTTGTGGAATCAACTGATTGTGTTGTTCTTTATTGTGAAGTTCTGTACAGAACACGGGAATCAGAGAACCATTTGCACATCTCAGCCTGATGAGATGTCTGTTCCAAGTCAGATTTTGATGAAGCAAAAGTCAAGAGCAATAAATAATTTGTTTCTGAAAGTTAGTTTCTGTAAGACATTCACCTATGAATGATAGCAACCTTGACAGTTTACAATATTAAAATTTAAACTTTCCTGTTTTATTAGGTCTGAGGGTTCCATGGAATCTGCATCTTTAACCAGCAAGCTGAAATACATACATACATACTATCAAGCTCTGTCTCTCACACCCCATCACACACACACCCCCCTCATACAAAGCATACAAGGTGAATTTCATTTTAGCTACAAATTCATGGGCACAAAAGTCAATCATATTTCTAACAAACATGTAGAAACCAAAATTATAAAACAGTATTATTTACAATCACTCCAAAAGAGAAAAGAAAAAAGAAACACCAACATACACATCTAACAAAACATATATAAGACCTGTTTGCTAAAAATGACAGCTAATACAAAATTAATGGATATCACCTGATGCAAAGAGCCAACTCATTGGAAAAGACCCTGATTCTGGGAAAGATTGGAGGCAGGAGGAGAAGGGGACGACAGAGGATGAGATGGTTGCATGGCCTCACTGACTCTGTGGACATGAGTTTAAGCAAGCTCCAGGAGTTGGTGATGGACAGGGAAGCCTGGCATGCTGCAGTCCATGGGGTCGAAAAGAGACAGACATGATTGAACAAAAACAACAAAAATACAAAAAATAACAGCAAATGCTGGCTCGGATATGGAGAAATTAGATCTGTCATGTAGTGTTGGAAGGAATGCAAAATGGCAGTCACTCTGGAAAATAGTTTGACATGTTCTTTAAAAGCTAAAAATGTACATACTATACAACCTAGCAATTGATTTTCAATCATCAATCTCAGAGAAATGAAAACTTAAGTTCATGCAAAAACCTGCATATGAATGCTCATAGAAGCTTTATATATAACAGAGGGGCTGGGAACAGCCTGAATGTCCTTCACTGGAAGAAATAGTTGTACAAACGCTGGTTTCTACACAATGGAAACCTTCTCAGCAATGACAAGGAACGAACTCTTGATACAGACAACAGCCTGGATGGAGCGCAAGGGCCTTAAGCTGAGTGAGAAAAGTGAATCTCAAAAGAATATATACTGCATGACTCCATAGATTGAATGGTCTCAAAATATACAGACAGTTGGAAAATAGTTTAGTGGCTGCCAGGGACAGGGGCTGGGGCGGCTGTAAGAATGAAGGATAAAGTAGTTACCCCTTCGTGGTCGGGGAACACACTCTCTGCTTCTAGATCAAGGGTCCCCGATCTCTGGGACCTAATGCTTAATAATCTGATGTAGAGTTGATACAATAGTAGAAATAAAGTGCACAATGAACATAATGCACGTGAATCATCCTGAAACCATCCCCACGCCATCTGTGGAAAAATTGTCTTCTACGAAAGTGGTCCCTCATGCTCAAAACGTTGGGGATCGCTGTTCTAGATTGTAGTGGTGGTTTCATGGACCTATGGATGTGTGTGTGCGTGGTAAGTGGCTTTAGTTGTGTCTGACTTTTTGCGATCCTATGGAATGTAGCTCACCAGGCTCCTCTGTTCATGGGATTCTCCAGGCAAAAACACAGTCTCCAGGGGATCTTCCCAACTTGGGGGTTGAACCCAGGTCTCCTGCAGCTCCTGCACTGCCAGCAGATTCTTTACTGCCAGCAGATTCTTTACTGCTGAGCCACTGGGGAACGTATACATGGGAAGAAATTGCACAGAGCTACACACACACACAAGTACAAGAGAAAAATGGTGAAAACTGAGGAAGTCTATATTCCAGCTAACAGCATTATACCAGTGTCAGATTTGTGTTTTTGACACTGTTCAACAGTTATATAAGATGTCACCAATGGAGAAAGAAGAGTGAAGGGGACATGGGACTCTGTTATTTTTGTAGCTTCTTATGTGCCTGTAGTTAGTTCAAAACAGAAACTTAAAAAGAAAGACTCTTTTAATTACAAGAACAAACCAAAGGAGTAAATGCCTGGAATCTTAAACCACACGGCGCCCTTAAGGAAAGTCCTTCCGACTTACTTAAGATATGGAAACGCCAGTCGTATGTGATCAGATGCGTTAGCTCTGATTTCCCACACACACGTTATGTTGTCATGCATTTTGTTCCGAGGGGGATTCCTGATAGCTCCAGACGAGTTAGTAATGATTCTGCCACACTGAGATTTTCCTAAAAGCAGAGAGATACTTCAGAATTTCAGTTTTTTTCATTGCTCAGTTCACTATAGTTGACATTTTTTCTTCTTTCATTTTTTTTCCCCTTGAAAGGTTTCATGGGTCATTGCTTTGTTGGGTACATCGTAGGATGTTGCAGAGGTATAAACTAGTCAAAAAATTCTCGTAAACTTAGGAAATTAAGACATGACATTGGGTCTGAAGTTTGCAGTATCTCTTGATCTCAAGAGAATTTTGCCGCTGACTAGTCCTTTCTGCATAGGGCAGAATCAGCCTGAACCTTTCCCTTGGTTACTCCCCAGTGCTGGTGAAACAGAGCAGGACGCTATGGTCCTCGCCTGTCCATCCCTCATGTCCTCCACCTGCCTTTTGTCTGCGGAAAAACTTTAGCCAAAGATTAAGTTTAATCAGAGAAGGGAGAACATGCAGAAACAAAGGAGAATAGTCAAAGGAGACCAAATATTAAGAAGGTAGTCATGAAGCAAAGTCAAGGACCTTTAGTTCCTCCTCAAGGGCTGTAGATGATATTCTGAACCCTATCCTGTGAGCTGTCTTATAGATACTGAAACACCCATCAGGTAGAGAAGTTAACTATATAATGAGCAGAGTGTACCCACAACAGAAGCTGCTGCAGTTCTGAGAATTGGCCTCAGAAGAAATGGAAACAAACTGACCCTGAAACTGAAAATTAACTGGACCTAATTAATTTGTCTAGTCTATCTAGTCAAGGCTATGGTGTTTCCAGTGGTCATGTATGGATGTGAGAGTTGGACTATAAAGAAAGCTGAGTGCTGAAGAACTGATGCTTTTGAACTGTGGTGTTGGAGAAGACTCTTGAGAGTCTATTGGGCTGCAAGGAGATCCAACCAGTCCATCCTAAAGCAGATCAGTC
Organism: Muntiacus reevesi; assembly: GCF_963930625.1. Classification (NCBI taxonomy): domain Eukaryota; kingdom Metazoa; phylum Chordata; class Mammalia; order Artiodactyla; family Cervidae; genus Muntiacus; species Muntiacus reevesi. The sequence goes on along the minus strand of NC_089250.1, from coordinate 163,984,177 downwards.
CTGAGTGTTCATTGGAAGGACTGATGTTGAAGCTGAAATTCCAATACTTTGGCCACCTGATGTGAAGAACTGACTCATTGGAAAAGACCTTGATGCTGGGAAATAGTGAAGGCGGGAAGAGAAGGGGATGACAGAGGATGTGATGGTTCAATGGCATCACCGACTTAATGGACTTGAGTTTGAGTAAACTCTAGGAGTTGGTGATGGACAGGGAGGCCTGGCGTACTGCAGTCCATGGGATCACAAAGAGTTGGTCACAATTGAGCAACTGAACTGAACTGAATCAATCTGTAATTGTATCAAGATGACACTTGTCAGAGCTGACTGTGTTGTTTCTGCATGTAGCCCCCTCCTTCAGCCTATAAAAGCTCTTGCTCCCTGAATGTTGGGGAAAGGGGAGTCAGCCTTTGGACAGGCGCCATTCCCCCAGCCCCTGATTGCCGGCATCCAAAATAAGGCAAACTTTCCTTTCCACCAACTTTGTCTCTTTCTTGGCTTTTGATCAGTGAGCAGCCAGATTCCAGTTTTGGTTACACTGGGTCCTATATCCTAAAGCTTTGATTTTTATCATGTCATCAGTAGTAATGAATAAGCTACTTTATTTTCACAATTAAGGTCAAGCTCATGTGAAGCTTCTATATATGAAGATGGCCGTGTTCTACCCACTAGCACTTGTAATTTATTAAAATTAGACCACTGAAAATCCACTAAGTGGAAAGAAGTTGCTGTGAGTAATCCACCCTCTTCAACTCTGATTTGTCCTGTGTCCATCTGTCCAACCACTGTCCATTTGATTCTCCACCTGCTTGTCGGTTTGTTTATCCATCTGTCCAATATTTAGTTCAAAATGAAAGGTGACAGCTGCAGCAACAGCTTTCTCCATCAGATTACCTGGTTGTGTAAGAAGTGGACCTACACACAGCTGGCTCCAGTCACTGAGCTAGAGCTGTTCCCTAAAAGGACCAGCTAGGCCCTCCAGGCATTATGTTATTCTAGCCCTTCAACTCTCCCCACTCCAGTACTCTTGCCTGGAAAATCCCATGGACGGAGGAGCCTGGTAGGCTGCAGTCCATGGGGTCGTGAAGAGTCGGACACGACTGAGTGACTTCACTTCCACTTTTCACTTTCATGCACTGGAGAAGAAAATGGCAACCCACTCCAGGGTTCTTGCCTGGAGAATCCCAGGGACAGCAGAGCCTGGCGGGTCGCACAGAGTCGGACACGACTGAAGCGACTTAGTAGCAGCAGCAGCAGCCCTTCAACTCCAAGTGGTGCTAAGAAAAGTTTAGTGGAGCTTCTGAAAGCCCAGGATCCTAGCCAAAGCAGAGAAACCAAAAAGGAAGATGAAAAAGGAAGGACAGGGAAGGACACAGAGAGTCAGAGAAGGAGAGAGGGCAGAGAAGGTGCCCACTGTGGCGAAAGCCCTCTGAAATGGTGCCTGGGGCAGTGGCCTGGCCGTGTGGCGGTGCTAATGGCCACACATCTGTCCTGCACATGTGGTGTCCGTGCTGGGAGACCAGGAAGGCTGACTGCACTTGATCATTTGGATTACCTTCTTGGACTAACAGAAATGCAACTGGCACCTTCATCATTGGACAAGTCACTCAGAATGTAGGCTCAGAAGGGTGAGCTAGACAGGGCAGTAGTATTTTGCTCAATTTCCTCGAAAAATCACTTTAGGGCCTGAGCCAGATGATGATGATCAGGGCAACCAAGGACAGCCTGGTCTCACCTGCAGCCTCCGTCTCCGCCATGACATCCAAAGGGGGACCTGTCAAACACAAAGGACACAGGATTGTCGGCTGGCATTGAGGGCGATACACCCACACAAGGAGCCTCCAAGGAGCTGGTGAGAGATACGTCATCAGGGCCCCTCCCAAAACTCCTGAGCCCGCCTCTGGGGGTGAAGCAGAGCATGCAGGGGGTGGTCACGTGCAGGAGGGAAGAAGCACTGATCCGGATCTTTCGGACTTTGATGCACTCATTCTCTTGTCATGTTATCCTAGCCCTTTATCTCCAAGAGGCGCTAAGAAAAGTTTAATGGAGCTTCTGAAAGTCCAAGATACCAGCAAGAGGAGAGGAACAAAACAAAAACAAACAAACAAAAAAAGGAAAGATGAAAATGAAAGGACAGAGAAGGATACAGAGAATCAGAGAGTGTAAATTAGATATTTTAAAATTTGGGAATTTAAGAAAATGAAAGATGTGACATTCTGGCTCCTGTAGTCAATTTCTGTGACCCCAGTGTGGGGAGTTATGAAGCTTCAGTGCAAGTACAGGAGGAGGCACTGACTGACTGCTTCCTTTGACCTGTGCTGCTAAGAGACGATGGGTCAGGGCCTAAGGTCATGGTGGCTCCTTCCTGTCCCCAACATCTCTCCAGCCAGCAACACCTGGCCCAGAGCTTCCTATTGGAGACTCAGTCCGAGGACCAATCCATTCCTACCTCCTAAAGGCTGACAGCCCAGGAGGGGATGTGACTGCAGCTTTATCAGACCTTGTCCACTCCACTCTGGTCATGACTCACCCTTCGGCCAGGAGCTGGCCAAGGGCAAGGCATCAAGGGACCGGGGGTTTGATAAAGGAGATGGGGCACAGGTGTGGAAAACTCCAGGAAGTGACGCTGAGAGCAAGTGGGAAAACCAACAGCAAGGAAGCAGTATGGGACCAGAATGCCCAGGACCAGAGAGAGGCCAGGAGAGGGCAGGAATTAAACTGAGCCTTGACTTTGGCCAGGTCTGGCCCATCAGCCTTCTGCTGCCCGTGGGCAGAAAGTATCCGTAACTGCCTCTCCCATCTGAACCACTCCCCACCCACTTCTCATTGCCAGCCCCGCACAACCCCAAAGTGCCGTGCAGAAGTTTAGGAAATTTTGAATCTGCTTCCTGAGTGTGAAATGCACAGTGAACCGAAGAAGAGGTGAGGTGGGAACAAATGACTTCCAAGGGCTCTTCCTCTCTCCCAGGGAGCAGTCAGCGACTCCACACCTCTGAGCTGCTCTATGGACTTGGAGGACAGAACCCATTCAATTTCCTGCAGAAGTCCCCCCCACCAGGTTTTGACAAACCACACACGTGAACACCCCCTTCCCCACCTGGTAGCAAGGCCACTGAGTATTCAGCATCTGTAAGTGGGAGAGATGAAAACATCTGCTGTCAGTGAAAAACATCCTGCGTTCTTTCCTTTTCTCAAAATTTTGGCTACACTGGTTCCTTGTTGCAGGCTCTCTAATTGCAGTGCTCAGGCTTAGTTGCTCTGCGGCCTGTGGGATCTTAGTTCCCCAAACTGGGATCAAACCCAAGTTTCCCACACTGGAAGGAGCATTTTTTTTTTTTTTGGAAGGAGCATTTTTAACCACTGCACCGCCAAGGAAGCTCCTGTCCTGCTTTACTTTCAATTGTGATTTTTCACACCGTCCCCAGGAAAGGATTTTTTCGAAAGGGCCCAGCTGGGTTCTGCCTGGGAAGGGAGTGGGGTTACCTGAACAGACCACGCCAGCATCCTCCCCGTGCCCGCAGTTGTGGGCAAACCAGCCAGCGTGGGCGCACGCGTCCAGGTGCTCTTCCTGCCCCTTGCACTGCACGTTGTCCAGGAGGATCTTTCCGGAACCTTCCCCAAAGTGGGCCTCGCCCGGGGCCTCCACGGCCCAGCCGCAGCCCAGCTGTCGGCAGACAATGCTTGCTTCCGGCAGGTCCCAGAGGTCGTCACACACCGTCCCCCAGGCGCCCTGGTAGAAAACCTCCACGCGGCCGGCGCAGCTCCCGTGGCCGCCCGCCAGCCGCAGGGGGGCCCAGCCTCCTGGGGGAGGAAAGGGGTCTCAGGGTGCTGGCCGCTCCCTCTGCCTGTTGAGGACTGGACTGCCCTCTGCCACCCTGGCTTTCCTTTCTTTCCGTGGCTTTGTACCCACACACTTCACGCTGCCACGAGGGTCCCATGCCAACGTGCGGCTCTAAGGCATCTGATGGTATCCATCTTTAAAGGCCTGACACAGAATCCTAACTTATATTTGCAGGAAGTGGACCCCGACCAGATGAAAATTGCTGACTGCAAGCATGTAGACTTCAAACCAATTGAAACCAGAACGTTGATGAAGCTCAAAATTTCACTTTGATGCCAACTAGTCTGAGAATTGATGGTAAGCTAATCACATGCGGGTTAAGGCTGCTCACCTTCTAGCCTCGCTCTCTCCCGCTCCTCCCAGGAGGCTGAGTCTATTTGCCTAGTCCTTGACCCCTGGGGCCTGTGGTCTGATTTTGCTTGGGTCAATAGCCTGTGGCAGAGGTAATGGTTCAGAGCTGTAAGTCCTCATGATAGGCTCCAGGGGAGCTCGGAGACAGATGTATGGATAAGCCTGGGTGGCCTGCTGGGCAATGAAAGGCGTGTGGCTGTGTCACTTCTGTCCCTTCCAAAGGAACGGCCTTACCTGGAAGCGCCGAAGCAGATGGGTTTTGGGCCACTGATGTTGCTGGTGACGTGGGAAGTAGGTCCTCATGGGCTGTTGATGGGGGAAAACAGAAGGAGTGACGAGAGGGAAGAATCAGAACATCATGAGAAGGTAAACAGCTACTCCAAGGGCAGCTGCCTCCCATCAGGATTCAGCAGGGATAAGGATGACACTGCTAAGGCCAGTGACCTCCCATCCCTGAGATCCCCATTTAGGATGAAACATGGTGTTACTGCTTGTTGACAAGCTGACATGGGCCACAGGGTCACTTTGCAAAAGCAAAGACAGTTAACCCCAAGTGGCCTGCTGCATGCGGGCTGTCAGGGGGCTATCACCTCTCTCCTGGTTACCCTCGCCCCAGGGGCGTAGTGACTTCACCTAAACAAAGCAAGGAGGGTCACACAGCAAATCCTTGGGGGAGGAGGCAGGGAGGAGGGTAGCAGGTCTGAAATGCTCGAGGGAACCTCTGGGGCCGAGGAAACTGTTGTGTATCTTGACCGCAGTGGTGATCACAACCCTGTACCATCACCAAAGTTCATCCAACTGGATCTTAACATGGGTGAACCTTATGGCACATAAATCAAACCTTAATAAAAGGTAAGTTGATGAATGATAGATGGATTGATAAATTTTTCATAGAATCCAGGTTAACCGTTAAATCCCTCAAACTTTTCTGTATATCTGAAATTTTTCATAACAAAATGTTAGGGGGTAAGATGTCTCTCAATTTCTATTGTTAAGACCTGCATCTCTGTTTTTCAACAACCATCTTTCACTTTCCCAGGGGTGTACACTTAATTCAGCTAACCTATGTGGCTACTTCTCTCCTTGTTAGTCTCAGAACATCAAAAGCATAGAATTTTAGGGAGCATGGCATCCAATGTGCCTGTTCTAATGACATGGAGGCTGAAAAGTTACTAAGTCGCTCAGTCATGTCTGACTCTTTGCAACCCCATGGACTGTAGCCTGCCAGGCTCCTCAATCCACGGGACTCTCCAGGCAAGGATACTGGAGTCAGTTGCCATTTCTTCCTCCAGGGGATCTTCCTGACTCAGGGACCGAACCTGGGTCTTCTGCACGGCAGGCAGATTCTTTACCGTCTGAGCCACCAGGGAAGCCCGTGGTTATTCAGCTGAAGAGAAACCAGTCGGGATCAGATTCCAAGAGCTCAGGGCCTTCCGATCCCCACATGCACTCCCTTAGGTGGGCACATGACCAGAGGAAGGGGCCATGGTTGTGTGAGTGCCTGCCAGGTGACAGGAATCTTTAGGTATCGTCTAATATATGACCTTGGGCTTCCCTGGGGGCTCAGTGATAAAGAATCCATCTGTCACTGCAGAAGACACAGGTTTGATCTCCGGTTGGGAAGATCCACTGGAGTAGGAAATGGCAACCCATTCCAGTATTCTTGCCTGGGAAATCCTATGGACAGAGGAGCCTGGTGGGCTACAGTCCATGGGGTCGCAAAGAGTCAGATGCGACTGAGCAACTGAGCACACAAAATTCATGACCTTACTAGATTCTCTGTATCATTCCCACTTTAATGAAGAGGAATGGAGATGAACTGGGAGGGAGAGATGACATCACTTGGCTCTGGTCGTCAAACTGAAGGGATATATGGCATGCTGTCTCTCCCATTAGGGAGTAAACCCCATGAAAGAAAGGTCCAGGGCTTTGACCACTGCATGGCCCCCATGCTTCACTGGCACAGAGTCTGGCACATGGTTGAATGAACAGACGAGTGAAAGAATGAAGCTGCGACTCAAACCAGGATCTGACTCTAAGCCTCATGGCCTTCTCATATCATGCAGAGTTTAGTAGAAGACGTAACACGGGCCCTACCTGTAGGCGGAGCAGCTGTGGAATCAGCGCCTGTAACGTGGAGAGAGACGGTACATGTTACCCCGTCTTAATGGGAGAACGTTTACTGTGAACATCCTACAGGCAGAGAGGGGTGGGAGGCAGAGAGGCAGAGACTCTGCCCTCGAGGAGCCTGGCACTTCCTGGGGATTTGGGACACCGGAGCAGGCAGCAAACCTGGGCTGACCCAGGACATCTTCAGGGTCCCCTGCTCCCTGGGGGCCTCAGGAGTTGGCAAGGGTGGCTCCAGGTGGGCATGTGCAGCCTGAGAGTGCGTCACTTGCAGGGCCATTATTCAAGTCACCAGTGGGGCAGAATCAGGAAAGACGGGGAGGGTAGCAGGGGCAGAGAGCCAGCCAGAGGGACACATGGTTCTGGGGAGGTCACCAGGCCCAGATGTGGAAGGCCCGGCATACCAGCTGACAACTTGGCCTATCACCCTGAGGTCACAGGCGCAAACGCTTCTGAGGACCCACAGGGGACTTGAGTGGTGGGAGCCGTGTGCACGGGAAAGCTGTTCGGCGTCCAAAGGAGCAGGGCTTTCTCAGCTCCAGTCAGTTAATGTAACAAAAGAATTTGCTGCTTTGAACCTGCTGCACTTCGACTTTTATTTTCGCCACAAAATGTAAGAATTTGAATTTTTATGCCCAACACTCTGATTTGGCTGGATTCAGGTTCGGCTTAGAATTTTAAAACCTAACCAGCCACTTCGGAGCTGGGATCCAGCCTGTAAGTCATACTCAGCAATCGCTGCAGCTAAGGGGGTGGTCGGGCGGCTGAACAACCTGGGAAGGAGCCAGGCTGCCTGCCTGGTCCACTGACATTCTGCGACCGGGCTGTGGGGTGTGTGTTTGTGACTGGGGTATGTGTGTGTGTGTGGGGGGGTGAGTAGGGAGGCCACAGGAGCAGCCCTCCAGGCAGGGACTGCCAGTGGCCGCTCACCTGTGCAGACGACGCTGGCGTCCTCCAGGTGCCCGCAGTTGTGCCCAGCCTCGCCCCCGTGCACGCACTGCCCCAGGTGGCTCTCGCTGCCCACACACTGCATGTTGTCCAGCGCGATCTTCCCCGAACCTGCCCCAAAGTGGGCCCCCGGGGGCGCCGCCACCGCCTGGCCACACTCCAGCTGGCGGCACACGACAGCGGCCTCGGCCAGGTCCCAGAGGTCGTCACACACGGTCCCCCACGTGTCCTGGACCAGAACTTCCACGCGGCCTGAGCATCTCCCCGGGCCGCCAACCAGCCTCACGGCCATCCAGGCCCCTGGGGAGGAACAAGGAGGAGAGGCACTTGGCGTCTGCCCTCCCATCTCCGGAAGGCTCCCTTTATCCTTTTAATCTCCAGGTGGTCACATCCCTATTTTACAGTCATGCAAGATCACGCAGTCCTCGGCCACCCAGATAGCAAGAAGAGCCAGGATAATCTTCAGTTTCAAGTCCCCTCAGGAAGACTTTATCTCCCTTTCCAAAAGCTGAAGCCCTCTTTAAGAAACTGCCTGAATTCCTAGATTCTCCCAACAAGAGCCTGTGTTATTCCCCCTACCATGGACAGCAATAGAAATAAGCGATTTCAGTGTATCTAATGAAACAAGAAACAAGACTATCTGTAGGCTGAATACAGCTGAAGAGACTCCTGGCCACGCAGAACTACTTCAGTCTCGGAGCTGCTTGGCCCCTCTGCCCCCTAAGTCTTTGTTAATGGCTTTACTCTGTCCAGGGCACCGAGGACAGGAACTCATACCTGTTGTTCGGGAGTTTAGTGCCAGAGCCTCAGACAGTCACTAACTTAACCGCTTCTCTCTGACTCCCTACAACAACCCCACAGGGTAAGGGGTGGGTGCCCATTTTACGGATGAAGAAACTGAAACTCAGAGAGGTGAAGAAAATTGCTCTGAATCCCATAGACTGTCAGCCGGCTGTCCCCACCTTAACCGTGCATGTGGTCTCCTCCAGCTGGGAGGAATGCCTCTCCCACATGACCCATGAGCCCTTGATTTCTCAGGAATTGCTTCCTGCACCTGTGGATGTCAAGGCCTCAGTGTCAAGCCTGTGTGAAGGCGCCAAGGAGCTGTCAGCTGGAAGGACCAGCAAAGCTAGGTCGCCATCTGTCCGCACAGTGAAAAGAATAAAGTAGACACATTCCCGGGAGGACTCACGATAAGACCTTTCTGAAGTATTTTTTGGTCTTTAAAGGAAACCTTTTTGTTTGTTTTTTAATTAAATTTTTTTTTTTTTTTTTTTTTTTTGCCACGCCATGTAGCATGTGGGATCTTAGTTCTCTAATCAGGGATTGAACCCCTAATCACGGATTGAATCCTACATCCCCTGGAGTGGGAGCACAGAGTCTTAACCACTGGAGCACCAGGGAAGTCTCCCTTCTGAAGTTTGTTCTTTTCTTTTGGTTCATCTAAGTTAGTCACCATCACCATCAAACAAGATTGTTTACTTTTTTTACTCATCTCTTCTACGTTCATGGCAAACTTAACCTTAAATCTTTGGCTCAGTAGAAATAAATCTTTAAAAAAACAGGTGATGAGTTTACCAGCATTATATTTAAGAAAACTAAAGGAAATGAAGGCAGCTTCTATAATTACGCTGTATGCCATCATTTATTTTAAAACATTTGATACAAAGAGAGAGAGAGAGTCTGCGTTTCAAAGGCTTGTAACTCAGTCGGAAGCTAGAATAAGTGTCTAAGTAATTGTAATATGAAGTGGATTAAGAGCAATGTCAACAGAAAAGACACAAATACAGAGGATGTGTGTCCTTGTGGAGGCCAGAGGAAGCTACGTGGAGAAAAGGAGCCCAACCACGGTAGGACTTTAACAGGTAGAGGGGGAGGGGGCCCTCGCTTCAGGCAGCACAGGTATTAGAGGACAGCGACTTCAAATTCACATATTTAGGGAGATGAGGGGCTATGCTATTTTAATTTGATTAAAATATTCTGGCAGCATATGCATTAATCCCAAATACCTGGACTTTACATGTTCCTTACTGTATTAGGCAGAAAACTTCCAAATAGATGGTACATAAAGACAAAAAGATTTGGGTCAAGTGTATTTCATAGGCATGGCAACCCATGACTTCTCGGGGGAATTTTATAAGGTTAATTATACTGGATGGCCCCTAGACATCCTGTTGGCTTCCATGATGGCTCAGTGGTAAAGAATCTGCCTGCCAAGCAGGAGACCTGAGTTTGAGCCTTGGGTTGGGAAGATCCCCTGGAAGAAGAAATGGCAACCTACTCCAGTATTCTTGCCTGGAGAATTCCATGGACAGAGGAGCCTGGAGGGCTACAGTCCATGGGGAAGCAAAAGAGTTGGATATAACTGAGAGACAGACATTCTGTAGTGAAGAAACCTGTTTAGTTTGTTTAATGCAATGTTGCCTAAATGCATGAGACCACGGAATGTGTGTGTGCGCGCACCTGTGTGATTCACCTTAATGTCTTGTTGAACTAGTGGTTCTGGGAGCACAATCTCAGAAACATCTTTATTTGACCATCTCAAAGATCCTGGTAAGGGCTGGAGCCTCCTAGCAATGTTTGTTATTAAATTTCCATTTTTGTTCTTATTTTCAGAAATGTGAAGTAACTTGTAAACTTGGATATACAGAATATAAACTTTTGTTGCAAACTCGAGTTATATTTTGTATACCTGTTGGTGTTTGCTCTTCTCCAGAGGTGATGGGGGCAATTGTTACTTCAGCAGCTGCAGTAAAAAGAGAACATCAACTAGAGGTGAACACACAAGACACATGAAGAGAACCAGAAGGAAAGCTGAATGAAAGGAGAGCTGTCTCACCCCCCACACCAGGTCTAGCATCTCTTTGTGAAACATAAGAAGCCAGTTCTCAAGGGCTTAGTGAATGTCCAGCTTAAAGACATGTTTGCTCTAATCTGAGATCTAACTCTTATTTAGCACACACTTAGGTACAAATGAACACCAGTTTCCTGATCTATAAAACTGGAAATCAGATCTGATAACAGATAGGAGTGGGGTTTATGAACTAAGAAATGAATATATTTTAAAAATTTATCATAAATTTTCCCAATTCAATAAATACTTGGTTATTTGGGGGAAAATAACTCATTAGCCACATAAATAAATATGGAAAGAGAAAAAATTTTAAATGCCATTTATAATAGCACCCAAAACCAAGGGATTCTTATGGATAAGTCTGGTAAGTATGTGCAAAATTTGTACATGGAAAAATGCAAACTTCTGATGAGATAAAGACTTAGGTAAATGAAGAGACACAGTGTATAGATGGCTCCGAAGACTCAATATAGTTAAGTTGCCAACTTCCTCCAACTTTATATGTAGAGTTAATCCTAATTAAAAATCCTAGCAGACATTTTTTTGTGTAAATTGGTAAGTTGATACTATATTTGTGAAAGGCAAAAAACCTAGGTTAGCAAAAATAATTTTGAAAGAGAAGAAGAAAGAACAATGTTGGTGCATTCACAATACCCAATTTCAAGACTTACTCTAAAAAATACTCGAAAACTACAGTAATCAAGATGCTGTGTGTTACAGGTGTACCAACAGTCACATAAATTAGTAGAAGGGTTTAGAAATAGACCATGTATTAATGGTTATTTTATTTTTGACAAAAGTGCCGAAGTATTTCAGCAGAGTTAGAAGAGTCTTTTCAACAAATGGTGTTGGAATGATTACACATCTCTATGAAAAAAAAATCTTTTGAGTTATAATTTAAACTCAATATAATATAATATACTTATAATTATATTTATAATATATTTATATTATTTAAACTCAATATGATATAATATATTTATAATTATAATTTATAATATATTTATATAATTTAAACTCAATATAATATAACTGTATTAAAAAATGGACAAAAATGGATCATAGAGTTAAATAAAAAACCTAAAACTATGGAACTTCTAGATGAAAAGAGAAAATTTGTGAGACCTTTGGTTAAGTGAAGATTCCTTAGATAAAACACAAAAGTATAATTCATTAAAGAAAAATATTTGATAACTGACTTCATTAAAATTTAAATTTTCTGCTCTTCAAAAAACACCAATAAGAAACTGAAAAGATGTCATAGACTGAGAAAAAAATATTTGCAAAACACATATCTGAAAGGATACTTGTTTCCAGAATGTATAATGACCTCTCTTAGAACACAGTAAGATAAACAGTCTGGTTTAAAATAAAAAGAATAAAATAAAAGAAAGAAAGCTTTCAGCAGACACTTCACCAAAGAAGAGATGCAAATGAGCACATGCAAAAGCTAGGATCATTTGTCATAGGGAAAGGCAAATTAAAACCACAAAGAGATATCACTGTCTCATGATAGTAGAGACTATAATGGCCAAACAAAACCCAGAAAACCCAAAGTATTCCTAAGGACATGGAGCAACTGTCAATCTCAAGTGTTGCTGGTGGGAAAGAAAAATGGTACACTCGACTTGCATGTGAATGCTTTAGCAGCTTAATTAGTAATAATAAAAAACTGGAAATAAATTCAATATCCATCAAGTGGTAAACAGTGAAATAAATTTTGGTATATTCATACAGTGGAATAGTACTCAGCAGTAAAAAAGAATGGATATCTGATACATGGAACTCTATTGATGAATCTCAAAAGTATGCTAAGTAAGGAAGCCCAACACAAAATGCAGCACACTGTCTTAATTCAATACATAATATTCTGGGAACGGCAGGCCCATGGGCACAGAAATCATATCTGTGGTTGCCAGAATCTGGGGGTCAGGAGAGGGGCTGACTGCCAGGGGTATAAGAGAATCATTTAAAGTAATGGAATGTTTTGTATCTTAATGGTGGTAATGGTTACAGAGCTGTAACGATTTTTCAAAATTCTCTGTACTATGACAGTTTTTACTGTAGGTAACTTCTATCTTAATAAGCCTAACTTGAAATCAGTCCTGAATATTCATTGGAAGGACTGATGCTGAAGCTGAAGCTCCAATACTTTGGCTACATGACGTGAAGAACTGACTCATCTGAAAAGACCCTGACACTGGGAAAGACTGAAGGCAGGAGGAGAAGGGGACGACAGAGGATGAGATGTTGGATGGTATCACTGACTTGATGGACATGAGTTTGAGCAAGCTCTGGGAGTTGGTGATGGACAGGGCAGCCTAGCCTGCTGCAGTCCATGGGGTTGCAAACAACTGGATGTGACTGAGCGACTAAACTGGACTGAATTCTGACCACAGGCCAACTATAGAATGTTGGGAGTCTGAGGGCAGGGAAGCCAATTAGGATTCTGAGTTCATCCAGGCAGGAAGAGGTGACGAGTATCTGGATGAGGACTGTGGCTGATGGACAAAGAGGAGGCCATGAATGCAACCTCAGGCTCCAAGCTAAAAATGAAGAATGATTTATCCATAGGGATGTTTATTTGCATAACACTAGGCAATGGCACCCCACTCCAGTACTCTTGCCTGGAAAATCCCATGGACGGAGGAGCCTGGTAGGCTACAGTCCATGGGGTCGTGAAGAGTCGGACATGACGGAGCGACTTCATTTTCACTTTTCACTTTCGTGCACTGGAGAAGGAAATGGCAGCCCACTCCAGTACTCTTGCTTGGAGAATCCCAGGGATGGGAGCCTGGTGGGCTGCCGTCTATGGGGTCACACAGAGTTGGACGCGACTGATGTGACTTAGCAGTAGCAGTAGCAGATATTCAAATATTTTGCAGATATCTTAATAATTTACTTAAAAATTCTTGTTTGGATGCTTAGTGTTGGCTACGCACATTAGTCATAGTCTAGTCATTAGTCACAAGTGTGCAAAGTCACTTCAGTCATGTCTAACTCTTTGTGACCCTATGGACTGTAGCCTGCCAGGCTTCTCAATGGGATTCTCCAGGTAAGAATACTGGAGTGAGTTGCCATGCCCTCCTCTGGGGGATCATCCCGATTCAGGGGTCAAACCCACATCTCTTGCATTGGCTGGAAGGTTCTTTACCACTATCACCACCTGGGAAGACCAGTGTTGACTATACTCAACCATAAAAGCACATAAACTAAAAACAACCAGGAAAGTGACTCACAAATGAAAAGTTCAACTTACCAGACAGACTAGTTTTTGCTGATGATGGTGATGATGGTGGTGTTGGTAGCGATGATGCTGATTCTGACAGCACTGACAACAGTGGTGGTGCTGATGGTGACAGTGGTGATGACAGTGATGAGGCTGACAATGGTGATGAGGATGACAATGGTGATGGTGACAGTGGTGATGACGGTGATGAGGATGACAGTGGTGATGAGGATGACAATGGTGATGGTGACAGTGGTGATGACGGTGATGAGGATGACAGTGGTGACGGTGACAGTGGTGAGGATGGTGATGAGGATGACAATGGTGATGGTGACAGTGGTGATGACGGTGATGAGGATGACAGTGGTGATGAGGATGACAGTGGTGATGAGGATGACAATGGTGATGGTGACAGTGGTGATGACGGTGATGAGGATGACAGTGGTGATGAGGATGACAATGGTGATGGTGACAGTGGTGATGACGGTGATGAGGATGACAGTGGTGACGGTGACAGTGGTGAGGATGGTGATGAGGATGACAATGGTGATGGTGACAGTGGTGAGGATGGTGATGAGGATGACAATGGTGATGGTGACAGTGGTGAGGATGGTGATGAGGATGACAGTGGTGATGAGGATGACAATGGTGATGAGGATGACAATGGTGATGGTGACAGTGGTGATGACGGTGATGAGGATGACAGTGGTGATGGTGACAGTGGTGATGACGGTGATGAGGATGACAGTGGTGATGGTGACAGTGGTGAGGATGGAGATAAGGATGACAATGGTGATGGTGGCAGTGGTGAGGATGGTGATGAAGATGACAGTGGTGATGGTGGCAGTGATGCTGATGGTGACAGTGGTGAGGATGGTGATGAGGATGACAATGGTGATGGTGACAGTGGTGAGGATAGTGACAGTGGTGAAGATGATGGCGATGATGACAATGGCAAAGGTGATGATGATGACAATGAGGATGATGAAGATGATAATTCTGCTTCTAATTATTAGGATAAGAAAGATTCCTTGTTTTCAGACAGTGGTTCTCAAAGCGTGGTCCCCAGACCATCAGCATAACCATCCTGAACTTGTTGGAAATGAAAATACTCACACCCCACCCTACTGAATCAGAAACTCTGGGGGTGTGGCCCAGCAATCTGTGTCTTAACAAACCCTCTGGGCGGTTCTGATGCACATTAAAGTTAAAACAAAACAAAACAAAAAACTGTTGCTTTAGGACAAAAAGGAGTGATGGAAATGGCCCCATGTTTTTTTCCCAGTAGCCAAAGTACTCTAAAATCACATAAATATAAATTTTTAACTGATATAGTTTCTTTGCCTATTAGGGAGGATCAGATTCCAGGGGGATAAATTTCTGATCTAATCACTCTGGAAAATAGATGGTAATTTTCTTTCAAAAAAAGAGATTTGTGATGACTAGTGGGCATAGTCATAGAAAACTATTACGCCCTAAAATCAATGACCATTTTAAAATATTAATACTTTTTAAAAAGATTTTTTTAATGTGGACCATTTAAAAAGTCTTTATTATTTCTGTTTTATGATTTTTTTTTGGGGGGGGGGGAGACTGTGAGGCATGTGAGATGTTAGCTCACTGACCAGGGATCAACTCTGCACTCCCTGCATTGGAAGATGAAGTTTTAACCACTGGACCACTGGGGAAGTCCCAGTGACCGTTCATTTATACTCCTTCAGTGGCCCCAGACCCCGGCAATGGCCTGCTAACCTAGTTCTGATGGGAGAAGATTAGTGCCCCGAGTGACAGGGTAGTTGGCTAGTTTCTAACGCCCTTTTTTGCTGGTGTTCCATTTCATTGTTGAGCCGTCCACCAAGCCACCCCTAAAGAGTGCCTGGGATCTGCCCTCTAGCAGCTGCCTGGAAGAGGGGCCAAGCAGCCCAGGATGAGGCGGTTTCCTAGAGGAGAGCGTGAGCACAGGAGAGCCCGGTCAGCACTGCACATCCGTGAGTTCTGTCCCTATGGCATACTGAATTAGGCACTGGGAAACCTTTCAGGCTTCAAGAGATAAGGACCAAGCAAACCAGCCTCCATTAACTGCTTTAAAGCCTGATTTAGCATGGTCATTTTCATCCCATTTCTATCTCACAGGATAAATATTAGCCAGATAGAATTAGGAGTCAAACCAGCCAATCCTAAAGGAAATCAACCTTGAATATTCATTGGAAGGACTGATGTTGAAGCTCCAGGAAGGTTCTGACCTGATGGGCTTGGCCAAGGAAAACTGGCTCTGCGACTTGCTGCTGGCGAGTCGACCACAGGTAAAACTAGAACAACAGGGAAACGATGATTAGGATCGAAGCATCTCTTTCTGAGACCAGACACAAGAGCACTTCAGACAAGGACTCAACCAGCAGCTGGCGACTAGCCGCCAGCTATGCCACAGCCCTACCAGAACCTCTGGGCTGGCCACGTGTCAAAACAAACGACCCATTTCTAATGAGGCTGGAGTTACCTTCAGGCTGACGTTAGAAAGCTCATAAACGTGTTCTGCTGCCCCCAAAGCCTTGACCCCTTTCTGCATAAGGATGCTCAGCAGTAGTAAAATAATCATGGAAGAATCAGGCAAAAGTTCTAAGAATCATAGTATCCATACAGATTTGATCGTCGACCCCTCAGAGGACACTGTGTAATCTGACATGATAATCTGACATGACCATCCATGTACCACCCATCTGCACGGTAAGGCTGTGTGTGTATCTATAGATCCCGTGATGAAATCATTGTTCTACCTGGTATGACAGTCGGTAACTCTTCATTATCTGCTGAGATGAAAAAATGAAAATATTTGTTGGAACTCGGCTTCATTAGTCTGCTAACATGTGAAATCCTAGAACTTCTTTCTGAGGAGGGATGTGAGTGCCAACAGGGGGCTACCAGCATTTTCCAGAGTGATGGTCAGGTCTCTTGAGCAGAGGGACTTGCCGCTACTACACACTGGGCTATTCTTAACTAAGACCAGAGCTACCCCAGCAGGGTCAGACAGCCCATCCACACATGGAGGGCTTATGTGCTCAGTCAATGAATCATGTCTGACTCTTTGCAACCCCACAGACTGAAGCCTGCCAGGCTCCTCCATCCGTGGAATTTTTCAGGCAAGAATACTGGAGAGGGTTGCCATTTCCTACTCCAGAGGATCTTCCTGACCCAAGGATCCAACCTGCATCTCTTGTGTCTCCTGAACTGGCAGGTGGGTTCTTTCCCACTGTGCCACCTGGGAAACCCATGCAGGTCTTATACATTCACTTATGGATCCAATAAACTTTCCCTGGGTGCCTCTAATGTGCCAAGCACTGTGACAAGTGCTGCAGATACAGTGATGAGAAAGGCAGAAAAAACCCTTGTTCTCTGGAGCTTAAAATCTGGTTCTGAAGGTGACACTGGAAACCACACTGACCACAGAGCCCTTGGCTGTCAGTGAATTCTCCCCCAGCCTGACCTGCAACTCATCCTGCCTCTGGGCTTAAAATGCTGGAAGTGGCATGTAACAATACACCACACCCATCTTCGTTGCTTTAACTCACAGTTCATTGACCTACCTGAGGATACACCTGGGTGGTTCATGTCTTCCGGGACGGCAGAAGTTGAGAGAGCTGCTGGGAAAGCAACAAAATAAGAGAAATGACTCCTGACGTTTACTACCAAACAGAAAGACAAGGGGGCTTCCCTGGTGGTTCAGATGGTGAAGAGTCCGCCTGCAATGCGGGTTCGATCCCTGGGTTGGGAAGATCCCCTGGAGGAGGGCATGGCAACCCACTCCAGTATTCTTGCCTGGGAAATCCCATGGACAGAGGAACCTGGAAGGCTACAGTCCACGGGGTCACAAAGAGTGACGAAGCACAGCACAGAAAGAGGAGGACTTTATTCACCTGCTTCACATTTCCAGGGGACGAATTCAATTAGCTGTGGACAAGTTCATTCAATACATAGCATTTAAAAAGGAACCATCAGTCTTGAAAATATTGTGCTAGACACCAAAGGCCACATGCTGTATGATTTCATTTGCAGGAACTAATCAGATGAAGTACCTTCGTAGAGATAGAAAGCAAGTTGGTGACGGCCAAGTGCTGGGGGGAGGACTTGTGATGACAAAACGGCTGAGGCCATTAGCAAAGAGCAGACCTGCGGCACTCTCTTGACCCAGCTGAGTGCCATGGGGCAGAATTCCCTCTTCTAGAGGGGCAATATCGCACTGGACCCCCTCAAAACACAGAAGGCCAGACTCACGGGGCCAGATTGTGCACCAGGCTCTTACACCAACTCACTGACTTAACACTCACAACCGCTCCTTGAAACACACAGTTATCACCCCATGTTTCAGAACAGAAACTGAAGCACCAAGAGGGAGAGAAACCCGGTGAGGGTCACACAACTGGGAGGCAGGAGAGGGGGCTCCAAACCCAGAGACCAGCAGCTGGCACTGAGCGCCATCGTGCCAAGAGCCTGGGACATGCCCCTCTGATTTCAGAAGAATTCTGAGCCACTTAGACAGGAGATCGAAGAACTGACGGGGTCCACGCTTTCTTTTGCAAACATTTGGAAGTGAATGCACATTTGTAAACCAGGATGGGTGGAGCAGTATTCACTATTCAAGCATTTATTTATTCATTTAATGAGCACTGAAAGCCTACCAAACAGCAGACACTATTCTTGAGACCGCGCGTGTGTGTGTGTGTGTGTGTGTGTGTGTGTGTGTGTGTGTGTGTATGTGTGTGTTTGGCTGGGGGCAATGTCAAAGATGAGAAAGATACAGATTCTGCTCCCAGAAGCTGATGACATCATTGAAGAGACACATGGACACACAACTGTACAGGAAAGGAACAGAGCTAAAAGTGAGAACAGAGAACTGTGGGTCCAGAAGAGGGATGGCAGCTGCCAGCCTGGGGTGGGGGACTGGACGAGTGCTCTGGAGGTTGTGGCTGGTGCTTTAATGGGTGCCCTGGAGGCAAAGGATGAGTAAGTGCAAGAGGAAGAACATAAATGCAAGACTGACTCAGAGCTGAGCTGTCTCTTTACTCTTGCTGTTTAGTCGCTCAGTCGGGCCTGAATCTTTGTGACCCCATGGACTGCAGCATGCCAGGCTTCTCTATTGTTCACCATCTCCTGGAGCTTGCTCAAACTCATGTCCATTGTGTTGATAATACCATCCAACCATCTCATCCTCTGTCATCCCCTTCTCCTTCTGCCCTCAATCTTCCCCAGCATCAGGGTCTTTTCCAATGAGTTGGCTCTTTGCATTAGGTGGCCAAAGTATTTGAGCTTCAGCTTTAGCATCAGTCTTTCTAGTGAATATTCAGGGTTTCCTTTAGGATTGACTGGTTTGATTGGCCTTGCTGTCCAAGGGACTCTTAAGAGTCTTCTCCAGCACCACAGTTTGAAAGCATCAGTTCTTGGGCATTGAGCCTTCTTTATGGTCCAACTCTCAAATCCATACATGACTACTGGAAAAACCATAACTTTGACTATACAAACCTTTGTCAGCAAAGTGATATCTCTGCTTTTTAATATGCTGTCTAGGTTTGTCATAGTTTTTCTTCCAAGAAGCAAGTGTCTCTTAATTTCATGGTTGCAGTCACCTTCCGCAGTGATTTTGGAGCTCAAAAAAATAAAATCTGCCACTGTTTCCACTTTTCCTTAATCTATTTGCCATGAAGTGATGGGACTGGATGCTGGTCCCCTCTCATTACTCTTCACTTTCCTTGTCTCAGAATCTCTGAATAGGCCTCATGCCTAGTCAGTGCTTTTAGTAGTTAATAGGATTTGAATGTGGTTTAGAGAGAAAAAATAGTTCAGAGATTAATCTCTAAGCTCTGAGGTCAGATTGTCTGTCATTCCACTGCCTTTGGGGATAATATTTAACCTATTTGAGTATGAGTTTCCCTGTTGAGAGAATGGAGATTATAGAAGTTGCCTTATTTGACTGTCAGGAGGATCAGATAAGAAAATCCCCATGGGGCAGTCAACACGGGGACTGACATGGAGGAAGGAAGTGCTGTCCACCAGAGGCAGAGCATGAATCACCTGGGCAATTTAAAATGTTCTGGCAGACAGATTTTAAAAATTAAAGAGGAACAGGTGAAGTTAATTTCAGTAATGTACCTTATTTAATCCAATACGTCCAAATTATGATCATTTCAACATGCCATCCATATAAGAACGCTGATGAAGCAGTATTACCTTCTTCCTAGGGCACCAAAGATCCAGGGTGTATCTGACATGCACAGCAGGCTTCAGCCCCACAGAGCCACATGGAACGCAGGTACGAGGGTTCATTGAAGACCCCATCAGTACCTTCAGGACGTGAATCATTTGATGAATGATTGATGAATCATTTGATGGTGTAACAGACACGGCAGCCTCACAGATGATGGAGGAAGGAAGAGGGCATGGTCTCCCACGATGTGAAGATAAAATGACCTGCATGGTGACTGCACTCACCATGACCAGGGAGACACGTCCCCTCCTCAGGTGATTCAGGGAAACAATGAAACCTTTCCAGGTTGGTCACTTCCCAGACGTCAGGCCAGATGTTCGGATTTATTTCATAAATTTTAAAGATATGAGGTGACTCTTTAGGAACCTCCCTTTCTCATTCATTGACACACAGACCCTGCCTCCCCCCTCAACATACACACAATCCTGCCTTTTCCTCCCACTCTTTACAGAGTGACAGAGATGCTAGACCACCTCTCAGCCACTGGTCCTCAGTCTAATGAGATTCAACCAGTCCCCTTCTCTCTCTCTGTCTCACGCTTGATGTCCAAGCTCAGGTGTGCTCAGTATTTTTTTTTTTTACAAGAATGACATGTTTTGGGTCTTAATATTCTCCCCATTGCTGGCTTTGAAGATGGGCAGGAGGCCATGAGCCAAAGAACGCAGGCGGCCTCTAGAAACTGGAAAAGGCAAAGAAATGGATCTCCACTTCTGGAGCCTCTGGAATGAACACTGCCTGGCATAGCCCTGGGTTTTAACTCAGTAACACCTAATTTTGACTTTTGACCTCCAGAACTGTAAGATAGTGAATGTGTTGTTTAAGCCACTAAGTTTATGCCAATCTTTTAAAGCAGAGATTAGAAACTCATATAATAAACAAATATTACATGTGATCAAATGATGTTTCCTCCAAAGAAAACCTGAAATGTATCGTTTAAGGGATTTTGAACACTCTCAGAGAAGTTGCCAAGATGAGGATTAAAAATAATTATAAAAATTGCCATGTTCAAAATAGTTTCTAGTATTTGTTTAAAACAATGACATTGTTATCTCATTTTTTTTTTTCAGACTCAGCTGGGGCAACACTCTGAAAATCACCCCACACAAGCTACATTACAAAGGGCAGGTTTTAATGAATTGGGCTTCCCTGGTAGCTCCGCTGGTAAAGAATTCACCTGCAGTGCAGGAGACACTGGTTCGATTCCTGGGTTGAGAAGATCCCCTGGAGAAGGGATAGGCCACCCACTCCAGTATTCTTGGGCTTTCCTGGTGGTTCATTTGGTAAAGAATCTGCCTGAAATGTGGAAGACCTGGGTTTGATCCCTGGGTTGGGAAGATTCCCTGGCGGAAGGCATGGCAACCCACTCCAGTATTCTGGTCTGGAGAATCCCCAAGGACAGAGGATCATGGCAGGCTGCAGTGCATGGGGTCTCAAAGATTTGGACATGCCTGAGTGACTATGCACACATAATGAATCACTCAGCAAAATAACTCAACAACAATTCTTTCATTTGTTTCTCTCCTGTATTTTGACAAGCAATCAGAAATGTCCCAGGAAAGAGCACAAAAATGTTCTCTTACCTGACAGTACAGTTTCTGAATTTCCATCACCTATTGGGCACAAATAAATGAAAATATTTAATATTCAACTAAATCAAATAACTTCTACCTCACCTGCTTAATCATTTTTAACAAATCTATGATGTGACAGGTCAAAAATACCAAATGTGAAACATAGTGAACTCCTGCTGAGATACAGCCCCCTGGACATAATAGACTCTCAGAAATATTTGCTGGTTTGATTGATTTGAAGAAACTCTAAAGGTAGTAGCTTCAACCTGTGATATTGGCTCCAAAGAATGCTCACCCCCTGAGAGCGGGCTAGTTATCATGAACGAACTAGAGAATTAAATAATAACTCTGCACGCCAAGACCTAGAACAATGCCCCAAGTGTCACTGACACTCAATAAAGTTTGCTCTTATCATTCCATGTACATGAGCTCATTTAACCCAAATGGAGCACAGTGAAGCAGATGTTTTAGTTCCCTTTATTAAAAAAAAAAGAGAGATGTTTTAATGCCCTTAAAAAATGGCTTGCCCAAGGCTACACTAAATAAATGGCAGTGGAAGTGTTAATTGCTCAGTGGTGTCTGACTCTTTTGCAGCCCCATGAACTGTATGTAGCCCACTAGGCTCCTCTGTCCATGGGATTCTCCAGGCAAGAATACTGGAATGTGCAGCCATTCCCTTCTCCAGGGGATCTTCCCAACCCAGGTATTGAACCTGGGACTCTTGAATTGGAGGAAGATTCTTTACCATCTGAGCCACCAGGGAAGCCCAAAAATGCAGAGTGGGACTCAAACTTGGAGCTTCTACTGCTAAACCCCTGGTCTTTCCCTCAACCCAGAGCTCAGCGGGGTAATACACGCCTGTCTTCAACATGTTCCCACTGAGTTTACCAGTTGCACAATGCAAGACTCAGCAGTTTCCTAGTCCATCAATAAATGGATGATTCATGTACAACATATGTAGTATGCTCTCCCTCCTCAGTTTGGCTCATCAGTTCCAAGCAAAAAAACTTTCAGTTTTAAGTCAAAAAGAAAATTTGCATCAAATAAGGACTAATGTTGTAAATTCAACATGAAAAGACTTTCTACCTTGTGGCAACGGCAGTAACTCACCAGCATTCTTTTCAGGGAGAGGAGTCAAGACTTCAGCGGCTGTTAAGATGTGAAATATTCCTTCTGAGCCACATAGTGGAAAGAACATAGGTTGAACAGCTGCATAAGCTACACAAAGATTCACCAAGACTTTCCCTTAATATTGTGGCAGCAATAAGGCTTTTAGTAGCAACTCCATTGGCAAAAAGAAAATATCAATACTAGCTGATAACTTAAAACCCTCATGACTGAAAAGAAAATGAAGCTAACTCTTATCGAGGAAAGAAAGTGGCCCAATAGCACTTTCAACTTACTTGATGCAAATTTTCCTTTTGACTTACAAGTTAAAGGATTTTTTTTTTTATGTTGGAACTAATGAGCCAAACTGGGGAGGGAGAAGTGAAGTAAAGTGAAAGTTGTTCAGTCATGTCTGACCCTTTGTGATCCCATGGACTATACAGTCTATGGAATTCTCCAGGCCAGAATACTGGAGTGGGTAGCCTTTCCCTTCTCCAGGGGATCTTCCCAACCCAGGGATCGAACCCAGGTCTCCCACACTGCAGACAGATTCTTTACCAGTTGAGCATACTACATATTTTGTACATGAAAACTTACTGGCGGGATCATCTTAATGGCCCAGAAATGTGCAAATGGCAAATAATGATAGTAAAAAATGGCAATATGGTCCATCCTCTGTTTATTCTACCTTTTCCTTTATGATCTACCTATTACTTTCCTGGGTGGCTCATAGAATGAAAAATGTCAAGTCAATAAAACAAAAACATGCATTTACCCCATGCTGGCTTTACATTTTTCAGTCTCTGTTAACATGTGGAGAAAGAAAAGATCGCTTTTAGGAAAAGTGATATTGTTTCTAGACAGGCTTCAATTCAAAGTGAATTTTAAAATGAAAGAATGTGACTCCCAGAAATAAAAATGTTGATGCTCCGTGCCTTAGTTCAGATGACTCTAATTAACCATCAGATACATGGACACATAATAGCCCAGTGTGTCTAGTAACACATCCTACATAATCGTGGCCGTGCTATTCCTCCCAGAGACTCTGCAATATCTCCAAATAGGAGGCAAATAGTTCCCGACACACACGAAACAGGGGAAACACAGTAGCTCTACAGAATTGTCTGCTTTTACTGCATCCTAAACCAAAAACCCAACTAATAGAACAAAACAAAGGCAAATCAAAGGGAAAAGAAAGAAACAAAAAATACATGATAAAAAACCAAAACACACACATGCACATACACACTTCTACCAATACTGCACACAAGTGCAAGCTCTGCTGATGGTTAGTGGAGATGCTGTCTGTCTGGATGATGGGATGTGCATCCTTGGAAGGAGAGGTGACTGTTACCTGAGCACATGACACTGGCGTCTTCTCCAGGACCGCAGATATGGATGTACCAGTTAGCATGGGGACACTATCCCAGAAAACTCTGTCTTCCTGCACAATCCACATCATCCAGCAGAAACTGGCCTTCCCCTTCCCCAAAGTGGGCCTTCACTGGGGCTGCCAGGGCAGGCCTTCAGCTCAGTTGCTGGCACACCACCTTGGCTTCATGCATGTCCCAGGGGTCCTCACAGACCCTGCCCCACTGGCCATGGTAGAAAACCTCCCCACCTCCAGAACATCTGCCTGACCCATTCACTAGCTGCAATTGCAGCCAGTCTTCCGGAAAAAAAAAAAAAAAAAAAAAAAAAAAAACCATCTCATGTTAGGAGAAGGGACACTTTCTGCATTAACCCATTTGTTGAGCTGTTTGACAAAGATTTACGGAACACATGCTGGGTCCCAGCAGATAGCCCTGTGGCTACTGTGGTTCACAGACCAGCCCTGGTTTTTCCTGGCCCAAAGTTTAGAGTCTAGTTTGAGGAGACTAGAGGAGGCAGCCCCATTAACCCAACATTAAGTTTAAACTTACAGTTCTGCAAGGTGCTAAGAAGCAAACATTAAGGCTATGGTTTTTCCAAAAGTCATGTATGGATGTGAGAGTTGGACCATAACGAAAGCTGAGCACCGAAGAATTGATACTTTTGAACTGTGGTGTTGGAGAAGACTCTTGAGAGACACTTGGACTGCAAGGAGATTCAACCAGTCCATCCTAAAGGAAATCAGTCCTGAATGTTCATTGGAAGGACTGATGTTGAAGCTGAAACTCCAATAATTTGGCCACCTGATACTAAGAGCTGACTCATTGGAAAAGACTCTGATGCTGGGAAAGATTGAAGGCAAGAGAAGAAGGGGATGACAGAGGATGAGATGGTTGGATGACATCACTGACTCAGTGGACATGAGTTTGGGTAAACTATGGGAGTTGGTGACGGACAGGGAGGCCTGGTGTGCTGCGATTCATGGGGTCACAAAGTCGGGCACGACAGTTCAGAGTGACTGAACTGAACTGAAGAAGCAAACGTGGAGATGTTCATAATGTTTTGAGAACATAAGGGGGAGTGAGTTCAGGATATGTTTTCTAAGAAGGGATGAGGGACCTGAGGCTTGGAGGAAGAGAAGGATGGAGTTGAGTAGACAAAGAGGGATGGAGTAGAGGCAGAGCTTTCCTTGACGTATTGAGAAAAGGCAGAGTTTATGAGTGATGAGAATGCATAGAAATCCCCAGATGAAATCATTCTGTTTGGTAGTATTTGTAAAGTTGGGACCTACTTACCATTTAAAAGCACACAACCCACCAAACCACATCAAATGAGGAGTTACAAAACCTTGACTCACCCCAGGGAAATGGTGTCAGCATCTCAGCATCTAAGAGCAAAGAGGAAGAAATGAGGTATCATTGCTGTCGTTGCAAAATAGCCCACCCAAGTTTCTTGGTGAGCACTGCACCTATGTGATGATAGCCCCATGGAGTAGAAGTTAAGCTAAAGGCATGATTCCAGGAGTATATCTGGTAGGTTCTTTCTAGAAATTGATAGTATTGGGTTGGCCAAAAAGTTCATTGGGTTTTCACATAAGATTTTATGAGGACCCACAAAGCCACAGGCATTACTGGGGCAGCTGAAGTTAGGATTTTTGTTAGTCTGATTTTAGTTTAATTATATGTTTGAATGATAATGGATTAAATCATATCCATATTCTCTCTCCATAATTTTCTAAAATGCACCTAGCCAACAAGAACAAAACAGTTGGGGGAGAGAAAGTTTTCACGGCCAGGAACCGACTGCTTCTTTTCTTCCCCTTAGTCCTTTCGGTGAAATTCACTATTTGTTTTCTGCCCCTCCCCCACCTCCTGCAGTGGGTTATGTTGGCAAATAACATCAGAGGATGGGGTGCTTGAGGGTGCTCTGTTAAAGATATACTAAGGTATGTTTCTTACCAAAAGCTCCTGAAGTTTCATATTCATCATCTGTAAGAAAGAAAAGAAAGCTGATTGTAACTTGAGTCTAGCAGAGACGATCAAGATTCTGGAATGTCCTGCCCTTGCTGGATGGTTCAGCCATCATCCCACTGTTAAGATTCCAGTGAAGCAGTTCAGCCTGGAATTAGTCTTTTATACGGTTTCTCCAAAAAGGAATATTGGAAGTAAATGCCTTCTGACTATTTCAACAGTTGCTGAAATACAAACATCTTAATCCAAACTTCATGAAAAAAAGAAAGTGAAAGTGAAAGTCACTCAGTCGTGTCTGACTCTTAGTGAACCATGGACTATACAATCCATGGAATTCTCCAGGCCAAAATACTGGAGTGGATAGCCTTTCCCTTCTCCAGGGTACCTTCCCAACCCGGGGATTGAACTGGAGTCTCCCAAACCAGGTCTCCCACATTGCAGGTGGATTCTTTACCAGCTGAGCCACAAGGGAAGCCCAAGAACACTGGATTGGGTAGCCTATCCCTTCTCCAGCAGATCTTCCCAAACCAGGAATCGAACAGGGTTTCCTCCATTGCAGGCAGACTCTTACCAACTGAACTATCAGGGAAGCCCCAAACTTCACACTCAGGAATAACACAACACATTTAACCAGTACTGGTTTTTCTGTTTCTCAACCTGAGATTGGGGTTGGAGGCACCTGCAGGCTAAACCGGAGAAGGCAATGGCAACCCACTCCAGTGCTCTTGCCTTGAAAATCCTATTTAAGAAGGAATTCATAGGGCCTGGACTCCATCTCAGGCCTGTCTGTGCTGATCGTGCTCGGCCACCTCTCCAGTGAACTCTGAACTCTCCGCTTAGTGCCTGTGGGAACGACAATGGGAGGATAAGACCCCCTCCAGACAGGGGAACCTTGAAGATCACATCCAGGTTACTTATCACCTAAGAGAAAACAGACACTAATCACCCCTGCCTCCGGACACTGTCTATCAGAATGTAAACACAGGCTTATCGGTTATTAACTATTTGGAATGTAACTGCGGGCTTATTGATTATTGACTGTTTGAACACACTGTTTGAATGATGGGGTTATTGTAGTTGTATTTACCCTTCCTTTGTTTATGTAAGTCTCAAGGGAATTGAGGTGGTGGGTTTGGACACATACACATGGGGTAGGTGGTGGGTTTGGACACGTACACATCGTACACATGGGGTATAAAAGATTTTCACAAATGCTTGTCGGAGTCCTTGGCTAAGAGGAGACTCTGCCTTGGGCCCGCCGGTGTAATAAACTGCACTCCACTATCTGCATTGTCCTTCTGAGTGAGTCTGTTTCCCGGAAAGCGTGGCTATAACACTATGGGCAGAGGAGCCTGGTGGGCTGCAGTCCATGGGGTCGCAAAGAGTCGGACACGAATGAGTGACTTCATTTTCACTTTTCACTTTCATGCATTGGAGAAGGAAATGGCAACCCACTCCAGTGTTTTTGGCTGGAGAATCCCAGGGACTGGGGAGCCTGGTGGGCTGCCATCTATTGGGCCACACAAAGTCGGACAAGACTGAAGCAACTTAGCAGCAGCAGTAGCATCAGGCTAAAGAGGTGCATCTTCCCCAGGGACCAATGTTACTAAATGGGGAATATTCAAAACACTATTTTCATACCACAATAAATGCGGTTTTGTTAAGGCTAGGAAGTAAAACTCCAGGTGACTTTTTAAGATAAAAGGATCTCAAAGAGAGTGTCTGCTCTGGGCAGGCACCTCTGGGCCACGCTTTTGGGAGAATTTGTTTGAGAAACAAGGGAACTGGTTACTCCATTCACACTGGTCCCCTCACCCACCCAGTCAATCACTCATTTCTCCAATTAACATACACTGACCTTCTTTCAACATCCCTGGAGGGAAGAGCACTTCAGGAAATGGAAGAGGGTGGAGTGAGTTGCAAAGACAGGGGAAGGTGGGTCTGGAGGCTCTAGTTTTAATAAATGAGGGCAGCTGGCGAGCTGGCCAGGCTGTGGGGCGTGTGACTGTGTGTATGTTTGGTGGGGGGTGAGGGGAGGTTGAGGTCATGCGAGGTAGGGGAGAAGGGTGAGGTTGAAGAAGGAATTCATAGGGCCTGGACTCCATCTCAGGCCTGTCTGTGCTGATCGTGCTCGGCCACCTCTCCACTGGACTCTGAACTCTCTGCTTAGTGCCTGTGGGAACGACAATGGAAGGATAAGACCCCCTCCGGACAGGGGAACCTTGAAGATCACATCCAGGTTACTCATCACCTAAGAGAAAACAGACACTAATCACCCCTGCCTCCGGACACTATCTATCAGAATGTAAGCACAGGCTTATCGGTTATTAACTGTTTGGAATGTAACCGCGGGCTTATTGATTGTTGACTGTTTGAACACATAACACGTGAATGACAGGGTTATTGTAGTTGTATTTACCCTTCCTTTGTTTATGTAAGTCTCAAGGGAATTGGGGTAGTGGGTTTGGACATGTACACATCATACACATGGGGTATAAAAGATTTTCACAAATGCTGGTTGGGGTCCTTGGCTAAGAGGAGACCCTGCCTTGGGCCCACCGGTGTAATAAACTGCACTCCACTATCTGCATTGTCCTTCTGAGTGAGTTTGTTTCCCGGAAAGCGTGGCTATAACAAGGTCAGCAGCAGAGCAACAAAGGCAACTCTACACATTTGCCAATTCTGTTTAGGCTCGGGGCAATTTTTACCGGAATGCAGGTGCTGAAGGGTACTGAATACCTGATGTGGAGTCCAGAGGCTTGAATATTTACCAAGTGACTTTGGCTGAGGTATGACCTT
This sequence comes from Muntiacus reevesi, assembly GCF_963930625.1. Lineage (NCBI taxonomy): Eukaryota > Metazoa > Chordata > Mammalia > Artiodactyla > Cervidae > Muntiacus > Muntiacus reevesi. The sequence goes on along the minus strand of NC_089250.1, from coordinate 163,955,756 downwards.
GACTTAACCTTGCCCCTGAACCTCAGCTTCCTTATTTGTAAAACAGAGATCATAAAACAAGCCCACCTGAGTTGGTAGGGATGGCGAGGGATCGTGGCTGGAAGGTGCCTAGAAATGCCTAGAAGGTGTCTAAAAAACGGGGAGGAGTTAACAAGTCTTGTCGGGATTGACCGCTTGAGGCAGGCTCTCAGGCAAAACCATTCAAGAGATTCAAAGCACCTGGACTTGGAATATGGGGCAGGCTAAGATTACAATAAAGATCCAGTACGTCTGTCAACAAATCATACTAGAAAGAAATTAGATTATTCCTCTCCCTAGAAAAATGACAGAGAAAACTTAATCAACTTTAATCCCTAAAGGGGAGAATCAGAGGAAATTACTGGGAAAATAACTGAGGCTGATACTTGAGGATGGAGCTGTAGATAAGTCTGCTGCTGCTAAGTCACTTCAGTCGTGTCCAACTCTGTGCGACCCCATCCCTGGGATTCTCCAGGCAAAAACACTGGAGTGGGTTGCCATTTCCTTCTCCAATGCATAAAAGTGAAAAGTGAAAGTGAAGTCGCTCAGTCATGTCCAACTCTTCTCGACCCCATGGACTGCAGCCCACCAGGCTCCTCCGTCCATGGGATTTTCCAGGCAAGAGTACTGGAGTGGGGTGCCATTGCCTTCTCTGGTAGATAAGTCTACTTCGTTAGTAAAACAATTATTAATTATTAACTATCAATGAATATCAATTAATAAGTCCTTATTAAAGTGAACAAATTATATGGCACATGCCTGGTTCTAAAGCAAGGTTTCTTAACTTCAGCATTAATGACACTTTGTTCTGGAACATTCTCTGGGGGGGATGGGAGCTGTTCTGTGCACAGCAGGATGTTGACCAACATCCCTGGCCCCCACCCATAAGATGTTAGCAGTGCCCCCTTGTCGTGACAATCGAAAATGTCTCTAGACATTGCAAATATCCCCTGGGGGACAAAATAACCCCTGGTTGAGAACAACTATTCAAAATCCTACCTGAAAAGTGGTTTTCAATTCCCCCAAAGTAAGCGGCTTCAATGATTAGCTAACTGGGCTACTCTCAGCACTTCTCTGTACGCAGCACTACCTGCCCGCCCCGTCCCCCCACCCCCAGCAACCTAGGTGCTTGGCCTCGAGGACACGCTGTAGAATAGAGCAGTAGACTCCTCTTATCACTGGGTCAAGTCCCCTGGAGCACCCAGACATGGCAAAGGTGATTCTGCCTATACAGGAAAGGTCTTGGGAGTGTCTGGCATGGTCTGACCATGAAGTGGGTGCCAGGGGTCCAGGAGTGTGGAGGGACCAGAACTGCCTTTACCCTGGGCAAGGAGGCGGGGGTGGTGAGACGGTTGGGAATGACGGTTTAATGGACCAAAATCCTCCTCCATCCCCTTATCCTACTCTCAGAGCCACCTTCAGCGGGAAAGGTTCTTGAAGGGCAGTTCTGGTCTCAGTCATCACCAAGAGAAGTGAGTCCACTCCTTTGTGACAGAAGCTGGCACATGGAATAGTCTAGAGGTCAGTTCCACAGGAGACGGACACTGTGTCCACTGCTGGGTCGCCCACAAAGCATCCATGAATGGGTGCTTGGCTCTTGATGATGGCTCTTGAAATTCTTAATAATTTTTGAAAAAGGAGACCCACCTAATCATTTTGCACTAGGATCTGCAATTACTGCAACTAGACTAAGTCTTTTCACTTCAAACCTAGTATTCTTTCCTAGAATGATTACCTTTGGCTTCTCAAACAGACACACAAAGGTTGAGGTTAGAGTTAAAGTGTCTAACTGAAGCTCCAATACTTTGGCCACCTGATGCGAAGAGCCGACTCACCGGAAAACACCCAAATGCTGGGAAAGATTAAAGGCAGGAGGAGAAGGGGGTGACAGGATAAGATGGTTGGATGGCATCACGAATTCAATGGACATGATTTTGAGCAAACTCTGGGAGATAGTGAAGGATGAAATAGTTGGATGGCATCACCAGTTCAATGGAGCTGAGTTTGAGCAAACTCCAGAAGGTGGCGAGAGAGAGGGAAGGGAGCCTGACCTGCTGCAGTCCATGGGGTCACTAAGAGCCGGACACGACTGGGCGACTGAACGAGTGAGTCAAGGAGAGTCAAGGAGAGATTGAGGAAACGACTGGAAAAACTGAAACACCAACTCTCAGGAAAGAGAGAGACATTCACGGAGCAGATGACGCCGGCGTCTTCCGTGCGCGCACAGCTGTGGATGAGCCGGCCGGCGTGGGAGCACTGCGCAGGGACCACTCCACCCCAGAACACCGCGCCTGGTCCAGAAGAATGGGGCCGGTGCCCCGGCCGAAGCGGGCGCCTCCGGGGCCGAGTCGGCCGCCCCGCAGCCCAGTGCCGGCACACCGCCGGCGCGTCACTCTCCTCCCACAGGTAGGCACACATCGTGCACCCCACGCCTTCAAAATACACCTCGACGCGGCCAGAGCACCTTCCATTACCTTCCACGAGCTGCGCAGCAAGCCAGCCTTTGCGAGAAAGGCGGCCCCCCAGCCCCCGCCAAAGCGTTGGTGACCGGAGTCAGCATCTCCCTCACCCCCGTAATCACCAGGCAGAAACTACTCTTCATCAAGTGCCATCCAGGTTCCTGGCACAGGGCTAAGCCCTCTTCAGCGGACATCTCAGGCCTCCCTGATCTCGGATTACTGTCCCCATTTCACCAGGGAGGAGGAAACAGGGACAGAACAGGAACTTTAGCACATCCTGATAGCTCCCGGGGGTCCTCGATCAGGTTGCTATCGGGTCCTCAGCTGTGGCTGGGGTCATCCACCTGACCTCGGCAGGCCTCGCGGGGAACATCCATCCGGCTTTGGTTTGTTCTTTTCAAAAGCACTTCCCGTTGGATCCTCCCATCCCACTGGCAAGAATATCTACATCTAAGAAGACAGACGCTCTAAGCTCAAGGCTCCTTACTATTTTAAGCGTAAGAAATATTTCTTGATTCTAGGATGCTTGGCACTGAGTCATCGCCAGCGTGGAGCCGAGGGTACCAGGGGAAAAAGGAAAAAAAAAAAAAAAAAAAGGCACTTGCACAATAGACGCATGCGCTGTGCTTTACTCCGGGGCGCTGTGCCCCGCCCCGGCCCCAGGCTGTGCCTCTTCGGGAGAGGGTGGGACCCTCTCTCATCAGCTTGCTCCGGCCCTTCACCTCTCCCCAGTACTTTGCTGGGACCACCTCGCTGGCGCCTCCACCTCCCCAGGAGCAGGTAGGGAGGGGCCTCAGAGCGCCCAGCGGACTCTGGGTTTGCTTCTCATCCCGGTAGCGGTGCAGCATATGGGCAGAGTGGACCACTCTGCTTGTCTGCAAAACGCGGTTGCTGATAACAGTATCTGCCTCTAAGAAATGAATGGACCAAGTATCCATAAAGGTCCAGGTACTGAATAACCACTTGAGGAGCTGCAAGTTTTCTGATCTCCTCTTTACCCAGGAACGATTACAGAGGCGACTAGACTGATAAAAGTTCCCAGGACCGGCTGCTGACCGAGGGCCCTCCGCAGGTTGGACTCCCCAGCGGTACAGAGTAGCGCTTCTCCAAGTGTGGTCCTCACCCAGCCATCATTCCAATCTCTGGGGAACCGGACCCCTGGAGCACTCTCCAAGACTGGGACTGGGGTCTGTGGTTTTGCATGTTCAACAACCTCTTGGGGGGCAATTATGCTATATCCCGATATGTAAGAGCACCTGAAACAGAGTGCTCTTTACCGTGCGTCTTTACTGTGTAAGAAACAAGAAATGAGATAAAGATCTGAGGGCAGGTCTTGTTAAGCAGAAGTAAAAATGGAGTGTCTTTATTTCCAGGGGAGAGAGCCTGCCCTGCAGGGTGGGGACTACCCATCCCCAGGGGGTCTTCCCAGCTTCTAGGCATTGAGAGAGTCAATTCCTAGGCAGGTTGATAAGAAGTCCAGGGGTCCCCAAGGAGAGAGGGGTTTGTAATTTTCAAGGAGGAGGAAAGGACAAACTCCACCCCCCCCCCACATTCTTTAGGGTTATATAACAATAATCCTGCTTGAGGACAGTTTCTGGGGAAAAAAAAAACCTTCTGGCTAATCCTGTAATCTTAAAATGTAAATTATGGGAGTGGGTCTAGTAAGGTCTTTACAACCTCCAGACATTCTTTTGATTCATTGCAATAGCTAATTAAAAGGTACATAACTCTATTGCTAACACTAGCAAGGGGGCACTCCTTCTGCCACCTTCTGATGCCTATGTCAGAAACTTTCTCTATCTCTTTTATACTTTAATAAAACTCTATTACACAAAAGCTCTGAGTGATCAAGCCTAATCTCTGGCCCCAGATTGAATTCTTCTCCTCCGGAGGCCAAGAATCCCAGCATCTTTCATGGTTCAGCAACAACCTTTCAGCATGTTCTGCCCTGCAGGGCCAAGCTGTTTCCTCCCTCATTCCTGTCCGCCCAGGCCACCACCCGGCTCTGACTCACCGTCTCTCTGCTCCACAGGTGTGCCCGGCATGGAGCTTCTCTTAGACAGTCTCTTCCACAGCTTTTCTCTGGGTCCTCTGCCATCCCCCTTGGAATAAACTGAGATGCATGAACCATGTTAGAACCGGAGTGTTCAGAACAGGTAGCAAGAAATAATCTCCCAGCAGAGATCATGGTCTGGCATTGGACAGCAGCTTCCTGGGCCCCACTCCAATCCCACAAGCTCAGCAGAGTGGGACCTGGGAATCTGAATTTTTATCAATCCAAGTGATTCTGTTGTTCAGCCGAGTTGGAAAATTACTTCCTTACCTTGCAGGGTATAGCTGGTCTTATAACTATTACTTTTCATCAAATAAGTGATAGTTATAAGCTATTTTCATCAGCTCTTCCAACTTTTTGTCAACCAGTATATTTTATTACATGTCTTTAGCTATTCTGTAGTTAATCTGGAGGCATTTTCTTTAATTAAACTTTACATGTACATTCCATCATGCTTCTTAGTTTTAATTGGATGTTTTCTAATATCTCCTGAGTTTGCCTTTTTACAATTGTTTCTCCCTTTTTTGCTTTTTATTTATTTTTCTATTTTCATCTTCAACATAGATTTTTCTGTTGGCTGGGTTAATTAACATTAACTAATTTTACATTTTGCATTTGTCTTTTAAAGGTAGCTTTGGTAAATGATGAACTATTTAGCTGCTGCTCCCTGGTAGCTCAGACGGTAAAGCGTCTGCCTGCAATGCGGGAGACCTGGGTTCGATCCCTGGGTCGGGAAGATCCCCTGGAGAAGGAAATGGCAACCCACTCCAGTATTCTTGCCTGGACAATTCCATGGACTGAGGATCCTGGTAGGCTACAGTCCACGGGGTTGCAAAGAGTCAGACACCACTGAGCGACTTCACTCACTCACTCAACAAAAAGAAAGCAGTTTTTTTTTTCCCTGGTTCCTAACTCTTTCTGGTTAGGTACAATAACTTTGGTCTAACCATTGTTTTGACCAAACAAATAAGATATATCTTCCAAAGTGGTCCCTTTGATAGATTTTTGCACTTTGAGCATCTCTGTCAGCTGCCACGTCTTTCAACCATGTTCTGTAGACACACCCAAGGACAAAGGTTGTGATGCTGTCAGGTTTGAGTAGATTCACAGGTGTCCATTTAAACCAGACAAGTCTAAGATTCTATGGCCATACAGACATACAGAGCCTGGTTCCCATGGCTGGAAAAAAATCTATATATTCACTATATAGGTTGAGCACTAGACCTGACAGGATGTAACCCAGTGACTAGATATGTGGTCTGGGCTGGAAGACCAAAGAGAGGACTCCCCATAGGGTGGAGAGACTTCTGGAAGTCAACAAAGTTGGTGTTGTTAATAATAGTTAACCCTTATTCAGGACCTACTATGGTCTTGTCATGGGGCTAAGCAATTTCCATGTCTTATTGAGAACGACTCTATTGTTTCTATTCCTATTGAACAGATTAGGAAGTTGATGCAAAAAGAAGTCAAGTAATGTTCCCAGACCCCACAGCTAATAAGAGGCAATGCCAGGATTTGAGTTCCAGAATCTGGACATTTAGTCACTAAGTTCCCCAGCCTCTCATGCCCCCAGGCACTCCCGCTTCTTTCCTTTGACTCGTCTTTCCCTCCCACATCTCCCATCTCCTACCATCAGGCCAGTCTTTCTCCCAATTACCCTTTCTCTGGTATGATTTTCCCATTTGTCTGCATAAAACTATCATTTTCCAAAGCACTTTCTCCACCCATTGTCTCATTTTATCAAAGAAGCCCTGTGACTGTGCTGGTAAAGCCCAGCCAGGTGACTTGGATCACAGATAGTCATTCAAAAAAAAGAAGAAGAAAAGAAAGTGGACTTTCTATTCTTGTCATCCAAACCCATGCCTGACACTTCTACTTAGGGTTTTTAAAAATAATTTGTGTGTGAACCACCGTAATCCGTTTTTAAGAAACCGGTTTCCATCATCCAGTCTCTCCTCACTCTAGTCCATACTGAGTGTTTACTCATCTGAAAAGTCACTCTGGTGTCACCCCTCAGCCTACTATGGATCTTCATCATCTGCTGGATAAAACCCAAAGTTCTTAGCCTCAATTTCAGACCCCTCCATGATCAGATTCACATCTTCTTTTCCAGCTTCTCACCTACTGACACGGTGTTCTCCTTCCCTCAGAAAGAAGTTCCTTCTGCCCACCTCCATATGACTTTTCCTGACTTATCAAAATTCTCTGCAATGTCTTAACCCTCTCATATCAACATGGTATCCTAAGCAAGACTGATCTCAAATCGGAAACTCTTATAAAGTATTTCCTAGTTGCCTCAACTGGAAACCTAACTTCCCAAAGTACTTACGCTTAGTTCATTCAAGCTTAGCATCACTGAATACCTTCTTTGTGCCGAGTCCTTGGGATCCAACAACAGATGATAGTGTCTCAATAGCTCACTGGCTGGCAACTAACTTGGGGCTACCTGTGTTCATGTCTTATCCCCCCCAGCAGATTGGTGGGCCTGGATGGAAGGGACCATTCTCCCCGCACAGTGTCTGAAACCTGCTGGCACTCCCGAATTGACTAGTAAATAAATTAATGGAGTGGGATGTCAAGCAGGCCTTGAAGAATGGCTTGGCTAAATTTAGAGGAAGTGGGTAAATCAGTATGACCCTTTTTTAAATATGGGAATCCAAAAGGAACCATCTGAACTAGAAGAGTGGCTGTGTTGGATAAAGAGTGGGCACAAGGATGGACAAATAGGAGGCTTTCACTTTTTAGGATTTTGAATGCACAGAAAAGAAGTCCAGACTTTTCAAGTGTCAGTGGAGGCAACATTTTGGGTTCTTGATCAGAGAAAGGACATGACAAATAGCCCAGTGCAGGGTTAGCTATAGGTGAGTGAGAGGCAAAGGTGGGGAGAAATCTGGGGTGCAGATGATGCTAGTGTCTAGCTGGGGTGCTAGCCAGGAAACATTGAAGGCTTGGGCTGTGTGTGATGGCAGCCCAAGGTGTATTGAGGAGAGCAAACAAAATGTGAGACAATGTTTCTTAAGTTAATCCTCCAGTTGCCTTTATCAGAATTACCTATGAAACTGTTTAAAATATTGATTCCCAGGCCTTTTCCTAGACCTACTGACCTGTGCGATTATGGCTCATATTTAAACAAACTTCTCAGGTGATAATTATACACTTGAAAATCTGTGGCTTGGTTATCCATGAAAGAGGAATTGGAAAAGAATGACAATAGATGTTGATGATGATTGCAATATTTTGAGGCAATCAGGTATCTGAGAGAACAACAATTAGCCCTTTTTTAATAAGGGCTGAGCGAAAGAAAATATTTTGAATTGGGGAATACATATTAGATGTTCTTCCCAATATCTCAATGTTTGCTTCCAAAAAAGAGAAAAATCAGGGACTTCCCTGGTCTCCCAGTGGCTGAGACTCTGGACTCCCGTTGCAGGGGGCCCAGGTTTGATTTCGGGCTGAGAAACTAGATCCCACGTGCTGCAACTTAAAAGATTCTCCATGCCACAAGTAAGACCTGGCACAACCAAATAAATAAATAAATAAGAGAAAAAATGAAAAAATCAGCTAACACTGATTGAACACCTACATTCATTTATTCAAAGGTTAGCATTGCGTACCAGCTCTGTGCCAAGGACTATTAGAGGCTTTTAGTATTTATCATGGAAAAATAAAGAAGGAAATGGCAACCTACTCCAGTATTCTTGCCCAGAGAATCCCAGGGACAGAGGAGCCTGGTGGGCCGCCGTCTATGGGGTCACACAGAATTGGACACGACTGAAGTGACTTAGCAGCAGCAGCAGTATTTATCATTGAACATTGCAGACCAAGACCCCGCCCTTGTGGGGCTTACATTCTAGAGGAGGGGGACAGTCAATGAACACAACCGAAGATAAGCAAGTGAATTATAGCATTTAAAAAGTGCCTGAGGAAATAAAAGAGTGGAAATGAAGGGTTAGGATGATCAAAGGATGGTCAGAGTAGGTCTTGTGAGAAATTAACATTTGAGAAAACCTTGCAGGCGGTAAGGAGTAAGACTTGCTGATATGTGGGGAAGACTGTGCCAGACAGAGGGAGTGTCCAGGGCAAAGCCACCCGTCCCAGCCTGCCCACCATGTTCCTGGGGGGCAGTGGAAGGACTGAGGATCCTGAACAGAGAAGCATGAGAAGGAATGGAAAGAGGTGGGGATGGTAACCAGGGAGCAGGGCTTCGAGGGCTTTGTTGGCCTCTGACCTCTACTCTGAGCGAGACAAGGAAGCTTTGCAGGGCTTGGAGCAGGAGATTGACATGATCTGACTTGAGTTTCAGAGGATCACTCTGGCTGCTGTGTTGGGAAGTGACTTGGGAGAACAGGGTGGAAGCCGGGAGACCAGTCACAGTGACTGGAGGAATCAAGACAGAGGAGGTGGGGGCCCCGTCTAAGGTGGGACAGTAAGTCACGGTGGGATGGTAAGAAGTGACTAGATTCTGGCAGAGCCAACATGGTTTCCTGGAGGATTGGGTGAAGGCTGTGGGAGAAAGCAGAGTCAAGGACCACTCAGGGAATTTGCTCTAAGTGAGAGGGTGGAGCACACCACCGTCTTCAATGAGCTGGCCGCAGGGCTGAGAGTTGTCCATGATTTACTTTTTTATTCTTTTGGCTACACTGTGCAGCTTGCAAGATCTAGGTTCCTGGACCAGGGATTGAATCCAGGCCACCTCAGTGAAGGCCTGGAATCCTAACCACTAGACCCCCCAGAGAACCTTTTCAGAAGCTCCGTGAACTGGGTGCTCTCTCTCTTCTCATTTTATCAATGGGGAAGTTGAGGCTGTGAGAGGTTAAGTGACCACACAACTCCTTACTAGTGGAACCAAATTCTAAATGTGGATTATGTGGTATTCTAGCCTGAAGCGGAAGGAGGTTTGATTTTTTGGTTTTTTCTTCCTTTCCTAGCCCCTGTAGCCTGCTCTGGACTAAATTTTGTTTACATTTTGTTTCTATTCACTCTTCTAAAATCCTGCTCTTCCAGGTTTGAGCATCTGCAGTTATGTAAACATACTGTGAAATTTGAGTCTACATTTTCACTACCAGGGATAGATAAGTGGTCTTGGAATTTCCTTAGACGGGATCATAAATCACTATGCATGTGAAGGAAGGGCGTGATTAGCAACTCACCCATTAAGGGATTTGATGTTTAAGCAGGCTGAGAATCAAAACTTTCCAAACTCCATTTGCAAGGTGGTTTTAGGGACTATTTTGTTAAAATATTTAACTTGGATCGTGTTGATCAGGTGAAGTCAACACAGGGAACAATCACATTTTCAGAAGTAGCCCTGCTTTCTCTGGCAGTCAACAGTTTGTCCTTTGTCCTCACCTTTTCCGCATGAATCACCCTAATACCAACCGAACTCCGGTGGCTTGCAGGTCCCCAAATCCCTCCTGATATCCAGGAGGACTGCACTGAACTGCAGCTGTGTTTCTGGGTGGTTGTTCCCAGAGGCTCTCACTGGCCCCATTGTCTGCCAGTCTCTTATGCAGTCCACACGAGGAGCCTGGTAAAGCCTGTAGGACCGTATCAGACCACTAATCCATGTGCTCCTGGAGGCTCAGGAGCACCTCCCTACAAACTGTGGGTGAGGTGCTCATCCTGGGGGAGAGGATAAGCCCAGGTAAAAGGCTTGGAGGAGGGAGCACAGAAAAAGGAGGAGCCAGAGAGTCTGGGAAAAGGTGGCCCTGATGTAAAGGATACTGGCAAGTCTTGTCTATAAGATCCACTGAGCCTCTCAAATATCCTTAGATTTGAAGCAGCACAGGGGCAACAATCCCATAATCTTACTGTTTATTTTGAGAGGATCCAGTAAGCAGGTATCAGTAGAGCTTATAGAAATGATTTGCAAGCATTCCTGCTCGTGTTGGTTCATTCATTTGTTCAAACTGTTTATGGAGAGCCCGCTATTGTGTCAGTGACTAGGTTAAGAAATGGGTCCATAAATGTGACAATGTGTACCCTCAGTGTGACAAATAACGCTGACATTGGGGGTGAGTTTTCAATTTTCAAGGAAAGCAAGATAAGGCAGAAGGAGACAAGAGTTGAATATTGTTGTAACTAGGTTATCCCATGGACTGTAGCCCACCAGGCTCGTCTGTCCATGGAATTTTCTTGGCAAGAATACTGGAGTGGGTTGCCTTCTCCAAGGGATCTTCCCGACCCAGAATTCAAACCCAGATCTCTTACACTGCAGGTAGATACTTTACCATCTGAACCACCAAAGAAGCCCAGGTTATCACAATGCCCAATTCAATGTAATAAATAGCCCTCCTTTGGCTGATTTTTTCCATAGATACTTGGTTTTTCAATGTGACGGGAGGTGGGGGATGGGGTTAGAATTGAGGCTGATCTTAATTCCCAGGAACTCATTCTCTGCTTTTCTCAACACATTATTAAGTAGTTATTGAGATGCAGTCTTAAGAAAATCACTGGATTTTAAGATGGCATTTTTTTCCCAGTTCCCAGAAATTATTAAACTTTCTTATCCCAGACTGGGGGTTGTCTCTCCATTTTCCCCCTGCCCCCTTCATGTCCATCCTAAATCCTTTGGGCATCTGAATCAGGCACATTAAATTATAGCGCACTTCTGCTTCCGAAGAGAAGCAACACACTTCAAGTCAGGCCCTGGGTGCAGAGCTCACTGAGCCTCCTTCCAGACTGGTCCAGGGGTCACTTTCAGTCCTGCCTTCACTGTATTCTCAAAGCCCGTGCTTTGTTACTTTCAGCGCCATCAAAGTCAGCATCTTCTTCACCACAATTGTAGCAAATAGGAATTGAATTTTCTCAGAAATTTCTAAATATGTTATGTTTCAGAAAGCCCCATTTTCCCACCTACATTCGGTTTAGTTCATGAATCTCCAGAGCTTAGTACTGATGTGCTAGAAGAAAAGAACTCTTTTGGTGTTATGCATATTGACAATATTAAATCAGTTAATTCAACTGAAACCTACACTGAAATACTGAAAGAGGAAAATTCTTGGCTTCTTGGGGAATGGAAATATCATGGTAAAATGTTATAGTCTAAATCTCATAATCTATATAGTCATCTTTCATCAGTTTACAAAGCACAACTTAGAATTTAGATGTAAATTCTATACTATACTATAGATGTACATCTATAGATGTAAATTCTATTCTATACTATAGATGTACATCTATACTAACGTTTAATCTTGAATGAGCATTTTCTGTACCTGAGGCACTCTTTCAAGTAACTTACAAACATTATTTTTTTAAATCTCCCCAACAATGAGGGAGTGAGTGAGTCAAAATTGCTCAGTCGTGTCTGACTCTTTGCAACCCCATGGACTGTAGAGTCTACTCCAGGCCAGAATACTGGAGTGGGTAGCCTTTCGCTTCTCCAGGGGATCTTCCCACCCCAGGAATTGAACCCAGATTTCCCACATTGCAGGCAGATTCTTTACCAGCGGAACCACAAGGGAAGCCCACAATACAACAATACAATGAATACTGAATCTCCCCAACAATACAATGAATGATCCCCTTTTTGCGGGAGAACAAATAGAATGGAGTGGTGAAAAAACTCTAAGTTCAGATGGCCAGGAGTACAGAATTATGCAGACCCTTCTGGCTTTAAATAAGCTGCATTCCCAGACTCATACCTCCTCAGACATATACATGAGAAATAAGGCCCAGAACCCCAAAGGATTAAAAAACTCACTTAATCTCTTAACACTCTAGTGCGTTTTAATAAATAACGTTTTAGTGTCTGACATAAACATATCTGTACAATTACTTGAAGAATAAAAAATGTATAAACTTTACAATCAAACATTATTCTGTGGTTGGGGTTATGTTTTTCTTTAAAGTTAATGAAAATTATATTCAAGCTATTAGCTGGTCAAGAGTATTTCCAAATTTCCATTTGTTTTATAAATGGGAAAGCTAAGTAGTAAAGGGCTTTAATATTTCTCCCCAGAGCCACAAAATAATGATTGAAATTATATAGATAATTGAAATATTTGAAATAATTCAAATAATATAGATATTTTAAACTACTTTAATTCTAAAGTAAATTAAAATTTCTTGAAGAGGGCTAGATGTGGAATACAGATTAAGACTAAGAAAGTAAAATTGATTTGGAAAGGTACAGGTTTTCAGATTAGAAGACTTCACGAGTCTAGTAGTCCAGATAATTTCATGCCATGTCCAATACTTCAGGCTAAGATATTATTTTACTTTATATTTTTAGCTCCATTCAGCAACAGTAAAGAATTCATGGCAATAATTCATACCTCTAGCACTAAATAGGGCTTCCCTGGTGGCTCAGTGGTAAAAAATATGTCTGCCAAGCAGGAGCCCGGGGTTCGATCCCCGGGTTGGGAACATCCCCTGGTAAAGGAGATGGTAACCCCCTCCAGTATTCTTGCCTGGAAAATCCAACGGACAGAGGACCCTGGAAGGCTATAGTCCATGGTGTTGCAAAAAGGTTGGACATGACATAGTGACTAAACAACAACAAAGCAGTAAATATCATACAGAAGCCAAAGAACATTTTTAAAACTCCTATTTAATTATCCTGCAGACAAGTATTCCTCCTTAATCTATTTCTCCTCAAATCTTAAAAACAGAGCCGTGGACTTAATGAAAAATTGGCCAGTGCCTTGTCCATGGAGGAAAAATAAAATCTTAGAGAAAAGATTTGATGCAACTTCCCTTAATCAATCATGATTATGCATTTGGTTATTATTCCAGCAGCATCTCATTGGTGGTCGGATTGGGTTAAACAGTAAAGTTCTATTTGTCTGGATTTAATGCTAAGCTTTCTTCTAGTGTGCTGGTGAACTATGTGCAAATAACCATCCTTTCCCTTTCAAGCTTGGAACAAGCCAGGAGCAAAACAGCCTGTGGGCATCAGCTCTGGTACCTGCTTCTTGTAGAATTGTCTGGAAGAGCAGCAGCCAGAGGAGGAGGACTGGGCGGCCCATGTTGGGAAGGCTTCCAGCTCCGGGGAAACATGGAGTTTCGGCTTTATATGCTCTCAAATCTCCTCTGAGGGTGGTGGCGGGGCGGGCATTGCAATCTGATGCTCTTTTCAGGCTTGGATTGGCAGGCTTTTTGTTGTGGCGTTTGGTGTGTATCTGCTATGGGGAAAGGATGATTCCATTACTAGAGGCATTTCATGGAACCATTGGGAGGTGAAATCAGAGAGAAGAAAAAAAGACAAATTGTGTCCTGATGTCTGGCTAAGCAGGTGGACCTTCTAGCCCCTAATCAGGAGAGAGAGACCACTGGGAGCCCTATATGTCAACGAAGACATCGTTTCTTCTGCAGGTGATAGTTCCTAGTAGAAGAAGCTGCTGACATCTGCTCATCTTTCAATGCCCACATCTACCCCTCCTCCTTCTTTTTTGAGTTTTCTCTTCTCAACTGCTTCCCTTGCAGCTCAGCTGGTAAAGAATCCGCCTGCAATGTGGGAGACCTGGGTTTGATCCCTGGGTTGGGAAGATCCTCCTGAGAAGGGAAAGGCAACCCACTCAAGTATTCTGGTCTGGAGAATTCCATGGATTGTATAATCCATGGGGTCGCAAAGAATCAGACACGACTGAGCGACTTTCACTTCCCTTCTCATTTGCATCCTCAAATTCCCTCAATGCCCACCTGTCCACCCTTACGTCACTCAAAACATTCCGCATTGTACTTGCTAGTGTTTTTGTCTTATGTTCCCCGTTAGTTTGTAAACTCTCTGAGGACAAGACTTCTCTTTTTATTATTTATATCCTACTTATAATATCGATGACTTTGTTGCCTAGTGTGATGCCTTGAACCGAAATACTTGCTGAACTTTGAAATACTCACTGACATCCAATGCTCTTCAAATTATTGCTTCCTTAATGGGTATTTTCTCTCTGTTTAGATCATTGACTGATAGTAACAAATTATCTCATAATCTCAATGAATTCTCTCTTCTGAGACTTGGGATACAACAGTCTTCTTCATCTTATACTGTGTTTATTTATTGAGTTTTGGTTGTACTGGGTCTTCATTGCTGTGTGCAGGCTTTCTCTAGTTGGGGCAAGCAGGGGCTACTCTCTGCTGCGGAGCATGGGCCCTAAGGCACGTGCACAGGCTTAGTTGCCCCGTGGTATGTGGAATCTTCCCAGACTAGGGATCAAACCCACGTCCCCTGCATTGGTAAGTGGATTCTTATCCACTGTGTCACCAGGGATGTCCCATCACAGTCTTCGGGCAGAAAACATACCTTCTGGAGCAGGTGTCTAGCTCTAGGAAATGGAAGGAAGTGTTTTACCAACCAAATACTCCAATATAATATTACTCATCAAGATGATTTCTCAAGCTGGGTGAATCCAATGTATTATTTATTTATTTTGTTCATGTCATCCTTTTCCAGAAAAAAAAAAACTTAAGGCTGATATAAAAATGCACACAAATTTCAAAAATATGAAAAAGAAGAATAAAACTAAATGAAGATCTGGAGTAAAGCAAAAATAAGACTAGGAAAAAATAACCTGAAGCCAAAAGAAGACGTGGAAAGCACCAAAACTGACTAAAACAATAAATTTGAAAAGGACATTTGCTACATAAATAAAGAGTTGGGTAACCCCTTATGTTTCCTAGTATATACTGATCATGCTGAGTATTTCACACTCATTATTTAATTCTTTTAAGAATACTGTGAAAACAGATATTCTTCTCTCCATTTTACAGATGGGAAAACTAAGGCAAGGAGAGATGGATTCTCATGCCTGAGGTCAGCTGGTGAGGGAAGGAAACTGTAGGATGAGGACTCAGGTCAGCTGGTTCCCGTGTCCTCTGTCTCTGTGTCCTGAAAAGGCCATGTGAGACTGGGTGTGCACTCTCTCTCTCCATGATGTATTAGAATTTTCTTATAACTTATGAGATCAGCTTTAATTTCAAAACTCTAGGTAGACATGATGGTTGTGTATATGGTGATCATGGTTACATGGCTCCACCAACCCAGCCACTTACCACACCCTCTGGCGCAGCATGGGGCCTGCCTGGCCTGTGGATAGATGTAAACCCTGTATCCTTGGTCACCTGTATAAAGAGATTGCATTGTATGTGTTAAACAACTTAATTTTGGCTGCACTGCACAAGGCATGTGGGATCTTAGTTTCTTGACCAAGGATGGAACCTGTGCTGCCTGCGGTGGAAGTTCGGAGTCTAACCACTGGGATGCCTGGGAAGTCCCCACTTATTAATTTTTTAAAATAAGCAGTTTTTAATTGCCTAGTGATAAAAAGATGAACTTCATATAGCTACTTCATTTGACTGTCATATAAGTCACCAAACAACTAATGTTATGAAATGTGGATCTGTTAGATATTTTAGACTTCTATTACTTGAGAGATCTTTGAAATAAAATGGGATGTCTCTTGCCCAGAGCTTGTGTTTTCCTGACCAAGAGGCAAAGGCACACGAAGGGAAGTTGACCTAAAAACCACTTTCACTGGTCCTTCTAAAAGTCTTTTTTTATAAATAAATAGTGATCTCAGATGCCAATTCTAAAAAAATCTCACGTCTTTAACCCTACTTCTACATGACAAGAAACTAATCAGATGGAATTATAACGACAGTGAACAGACATTACAGAACTGACCGCATCCGAAATACGAGGCTCAAAGGGTATGATCCCAGTTCAAAGTGGGAGAAACTGGCTTGCTCTTTTCTTTTTTTAAACTCATTTTTGAACAAAAAGCTTTCTTTCTTTGAACAAGAAAAATCTAATGCAAGCTTTAGGTCCTAGAGAGAGCTATATTTCAGGCAATTACATTCAAGGTTTTCCTCAAAGATATACACACATTCTGACCCACTACAGCTTGTGCTCTGCTCGGTATGGATATATTTTTATTCCTTTCTGGTCCCTATCTTCTACCCTTCTATCACCAGCATCTTGAGTTTCTCTATTACAGTTATCTTTTGATCTCCTACAAACTAGTTATTGATTGCAGGACTAGATAGTCTTGGAGAAAGTGCTCTGATTTGTAATCAACAGCAGAGGTGGCTTCAACACAAGTATCCAGATCTCCACTCTCAAGAATAATTGAAAAAAAGACAAAGGGAAGCTGATGTGGAAGTGGAAGTGTTAGTTGCTCAGTCATGTCTGACTCTGTGCAACCCCATGGACTGTAGCCCGCCAGGCTCCTCTGTCCATGGAATTCTCCAGGCAAGAATACTGGAATGGGTTGCCATTTCCTTCTCCAGGGGATCTTCCCAACCCAGGGATCGAACCTGGGCTTCCTGCATTGCAGACAGATTCTTTACCATCTAAGCCACCGGGAAAGACCAAAGGGAAGCTGAGTTACTCACTGCTCAAACATTTCCACGTCCTTTGCATCTTTACTGCCTTCTGTTACTGTTCAGAGTAGCCGTCTTTCCTTTTCTCCTGTACAGGCTAATGCATCACTCAGCCTGTCTTGTCCGTTCCTCTGCAGAAGAAACTAGAATGAGTGGGGCTGGCCTCATTTTTCTAAACGTTATTTTTTTTAACTTTTTATTTTATATCAGAGTATAGCAGATTTAACAATGTTGTGCTAGGTCCAGGAGGACAGAAGAGCGACTAAGTCATACGTATACATGTATCCGTTCTCTCCCAAACTCCCCTCCCTTCCAGGCTGCCACATGACATTGAACAGAGTTCCCTGAGCTAATACAGCGGGACCTTGTTGGCTATCCATTTTAATTACACCAGTGTGTACAGGTCATCTCAAACTCCTAGGCTGGCCTCATTTTATCTTTCAGCACCTCGTTTGTGAAATACCATTAGGTTCAAGAAAAAATACCACTGTGAAAATCATAGGCTCACTAACATCTGAAAACATGATTCTGGACTATTTGGGAGCAGTAGAATAGCTTCACCATGTTTCAAAACTGTGTTTTGAAATGTTTTAAAACACAGTTTACCAAAGATGGGGAACTCGACAGACAATAGTTGTCAACTTTGGCTGCACATTGGAGTCAGACAGATCTGCACACTGGAGATCTTTACAAAATACTGATGTCTGGGTCCCACAGCCCAGGTTCTGATGTGATTGGTATAGCCTCTCACATCTCCATACCTCCCTAGGTGAATCTAATGTGCAACCGGGGTCAAGAACCACTGTTGCAAGATCATCTTTTCCTTCTCTCCTCCAGCGTTGCCTTCTCCTTCCTTCCCTCAAGCAGTTGTCTCTTCAGCTCTTGGTTTCTTCTGAATTCACCTTCTCCAGGCTCTTAGGCTACAATGAAGACTTTATCCCCTTATCTAACAGATTGGCTGAGACAAGCTTGCTCCTTACCAAGATCAACAATTTCCTAGTAGAATGTGAGTTCTATTTGGGCACAGTCTGTATGGGGGAGCTTGATGAAGTCTTAGTTTTCTAGGGCTGCTGTAATGAAGTACCACTAACGGGGTGGCTTAAACCACAGTAAATCATGAGATTTATTGTCTCACAGTTCTTCAGGCTGGAGATGAGATTGAGTTGTTGGCAGGGTTTTTGTTTTTTTTTTCTCTGAAGACTATAAGGAAGAATCAGCTTATGAATCTCCCCTAGATTTTGGTGGCTTGCTGGCAAACAAAAAAAATTTTTTTGGACTACGGTGACTTTACAATGTTGTGTTGTTTTCTGCTCTACAGCACAGTGAATCAGGTACGCATATACATACATCCCCTCGTTTTGGATTTCTTCCATTTTAGGACCACGGAGCTCTGAGCAGGCTATTGCTCTGCATCAGTTCTCACTCAGCTCAGTTCAGTTCAGTTGCTTAGTCGTGTCCGACTCTTTGCGACCCCGTGGACTGCAGTACATCAGGCTACCCTGTCCGTCACCAACTCCCAAAGCTTGCTCAAACTCAAGTCCATTGGGTCGGTGATGCCATCCAACCATCTCATCCTCTGTCGTCCCCTTCTCCTCATGCCTTCAATCATTCCCAGCATCAGGGTCTTTTCAAATGAGACAGCTGTTCGCATCAGGTGACCAAAGTATTGGAGCTTCAGCTTTAGCATCAATCCTTCCAATGAATATTCAGGGCTGATCTCCTTCAGGATGGACTGGTTGGATCTCCTTGCAGTCCAAGGGACTCTCAAGAGTCTTCTCAACCACCACAGTTCAAAAGCATCAGTTTTTCGGCGCTCAGACTTCTTTATACAAAGCAGATGTGTATATGTCAATCCCAGTCTCCCAATTCATCCCGCCCTCCCTTTCCCCTCTTGGTATCCATACATTTGTTCTCTATGTCTGTCTCTAATCCTGCTTTGCAAATAGGTTCATCTGTACTTTTTGTTCCTTTTCTTGTAGAAGCACAACCTCAGTCTCTGCCTTTTTCCTTGGTTTGTGTTCTTCCTGTGTGCCTGTTTGCCTCCAGATTTCCCCATTTAAAAAATATCCTGGTCATATTGGATTAGTACCCTCTGTAATGATCCCATTTTAACTCGATTACCTCTATAAAGGTGCTGTCTCCAAATAAGGTCACCTTCTGAGGTCCTAAGGGTCAGGAGTTTGACTTATGGGATGAAGACAGTTCACTCACGACACATGGCGTGGACTGAATGGGCAGCCGGCACAGACAAGGCTGAAGTCTTTATCGTCATCAGCAAAGTCAAAACACACAGCTGTGAATACAAAATCCTCAATTACAGGCGAAAGCCATCCAAGACAAAATGGTACCACCTCACCACCATGCCCATCGTGACTCTTCACCCACATTTCTGCCCTCTCCTCCCCTCATCCCTCTTCTTGAGGCTTGATTGGCCTCCTGGGGGTCATCAGGGTCATGAGTGCACTCATCTGCTTTGCCATCGACCCATCTCTTGACATTACCGTTCTCAAAGCACCCCCTCCATCCTCTTTATCCTTTGTGCTTCATGGCCAGTTGGCCTCCTTGCCTGGATGTGTCCACTTCTGGACGCCACGTCAAACATGCCTGATACTTCAAGTGCCCACCGACAGCGCCTGCAGTTGGGTTGCAGGGACAGCAAAGCTGGTGAAGACACAATGACACAGTGACTGCCCCCTCTGACGTGACCACAGTCACAGGCAGTGGTGTAGCTGCCATTGAGGGGTCCAGCACCGACTGAGGAGACGGGGTGATGGTGGTCGTGGTGGAGGCTTTCATGAGGGCACCTTAGTGGGTGACAGTGGGACAGTCACAGAAGCTGAAGGCCTGCCTGTGGCTGCCAGGGTGGGAGGGACAAAGCGGAAGTGGATGGTGAAGCCAGCAGCCGTGGCGACACTCCACGGAGGCCTTTTGCTTTGAACACTGCTATTAAAAATATTAACCACCGATTTCCCACTTATAGAATCAATGGGCTCTTGAATGAATAAGAGGCAAAGCATTGCACAACTCAAGTAAGAGCTCCTTTTGCCAATTTGGGTTTCTCTACCCTGGCCATTCAGGTCTGTTCCCAGGACTCTGTTCAACGCACACAACTGGAAGATCATAAACATGTACTATTTCTGGGGTTAGATCCCAAAGGAGATAGACTGTAACTCCCTCCCTCTTACCTGCCATGGGAGTTCCAGGATCTTTAGGCAATGCTTTGCCAACTGGGGTTTTAAGATAAGATGGTTTCATGTTTGTACACCGTGACTCACACAATCTTTTTATGCATGCTCAATTGGGTTCTGCTGCTGCTGCAGCCTTTGCAAAAGAGCATGCTTCCTCACTGGGTAAGTCCCCAGTGGGGCAATGGGTTTCTGGGGAAGTTCGGAGAAAGACCATCCTCTCGTGATATGGAGGAAACCCAAGCCCTTATAAATGACTCGTAAGCTGTGTCTCAACTGGTGAAAAAGGCCAGGGATTCACACAGATACTTGCAAGCCCAGGGAAAGCAAGCAGGGGTACTTCCAAATAGAGAACCGTCACATTTCCAGGCAGGAAGAGATAGTTAGGGGTCATACTCTACATTTTATGAAACATACAGGTAGTTCCACTGCAAGATGTTGGTGATACCTGGTGAAGTTTCCAGAAAAACTGAAGATGGTTGAGAAATGAGACTTGCCAGCAGGGCTGGTCTTCCATCAGTGAAATGACGTCACTCAGTCGTGTCCAACTCTTTGCGACCCCGTGGACTGTAGCCCACCAGGCTCCTCTGTCCATAGGATTCTCCAGGCAAGGTGGGTTACCATTTCCTTCTCCAGGGGATCTTCCCCACCCAGAGACTGAACCCGGGTCTCCCACACTGCAAGCAGACTCTTTACCGTCTGAGTCATCAGGGATTGCTATATATAGTTGTACCAGCGTAGAAAGATTGTAGATCTTTCTTACTGGTGGGTAATGACCTTCCTGAGTGCCCCTAGAACCACTTGGAATCCCAACCCATTTCCTGAGTTCAGACTTTCCCTACATAAAATGTAAACACAGAAATACATCTACTCAGCAACCCTCGATATGCCCTGTGCCAAGGCTGCAACCTTTCTAATATCAGCTGGCCTATCATAGCAGATTATGCTTCCCAGGTGGCGAAGTGGTAAAGAATCCGCCTGCCAATGCAGGAGACGCAAGAGGTGCAGGTTCGATCCCTGGGTTGGAAAGATCCCCCTGGACTAGGAAATGGCAACCCACTCCAATATTCTTGCCTGGAAAATTCCATGGACAGAGGAGCCTGGTGGGCTACAGTCCATGGGGTTGCAAAGAGTCAGATAGGACTGAGCACACATACACACCCCCCCCCCCCCATCATAGCAGATTACTAAAGCTGTTAATACGGTTTGTTTTGGAAGCAAATGCCTTCTAGAGCACTCATCAATATAGTTTTAAATAAATATGCATATTTAAAGTATTTAAATATTTTAAGGCATTTATAGTTCATAGACTGTTGCCTATCCATGAATGCTCTGCGGGTGTTCATTATTATTGCTAATGTTGGTGGCATTCCTTATTTCAGACCAGAACAGTGGTTTAGGGGTGGTGACTTTGGGGCTACTAAACCCTTGCCTCTCACCATTTTCCTGTGTGAATTTCATTAGCTTCCTGTTCAGTTTTAATCTCCTTATCAGACTGATTTGTATCCATTCAGTACCTCATCATTTCCTGGAGGGACTCTAACCTCAGATTATACTGAGATTGTTAGGTTTTGTTTTGTTTTGTTTTTTTTTTTTTGCCTAGTTTTAAATACTGTGACCTTGGGCAAATCATTGAAACTTTCCCCCAAAGTAGCTGACTTTTTTGTCTGTAAAACCCCATCAAGGACCTCCTGAGGAAGAGTGACCAGGGGGCTGCCCAGAGACCCTGGCGCAACAGCGCTGAGAACCCTGTTTACTGTGTTAACAGTAGAGACAACTTCTAGGAGTCCTTTCCTGCTGTCTTCTTTTCCAGATTCACAGATAGGACTTCCTGGAAGTCGAGACCCCAGAACGCAAAATCATTCATGTTTGTAACTTCTCTCTGTGTGGGGAGAGCTGTTTGTTCTCTCTTGGGGGCCATGTCTGCCTCCTCGAAATTTTTAAAACAAATTCTTTTTTTTTAAACTGGAGTATAACTGCTTTGTAATGTAGTGTTAGTCCCTGCTATACAACAACGTGAGTCAGCCACACTTAGACATATATCCCCTCCCTCTTGAGCCCCCTCCCACCCCCACCATCCCACCCCTCTAGGTCATCACAGAGCCCTGGCTGAGCTCCCTTTTAAGTTGATTCCCAGTTTCCCCATCATTCCTTCCCTGCTGCATCTTAGCCACATCTCACTTAGGAAAAAAAATTTTTTTAATTGGAGTATAGTTGATTTACTGTTGGGAGCCGCTGGGATGCACCCAGTCCGTGACAAGGTCATGGGACGAGAGAGGAACCTGCAAGGCAGCTCTTCCCCTCGAGGTTGTCCCGGGGGCCCGGTATGTCCCTTTCTTCCTTCTGTCTTACTTTCGTTGGGATTTCTATTAATTTTTGGAAATGATAATATATAGTAATAAGGCCTCGCTGGAAAAGTCCAAGCCTTTTTGGAAATGCTTAAGATTGCTCTGGCTCAGGACACGACCATAAACATCAAGTCATAAAAGAAAAGGCCACAGGTATAGTTTGACTGCTTGCTTAAAAGATTATAATGTTCTAGAATAGAAAAGAGTAGAGGTGTTTAGATTTAGAAGTAGATGTACTGCTTTAGTTTACTTGCTCCTTGGTTGAAAGGGTTTTTATTATTGCTATTTCCTTGCTGCTACTTGTTCATTGTTTTCCTTTCTTTAAACAACATGGGATATTATGGGTATTTTTGTAAAATTAGAAAATGGGGTATATAGGATTTTAATAGAGGATATATATTAACCAGCTTTACTGCCATTATCTTACTATTAATAGAGGTGTTTTGCTGCTTTAGAGGTGTTTTTGCTGTTTAATAGTTAATCGTATTCGTGTAACTCTACGGCTGATTCATATCAATGTATGACAAAACCCACTGTAAAATAAAAAATTTTAAAAAAATTAAAAAAAAATAGTTAATCGTTGCAAATTGAGATTTTGTGGTTTCAGGTAAAGAAAAATATCAGGTTTTTCTCATGGTACTATTTTCAGAAATGTCAAACATGTTACTGTGACCCTTCCCATGTATTGTTTTATTATTCAAAGAATTTACACTATACCTGAGATTTGTGAAACATTGTTTTTGTTAGAGTAAGAATGTTAGGCCATTGAGGCAAGAAGATTATGTACAGGATATTTAAGTATAAACCCTGTAATCGGAAATGTTCTAGATGAAAACTTAGGGGAAAAACATGGGGAAAAAATATTGACGGAAGCACAAACCAATATCTGATGTAATATGTGGTGACTTAAGGGGGAGGTAACATTCATTATATAAAAACTGAGCTATCCTAAAATTTAAAAAAAAGCTACCTCTTCTACTCAACATCTGTGTGTGTCTGTCTGTCTGTCTTCTTCCTCGCTGACGCCACTCATCCCTTGGGTACTCCTGGTCCTGCCGGGGCTGGACTTCGACAATTTATGATGTTGTGTTACTCTCTGCTGCATAGTAAAGTGAATCAGTTACACATCCAGAGATTGACATATCCCCTCTTTTTCAGACCCTCCTCCAGTTATAGGCCAAGCACCGGCAGAACGGGAGAGGCAGAGCTGAGACCTGAACCTGGGACAAATCCCTTCACCGGAAGCCATAGTTTCGCTCTCAAAATGATGAAGAAGACGGGGCTTTTTTCCTTCTTGGCTCCTCTGTACAGGGCACTCTTGGTATAACCAGAGCCTTGAACTGACTTAAGGGCATTGGTCACATCAGCAGTCCTGGGTTTCCACTGCTGCGGTGCACGGTCCCTTAGTTAGAGGGTGAAAATGATTTGTTTTTCTCATTTGCACTGAAGAGTTAAGCATCTCTCTCTCTTTAAAAACCTGTTCTCATTGCCCTGGGGACTCAGATCTGCCATTAGACCACATGGTCTTGAGTGACTCCTCTTTCTCTCTTTTTCTCTAAGTCTCCACAGGTCAGATGAGCGCCCTGTGAGCCTTGCATCTGGTGAGCCAGCTGGGACGTACCTCCCAGACATGGTCACCTCCTTTCCTCTGACATCCTCTTTTTGGCTTTTTACCTCTCAGATGGGGTCTGTAGCAACCCAGATGGGGGACAGAGCTGAATCAGATGTCAGCAAGGATAGGACGCAAGACAGGAATGGAGCCTGGTCCCTGCTTGGTCATACCCTTCCCCATCCTCTTCCCCTTTCACCGCTTCGTGGGACAGAAAGGAGCATCACAGCCTATGGACTTGACTTGGTGTGGTCCAGCAAGGAGAGTCTTGTCTCCTATTTTATCTGTGTCCAGATCGCACACGGAGCGACAGGCAGGAAGGAGCGCTGTAAATACAGGAAGGATGCCCATCTCCCCGCTCCCTCCTTGTCTGGCTGCAGCGGGACCGGCACAGTCAATGTCTAGTTTGTCTGGCGCCACCTTCACGCCAGGCTAACAGAGGAAGTTGTTATTTAAAGATAAGGGAAACCATGGTTCACACCCTCCCCGGTAATCTGATGGAGTCTCGGAACTGCTAAGCTGCAGTAAGGGTAAGGTAGGACCATCACTAGCCTGACTCTCAGAGTGAGCTCAGACATTATCCCAGGCTGGATCTCCTCCAAAAGATCTCTCCTGCCCATTTACAGTTCATCCCCTGAAAGCCAGTAGTCTACTGGTCTACTTTCTGTCTCTACAAATTTGCATTCAAGTGCTTCCTTTTTAAAGTGATCCCTTTCTAACTTCAAATTACCCTCGCCTCCTGGCTTTCTACTTTGGGTTTTTTGTTGTCTCTCCGTCTCTGGAGGCGCTGCTAAATCCTGTCTCATGAAACCTTGCTCCTTGCTGGATCTCCGCTTCCCCTTGAGAGGGGTCTCACTAACCACAGCTGACCCCAGGGTCCTGGCCTCTGAGACACAGTCCACACTCCCTCCTCACCACCCCTCCCCACAGCCCAAATGTAACCCTAGACCGAGACCGGACTGGAGCGGTCGGAGCTCGGGCTCGCCCTTCAGGGAAGCAGACATAATCAGGAAAGCACATGGAACCATGAGGTTCAGCTTATCTCTGGCTGCCATGATGGGGCTCCCGGTCTGGCTCCTGACTTTGCTCTGAGCTGGCCCCCTGGGGTAGAGGCCACCTTTTCCTTCCCACCAGAGCCACCTGCAAGAGTGGTTAGACCTTTCCGATATCTAGATGCAGGAGAGTAAGAGCTGGAGAGTGGCAGTAATTCTTTTAGTTTAAAGCCTTTCTTCCAGGCACCCGTTTCTTGCCAGAGGACCGGGCTCACCCTTGATGCTTTCAGGAAGATGCCTCCACCTCCTATACACAGTGGTGTGGCCTCACCTAAGTGATTCAACCAGGCAACCAGAAACGAACCCAGATGCATGCTGTCAGGAGCTGAGAGCTGTTTTCACTCAACCTGTGGCCGCTGCCTTTACACCCCAGCCCACAGAAGGACATCTTGCTCAGACCGCCCTGCTTCACTTTATAGAGCTATCTTAGCTAAGCTTTTTGCTCTCATTCCATCAGATATTTATTTAGTGTCTTCTATGTATCAGTGACTGCATTTTAGTAAGATGTCTAGGAGATTTATATGGACTTGCCAGGTAGCTCAAACGGTAGAGTCTGCCTGCAATGCGGGAGACCTGGGTTCGATCCCTGGGTCAGGAAGATCCCCTGGAGAAGGACATGGCTACCCACTCCAGTACTCTTGCCTGGAGAATCCCATGGACAGAGGAGCCTGGTGGGCTACAGTCCATAGAGTCGCAAAGAGCTGGACACCACTGAGCGAGTAACACTTGCTAGGGGGTTTATATGCACATTAATATTGGAGAATCACTGGCCTAGAAGACCTTTCTAGGAGGCTGGTCTGCCAAGAGCCAATGGCTTTGTAAAGGGAACTATGATTCTAAAGCACACAGCTTCTCATATAAAGTCAGGATACAGTGAGTGCAATGTTAGAAAAGAGCGCCATTATTATAAACCGAGGGGGCGATGTCTGCAGGGGATCAGCCCTGGAGAGCAGGGATGGCTGGTGGGTCTTTGCAGAGCCAGCTTTCACTGAGTGGCAAAATCCACCAGAGGGCGCCAGAACCTAGGCGGTGACTGCAGGGACAGGTGTGGCTAGCGGGGGACGAGAATCCTGGGCTTTTCGGGTGTGACCTGCGTACACACACACGTACAAGCAATCCTTGATAGCCATTACAATAATAAGGAAAATGGACTTAAAGAAAAAGGGGTAGGAAGTTAATAAGTTCAAAAGAAAAAAAATTTTTAGAGAATGATATGAGAAATCATAAATATATATGCAATATATAGAGATTATCATTCCTACATAGAACAGGAAATGCGTTCTTAAGCCATGAAAAGCAATAACCATTCAGAAAAAGGCTCATAAATTGGAGTGCAGCCGGAATAAAGGACATCTTTTTAAACTTAATTTTAATTTTATATTGGAGTATAGTTGGTTTAGAATACTGCATTAGTTTCAGATGTACAGCAAAATGGTTCAGTTATCCATATATGTATATCCATTCTTTTTCAGATTATTTTCCCATATATGTTAAATACTGAGTAGACTTCCCTGTGCTGTATAGTAGGTCCTTGTTGGTCATCTGTCTTATAGATAGTAGTGTGTATATTTTTAAAATTAATTTTTATTGGAGTATAGTTGCTCTACAATGTTGTGTTAGCTTCTGCTGTACAGAGAAGTGAGTCAGTTATACATGTACATGTATCCACTCTTTTTTGGATTTCTTTCCCATTTAGGTTACCATAGAGCTTTGAGTAGAGTTTCCTATGCTATATAGTAGATTCTCGTTAGTTATCTATTTTATATGCAATATAAATAGTGTGTATATGTCAACCCCAATCTCCCAACTCTTCACACCCCCAAAAGGAATCTTTAAGAAAGGGAAGGAGCTGGTCAACAGTAGGAGCAGATATTTGCAATATATTTTACTGGCAATGGGCTTATACAAAGAATATGTAAAGAAGTTGTACATATTAATAAGAAAAGCAATTACTAGATAAAATGGACAAAAGTCCTAAATAGACATTTCACTAAAGGTGCTCTCGATGGGCAATAGAAAAAGTATTTGACTTCATTTGTAATCAGAAAAGTGTAAATTAAAGCCACAATGACATATCACAACATACCCACTCGTGTTGGCAAGAAGGAATTCTCATACGTTATTGGTGGGATGGTGAATGATAAAGACATTTTGGAACAGAGCTGAGAATTCGCTAGGAAACTGAAGTTGCACATATCCTAGGGCTTACCAATTTCACTCTTAGGTATGCACCCAACAGAGTAACTGCAAGGAAACCTGTATTATCATGCTCCCAAATTAAAAAAATCCAAATGTAAGCAACAGAAGACTGTTTAATAAGACGATCATGCTAAACGACAATGAAAATGATTGAACTCACAAGCATAACAACAGCAGAGTCTGACAAACGCAATGTTGAGGGGAAAATGCAGGTGTAAAAGAATTCATACTATACGAATCTGTTAATATGAAGTTCAAAAGTGGGCAAAACTATATATAAAAACGAAAACCCTGATATTAAATAACTATTTAAAAATTAAGCAAACCATTAAAACCTAATACTTATAAGCAGATTTGAGAGTTACTTTCATATGTTGACTTGGTTGAGCCATAGTGCCAGTCAGGGCTTCCCAGGTGGCGCTAGTGGTAAAGAAACTGCCTGCCAGCCAACTCAGGAGACCATGGTTAGATCCCTGGGTCAGAAAGATTCCCTGGAAAGGGCATGGCTACCCACTCCAGTATTCTTGCCTGGAAAATCCCATGGACAGAGAAGCCCACAGTCCATAGGGTTGCAAAGATTCAGACACAACCGAAGCAACTTAGCACACATGTGTGCCCAGTCATGCTTTGGTCTGATCCATTATTCTGGATATTTATGTGAGGGTGTTTTTGAATGAGATTGATATTTAAATCAGCAGACTTTGGGTAAAGCAAATTGCCTGTTGCTCCATAATGTGGGTGGGCCTCATCCAATCAACTGAAGGCATGAGCAGACTGAAGACTTATGTCCCTTGAACAAGAGGCACCTCTCCCAGCGGTCTTGAACCTCTACATGGGCTCTCCCAGAGTCTTCAGCCTGCTGAACCACACTGGTAGATTTTGGACCTTCCAACCTCTACAATCATGTAAGCTAATCCCTTAAAATGAATTTCTCTCCCTCTTTCCAGTTCCCACCCAAACCTCCCGTCGTCATGGTGACATCACTTCTGGGCAGCATGGCAGGGTGCCCTTTATCACTCTCTTTGTGATGCCTGGAGGAGCTGTGTCACCTTTTTCTACCTGAACCTGCTGAGACAAGGCCACAGCTACTCCATCTCAATACCTGGAGGTGACCAGGCTTCAGGTCCATGGCCAGTCCTAGAATATCCCCCACTAACCCACAGTCCACTGCTTGTATCTCTGTGTTTTTCCTTCCAGTCCTTTTTCTTCCTGAATTCTCTGGAAGTTCTGTATGGTCTTTTAAAAAGTATGACATTACATCCCGAGTGGATTATTGGGAATTTGACAAAGACTTGATTTTTTGATGTGTGCTGTGTTTAGTCGCTCAGTCACGTCTGACCCTTTGCGACCCCATGGACTGCAGCCTGCCAGGCTTCTCTGTTCATAGTGATTCTTCCAGCAAGAATCCTGGACTGGGTTGCCATGCCATCCTCCAGGGGATCTTCCCAACCCAGGGACTGAACCCAGGTCTCCTGCATTGCAGGCCAATTCTGTACCATCTGAACCAAGGTCCATAATATTATTTTTTTTCTAATATTAATTTTTTTTTGGCTGTGCCAAGTCTTAGTTGCGGCACAAGTGGGATCTTTAGTTGAGGCATGCAAATTCTTAGTTGAAGAGTGTGGGATCTAGTTCCTTGACCAGGAATTGAACCCAGGCCACCTGCATTGGGAGTGCAGTCTTGGCCTCTGGACCACCAGGAAAGTCCCAGTCCTTAATATTCTATCATGTCCCATTCATTGGTTGTTCCACAGATATTTGTGGAGTGCGCCCAATATGCCAGGAGTCGTGTGACTTGTGCAAACAGCCGTGTGTAGGACAAATGTGTCAGTCAATGCAAACAGGGCAAGAGGCACTGTCTATACTGCTCAGAGGCACTGGCTGCTGATTTCCAGGTTCACAGCTGTTCTAGGGAACTGAAATTGCCTGGGTATGTGAGAGGACCATTGGTGTGTTTCAGATGGCTGTCGTGGGCATGAGACCTGGACCCATCTCTAAATATCCCCACTTAGGGGTGTTTTCTGGTAGAAGCAAAGGAAAGCTTCCGGACCAGTACTTGACAGAGACATCTTCTTCCATGAGCTGCTTCTTTACTTTTTAAACTCATTTTTTCAAAAGGTAATAGGCTCACGTGGTTCTAAAATTCAAGACAAAACAATAATGTATACAATGAAAAGACTCATTACCACCTCATCTATATCTGCCAGGCACCCACCTCTGATAATTATTTGCGACATTTTTTTGTATGTATTATTGTAATGTTTCTTTATGCAAATGCAAGTATACATGCTTATTTTTTCCTTTCCAATACAAAAAGGTTGTCTACAATTTATATACTTCTGTGCCTAGATTTTTGCTCTAACGGTATTTCTCAGAGATATTTCCAGGTAAGCTGGGCCCTAAAAGATAAACAAGTTGTCAAGGCAGAGATGGGTATTTGAGACATGAGGGGAGCATGTCTAGAAGCTGATTCCAAGAACCATGGATAGAGTTCATGGTGGAACATGAGGAACTAAAATTGGAACTAAGATTGGAGAGACAAGCCAATACCAGGGAGAGACTTCAGGTGATAAGTGTTCATCCTGAAAGAACTGAGCAGTCTTTATGGGCTTATAAGTGGCATTGAAGTGGTCAGATCATCTTCCAGCTACACTTCTCTGCCCACTCTATTCCTCTGGACTCCGACACACCAAGACCATGGTAGTGTGTGTCCATTTCACCCCAAGGGATCATCTGATGCCTAAACTCAGACCTCACAATAGCTGCCACGTAGGCCAGTTATGATGCAAGATGTTTGTGACTATCATTTGGGTTCGCATTAAAGCTGTCTTAGAAAGAAACTCCAGGCACTGACACCTCCCACCCTAGCCTGGAGCCAGAGTATGATCAGAGAATGGGAGAATGGTTGTCCAAAGATTGGAAAACAGAGGGCTAGAGATTCAAGGGCCCAAGAAAAGATGGCTACAGAGGGGAAGTTAAATAAGAATGGAACACCAATGCAAGCATTCCATAGCGATTCCTTCCTGAATAAAGCGTCCCTCTACTCCCAAGGGGATCTATGCCCTGCTTCACCACTGGGGTGAGTGTAACCTGTGCCTCTGCTCCATTACGTCCCACCCAGGTCAGATTTGAAGCCAAATGGAAGAGCCCACCCTGTGGCTTTAGAAACCATGGTCACAGGGGCCTTATCCTGATCAACGTAGCATCACCCTTAGTGAGATTTCCCACTCCAAAAGGCAAAATGAGGAAGACCCTTTCGGAGTTCTAATATACCTCTCTGCCTTCCAGGATATGGACCAAATTCTACAAGTCAGACCCACGCATTGCCCTCGGGAAATACTCCCCCTTGGAAAAAGAGATCCTAGTAAGTGCTGTGAGATTTATACACAGGGAGGCCCCACGGAATCTAGGCAGTTAGGCTAGGAGAGTCAGAGTTTCAAAAACCACCAGTAACACAGGTGTGAGTCCCCCAAGTAGTGGAGGAGACTTGGCTGAGTTAACTAGTGGCTTCCATATTTGCCTAGCAAAAGCAAAATACGCTCTTATTACAAAGTTTCAAGCAAGACTGTAACCACAAGTGATAAAAAATCATGGAAGCTGCCTTTTCTTGAGCCCTTATCTTGCACTAGTTGCTTCCATATTTGTCATCTTATGGAGACCTCACAGGGGCCTGTAAGATCAATACAATTCTCTCAGATTCATAGTAGGTTAGAAGGAGAGTCAGATTTGAACCCAGGCTCATCTGTTCCCAAAGATCTACCCTCATTCTCACTATACAGGGTCTCGGGCACCTTCACTGGTAGAGGGCAAGGGAGCCACTAGATAATTCTTTTTGTGGGTGTCCTTTGCTCCTGTCCCATTGAGAACCTTTTAAAATTTTTCCATCATAAATGCTATATTTTTATTTTTTTGTTGTTTTGAGGTAACATTGATTTAGAACATTATTGTTGAGGCAGCCCGAGAGCAGGTTGGAAAAGAATTTCCAGACACAGAGTACTGCAGAAAGGAGAGCGTTTATTAAAAAAGAGCAGAGATAAAGTGGGTAATGCGAGTGCAACAGGCTGACAACTCCTGACAGGCCAGGGAGAGTCGACCACTTTCTTGAGTTAATAGTCAATTTTTATAGCCTCAAGACAAAGACAATTCCTGCTAGAAGGTTGGCGTTAGGTGATTGGGGCGTGACAGGGTGTTTACTGGAGTGGGCATCTTTGCCTAACTGGGAATCAGGAAGCTTGTTAGTGTTGATCAAGGGGACTTGTGGTAAGGTTACAAAGGGGCTCAGTCAGCTTTGGTTCTAGACTCTGCTCCTGTGGCCTTGGTACAAGGCCTCACTCCTGTGACCTGCAGCAGGACTCAACAATTGCATCAGTGTCGTGTGCACAACGCTGTGTTTTATACTTCTCTATGTGCTACCACATGCTTACCACCGAAATGTAGTTTTCTCCATAACCTTACAGCTCATCTCCTTTACCCCTTTTTCCCTTCCCCTCCCCACTCGCTCGGTCATGTCTGACTCCTTGCAAGCCGGTGGGCTCCTCCGTCCAGGATTCTCCAGGCAAGAATACTGGGGTGGGTTGCCATTTCCTTCTCCAGGAGATCTTCCCAACCCAGGAATCAAACCTGGGTCTCCCACATTGCAGGCAACGCTTTACCCTCTGAGCCACCAGGGAAGCCCATACTAAGTGAAATAAATCAGATTAAGAAAGACAAATACTGTAGAAATTCACCCACATGTGGATTATAAAAAACTAACAAACAAATGGACGCATCAATCCCCTTGAGATTTTAACCACCACCTCTCTCCCCGCCCCCCCCCCCCCAGTCCCCTGCCCACTGGCCCTGGAGGAGAGGATGGCAACCCACTCCAGCATTCTTGCCTGGAGAAGAGCCTGGTGGGCTCTAGTCCATGGCGTTGCCAAGAGTCGGACACGACCACAAGACTCACACGCCTTTTCCCACTTGTCAGCGTCTAGGTGGCGTTCACACCGTGGCAGCCAGGAGGTTTCTGACTTACAAGCAAGAGGAAGAACAGAAAATGCTCAAGGAACTACAGACGCTGAGTTCAGACTACAAGCGGGCGGTGGACTATAAAATGCAGCGCACCCCTCACTGCGCCACCTGCGGGCCCCTGGGGAAAACGTGGACAGCCAAGGTGATCGTGGCCCCGGAGGAGCTCAGGATGCCCCGGCGGGAAAGGCTGAACGTCAGCAAGCACATAGAGCGCATGCAGCTGGCAAGAGCCCTGCGGAGCAAGCAGCTCCTACCCTACATTGAAAGGTTTAGGGGCTCTTCGCTTCTGCCTTCAGGGGGCCTGGGCCCCCCGGCAAGGGCCAGGGCTGGGGAAGGCCAGGATGACGGCAACGCTGATGATGCCAACGATGCCCATCAAGAGGGGAGAGGCGAGGCAGAGAGCAAAACCTCCAAAAGACAGGAAATAAAAGTGAATGTCATTTTCAAGTCAGAAGAACCCAAAAAATGCATCACGTACCATCCAAGTGATCTAAAACCATTCCTCCCTGCAAAGAAAGTGGAAAGGTCCATCACTGGCTTAACAAACAGAAGTCTTTTGCACGTGGCAGAATTCCCTGGAGACCTCTTGCTAATGAATCAGGATTTTCTGTCTCGGGGGATCCACCCCAGTTATGCATCACAGGCCAACAGCCTGGAAAAAGAGAATGCCTGGAAAGAGTACATGTGCAAAACTGCTTCCCATCATCATTAAAGTTTTATTTATCTCCATGGTAACCCAGCCTCCTGGTCCTTCTTACTCCGGCAGCTCTGCCCCAGGTGGCTTCTCTCTTTTTCTTTCTTTTTTTTTTACTTTTAAAAAGCTTTTCATTTTTAAAAGTTTTATTTGGTATTGGAATGGGGTTGATTAACAATATTTCAGGTGTATAGCAGAGTGATTCAGTTATATACATTAATATTTTGGGGGGCTTCCCTGTTGACTCAGCTGGTAAAGAATCTGCCTGCAATGCGGGACACATGGGTTCGATCCCTGGGTTGGGAAGATCCCCTGGAGAAGGCAAAGGCTGCCCACTCCAGTATTCTGGCCTGGAGAATTCCACGACTGTCTAGCCCAAGGGGTTGCAAAGAGTCAGACACGACTGAGCGACTTTCACTTCCATGTTCTTTTTGGCTTCCCAGGTGGTACAGTGGGAAAGGATCCACATGCCAGCACAGAGACAGTCCATGGGATCACACTAAGTCAGATTCTTCTGAAGCAACTGAGCATACACACACACACACACACACACACACACACACACACAGCAAATGTAAGCTCTGCAAGGCCTTGTGAGTCCTTAAAAAGAAGCCCCTATTGAGCACGAATATTGCCAGTGGTAGAGTAAGCCATATGTCCAGAAGGGACACATGGACTGGTTTATATTATGGGGGGAAGGGCAGGGAGAGAAGGGACATTCTGAGATGGGAGGCTAGGTCCTCACCTGGCCAGTGTGTGGTCTGGGGCCAGGCATCTGTGAGAGAGAGAAAGAAGGTTAGATCTAAAGCCCATATGTGTCCAACTGGAATCAAAGCTGAAGCAACTTTGAGAACTAGACTCTGGGCTGATGTTTTTCATGATTCCTCTGAGGAGTCACTGTCAGTGTCATCATGATCTTTCTAACCCATGTCATTTTGGGAACACCCCAATGCATGGCCATTGCCCACATCCACGTGGCCAAAGGCTTTCTGTCCACCTGTTTGAAAGCCACCGCCCCTCCTGTGACAACCAGAGGTCATTACTGCAACATCGCCCAGGACCCTCAGTCAGCCTCCCTCAGGCCTATGACAAACCTATTGTCACCCTGCAGGTGTTAGGACTCTGGGCTGTACACAAATGCCTGGAGAGTCTCCGTGGGGCTCTGCTCCAGACAGCCATGTCCTAGTCGGTCACTAGCATTCCATTTGTCACCTGCCTGCCATCCCCACACCTTGAATCATCAAGGGGCTTTATGATGAGCTGTTTACCCAGGAATTCTTTTCTCTAGGTAGATGCCAGGGAAAAGCAACATAATACACCAACTGAGGTTACACAGTGCTGCCCAGGAGAAGGAAAGCTCAGGAAGGAATTGATGAGTGCTTTGCAGAGATGGATGAATGCTTCTGCAGAAAATAAAACCTTTCATTGTTCTGTCCTCAGAAGCAAAGCTTTCCTTCTGACATGAGTGTGTAGATGCCTCTCCTTGGTTTCCGACCGCCCCTCCCCTGGTGGATGGGGCTGGGGGTGGGGCTGCATGGCTCCAGGAACCAAGCTTGCGTCCAAGGGCAGGATCAGAGGCACTAGTCATGTCCATCTTCTTGTGGAGCACCTTCCTAGTCTTAAGGAGATCCTTCTGCTTCTCTCTCTGGCCTTCAAAGCCACCTCTGCTCTTAACACCTAATCC
Organism: Muntiacus reevesi; assembly: GCF_963930625.1. Lineage (NCBI taxonomy): Eukaryota > Metazoa > Chordata > Mammalia > Artiodactyla > Cervidae > Muntiacus > Muntiacus reevesi. The sequence goes on along the minus strand of NC_089250.1, from coordinate 163,921,121 downwards.
CTTCCTTTATCCTTACTTAGCCACAAGAACATGCCCTGCTAATAGGAGACAGGCTGGAGGCTCTAATGGATTCAGCAGGAGGCAGGGGACATGTCCAGGAAGAACACACACCAGGACCTTCTGTACAGGCTTCACCCTTGACCAGACAGAGCCTTCCCAGAGATAAGGACAGGAAGAGCCTGACCTCTCTGAAAATGGCAAAGGGCCAATGCAGAGAAATTTTCAGAGCCATCTAACCATCTGAACCCTGGAGAAATTATATAAGCAGTCAGAAATGCGTGCATTGTCAATCCTACCTCCTTGAGTTTGCACCCCATTCTTGATTCTTGACCACACTATTTCAAGTTTACAGAAGCACCACTTGAATAGAGTCTAAACCCCATTTTGCAGCCGTCTGCAAGACGTTTCATCCTTGGGCACACGAGAGTGACTTAGTGTAGGTCCAGACTCCACATCAAGTCTGGAAGGACAGAGACCCTGCCTCACACAGATGGCATCTTCTGTCTCAGCATCTTTTCTGGTCTGTGTTTGGCTCAGCCTACAGTTGAGGGAAACGTGACTCCCATGTTAACACTGAAGACTGCCTGGAGAGAAATGCAGAGCCTCATTGGAACACTGAAAACACAACTCTGACCTTATCACTCATTCACTCATTTAAGAATTACTAGTAGGACCCTAAAGTTTGAGTGCCGCAATGGTACCCACTGAATAAATAAGCAACTGATACTGTATACTTGACTTCCCTGGCGTTTCAGATGATAAAGAATCTGCCTGCAATGCAGGTGGCCCAGGTTCCATTCGTGGACCACCAAGAGTTGAATATGACTGAGTGTCTAACAGCAGCTGTATTCTTAAACTGCATAGAGACCTACATGAGGTGAGGGAGTCCCAAAGATACGATGGCAGTCAGCCCTTCAGCTGGACCAGGAGGTGCTTCTTGGGGACCCTGAGCAGCAGGCAGATGTGTCTGGAAGGTTGGAAGGATGGACTCCTGGCCGAGGGGACAGTGTGAGCAAAGGCTCAGAGTTGCTCAAAGGTGTGCCATGTCCAAAGCTCGGTGTGTGATGGCTCAGCCCTGAGAGGGGCCAGAGGGGAGAAGACTTTAGAAGGGAGGGCAGGCCAGGTAAAGAAGGGTTTAATGAAACTCTGCTAAGGCGGGTAAACTCTATGGACTGGTTTTCAACCAGGAAGTGAAAAATGGAACCAGATCGTGGTTAGATGTCTGTGCTGGATGGTGCAGGGTGAACTGGAAAAGATCCTAAAATCTACCATAACAGCAAAGGAAAATCACCTTCAGAGAACTCACTTGAGGAAGGGGGATTCCAGCGTGACTTTCTGAGTTGACCTCATCGGGATGGTCCACACACATGGATTATTGTGCCTGAGGGAGTTGATGGTTCTCCCCACAAGTTCGTGAAAAGATCCCCCACACTCCCCCTCCTCTCTGAACAGAAGAAAAGGACACAGAAGCAGTTGCAGGCTTCTAAGGTACTGTGCCATCCAGAGGCCACTGTGATTTTGACCCTCCTAACGCCTGGCCTGATAAAAGGCAACATCACCCGACTCGATGAGCCCCCAAACAAAGTGAACTTTATGTTTTACTCTCTGAAGACCTTTAAAAGAGACGATGATGCAATATAATTGATAGTTGGATGGTGGGAATCAGAAGACACTCAACACATCCTCACCAAAGATGCACATTGCTTGAAACTTGGCAGAGAGCCAGGCCAGCATCTCATTTCTATGTCTGTAGAGGGTTTTCTTCTGCAGGCGAGGAAAATCATAAATAAACAGCACTCTTGTCTTGAGAGAGACCTCAGACCAATGACAACCCCTCTGGGCATAAAGACCTTCAGAAGGGGTTTCAACTACTCTCAGCGATGCCTGGGGTTCCAACCCTGTGACACCAGGCCTCGCAAACTAAAAAAAAAAAAAAAAAAATCCAGACTCAGGTAAAGAGACTTTATTCAAAATGATTATAATGATAAATAGAAGAAACTAACCACAAGACTGGCAACAATCTAGAGCCCAATAGTAAGGAATCTTTGTGCAGTTAGGAGACTGGGGGCTGGAAAGGATGGCAGTGACAGGGTGAGAGCAGCAGGTGTGATTAGACAGGTAATCAGAAGATGACTCTCCTTGTGGGCAGCTGATTCCAGAGGGTCTTCAAGGAATGTTCTCTTTTGCAACATTTGTCCACTCAAGCCTGAGTAGAGATCACTAAGCTGTGGGATGGAGAACAGGTTAAGTAGAGTTTAAGAAGCATTTTCTTCCAATTGACATGTGGGTGAAACTGCCGTCAATCATTAATGAGGAAAAAATACACTCTTGAGGGACTGTGCTTGATTTGCTTTAGGTTACATATACATCTGGTCCCATCACTTCATGGCAAATAGATGGGGAAACAGTGGAAACATTGACAGATTTTATTTTTGGGGGGCTCCAAAATCACTGCAGATGGTGACTGCAGCCATGAAATTAAAAGATGCTTACTCCTTGGAAGAAAAGTTATGACCAACCTAGGCAATATATTAAAAAGCAGAGACATTACTTTGCCAACAAATGTCCGTCTAGTCAAGGCTATGGTTTTTCCAGTAGTCATGCATGGATGTGAGAGTTGGACCATAAGGAAAGCTGAGAGCCGAAAACTTGATGCTTTTGAGTTGTGGTGTTGGAGAAAACTTGAGAGTTACCTGGACTGCAAGGAGATCCAACCAGTCCATCCTAAAGGAAATCAGTCCTGAATGTTCATTGGAAGGACTGATGCTGAAGCTGAAACTCCACTACATAGACCACCTGATGCGAGGAACTGACTCTTTTGAAAAGACCCTGATGCTGGGAAAGACTGAAGGTAGGAGGAGAAAGGGACAACCGAGGATGGGATGGCTGGATGGCATCACCGACTCAATGGACATGAGTTTGAGTAACGGGCATTGGTGATGGACAGGGAGGCCTGCTGTGGTGTAGTCCATGGGGTCGCAAAGAGTCGGACACGACTGAGTGACTGAACTGAAGTGATATATGCCTAAGAGATTTTAATATGATCAGGAAGGGAAATTTTATATTTGAGAGGAAATGATCATCTTGTCTAGATGTAAAGTAAAACTTGTGAAAGAATTTTCGTGTCAGATCTTCACAACTGCAAGATCTGGGGATGCAGAAATGCTGTCATAGAGCTGGTAGATGTTTTTGGAGAGGCTCACACTGCCTCTGGCTCATCTACTGACAATCGAGTTTATTTCAACAGCCACAAAAACACCACCCGCCCAACTTCCTGCACCATGAACAGAGAGGGAGGACCTATCAGCAGGTGCCTGCCTCCTTTTACCTACCTTGTGGATCCTGAAAGTACAACACTTCATAGGAAGAAGCTGGGTGGTCAGGCTTTCTGACGTACTTGACAGTCATGATATTGGCAGTAGATCTATAGTCCAGGAGTGAACCTTCACAAATCTTCCCTAAGACAGAAGATCCTGGCCGCCCATCTATAATCTCCAGGGACTCTTTATCACAATTGAGGCTGTTGGAGCAGTGAGAAGGGCAGGCATCAGCCTTTGGAATCATAGTCCCTCCAGCAGGCAGCGTCACCTGTGCAGACCCAATGCAATCACAGAGCTTTGCTCACCAGACTTCCCAGGATGGTGCCCTCGGGGAGGGAGACTCACTCTTTTGGAGGAGGGGGTGGTGGTCACCCAGGACCCTCCCCACACCAGGGCTGCAGGTGACTCCTTGCCTCCTGGGCAGCCCCACTGATGGGGCTCAGGGAAGCCCACCCAGGACTCTGGGATCAGGAGCCCCTGGAGGGAATAGTACAGTCAACCCTGAGGACCGTTTCCTTGGGCAACAAGAATGGAGTCAGGTGAGGCCCAGACGGGTGTGTGTGACTCCACTTTTGCTTCACCCTCTGCACCCCTGGCACAGGGGGCTCAGGACCCCCTCTTGGCCTCCAGGACCTGCAGGGCAAGAGGGGCATCCAGCTCTCCCTGCTGTGGGCAAAGTGCACACACGGGGTGTCACGCTCCTGCTGAGGTCTCCATCTCCTCCTCCTGCCCATCAGACCTGACCCCGCCCTGTCTTCCTCTCTCAGCCCCCAGCGTGTGTCCCACCCAGGAGGGAGGCTGGAGCCTCTCTGGGCTAAAACGAGACCCGGAAGGGACATCTCACCAGGACACACACTCAGCTCCCTCTAGACTAGCTTGCTGTTGGACGGACTGATTCCTTCCTGGCCCCAAGGACAGTCATATCCAAGATTGGCCTTGGAGAGGGTCAAGGGGACAATAATGAAAACTTTTAGGATAATCTATCCCTCTGACCCTAACAGAAATGGTGATGCAGGAAATGCCTGCCTCCTTTAGCCCTGGTGTGTGGTTTGGGTAGATGGTCTGAGCCCGGCTGTGGGGCAGGCATCTCCAGGTTGCCCTCCTCACACGGAGCAGCTCCTCCAACTAGTGGGAGACCTGACCTCATAGAAGGTCTGGAGGGACACGGCCCTCAGTCACAAGATAGCATCACCTGTCTCAACCACCACTGTGGACCATATATCACTTGGTCTGCAGTTGGTGGAAATGCGGCTCCTGTGTTAACATCTGTGAAGAGTAACCTACTATAGAAATGCTACAACTTATTGCTACATTGACAGTGCTTTCTGTTGTAGGATTATTCATCCATTCTGTCTTTTAATTCTTCATTCAGTCTTTCATTCATCCACGCACTCACTAGTTAAAAAATATTTCTTGACCACCAAAAATAAGACTCCCTTTCTCGTAGGCACAAACTCAGACATGGGTAGGAATGGTGCGTGTATCATCCCTCAGTCATGTCCAACTCTTTGAGATCCCACGGACTGTGGTCCACCAGGTTCCTCTATCCGTGGAATTCTCCAGGCAAGAATATTGGAATGGGATGCCATTCTCTTCTCCAGGGGATCTTCCCAAAGCAGGTAATATATGGGGCACAAATATGAGAAAGATCTGCCCAGCCGTGGACAGAGTCAGAGCAGGGGTTTCAGGTGTGATGGAAACGTTCTTCCTCCAGTGAAATCATGCACTAGGAAATGAGGACCCTAAGCAGCAGGTGGTGAGTCTGGGAGAGGTGGGAGGTGCCTTCCAGGCAGAGGGGACAGTGTGAGCAAAGGCTCAGAGCTGCCCGACAGTCTGGGGGGTCCACAGCTCAGAGTGTGCTGGCTCAGCTCAGAGAGGGGGCAGAGGGAGAAGAGGTGAGAAGGCAGGGGAGATCAGGGGTCCCCTGGAGGGATCTGAAAGCCATGCAAGGAGGGTCCGCTTTATGCAGAGGGCAGGGGGCCATGCAGGGTCGTCAGCAGGAGTGAGCTGGAGTCAGGATGTGTCCGGATGTGTGTGCTGGATGGTGCAGGGGGAAAGGGAAGGGGCAAAGAGGGACACCTTCCCATAAAACCACAACATCAGCAAAGAATACTCTCCACTCAGCACTTACTGGAGGTTCTGGATAGTCACCCTAACTTGGTACTCTTGTGGCATCTGGATAGTCCAGACACAGTTAGTTTCCGGTCCGTAATAGGTGGCGATCACTCCAGACTCTTCTTTGAGGATTCCCCCACAGTTAGTATTCCCTACAACAGAAGGAGGGATTCCAGTCTCCCAGAAGGTGCACCAGGCTCCGGGCTCTGTGCCACCCCTCCCCCACCCCACTGCAGGTGGTCCTGGCTCCCACTCCCCAATCACAAACAGACATCCGCCGTCCAGTCTGAGCACCCAGGAAAACGTGGTTTTCAAGGTTTTAATCTTTTCAGAATCTTAACGAGATCCACACCCTTTACTACAGTTTGTTTTGATCCCTGAAAAATATAAGAGTATAACACCTTGTCAACAAAATATTGTTTGTCAGGTGAAAGTGAAAGTTGCTCAGTGATGTCTGACTCTTTGTGACCCCATGGACTATACAGTCCATGGAATTCTCCAGGCCAGAATACTGGAGTGGGTAGCTGTTCCCTTCTCCATGGGATCTTCGCAACCTAGGGACCAACCCAGGTCTCCCACACTGCAGGCAGATTCTTTACCAGCTGAGCCACCAGAGAAGCCCACAGTTTGTCAAGTGAAGACAAAACAGCACTTTCATCATTGGTGTTTTGATCAAATGAGTTCAAGTTTTACCTGGACCTGAAAATCACTAGGGAAGTCAATCAATCGTCGATCGATCAATCACCAGTCACTCAATCATCAATCACTCAGTCATCTCTCAGCCCCCACATCAGGAGGAAACCTTTCTCTTTGCCCAGCGCCTCCCTGATGCCGACACACGCTCTGCCTGGAGGCTCTCATATCTGACACTGCACATGGCGATGCCCCTTGGCCCTCCAGGCTCCAGCCATTGGAGGTGGCTCCGTTGTTCTGGGACCCCTGCGCTGTGGAGAGGTGGTCCCATTCCTGCCTCCTGAGGTTGTGCAGGCAGGAGGGCAGGGGAAGCTCCTGGGTTGTGGAGGTGAGGAGGGGAGGGGAGAAGGAACAGGGTGGGAGTCATGGGAGGTCAGGGTATGGGACCCTAGGGATTGTTAAGACCAAGGTTGATGGTCAGCTCCGGAAATGCCAAGTTCCTTTAACGAAAAGGTAAACCGACACCAGTGTTTCCCGGAGAGGCATCTGAACTGAAGCCCTAAAGCACTTCTCCCTGTGAGGAGCATAAAATGGTAAGGGTTAAGACTGTACTTACGGGGGAGCCAGTCTAATGAATCCACTGTGGCTGGAAAGACATCAAAAGAGAACAACAAATGAAAAGCTGGAAGTCTCTGGAGTGTCAGGGCATTAGCACACACAGCGCACATCCTGTGGGGAGGGGCTGTGCTTCCAGGGGTCGTGCTGGGCGCACAGCGCTTGTCCGCCCTCGTCCCGGGAAGAGCCGGGGCCTGCAGGGACAGAGCAGGACGGAGGTCTGGCACTCCGCCTTCGAGACTCGCTCGTTCAGCTGTGACCCTTCGTTTCTCGGTTCCACTCAGTGAAAATGAATGTTCTGGCTCTGGAGCCACAGTCAGACAAGTCAGTTCTCGGGAGGCTGAGTGGCTTCTCCGTTAACCTGGGAGTTTCTGCTCGGCAGGTTGAACCTGCCATTTCCTAGGAAACCTCTCAGTCCTGGGCCAATCAGGACAGAGGGGCACTCAAAAATAACTTGAATATTTCTTGTAATTCTTCAATGAAACCAATGATGAGTTTGGTTTTTTACACCAATTGCTGTTGGTGTAAATACATGGAATAAAAATCTCAGCTGAGAAGCAATGAACATTCTTAATTTAGGAAAGTTTCACCGTGTCAGGGACCTGACAGCAATCACTGTTTCCTCTGTTGTTGTGGCTTGTGGTTTATCCTCAGGGCGTGACAAGTGGCCACAGCCCAGCTCAGGAAACATACTAGGGCCCGTGCTGCTCGGGTGAGAGCTGGATGGCTTTAGGCAAGATATTTATTCTCACAAACCTCAGTCCATGCACCTGTAAACTGGAAATTTAATAGTAACAGCCTCCTTGGTTCCAGAGGACAGTCCACGCGTACACAGCTCAGCGTCCAGCCCAGAGAGGCTGTCCACTATGCTCCCCGCCACTGTGAAGCTCCCACCACCTTCGTTTCCTTCCCCATAGACACTGCTTTCCTCAGTAAATTGAAATCAACAAGTGCTCTGGAAGCTATGTGACCAGAGATGTCAACCAGGACTCTGGGGTCCATCTCCAGCTGCCCGTCCTGAGCACCGAAGTGGCATAGGATTGGGGGCCACAGAGGAAACCTACCCACCCTGGAGTGTCCATCTCGTCTGCTCTAGAAAATACAAATCGAGGTTTCTCTGAAAGCAGATCTCAAGGGCAGAATCACACATCTTCCCATCATGGGCCCGCACATACAGTGACCTCCTCTGATCTAGAATCTGAGGTCCCAGCTTTGAAGTCAGGGAACCAGCAGCCCCTTGGGGGAGTTCAGGACACGTCACCCCAAAACATGCCATCCTGATCTGTTGATTTGAACTGATGGTGCTTGAGAAACAGCAGGTGCAGGAAGGGCTCTGATGGACCCATTTCTACCTACAAGCTGCCCACAAAGTCTCCCAGGAGCAGGGCTCCCCTTCCCCACCCCCACAGCCTCAGACCAGGGAGACGGGAAGGTCCTGATCACAGGAGGCTGGGACAAACGCTGAGAGGGATCTGTGCTCACACAGACAGCACAAGCCTGTCTGTCCATCCACTCGGCTCCGGGCCATGGGCACAGTTGCCTGCAGGGGAGCCGGGGAGGAGAGTGTGGGTCGATGAAAAGAGGAAATGGAGCAGAAAAGCACAGAGAAGGGGGCGGGCAGAGTAAGACAGACAGAACAAGAGGAAGGGGACAGAGGCTTCCCTGAAGGCACGGCCACCCCCTTCTTTCCCTCCAGCACTGAGAATCCTCACGGGTCCCTCCACGTTCAGTGCAGGCCCAGCGCCCAGCCCCCTGCAGGGCTAAGACCCCCCCCCACCCCCAGTCAGGACGTCCTCAGCCCTGCTGGGAGCTGCTGCTCCTGCTGGTCATTCCTGAGCTCATGTTGCTGCCTCGTCTCCATCCCGCGGGCAGAGGCAGAGCACCCCACCTGTCCAGGGGCTTCCCCAGGGGCCCCCGCTTCCCCTTGGATGCCAGCCTCCAATCAGGTCCAGCCAGGGTCCCACCTACAACACTCACACCACCATACTTCCAAGACCCCTGCAAAGCTGACCACGACTGGCTCACCTCCTCCAGGTCTGGGCTGAGGGCTGGCTGTCTTGCAGGGCATCCCAGGGGACATTGGACAAGGCAGAGGGGGCCCAAGGAATGCATGCCAGAACAAGGATGGACAGCCAAGAAAATGTTTAAAAATCATTATATACTCAGCCCTGGGTCTTGGCCGTCCTGCTGGACCCTCCTCCTCCAGCCCAGGCTGAGGGTGGCATCTCCTTGGAGGAGGGCAGCTTGCAGACCCTCTTCCACGGCAACAAGCAAACTGCACAGATCTCTAGGTGAACAGGAAGCAGAGAGGCCCCGGGGGCAGGGGGCTGGGGGCCAGGCTTTACCTGTGCTGAGCAGCAAGGCCCAAGGGATGGCGCTGGACAGCTTCATCTTCACAGCCTGGCCCCGGCCTCAGCAGTGAGCCTGGCCCTGGAGGCCTGGGGCTATATTCATACAGCGGCTGACACCTGATCTCCTCCTCACACACAGCAGCTGACACCTGATCTCCTCCTCCCCTGGAGCCCAGCCTCGCAGGGCTGCTGGAACCCTGGGTTCTCTAGGAGAAGGGAGGTGCCTGCTGCTTCCTCCATGTCTTTGTCACATACTTTCTGGGTCCTTTTCCCCTGGGAAATAATGACCAGTTCCTTCTCTTCCTCTGCTCTTCCTGTGGTCCTGAATAATGGGTGACACGGAGCACTGGCCACACGGAACTCTTATTAGGGAGCCCTCGGGTCTGAGGTTAAGTTTCAGCATGTTTACCTCCAGTGACTTGCATAAGCCTCACAACACCTTGGACAGGAGAGGACCTGAGACCCGGAGAGGCCAAGGCACTTGCCCACATCACGGGGTGACAGTGACTGAAGCAAAAGGTGGTCTGACGTCCTAGCTGCCTGGTCTTAAGAGCCCTCTGTCCCCCAGGGCCAAGGCAGGTAAGCACCCCGTCTGCTCCACGTGTGGGTCAGAGCTGGTGGTGGAGCCGGAGTGCATGTCAGCCTGTGTTGTGTGTCCACAAGGGAGATAGGTAGGCACATGTTCGCATTTGTTCTATATTTATACCAACACCCACATGGCTCTGATAGTGAGGTGTTACAGCTATGAGAATCCAGAAGAGCTCCTTGTTGAAAACATGTAGCAGATTCCTAACATGTTCGACCGGAGTTTCTATATAAGTCAACTTTCTACTACCTATTTATCCAAGGAAATGAAAGCGTGGCCACACAGAACATTATTCATGAATATTCATAGCTGCATTATTTGTAAAGAGAGAGAGTGGTTAAAAACCCAAATGTCCATTCATCGTTGAATGCATAAATAAAACACACAATCTGTTTGTACAATGGAAGCCATTCGACCATTTAAAGGAACACCAGCTCAATTGTCTTTCAAGGAGCATTAGCAATTACATGTCAACCAGCAGAACACGTTGTCCATTTTCCTGACCTTAAAAACTGCATTTTACAAAATCTTTCAAAATTCCATGCTGATTAGAAATGCTTAAAATGATATCTTTTAAAAAATGTGCATTTCTCCAACTGCCAGTGGGTTTGGCCACTTCTCCAAAGGGGGTGTAAGCTCAGTGGAGTGTGTGCTTAGCATGCAGGAGGTCCTGGGTTCAATCCCCAGCACCTCCAGTTTTCTTGGCGGGGGTGTGGAATTTGTCTTGGGTTCTAAGCCAGCACTAGATGCACCCTCGTTTACTAAGAACACCCACCGCTTGCCCCGCTTTTTTGGTTCTTTTTGAGCTTCCCTGGTGGCTCATACAGTAAAAGCGTCTGCTTGAAATGTGGGAGATCCGGGTTTGATCCCTGGATCAGGAAGATCCCTGGAGAAGGAAATGGCAACCCACTCCAATACTCTTGTCTGGAAAATTCCATGGATGAAGGAACCTTATAGGTTACAGTCCATGGGATCCAAAAGAGTTGGATATAACTGAGCAGCTTTACTTTCACTTTCCAATGTTTTTAGTCCAACCCCAGTTCTTTTGAGAAATGCCTGTTCGTGCATATCTTTGGGCCAGTGTTCTGTTATTGTGGAATTACTCATTTATCTTTATGGGTGGTAGAAACTTCTTGTTCTTTTTAAGTCATATCTTTCTTTACAGAAACCCTAATGGGTTCCAAGTGGGAGGGACATTCTACCTCAAGCAAAGCACAGAGAAGTTGCCTGAGCTATCTGGACACTCAAGCTCTTCTGGCTGATGAATGGAGGAGGAGGCTGATTAGACAGGGTCTCCCTCTCAGAAAACAGTGCTGGTTCTGCTCCAGTGGTTAAGTTCCCTGGTTGCTATGTCTATAAAATGCAATAATTCCTCACATTTCTCCTTCCATCTAGAATCTCCCTTGCCTTATCATTCCCTGTTACCCCTGGCAGTCCCCTAAGTATAGAATACTCCCTGGCCATGATCTGTGGACCAAACAAGGAGCACCCCATGGCTGTAAATGCCTGGATGGAGGGAACACAGGAGCCGTGGGAGGAAGGCAGTTGCTTGTCTTCCATCCCAGTTCAAGCATCCCACCTTCATTCCCTACGTGTCAGGTTTGCTGTCCTCTCTCTCAGCATCCATGCAGGTTGTGACTGCTTGGGAGGAAAAGAAAAACAGAGTCCCATTTCCAGGGGCACTCAGGAATCAAAGTCTGATTCTATATGGATAGATAGCTCAGACCATAAGTCTGAGCTCTATATGGATAGATAGCTCAGACCATAAGTTGAATAGCCAACTGTCCTTCTGCCACTGGTCTGGTTGTGTCCCATGGTGCCAATAATGGGTGCATGCGTGCTAAGTTGCTTCAGTCAAGTCTGACTCTGCAGCCTGCCAGGCTCCTCTGTCCATGGGATTCTCCAGGTAAGAACACTGGAGTGGGTTGCCATGCCGTCCTCCAGGGAATCTTCTCGACCTAAGGATAGAACCCGCTTCTCCCTCAACTCCCATATTGCAGGCGGATTCTTTATCACTGAGCCACCAGGGAAGCCCTTGTGTCAATTATAGGACAGGTTAATTACCAAAGCTTTATAATAATCCTTCATGGGTGATAGTTGCTATTTCCCCTTTATATGTGTGATTTCAGTTCCTTTTCAAAATTGCCCTATTTTGGAACTTTCATTCTTCTATGTGAGTTTTGGATTGTCTTGTCAAATTCTAGGAAAGTTGATTTTGATTGAAAGTGCATTAAATTAATAGATTTGTTGGGCAGAACTAGCATTTTTATGATCTGAGGCTTTTGAACCTGTAACACTTGTGTTTCTCCATTTCATCACATTTTCTTTTATGTCTTTCAGTTTCATTTAGAAGTTCTCTCCATAGAAATCTGATATACCTAATCAGTTATTACAGTTGGAAGCATTGTTCTTTTTCACATATTGATCCAGCAATCTTAATCTTAGTATTAGTTCCTATCATTTAACTTCAGAGGATTTTTAAAAAATATTCTATCATATTTGTGTATCATATTTGCTGAAATCATATTTGTGTATCATATTTGCTGAAAATAAGATTAGTTTTATTACTTTTTTGCCATTTATTACAATGTTAACCCCTTTTTCTTACAGAGAAAAATGCTAAAATGACTAGAGTCTCCTAAACAATGCTGATTAAATGTGATGGTAATCATTCTGTCTTACTCTTAACTTTAATGGGATTACTTCTGAAGTGTCACCATAAATTAGAGGTTTGCTGGAGATTTTTTTATACTTATGCTTTAAGGCATTTAGCTTGTTCCCTTCAATAAGATTCATTAATGCCTATTGAGTTTTGCTGGATTTATTTCTGAATTCATGAAGTAGTAATATAGACTTTAGTGTTTATTCTGTTAAACTCAAAAATTAGACGAGTAGATTTTCTGATTTTGAATTATCTTTGCATCTTTGAGATAAATTCTTATTTTTAAAAATATTTTTTAACAATACTCAATTCAATTTCCTAAAATTATACCCTATTCTATTTCATTCTATCTTGTTTTCATCTGTATTCTTAAATTACATTGCCTAAAATTTCTTTTACTGTCTGTCCTTGCCCATAACTCGTATCAGATTATAGTTATATCAGATTATTATAAATTTGTAGAATGAGTTGGGTAACATTTTCACTTCCTCTAAGATATTTTGAATGAATTAAAAGTTATTGAGCTTCAGTGTTAAAGAATTCACCTGCAAAGCAGGAGACTCGGGTTTGGTACCTGGATCAGGGAGAACCCCTGGAGAAGGAAATGTCAACCCACTCCAGTATTCTTGTCTGAGAAATTCCATGGACAGAGGAGTCTGGTGGGCTACAGTTTATGGGGTCGCAAAAGAGCTGGACACGACTTAGCAACTAAACAATGATGACATCAAAAATAATTGAAGGCAGTGATATTTCATTGTTAAACTGTCTAGAACTGTAGTCTTCAAAGAAGTAAACGTTTGCTCACTATCTCCGATTTTTTCCCCAAGGCAAAAATGTTTAATGAATCGACAAATTAATGAGTGGATGAATAAATACAGTAATTATTCTGAAAGACGCTTGCATCATTGCTCCTGTTTTCTTCTTCTTATTATTATTGGAGTGGAGCTGATTTCCAGTGTTGTGTTGGTTTCTGCTGTATAAGAAAGTGAATCAGCTACAGGTGTACATATATCCCCCCCTTTTGAGTGTTCCTCTTTTCTCATGACTCTTTCCTTAGCAGTTGTAGAGAGGGAGGAACAGAGATTTCTGGTAGGCCACGTCCCGGTTCCCATCACCCCTCCCCAGAGTGCCGTGTTTGCTGTAGTTGATGAACCTGCACTGAAACATTAACAACCGCCTAAAGCGCCCAGTGTGCGTAGCGGTCACTGTTAGTGTGACTCACTAAATGGGCTTGGAAAAAGGTGTAATAACAGGTTCCCATCATTAGAATATCACCTAGAATATTTTCAGTGCCCTAAAAGTCCTCTGTGCTCCATGCAGTCATCTCTCCTCCCAACCCTGGGCAATGGCTGATCTTATTACTGTCGCCATAGCTTGACATTTTCTACAACGTCAAATAGTTGGAATCATGCAGTATGTAGCTTTTTCAGATGGGCATCTTTAATTTAGTAATTTGTATTTAAGTTTCTTTCACATGTCTTTTGATGATTTGTTGGTTCATTTCTTTCTAGTAAAAAATATCATTCTATTGTATCACAGTTTACATATCCATTTACCTTCCAACAGACTTCTTGGTTGCTTTTTGAGTTTTGGCAATTGTGAATAAAGCTGCTATAATGGCCTTGTGCGGGTTTTCATGTGAATATAAGTTTTCAATCCCTTTGGATAAATACCAAGAAGCAGGATGGCTGGGTGTATACCAAGACTATGTTTATTTTTATAATAAATTGCTGAACTGTCTTCCTGATACCTTACCGTGAACAGTGTCGGATTTGACATTGCTGCTGCTGCTGCTAAGTCGCTTCAGTCGTGTCCGACTCTGTGCAACCTCATAGACGGCAGCCCACCAGGCTCCCCAGTCCCTGGGATTCTCCAGGCAAGAACACTGGAGTGGGCTGCCATTTCCTTCTCCAATGCATGAAAGTGGAAAGTGAAATGAAGTCACTTGTCATGTCCGACTCTTCGAGACCCCGTGGACTGCAGCCTACCAGGCTCCTCTGCCCATGGGATTTTCCAGGCAAGAGTACTGGAGTGGGTTACCATTGCCTTCTCTGATAATTATACATTGTTGTTATATAATCCCTAGAACAGAGTTTAAACTGAATTGTTTGTTGTGTAATCATCAGTTTTGGGCTTAAAGAAAAAAAAAGCAAACACTTTATGTGACTAAGACTGAGGAATGTAGAGAAGAAAAAAAAAGTTTGCCCTTTCCTCCTCGGTGAGAGCCCCAGACCACTTTCTTCTCCTTGGGGACCCTGGACTTCTTATCGACCTGCCTAGGAATTGACTCTCTCATTCCTAAATGGATTTTCCATTTTTCATCCTGACCAGCAGTGTATGGGAGTTCCCACTGCTTTATATCCTCATCAGCATACAGTGCTGTCAGGATTCCAGATGTGGTCATCTGAAGCTGTATCTCACTGTCGTCTTAACTTGCCATCCTCTGGTGACACATGATGTGGTGCATCTTTACATATTTATTGCCATTTTGTATACTTTTCTTTCTGTTGAAGTGTCTATTAAAATTTGGCCCTTTAAAAAATGGACTGTTTCTTTTTTTTGAATTTTAACAGACCTTTGTATGTTTCTGCCTGCAATGCAGGAGACCTCAGTTCAATTCTGGGGTGGAAAGATCCACCGGAGAAGGGATAGGCTACCTACTCTAGTATTCTGACTTGGAGAATACCATGGACTATTCTCCAGCATTGCAGGCAGATTCTTTACCAGCTGAGCCACAGGGAAGCCCTCGATGCACTTACGGGATCACAAAGAGTCAGACACGACTGAGTGACTTTCACTTTCACTTTGTATGTTTGGATAATAGTCCTTAATCAGATATGTCTTTTCCCCATGCTTTCTTTCAGTCTATGGCTTGTCTTCTCATTATCCTGATACTGTTTTCACAGAGCTAGGTGAGTACATTTAGTGAAGTTCAGCTTATCAATTATTTCTTCCATGGATCATGCCATTGGTATTATGTTATCACTATACCCAAAGTCATCTAGATTTTCTCCTATGCCTCTTTTAGAAGTTCTACTAGCCTTTTATTTTACATCTGGGTGAATGGTTCATTTAGAGATGATTTTTATGAAGAGCTTTGTGAAACTCTGAATCTAGATATATTATTTTTGCATATGGACATCAATTACTCCAACACCATTTGTTTAAAAGACTATTTTATTCCACAGTATTGCCTTTGTCCATTGTCAAAGATTAGTTGACTGTATTTACGGGGATTTATTTCTGTGCTTTTTATTCTGTTCCCATGGTCTATTCTTTCACCATTACCACACTGTCTTGTTTACTGTAGCATTATTGTAGGTCCTGAAGTCAAGCAGTATCAGTCTTCCAGTTTTGTACTTCTCCTTCCATATTTTTCCTACAGATTGAATCTTTTGCCTCTCCACCTAAATTTTAGAATCAGCTTGTCCGTATTCACAAAATAACTTGCTGGGAATTCTGAATGGAATTGCATTGAATATATAGATCAAGTTAGAAAGAATTGAAATCTTGACAATATTGAGTCTTCTTATTCATGAACAAGATATATCTCTCCATTTGTTTAGTTTCATTTAGATTTTATTCATAAGAATTTTGTAGTTTCTCTCATATAAAACATGCAAAATTTTCATTTGACTTAACTATGATATTTCATTTTGGGAGGTGCTAAGGTAAATTACATTGTCTTTTTTATTTCAAATTCTGCTTGTTTATTTTGGTATATTGGCTTTTGTGTATTAATCTTTGAATCTTGAAACCTTGCTATAATCTTTAATTACTTCCAGGAGTTTTTCTTTATTTGATGATTTTTTCAGATTTTCTAAGTGAAGATAGTGTAGTCTGTATGCAAATATAATTTCTGTCTCCCTTACCAATGTGAATATTTTTATTTACATTTCTTGTCTTATTATATATTGGAAGCAAAACCTTCCAGTGTGATGTTGAAGAGGAGTGGCGAGCGGGGACAGCCTTGCCTGATACCTGATACTAGTGGAAAATCTTCGAGGTTTTCATCTTTAAGTAAGATGCGGTGTGTGCATGCGTAGTCATGTCCAAATCTTGGGACCCTATGGACTGTAGCCCTCCAGGCTCCTCTGTCCATGGTACTTTCTGGGCAAGAATTTCCCAGGTATTTCCTATTCCACGGGATCTTTCAAACCCAGGTATCAAACCTGTGGCTCCAAAACTGCAGGCAGATTCTTTACTGCTTGAACCATCAAGGAAGCCCCCAAGTAAGATGTTAGCTACAGTGTGGTTTTTTTTTTGCTAGATATTATTGAGCAAGTTGAGAAAGTTTCCCTATATTTTATCTGCAAGTTTTTATGATAAGTAAGAGTTGAATTTTCTCAAAGGCTTCGAGAAACACGTTTGTTACAACCATGTGACTTTTCTTTTTCATCATATTGATGCAATGAATTACAGAAATCAATTACAGAAATTGAGTTTTAAAAGTTTAGCTTTGCATAATTATAATAAATGTCAAATGCCTGAGGTTTATAATTCTTTTTACACACTGTTGGATTCAATACACTAGTGTTTTGTTGAGAATGCTTGCCAGAGGATGAGATGGTTGGATGGCATCACTGACTCAATGGACATGAGTTTGTGTAAACTCCGGGAGTTGGTGATGGACAGGGAGGCCTGGTGACCATGGGGTTGCAGAGTCGGACACGACTGAACGACTGAACTGAACTGAACTGATCCTGCTTGAGGACAGTTTCTCCTTCCTGAAAGCCTTCTGACTAATCCTGATATCAAGTGTATATTATGGAAGTGGATCTGGTAGGATCTTTCTATTGTTAAGTTCTAATCCTGTTACCCTAAAATGTAAATTGTAAGAGTGGGTCTGGTAAAATTTTTACAACCTTGATACATTCTTTTGATTTGCTGTAATAACTAATTTTAAAAGTATGCAATTCCTTTGCTGAAGACTACCGAGTGGGGCGCTCTCCATCCCCCTTCCGATGTCTGTGTCAGAAACTTTCCCTGTCCCTTTTCATACTTTAATAAAACTCTGCTACACAAAAGCTCTTGAGTGATCAAGCCTGGTCCCTGGTCACGAAGCTAAAAATCTTCTTCTTTGGAAATCGAGAATTCAGCACTGTTCACTGTAAGCTACCAATTGTAGAGTTATCCATTCAGCTGAATCATGATGTTCTAACTGGGGACCCTCAGAAGCAGGCAGGTGAAACTGAAGTGTTGTAAGGATGCACTTCTGACCCAGGGGACAGTGTGAACAATGGCAGGAAGATACCCAAAGTTCTGCTGGGCCCAATACTCCGTGTGTGATGGTTCAGCCCTGAGAAAGCATATAAGGAAGAAGACATTAAGAGGGAGGGAAGGTCAGATGGAAAGGATTTTATAAACTCTAACCGGGCTTCTCTGTCCATGGCATTTTTCCAGGCAAGAGTACTGGAGTGGGTTGCCATTTTCTTCTCCAGGGGATCTTCTTGACCCAGGGATCGAACCCTGGCCCTCCTGCATGGCAGGCAGATTCTGTACCGACTGAGCTACCAGGGAAGCCTCAAACTCTGCTAGTTCAATTCAGTTCAGTCGCTCAGTCATGTCCGGCTCTTTGCGATGCTATGAATCGCAGCACACTAGACCTCCCTGTCCATCACCAGTCCCCGGAGTCCACCCAAACCCTTGTCCATTGAGTCGGTGATGCCGTCCAACCATGTCATCCTCTGTTGTCCCCTTCTCCTCCTGCCTTCAATCTTTCCCAGCATCAGGGTCTTTTCAAATGAGTCAGCTCTTCGCATGAGGTGGCCTAAGTATTGGAGTTTCAGCTTCAACATCAGTCCTTCCATTGAACACCTAGGACTGATCTCCCCTTTAGGATGGGCTGATTGGATCTCCTTGCTGTCCAAGGGACTCTCAAGAGTCTTCTCCAACACCACAGTTCAAAAGCATCAATTCTTCTGTGCTCAGCTTTCTTCACAGTCCAACTCTCACATCCATACATGACCACTGGAAAAACCATAGCCTTGACTAGACGGACCTTTGTTGGCAAAGCAATGTCTCTGCTTTTTAATATACTGTCTCCAAATGTCTACAACATCAGCAAAGAAAACCCACCTCCAGGAAATTCACTTGAGGGAGGGAGATCCCAGCATGGCTCTGAGCCGGCCTCATCAGGCACTGTTGTTCCTGAGGGAGTTGATGACCCAGCTCAAGGTCCATGAAGAGGCCCCCACACCACCCTCTCTGCTCTGAACAGAAGTAAAAGACTTGAAGGCAATTTGGTCAGTTCCAGGCCTTCAAGAGGCTGTGCCATTCAGGCGCCACTGTGCTTTTTGATCCTCCTACCCTCTGATCTGATAAAACGCAGTATCACCCAACTTTGATGAACTGACAAACAACATGGGCTTTATGTTTTACTCTTTTCAGAACTTCAGAAGGAACCCTGATGCAGTACAAGTCATACTAGGCTAGGGGGAATCAAAGAGACACAACACATTCTCATCAAATATTCCTTACCATCAACCATGTTGCCAGAAAGTTTAGCAGAGAGTTGGGCCACATCTCACTTCCGTTTCTGGGGAGGTTTTCATTGTGAAAGTGAGAGAAATAGTCAATAGGCACAACTCCTGTCTCCAGACAGGCCTCAGACAAAGGAGATTTCCTCTGGTTTTATGTTCATTGTGTAGGTGTTATGCAGGTATAGAGATACATATGTAACCCAGAGGAAACAAGACACAGTTCTCAAAATTGCTTTTTTCCTCATTAATGTTTTGCTGAAAGTTTCCCCCACTTATCAGTTGGGAGAAAATGCTTATTGATTTGACTTACCCAAAGTCTATTTAAGTGGCTCTCCATCCCAGAGATTAGTGACATTTGCCTCATGCCTAAGGGCGGGCAAGCATTGCAAATGAAAACAACAGTCCTTGCAGATTTCAGGAGTCAGCTGAGCAAGAGGAAAGATGTCCACTGCTCACCTGTCTGATCCATATTGACCCCATCCCTCCCTCTGTGTCTGTCCCAGTCGTCTGTCTCTTCCACGGAAGGAAAGACTTCTTACTCCTGAGCTTTAAAAACTTTTCCATCGAGAGGTTGGATTGGATGGTGACTGCAACCATGAAATTAAAAGACGCTTACTCCTTGGAAGGAAAGTTATGACCAACCTAGATAGCATATTAAAAAGCAGAGACATTACTTTGCCAACAAAGGTCCATCCAGGCAAAGCTATGGTTTTTCCAGTGGTCATGTATGGATGTGAGAATTGGACTGTGAAGAAAGCTGAGCGCCGAAGAATTGATGCTTTTGAACTGTGGTGTTGGAGAAGACTCTTGAGAGTCCCTTGGACAGCAAGGAGATTCAACCAGCCCATCCTAAAGGAGATCAGTCCTGGGTGTTCATTGGAAGGACTGATGCTGAAGCTGAAACTCCAATACTTTGGCCACCGGATGTGAAGAACTGACTCATTGGAAAAGACCCTGATGCTGGGAAAGATTGAAGGCAGGAGGAGAAGGGGATGACAGAGGATGAGATGGTTGAATGGCATCACCAACTCGATGGGCATGAGTTTGAGTAAACTCAGGGAGTTGGTGATGGACGGGGAGGCCTGGCGTGCTGCAATTCATGGGGTCGCAAAGAGTCGGACATGACTGAGTGACTGAACTGAACTGAACTGAACTGATACATATATAATATATATATATATATATATCTGCTATATATCTACATATTTACTATACACCTATAGACCTTATATATATGTATTGTATAGTCCCTGATGGCTCAATGGTAAAGAATCCACCTGCAATGAAGGAGATGCAGGAGATGCAAGTTCAATCCCTGGGTCAGGAAGATTCCGTGGAGGAAGCAATGGCAAACCACTCCAATATTCTTGCCTGTAAGACTCCGTGGACAGAGGAGCCTGGCGGTCAACAGTCCATGGGGTCGCAAAGAGTCAGACACAACTGAGCACACACATGCAATACTATCTGTACCTCAAATTTAAAATAAATTTATTGGAAAATGCCAAAGATTTTTTAAAAGATCAAGAAGGGAAATTTTACATTTGGGAGGAAATTTTCACATCATTGAGATGAAAAATAAAATTTGGAAAAGAATTTTCATATTAGGGCTTTCCAACTCAAAAATCCGGGGTTTGCAGAAAGGCTGGGATAGAGCTGGTGGATGATTCTGGAGAGCTTCAGTGGGTCACCCTGCCTGTCGCTCACCCAGTGATGGTCAAGTTTGTTTCAACAGTCACACAAGTACCACACATCTAGCTCCCATGGAGCCATTCACGGACAGGGGGGTGCACAGCGGCAGGTCTCTGCTCTCTAAAACCTACCCTAAAGCACACGGTAGAAAAGTAATAAGAAGTCAGAGACAGGGTGGTTGGGCTTTCTTGTGTATTTGACGGTCATGGTATTGGTAGAAGATTTGTAATCCATGTATGAACCTTCACAAATCTTCCGTGAGCTAGAAGATTCTGGTGGCCCATCTATAATCTCCAGAGACTCTTTATCACAGTTGAGGCTGTTGGAGCAGAGGGAAAAGCAGGCATCAGCCTTTGGAATCGTGGTCCCTCCGGCAGGCAGCCTCCCCGCCTGGACCCGACCCAGTCACATAGCTTTCTCACCAGACTTCTCAGGCCTGATGCCCACAGGGAAGGAGGCTCACCCTTCTGGAGAGGGGCGTCACCCAGGACCCTCCCCTCACACGACTCCACATCTCCCGGGCAGCCCCACTGATGGCTCAGGGAAGCCCACCCAGGCCTCTGGGATCAGGACCCACTGGAGGGCACAGTACGGCCAACCCTGAAGACTGTTTCCATGGATAAGCAGAGTCAGGTGAGGCTCAGAGACGAGTGTGTAACTCCACTCCTGGTCCACCCTCTGCACCCCTGGCACAGGGGGCCCAGGACCCACTCTTGGCCTCCAGGACCTGCAGGGCGAGAGGGGCATCCAGCTCTCCCTGCGGTGGGCAAAGTGCACACACGGGGTGTCACGCTCCTGCTGAGGTCTCCATCTCCTCCTGCCCATCAGACCTGACCCCGCTCTGTCTTCCTCTCTCAGCCCCCAGCGTGTGTCCCACCCAGGAGGGAGGTTGGAGCCTCTCTGGGCTAAAACGAGACCCGGAAGAGACATCTCACCAGGACACACCCCTGACACTCTCTAAGTTAGTTTAGCTAACTTTTAGTTAGTTAGCTGTGCCCTCCTCTGTTTAGTTAGTTTGCTCTTAGACTGATTCCTTCCTTGGTGCCAAGGACAGTGAGAACAAAAATAAATCTCTTCAAAAGTGGAGAGGTCATTCAAGGGAAGTTTTTCATATAATCTATCCCTCTGACCATGATAGAAATATGATGCAGGAAATGCCTGCTCCTTCAGCCCTGGCGTGTGGTTTGGATAGATGGTCTGAGCCCTGCAGTGAAGCAGGCATCTCTAGGTTGTCCTCCGCACACAGAGCTGCTCCTCCAACTAGTGGGAGATCTGACGTCATAGAAGGTCTGGAGGGCCAGGGCCTTCAGTCACAAGATAGCATCACCTGTCTCAACCACCACCCTAGACCACATGTGGCCAGCCATAGAAATGTGGCTCCTGCGATAGTATCTATGAAGACTGACCTGCCATAGAAGTGCTGTAATTTATTGCTATGTTGGAAATGCTTTCTGTTGCCACATCATTTCGTTCACTTTTCCTGTTATCATTCATTTACTCTTTCTTTCTTCCAATGGTTCATTCATTCATTTATTCATTCATTAGTTAAAAAACTATTCCCTGACCCCCCAAAGATTAGGCTGCTTTCTCTAGAGCAAATTTAGGCATCAGCAGGAGTGATGTTATGCTGCCAATTCCCCCGGAGTTTTGCACGGATTAATGGATGGGGCACAAATCCGAGAAAGATCTGCCCAGCTGTGGACAGAGTCAGAGCAGGGGTTTCAGGTGTGATGGAAACGTTCTTCCTCCAGCGAAATCATGCACTAGGAAATGAGGACCCTAAGCAGCAGGTGGTGAGTCTGGGAGAGGTGGGAGGTGCCTTCCAGGCAGAGGGGACAGTGTGAGCAAAGGCTCAGAGCTGCCCGACAGTCTGGGGGGTCTACAGCTCAGAGTGTGCTGGCTCAGCTCAGAGAAGGGGCAGGGGGAGAAGAGGTGAGAAGGGAGGGGAGATCAGGGGTCCCCTGAAGGGATGTGAAAGCCATGCAAGGAGGGTCCGCTTTATGCAGAGGGCAGGGGGCCATGCAGGGTCATCAGCAGGAGTGAGCTGGAGTCAGGATGTGTCTGGATGTGTGTGCTGGATGGTGCAGGGGGAAAGGGAAGGGGCAAAGAGGGACACCTTCCCATAAAACCACAACATCAGCAAAGAGCACTTACTCGAGATGGCGTACTTCCAAAAGAACTTTGTAACCTGGGTCCATGTTGATGATCCAGAGGCATTCTGTGTGCAGTCCCAGATAGGGGACGATCACTCCATATTCCTCTTCATAAAAGCCCCCACACAAATTTTTATCTTTAACTGAAGAGAGAATTCCAGGTGCCCAGGAGCAACACCAGGCCAGTGGGGGAGGTACCACCCCTGGGCGCCACACCACTGTACATGGTCCTAACTTCCCCTTCCGCCCATCACAAAGGAACCTCCAGGGTCTAAGTCTGGAATCCCCCAAAAGTGACTCTTATCTTGTACTTGGCAGAACATAGCAAACCCACACACATCTTACTGCAATTTGTTCTGACACCTGAAAATAGAAGAACTTCACACTTGCATGATGAAACATTTTTCATCAAGTGAGGATAAAGTCAGTACTTTCCTCAGGGGTGTTTATCATCAAAAGACTTCTTATTTGTAAAAAATGCTCAGCGAGTACCTGGGCCAGAAGTCACCAGGGAAATCAATCGATCATCAATCGATCAATTATCAATCATCAATCAGCCCTCTCATCAGGAGGAAGCCGGTCCCTCTGCCCAGCACCCCTCCTGATGCCAGCACACCCTCTGCCTGGACACGGTGATGCCCCTTCGCCCTCCAGGCTCTGGCCATTGGAGGCAGTTCTGTCATCCGGAGACACCTGTGCTGTGGAGAGGTGGTCCCACACCCGCCTAGTGAGGCTGTGCGGGCAGGAGGGCAGAGGAGGCTTTTGGGCTGTGGAGGAGGGAAGGTGGGGAGGGGAGGAGGAGCACGGTGGGAGTCATGAGAGGTCGGGGGGATGGGACCCTAAGGACTGTTAAATCTGAGGCCGACAGCTCCGGAAATGCCAAGTTCCTTTGACCAAAATGGTAAACCAGTACCAGTGCTTCCAGGAGAACTATTCAAACTGCAACCCCCAAGCACTTCTCTGTGTGATGAGTGGGGAAGGATGGAATAATATTTGTGCACTTACAGGGAAGACCATCAGTTGAATCCAGTGTGGCTGAAAAACAAAACAACAAAAAAACCAGAAAGTCAAGATGACAAGATGGACGTTACGGAAGAGTCAAGCCTTTCGCAGAGACAATGTGGAGAAGGGCTGAGTCTCAAGGGAGGTGCAGAGCACAGACAGGAAAGCATGGCCGTCCTCGTCCCCGGGACGAACCTGGTCTCATAGCGGCAGGGCAGCATGGAGGTCTGGCCCTCCACCTTCGGGACTCCCTCATCCAGCTGCTTTCTCCTCGTCTCTCCAATTCCACCACGTCTCCTGTGATGCCCCCTCTCCGGAGCCAGTTAGAGGTCAGCACTCGGGATGCTGACCCACCTGTCCTGATTTCCCCAGGAATTTCCCAGTCTGAGCATTGTAAGATCCTCTCCCGAGAAATCTCTCCAACCGGGTCACAACAAGACATTTCATCACTCTAATGAACGTGAACTGTTTGGACAATTCTTTACTGAGGTCAGTGACCAGTTTGAGGTTGAACAAAATGAAATCGATTTTCCACTGGAGAGAAGTGAACCATCTGAGTTTATGAAGTTTCACTGTATCAGGGAACTGAGTCTGGGGCTTGGGTCAAGGGTGCTGATTCAGCCCCTCAGGCTCCACCATTGATGAGACCCTGGCTTGTCCTCATGATGTGATCAGTGGGTACAGACAGTGCAGGAATCAGATGGCCCTGGGGCTCAGAGCTGCTCGGATGAGACCTGGATGGCTTTAGACAAGGCATTTATTGTCACAAACCTCAGTCCATTTACCTGTAAACTGGAAATTTAATAGTAACAACCTCCTTGGTTCCAGAGGACAGTCCACGCATACACAGATCAGTGTCCAGCCCAGAGAGGCTGACCACTATGCTCCCTGCCACTGTCAACCTCCCACCACATTCATCTCCTTCCCCATAGACACTGCTTTCCTCAGTAAATTGAAATCAACAAGTGCTCTGGAAGCTATGTGACCAGAGATGTCAACCAGAACACTGGGGTCCATCTCCAGCTGCCCGTCCTGAGTACCAAAGTGGCATAGGATGGGGGGCCCCACCCTCCATGCATGAATGGGGCATCCATCACATCCGCTCTGGAAAATACAAATCGAGGTTTCTCTGAAAGCAGATCTCAAGGGCAGAATCACACATCTTCCCATCATGGACCCGCACGTACAGTGACCTCCTCTGATCTAGAATCTGAGGTCCCAGCTTTGAAGCAGAGGAACAAGAAGCCCCTTGTAGGAGTTCACCCCAAAGCATGCTGCCTTGATCTGTTGATTTGAACTGATGATGCTTAAGAAACTGCAGACGCAGGAAGGGCTCTGATGGACACATTTCTCCTACAAGCTACCCACAAAGTGTCCCAGGAGAGAACCGTGAGGCCCCCAGAGCAGGCAAACGGGAAGGTCCTGATCACAGGAGACTGGGATAAATGCTAAGAGGGATCTGTGCTCACACGCTGACAGCACAAGCCCGTCCTTCCACCTGCCTCCCACCTGGCTCCTAGTCATGACCACAGTTGCCTGTAGGGGAGCAGGGGATGGGGAGGGAAGCAGAGTGTGGGCTGATGAAAAGAGCAGTCTGAGCAGAAAAGGGGGGAGAAGAGGGAAGGACAGAATGAGACCCACAGAGAGCAAGGGAAGAAGGAAGGACACAGAGGCTTCCCTGAGGGCACAGCCGTCCCCTTCTTTCCCTCCAGCACCGAGAATCCTCATGGATCCCTCCGCGTTCAGTGCAGGCCCAGTGCCCAGCCCCCTGCAAGGCTAAGACCTCAGTCAGGATGTCCTCAGCCCTGCTGGGAGCTGCTGCTCCTGCTGGTCAACCCAGAGTTCGTGTTGCTGCCACATCTCCCTCCCGGGGTCAGAGGCAGAGCACCCCATCTGTCCTGGGACTTCTTCAGGGGCCCCTGTTTCCCTTTGGATGCCCCCTCCAATCAGGTGCAGCCCGAGTCCCACCTCCAGCACCCACACCATCACACTTCCAAGACCCCTGCAAAGCTGCCCACAACTGGCTCACCTCCTCCAGGTCTGGACTGAGGACTGGCTGTCCCATCGGGCATCCCAGGGGCTATTGGCATAAGGCCGAGGTAGAGGGGAGACAAAGGGCCCAGAAAACACATATCAGAACAAGGAGGGAGAGCCCAGAAAATGTCTGAGAGTCATTATATGCTCAGCCGTGGGTCATGGCCATCCTGATGGACCCTCCTCCTCCAGGCCAGGCTGAGGGCGGCATCTCCTTGGAGGAGGGCAGCTTGTAGACCCTCTTCCACGGCAACAAGCGAACTGCACAGATCTCTAGGTGAACAGGAAGCAGAGACACCCCGGGGGCAGGGGGCTGGGGGCCAGGCTTTACCTGTGCTGAGCAGCAAGGCCCAAGGGATGGCGCTGGACAGCTTCATCTTCGCAGCCTGGCCCTGGCCTCAGCAGTGAGCCTGGCCCTGGAGGCCTGGGGCTATATACACACAGCGGCTGACACCTGATCTCCTCCTCCCCTGGAGCCCAGCCTCGCAGGGCTGCGGGAGCCCCGGGTTCTTTAGGAGAAGGGGGCTGCCTGCTGCATCCCCTTGTCTTCACCAGAGATTTTCTGTGTCCGTTCCCACCCGAACTGGGAAATGATGGCCTGTTCCTTCTCTCCCTCTCCTGTCTTTGTGGTCCTCGATGAAGGCTGACAAATTAGCCACAGACCACCAGGATGCCCTGTTTGCAGGGTCCTCTTCCCTGGGGTTCAGCTACAGCGTGTCCACCCCTAGTTCCTTCATAAACCTCAATACGACTTAGATGGAGAGGAACTGAGACCCAGAGAGACCACGGGACTTGCCCACATCCCAGGGCGCCAGTGGCAGAAGCAGGACCAGTCTGACGTCCTGGCTGCCTGGTCTGAAGAGCCCTCCTGCATCACTCAGGGCAAAGGCAGG
This sequence comes from Muntiacus reevesi, assembly GCF_963930625.1. Classification (NCBI taxonomy): domain Eukaryota; kingdom Metazoa; phylum Chordata; class Mammalia; order Artiodactyla; family Cervidae; genus Muntiacus; species Muntiacus reevesi. The sequence continues at coordinate 163,894,586 of NC_089250.1, read as the reverse complement.
TAAACAGACCCTCGCCTGTTCCAGGTGTAGGTCACGATTGGGGGGGCAGCTGGAGGACATGTCAGCCTGTGTGTGGTGCGTCCACAAGGGAGAAAGGTACGCACATGTTGACATTTGTTCTATTTTTATACCAAGACCCACATGGTTCAGACTAGTGAGGGTGTTACAGTTATAAGAACCCAGAAGAGCTCCTTGTTGAAAACATGCATCAGAATCTCAGCATGTGGAGGATGTATCAGCCAAATTTCTACCAGGTAATGAAAACCAAGGAAATGAAAACATGTCCACACAGAATACTGAGCATGAATATTCATAGTTGCCTTATTCATATCAAAGAGTGGTAAAAGCCCAAATGTCCATCCATTCATCGTCGAATGCATAAATTAAACAGGGTCTGTCTATACAACGGAAGTCATTCTCTCATTTAAAGGAACAGCAGTCCAATAGCATTTCAAGGACCATTACAATTACATACCAACCAGGAGAACATGATGTCCATATTCCTGACATTACGCAACTCTGAATTTTATTAAATTTTTCAAAATTTCTGGCTGATCAGGAATGCTCATAAAACATCTTTTTAAATGTGCATTTCTCCAACTGCCAGTGAGTTTGGTCTCTTTTCCATATGTCTCTAGCTCAGCTGTAGTCCTTTGGTGAAATGCTTGTTTGTGCCTATCTTTGGGCCAGTTTCTATTACTATTGCATCACTCACTTTTCCTTATGGGTTGTAGAAACTTCCTGTTCTTTCTAAGTCATACCTTTCTTTACAGAAGCCCTAATGGGCTCACAGTGGGAGAAAGATTCCACCTCCAGCAGAGCCCAGGGAAACTGCCTGAGCCAGCTGGTCATTCAAGCTCTCCTGGCTCTTGGATGGAGGAGGAGGCTGATTAGACAGGGTCTCCCTCTCAGAAAACAATGCTGGTTCTGTACCAGTGGTTAAGCTCCCTGGTTGTGACTACGATAACATGCAATAATTCCTCACAGTTCCCCTTCCATCTCGAATCTCTCTTTCTTAATCATTTCCAGATTCCTCTCACAGTCCCCAAACACAGAATGATTCCTGGCCCTGGTCTGTGGAGAGGTCAAGGAGCTGCCCACGGATGGAAGTGGCTGGATGGAGGGAATCCAGGAACCATGGAAGGAAGGCAGTTCCTCATCTTACATCCGAGCCCAAGCAGCCTGTCTTCATCCTACGTCATCCCACATCAGGCCCACTGTCCTCCCCGGAAGTGTCCATGCAGAGCTGTGGCTGCCTGGGGGGGAATAAAACCAACAGTCTCTTTTCTAGGGGCACTCAGGAATCAAATTCTTAGGTTCCTAAATTCACAAGATCCTCTGGAGAAAACTTATGGGGTAACAGCAGCTTTTGAGGACTTCCATCCCTCAGATGTTTGTCCCAAAGCTCACATCTGGTTTCTGAGGCTCCTAAACAAGCCTGGTCTACTTGCTTCTAAGCTCTTTCCCTGTGGACTGCTCCCCTGCACACTGTCCTCTCCTCTCCATGAGATGCACTGTGTGTCTGCACCTGGCTCAGAGACCCCCTAAGTACCTCCCACTCCATCAGAGCTTCCCAGCACTCTCTTTCTAGACCGTCCCGTGGGTAAGCATTGTCTCCTTCTCAGTGACCACACTTTTATTTTCAGGGAGGAGCTGAAGGGTCTGCTGGGCATTTTGTAAGCTGCCTCCCCGGTACCACAGGTTTATTCAGCGTCTGTTCCCCTTGCATGTGCCACAGGCTTTGGGAGAAGCTGATCCCAGACCAGCTCTGAGAACTGGCCTCAGTGGTGAAGGAGGTGGTGTGAGTGTCCCCAGGAAGCTCCCTGTCCAGGAGATGGTGCAAGAATGAGCATGTTCCCAGGTGAAGGGACAGGGAAGGTCTGGCTGCCGGGGAGGTGGGAGAGGTCTGCTCCACGTCCTCCCAACTGAGGGTGAAGCCAAGTCACAAGGGAGGCAGCGCAAGAGGATGGTGGGCCGCCAGTCCAGAGTCACTGGGCCAGCTCGCCCCAAAGCCCCTTCCCTTCCAGTTCTAGGAGGCACCGCTTGTCCTTGTGGTTGAAGGGGTTTGAGATGGCATGTCAGTCACTCGAAGGAGGAAATATCCTCACCCCTTCAAGGTGCCATGAATCCCAGAACAAAAAAGTGTTCCTAAAATTTCTTAGGGAGTCTTAAAAAAAGAAGAGCTTTCTAGCCCCTTTTCGAAACCCCAAGCTGGCAAACCTGCTCTAGCTGTGTGTATGTGGAGTAAAAACAAAAATTTCAAATCCTGCAACAGAAAATTGACCAAGGGTGATGCCAGCCATTGTGTATTGCTTGTAATGTAATGGAATTCCTTCCAAAGACTCATCAGTAAAGAAGCCATCTTGCTGGATGTTTTTCACAGCTGCACTTTATGATGTTAAGCTTGTACCTGTCGGTGAGTGGTTTCTAAGAGTTTTATTTGACATCATTAATAGTTAACAGAATTTTGTTTCATTTGTTTTGAATCTATTGATGTGTCATTATAGATTTTATATTTATTCTGTTAATGATAAGTTCCTTTAAATAGTTTTTTAGTGTACCATTGTACTCTTGGAATAAATCCTTATGCTTTATGAATATTATCACTCTACTAAGTTCAGTTTCTAAAACTGTATTCTATTTCATTTTTTGCTCTTATATTGACATCTGTGTTCTTGAATTAGACTGCATGAAGTTTTCTTTCCTGTACTGTTCTTTCCCATTACTCGTATCAGATTATACTTACATCAGATTATTCTAAATTTATAAAATGAGCTGGGTACCCTTTTCACTTCCTCAAGATATTTTGGAAAAGTTAAAGGTCACTGAAACAGTGATTTTCATTGTTAAACTCTCTGGAACTGTCAACTTTCTGAAAAGAAATCTTCTCATTATTAATTCCATTTTTTTTTTGTTTTTTAAATTATGACAGTATGATAACATATTTACAGGAGATTTGGAAAATGTAGAACAAAGTTTTATATAGGTTATGTTCAGTTCAGCCTAGAATGGAAGGAAATATGATTCCCCGTGTTAGCCTGTGTGAAGACTGGCTGGAAAGAAATGCAGTACTTTAGAGGATCATTGAAAATGCATGTGTGAACCTATGCTTATTCACTCATTCATTCAAGAATTGCAACTTGGACATTGGAGTCCCACAATGGTACAGCCACACAACTAATAAACAAATGATAAGTTAAATGACCCAGGGATTTACACAAGGTAAGTTGGGGGCGGGGGGTGGGGGTAGAAGGAGCGAGATCCCTGCACCTAAGAGGTGTCAGGAAGGTGATAAGGTAACGTTAGCCCTCATTCTGAACCATGGTATCCTATATGGGGGGGTTCTGGCAGAGGGCGTGTGAGTCAAGAGGGTTGGACAGATGCAATCCTGGCAGACGAGATCGTGTGTCAAAGGCATGGAGCTGCCCAAAATTCTTCAGTCTCCAAAACTCAGAGTGTGATGGTCTAGCATTGAGAGGAGCAGAGGGAAGAAGAGGTGAGAAGGGAGGGAAGGTCAGAAAAGGAGAGATTTTGGAAAACCTGGCTAAGGTGGGTAAACTTTATCCTGAAGACAGAGATCCATAGAAGGGTTTTCAACAGGAAGTGCAAATGGAGTCAGATGTGTTCAGATGCGTGTGCTGGATGGTGAACTGGAAGAGACCAAGGTGGGATCTTTCTTAAAATCTACATCAGGAGAGAAACCTCACCTCCAGGGAACTCACTTGAGTAAGGGAGACCCCAACATGACTTTCTGAGCTGGTCTCATCAGGATGGTCCAGATAGACATAGTGGTGCTCTCGAGGGAGTTGATGAACCTGCCCCAAGTCTGGGGAAAGACTCTACATCCCCCAACTCTCCAAAGAGAATAAAATAACACAGAGGAGGATATGGGTTTGCCCTCATGTGTGGGATTTGTGTCACTCAGGCAGACATTATGCTTCTTGGTCCTCCTAACATCCTGGCCTCTGGTAAAATGCAACATCAAAATCTGAATCTGGGAATATTACTAAGCCATAAAAAAGAACAAATTTGAATCAGTTCTAGAGAGGTGGATGAATCTAGAGCCTGTTATAGAGAGTGAAGAAAGTCAGAAAGAGAAAAGTAAATATTGTGTATTAGCACATATATATATGGGATTTAGCTCCCAAGGTCAGACGAGATTGGCCACGTTCAGGGTGTCATGGTCATATCAAACCCATCAATCCTAAAGAAAATCAGTCCTGGATGTTCATTGGAAGGACTGATGCTGAAGCTAAAGCCCCAATACTTTGGCCCCCTGATGTGAAGAACTGACTCATTGGAAAGGACTCTGAGGCTGGGAAAGATTGAAGGCAGGAGAAGGGAACAACAGGGGATGAGATGGTTGGATGGTATCACTGACTCAATGGACATGAGTTTGAGTAAACTCTGGGAGTTGGTGATGGACAGGGAGGCCTGGCGTGCTGCAGTCCATGGGGTCTCAAAGAGTTGACCACGACAGAGTGACTGAACTGAAACTGATGGAATTTGGGGCTTGGTAAGGTAATGGTAAGGAATCTGCCTGCTAATGCAGGAGACTGGGTCTCCTGGGTCTGGAAGATGCCCTGGAGAAGGGAATGGCAACCCACTCCAGTATTCTTGCCTGGAAAATTCCATGAACAGAGGAGTCTGGCAGGCTACAGTCTATTCATTTGCAAAGAGTTGCACAAGACACAGTGACCAATACTTTACTTTACTTATGGGATCTAGAAAAATGGTACAGATGAACCTAATGGAGATGCAGATATAGAGAATGGACTCGTGGACACAGCAGGAGAGGGAGAGAGTGGGATGAATGGAGAAAGTAGCATCAACATGTGCACACTATCATGTGTAAAATGCGTAGCTGGAGAGGAGTTGCTCTATAACACAGGGAGCCCAGTCTGGTGCTCTGTGATGGCCTAGAGGGGCAGGATGGGGGAGGTGAGGGAGGTGCACGGAGGAGGAGATAAATGTAAGATTACGGCGGATTCATGTCCTCTTACGGCAGAAACCAGCACAACATTGTAAACATTAAAAACCAACCAACCAACCAACAAAAACCCCTGAATCTGATGATCCCACTAGCAAAATATATTTTACTCTTTGCAGAACTTTTAAAGACACCCCAATGTAGTTATAGTTGGCTAGTGGGTATTAGAAGAAATTTAAGGCATTACCATCAAATATTCTTTATCATCAACCACATTGTCAGAAAGCTTAGCAGAAAGATGCTCCAATGTCTCTATTTTGTCTTAGAGGTTTATCTTGGGCAGGAGAGGGAAATAGTAAATAATGTAACTATCTGAAGACAGGCCTCAAAAAATAAAAACCCCTATGATTTTAAAGAACTTCAGAAGGGGTTCCTCTCATTCTCACTGATGTCTGATTCTCTAATCTGTGACATGAGGACATTTAGAGTAAAAGAACAAATCCAGACTCAGGTAAAGAGACTTTTTTCAGAATGATTGTAATGACAACTGGAATGATCCAACCACAAGACAGGTAAGTACTGAAAACTCAGGAGTAAGGAATCTTTCTTTGCAGGGAAGAGACAGAAGGATGGATGAGACAGGGTGGGACAAGCAGTTGTGATCAGACAGGTGACCAGGACGTGTCTCTCCTCGTGGTCAGCTGATTCCAGAAGAGTCTTCCAGGAAGATTGTTTTCATCTGCAACACTTGTCCACTCTTTGGTTTGAGCACAGATCATGAAGTTGTGGATGGAGAACTTAACTAGTCAGTTACACAGGGCTTCCCTCATAGCTCAGTTGGTAAAGAATCCGCCTGCAATGCAAGAGACCCTGATTTGATTCCTGGGTTGGGAAGATATACTGGAGAAGGGATAGACTACCCACTCCAGTATGTGTGGGCTTCCCTTGTGGCTAGGGGAGCTTCACTGGTGGCTCAGATGGTAAAAGCGTCTGCTTGCAATGCGGGAGACCTGGGTTCGATCCCCGGGACAGGAACATTCCCTGGAGATGTAAATGACAACACACTCCAGTATTCTTGCCTGGGAAATTCCATGGATGGAGGAACCATGGGGTTGCAAAGAGTCGGACATGACAGTGATTTCACTTTCACTTTCTTGCCCTTGTGGCTCAACTGGTAAAGAATCCACCTGCAATGCAGGAGACCTGGGTTTGATCCCTGAGTTGGGAAGATCACCTGGAGAAGGGAAAGGCTACCCACTCCAGTATGCTGGCCTGGAGAATTCTATGGACTGTATAGTCCATGGGGTTGCAAAGAGTCGGACACAACTGAGCGACTTTCACTTCACTTCAATTAAACAAGCATTTTCTTCCCATTGATAAGTGGGGGAAAAAGTTTAACTGATCATTAATAAGAAAAAAGAAACAATTTTGAGAAACTGTGTCTGATTTGCCCTAGGTGACATATGCATATATTTGTATGCATAAATATTTGGTGAACATAATATACATTTTGTATAGTAAATGGTGAATATACATCCTGCTATATCTATGTACTAAGATATATATGTGCATTATATCTATATATCTGCTAAATATATACATTTTATATAGTATACTATGTGTAGTACAAATTTTAAATATACATGCTAGAAATGCTTAAGGTTATATAATAAGATCAAGAAAGAAATTTTCTACTTGGGAGGATTATGGGACATAATCAAAGGGAAGAGTAAAATTTGAAAAGAATTTTCATATGGGCCTTTCAAATTCCAGTATCTCAGATGCAGAATGCTGGGAATGAGAGGGTGGATGTCTCCGGAGAGACTCGCTGGGTCATGCTGACTCTCGCTCACCCAGTGACGATCATGCAGAACTTAGATCCCACCTTATTTCAGCAGTCATGTAACAGCCACATGCCAAGTGGCTGCAGAGCTGTGCGCGGACAGGAGAGGGCATGTCAGCAGACCCCTGCCCATCTCACCTACCTGAGGGACGCCCGTAGTAAATTATATCAAAAGAAGATACTGGCTGGTTGGAATTTCTGTAGTACTTCACGATCATGACATTGGAAGAAGAACGAAATACCAGGTGTGCCCCTGAACAGAACTTCCCAAATTTAGTACTGTCTGGCAGCCCGTCTATGATTTCCACATCCTCTTCATTATAGTTGATCTGTTGGAGCAGTGAGAAGGGAAGACATCAGCCTTTGGAATAATGCTCCCTCTGGCAGGCAGCCTCCCCTGTCCAGACCCAATGCAATCACAGAGCTTTGCCCACCAGACTTCCCAGGATGGTGCCCTCGGGGAGGGAGACTCACCCTTCTGGAGGAGGGGGTGGTGGTCACCCAGGACCCTCCCCACACCAGGGCTGCAGGTGACTCCTTGCCTCCTGGGCAGCCCCACTGATGGGGCTCAGGGAAGCCCACCCAGGCGAGAGGGGCATCCAGCTCTCCCTGCTGTGGGCAAAGTGCACACACGGGGTGTCACGCTCCTGCTGAGGTCTCCATCTCCTCCTCCTGCCCATCAGACCTGACCCCGCCCTGTCTTCCTCTCTCAGCCCCCAGCGTGTGTCCCACCCAGGAGGGAGGCTGGAGCCTTTCTGGGCTAAAACGAGACCCGGAAGGGACATCTCACCAGGACACACACTCAGCTCCCTCTAGACTAGCTTGCTGTTGGACGGACTGATTCCTTCCTGGCCCCAAGGACAGTCATATCCAAGATTGGCCTTGGAGAGGGTCAAGGGGACAATAATGAAAACTTTTAGGATAATCTATCCCTCTGACCCTAACAGAAATGGTGATGCAGGAAATGCCTGCCTCCTTTAGCCCTGGTGTGTGGTTTGGGTAGATGGTCTGAGCCCGGCTGTGGGGCAGGCATCTCCAGGTTGTCCTCACACGAAGCAGATCCTCCGCCTAGTGGGAGACCTGACCTTATAGAAGGTCTGGAGGGACAGGGCCCTCAGTCACAAGATGATAGAACTAATCTCAGCCACCCCTGACAGTGAGTTTTATTCCACAAATAATGGAACTGTCACTTTCAGGTTAAAATATATGAAGAATAACTTACTACAGAAATGCTGTAACTATTGCTACTTTGGAAATGCCTTCTGGAGCATAATAACTTCATTCATACTTTCAAACATTTATTAGATCTTTCATTCACGTATCCACTCCTAGGTAAAACAAACAAGCGATAGACACGCATCCTAGGAGAGGCAAACTCAGACATCAGCAGGAGTGATGTTATGCTGCCAATTCCCCCAGAGTTTTGCACGGATTAGTGGATGGGGCACAAATCCGAGGAAGAACCGCCCAGCTGTGGACAGAGTCAGAGCAGGGGTTTCAGGTGTGATGGAAACGTTCTTCCTCCAGCGAAATCATGCACTAGGAAATGAGGACCCTAAGCAGCAGGTGGTGAGTCTGGGAGAGGTGGGAGGTGCCTTCCAGGCAGAGGGGACAGTGTGAGCAAAGGCTCAGAGCTGCCCGACAGTCTGGGGGGTCCACAGCTGAGAGTGTGCTGGCTCAGCTCAGAGAGGGGGTAGGGGGAGAAGAGGTGAGAGAGGAGGGGAGATCAGGGGTCCCCTGGAGGGATCTGAAAAGCCATGCAAGGTGGGCCTGCTTTATGCAGAGGGCAGGGGGCCATGCAGGGTCGTCAGCAGGAGTGAGCTGGAGTCAGGGTGTGTCCGGATGTGTGTGCTGGATGGTGCAGGGGGAAAGGGAAGGGGCAAAGAGGGACACCTTCCCATCAAAGTAGAGCATCAGCAAAGAACCCTCCTCTGAGCACTGACCTGAGAAGTGGAATTGTCAGTATAATTTGATAACTGCTCTTCAACTGGATGGCCCAGGTGCACTCTGGCTGCCATGAGAAGGAGCTGGAGATCCTCCCGGAGAGGTTTCTGTGAACGTCCCCACATTTCCTAGTGTCTGCAACAGAAGCCAGCTTTCTTGCTGCCCAGAGGCTGTGATAACCCCTGGGCGGGGGCTGTACCATCCTTGGGCCCCAAACCATCATTACACCTTGTGATTTCCGGATTCCAGGAATCACAAATCAACAATGCTCCAAGTCTAATGACCTCCAAAAATGTATTTTTAATGTTTTACTCTTTTAAACATTTTTAAAGGAACCATACCCATCACTGAAATTTGTTTTGACCCCTGAACATAGATATATTTAATCCCTCTTCAGCAAATAAATCTTTATCATCAACAGCATGGCCAGACTGGAGGTCAGAAGGCGCACACAAACCCCTCCTTCTGCCTCCTGCGTGTCTCTTCCCAGCGAAGCCTGAGAAATAGCAAAGGCGCAGCCCGAGGACCCCTCAGTGCCAAGAGAACCCATTCACCGTGCGGACCAGCAGGGGGCGCCAGGACCCACTCAGTGACGCCCAGGCTCCACATCTGTAGGTGAGGATAGATAGAGCATTTTCCTTCCGGCATTTGGATCTAATGAGCTCCTGGTTGGAAGGTGCTCAGCCAGTGCCTGGGCCTGGAAACTTCTAGAGCACACGACCCATCTCTGGTCAGCTGCACCCTCTGACCCGGTCCATCCCGCTGCCCTCACTCCCCCTCCCTTCAAAGCTCTCATCTCTGACCCTGAAGACGGTGATGTCCCCCAGCCCTACTGCCTCCAGACATTAGGAGGCGGCTCCACCCTCCTGGACCACCTGCTCCATGGAGACGTGGCCCCTTCCTCCTCCCTCCAAGTGAGGCTTCTCCCGAGTTTGGAAGATGCGGTGGGGTGGAGAGAAGGCGTGAGGCAGAGCGGGGAGTCCTCAGAGGCCTGGAGAGACTGGAGTTAGGGATTGTGATGGCGGAGCCAGGCTGTGAAGTATAGAAAGCCATGCTCTTTTGGTAACTGGTTCGTACATTTCCCTCGCAGAGAAACCGTGCACCTCAACTTTAAGGCCCATCTCTACGTGATGAGGGGAAGTGGTGAAATCATATTGTCTACACTTACCTTCATCCGATTCTGCTGAAACCAGTGTGGCTGAAAGGTGGCAAAACAGAAAAACATCATGAAAAGGAGAGGTTACAGAGCGGCCAGGGTAAGAGAATGGAAAAGGCATAACTCTGTGCGGACGAGCTGTGTGCCAAGGGATGGCACTGAGATGAGAGAGATGCTTTGCTGCCCTCCAGCCTGGGGACCATCCTGGTCACACAGTGGAAGGGCAGAAGGAGGGCCCTCAAAGTCTGGCCCACTCAGCTTGATGTCTTTGTTTTCCCCAGATCTACTCAGTTTAGGGCCAGGGTTCCCTCTCTGCAGCCAGAGTTGGAAGAGTCAGCTCCCAGGAAGGTGACCACCTTGTCCCTTTAGCCTTGGCACTATCCATGTCTCAGCACTGAACTACCTTCTCCCAGAAAATGTCTCAATCCCAGCCAAACTAAGAGAGTAGTTCACCGAACTAGGACATCAACGTTTCTTGTTCATCCTTTGGTGGTGAATTTGGTGTTGGAGTGAACATTTTCAGTTAAGGGGAAGTGGACCATCTTAATTTGTAGAAGGTTCACTGTATCAGGGACCTGAGTTAGATGCATGGATCAAGGGCTCTGATTTCAATCACATGGACTCCCAGGGTGGACCTGCACTGTGGCTTGTCTTCACGATACAACGATCAGGCGGAACAAAGCTTAAGAATCAGATGGCCCTGGGTCCCAGCCCTGTTGGGATGAGAGATGCATGGCTTTGGACAAGTTATTTTCTCTCCTTAAGCCTCAATCCATTCACCTCTAAAAGGGAAATTCAACAGTAAGAGCCTCCTTGGTTCCAGAGGACAGTCCACAGATGTGTAGTTCAGTGCCCGGCCCAGGGATGATCCCCACTAGGTTACCTGCCACTCATTCATTTCCTTTCCCGTAGAAACTGCTTTCCTTAATAAATAGAAATCTACAAGTCCTCTGGAAGCTATTTGACCATAAATGTCAACCAGGACACTGCAGTCCATCTCCACCTACCCTTCCTGAGTCCTGAAGTGTCATTGGATTGGGGGCACAGCTATTTTCAAATTTCTTTTGATATTGATTTCTAACATAATTCCACAGTGATAAGAGAACAGACTGTATGATTTCAAAGCCTTTAGACCATGACATTTTTGTACCTTGTTTTATGTCCCTGGATATGTTCCAGTGTCTCCTAGTTTATAGCCTATAGGAACCTGAATAGAATTGGTATCTTACTGTTGTGTGAAAACTGTATAAATCTTAAGTATGTTGAATTGGTTCACAGGGCTTCTCAGGTCTATTATATCCTTTTACTTCTCTGTATATTCACTCTATTAATTTTGAGAGTTTGATATTGAAACTCCAATGAAACATCTTATCTATTTTAAAAAATAATTGTAATAGATAGTGGAACTCTGTGTAACTTTGTTCTGTATTTTCCAAGTCTGCTGTAAAGGTGTTATCATACTTTCATAATTTAAAAAACAAAAACTAAAATATTAAAAAAAAGAAAAACCCTTCCCACCCTGGGGCATCCATTACTGTCTGCTTAGGAAGATACAAATGAAGGTTTGCCTGAGAGTAGGCCTCAAGGACAGAAGCAGAAATCATTCCTGTCCCTTCAGGTGACGTATCTGGCCTGGACCCACATGTACAGTGACCTCCTCTGATCTAGAGTCTGAGCTCCCGACTCTGAAGCAGGCGGACACACAGCCCCTTTTAGGAGCTCAAGACACGTCACCCCAAAACACGCCATCTTGATCTGTTGATGATTTGAGATGAAGGCACTTGAGAAAGAGCAGAAGCTGGAGGGGCTCTGATGGACCCGCTTCTACCTGCAAGGTGCCCACGAAGTGTGCCAGGAGAAGGGCTGCCTCTTGCCACCCCCACCCGGGGCCAGGGAGACAGGAAGGTCCTCATCACGGGAGCCTGGGGTGGACGCTGAGGGGGATGTGGGCGCACACACTGACTGCACGACCCTCCCTTCCGCTCGCCCCCACTCCCTCCTAGTCATGACCCACCATTGACTGTAGGGAGAGAAGTGGAGAGGGAAGAAAGAGCCTAGTCACGGGACAGCCCCTGACCGGAAGTGTGAAGGGCAAAGGTGAGCCGGAGGAAAATTAGGGAGAGGGGAGGGAAGCTGGGTGAGGAGAGAGGAAAAGAGGAGATGGAGCTGAAAAAGGCAGAGGAGGAAGGACAAAATGAGACAGACAGAGAGAACCAGGGAGGAGGAGACAGGGATTTCCCTGAAGAAATGGCTGCCTTCCTATTCTTTCCCGCCAACACTGGGAACCAGCATGAGTAGCGAGTCCCTCAGTCATGTCAGACTCTTTGAGACGCCATGGGCTGTCGCCCGCCAGGCTTCTGTGTCCAAGGAATTTTCCAGACAAGAATACTGGAGCGGGTTGCCATTGCCTTCTCCAAGGGATCTTCTCAACTCAGGGATCAAACCCGCATCTCTTGAGTTTCCTGCATTGGCAGGCAGATTCTTTACCACTAGCGCTACCCGGGGAGCCCAGACCAGCATGGGGCCCTCTGTGTTCAGTGCAGGCCCAATGCCCAGCCCCCTGAAGGACTATGACTACCTGTCAGGACATCCTCAACCCTGCTGGGAGCTGCTGCTCCTGCTGGTCATTCCTGAGCTCATGTTATTGCCACGTCTCCATCCCAGGGGCAGAGGCAGAGCATTCCCACCTCTCCAGGGGCTTCTCTAAGGGCCCCCACTTCCCTCTGGATGCCACCCTCCAATCAGGTCCAACCAGGGTCTCACCTACAGCACCCACACTGTCACACCTCCAAGACCCCTGAAAAGCTGACCATGACTGGTTCACCTTATCCAGGTTTGGGTGAGGGCTGGCTGTCCCTCAGGGCACCCCAGGTGAGTGAAAGTCGCTCAGTCGTGTCTGACTCTTTGCAACCTCATGGACTATACACTCCATGGAGTTCTCTAGGCCAGAATACTAGAGTGGGTAGCCTTTCCCTTCTCCAGCGGATCTTCCCAACCCAGGGATCGAACCCAGGTCTCCCACATTGCAGGCAGATTCTTTACCAGCTGAGCCAGCAGGGAAGCATCCCAGGGGACATTGGTTAAGGCAGAGGGGGCTCAGGGAATGCATGCCAGAACAAGGACAGACAGCCCAGAAAATGCTTAAGAATCACTATATACTCAGTCCTGGGTCTTGGCCATCCTCCTGGACCCTCCTCCTCCAGGCCAGGCTGAGGGCAGCATCTCCTTGGAGGAGGGCAGCTTGCAGACCCTCTTCCGTGGCAACAAGCGAACTGCACAGATCTCTAGGTGAACAGGAAACAGAGACACCCCGGGGGCAGGGGGCAGGGGGCTGGGGGCCAGGCTTTACCTGTGCTGAGCAGCAAGGCCCAAGGGATGACACTGGACAGCTTCATCTTCACAGCCTGGCCCCGGCCTCAGCAGTGAGCCTGGCCCTGGAGGCCTGGGACTATATACACACAGCGGCTGACACCTGATCTCCTCCTCCCCTGGAGCCCAGCCTCGCAGGGCTGCGGGAACCCCGGGTTCTCTAGGAGAAGGGGGCTGCCTGCTGCTTCCCGCCTTGTCTTCACCAGAGATTTTCTGTGTCCGTTCCCACCCGGACTGGGAAATGATGACCTGTTCCTTCTCTCCCTCTCCTGTCTTTGTGGTCCTCGATGAAGGCTGACAAATTAGCCACAGACCACCAGGATGCCCTGTTTGCAGGGCCCTCTTCCCTGGGGTCCAGCTACAGCGTGTCCACCCCTAGTTCCTTCATAAACCTCAATACTACTTGGATGGAGGAACTGAGACCCAGAGAGACCACGGGACTTGCCCACATCCCAGGGTGCCAGTGGCAGAAGCAGGACCAGTCTGACGTCCTGGCTGCCTGGTCTGAAGAGCCCTCCTGCATCACTCAGGGCAAAGGCAGGTAAACAGACCCTCGCCTATTCCAGGTGTGGGTCACAATTGGTGGGGCAGCTGGAGGATATGTCAGCGGTGTGTCCACAGGGGTGACCTGGGCACACACGTCGGAATTCTCTCTATATTTATGATACTAAGACCACATGACTCAGTCCGATGAGTGTCACAGTTGTGAGAACCCAGCAGAAGCCCCTACGGAAGACAGTCTAACAGGTTCTCGAATGTTTCACACTCTTTTCTATATGGCCCAGGTTTCTACTATGTATTTAGCAAGGAAATGAAAACATGCGTTCACACAGAAAATTGTGCATGAATATTCATGGCAGCATTATTCATAAGAGACAGAGTGAAAACAATCCAAATTTCCATCATCTGATAAAAAAAAAATGGCCCATCCCCCAAATCATAATCATTCAGCCATCAAAAGGAATGGCAGCCCACTTGCCTTCCAAGGATCATTACCAGCTATATACACACCAACCAAGAGAACCCGATGTCCATTTCCTGATTAAACAGCTCTGAATTTTACCAAGTCTTTCAAAACATCTTGGTGATTACAATTGTTTGAAATAATATCTTCTTTTAAAATGTGCATTTCTCCAACTCCAGTGCATTTGGCCACTTCTCCAGTGTTTCTAGTCCAGCCCCAGTTCTTGTGAAAACTGTCTGGTCATATATATCTTTGAGCCAACCGTTTATTACTGTTGTATCGCTCATTTTTCCTTATGGGTTGTAGAAACTTTCTGTTCTTTCTCACTCATAACTTTCTTTACAGGAGCCCTAATGGGCTCGCAGTGGGAGGGACATTCCACCTCCAGTGGACCACAGGGAAGCTGTCTGAGCCTTCTGGTCACTCAAGCTCTTCTGGCTGATGAATGGAGGAGGAAGTTTATTGGACAAGGTCTCCCTCTCAGAAAATAGCACTGATTCTGCTCCAGTTGGTTAGGCTCCCTGGTTGTTACTTCTGTAAAATGCAATCATTCCTCATAGCTCTCCTTGCATCTAGAATTTCCCTTCCCTTCCATTCTGTTATCCCTTATAGTCCCCTACACACAGAATACTCCCTGGCCCTGGCCTGTGGAGAGAACAAGGAGCACCCCATGGCTGTAAATGCCTGGATGGAGGGAACGCAGGAGCCGTGGGAGGAAGGCAGTTGCTTGTCTTCCATCCCAGCCCAAGCATCCCACCTTCCGTCCCCACATGTTGGGCCCACTGTCCTCCCCAACAGGGTCAGAGCAGGGCTGTGACTGCCTGGGGAGAAAAGAAACAACAGTTCCTTTCCCAGGGACATGCAGGAATGAGTCCTAGGTTCCTGAAGTGACTGTGGCCTCTGGAGGAAATTTACGAGGGAATAGTTTTTGAGGACTTCCGTCCCTCAGATGTTTGTCCCAAAGTTCATGCCTGGTTTCTGAGGTCCCTAAACAAGCCTGGTCTCCTTGCGTCTAAGCTCCTTCCCTGTGGACAGCTCCACTGGACACCTGTCCTCTCCTCTCCATCAGATGCACTGGGTGTCTGCACCCGGTTCACAGACCACCTCAAAGTGTCTCCCGCCTCATCATTTCTTCCCAGCTGCTCTCTGTCTAGACCATCCCATGGATAGGCATCGTCTCCTTCTCAGTGACCATGCTTTTATTCCCAGGGAGGCTCTGAAGGGTCTGTTGGGCATTTTGTAAGCTGCCTTCCTAGCCCGGATTCCCTCCAGGCTGACAGAGAACTTCAATTTCTTTCAGTTTCTATTCCCCTTGTGTGTGCCATGGGCCACGGGGGAAGCTGACCCCAGACCCAGCTCTGAGAGGAGGTCAACAGGAAGTCCCCATCCTGGTCGGTGATGGTGCAGGAATGAGCATGTCCCCAGGTGAAGGGATAGGAAAAGTCTGGCTGCAGGGGAGGTGGGAGAGGTCTGCTCCACGTCCTCCCAACTGAGAGTGAAGCCAAGTCACAAGGGAGGCAGCGCAAGAGGATGGTGGGGCCGCCAGTCCAGAGCCACTGGGCAAGCTTGCCCCAAAGCCTCCTCCCTTCCAGCTCCAGAAGGCACTACCTGTCCTTGTGGTTGAAGGGGTTTCAGATGGGGCTTCCCAGATAGTGCTAGTGGTAAAGAATCAGCCTGCCAATGTAGGAGTTCACTTCAGCTCAGTTGTATCTGACTCTTTGCGAGCCCATGGCACAACAGGCTTCCCTGTCCATTACCAACTCCTGGAGCTTACTCAAACTCATGTCCATTGAGTCGGTGATGCCATCCAACCATCTTTCAACCCCTTCTCTTGACTTCAATCTTTCTCAGTATCAGGGTCTTTTCCAATGAGTCAGTTTTTTGCATCAGGTGGCCAAAGTATTGGAGTTTCAGCTTCAGCATCCATCCTTCCAACAAATACTCAGAACTGATTTCCTTTAGGATGGATTGGTTTGATTTCCTTGCAGTCCACGGGACTCTCAAGAGTCTTCTCCAACACCACAGTTCAAAAGCATCAATTCTTCAGCACTCAGCTTTCTTTATGGTCCAACTCTCACATCCATACATGATTACTGGAAAAACCATAGCTTTGACTAGATGAACCTTTGTCAGCAAAGTAACGTCTCTGCTTTTTAGTATGCTATCTAGGTTTGTCATAGTTTTTCTTCCAAGGAGCAAGCGTTTTTTAATTTCATGGCTGCAGTTACCAGTGCAGTGATTTTGGAGCCCAAGAAAATAAAGTCTCTGACTGTTTCCATTGTTTCTCCATTTATTTGCCATGAAGTGATGGGACTGGATGCCATGATCTTAATTTTTTGAATGTTGAGCTTTAAGCCAACTTTTTCACTCTCCTCTTTCACTTTCATCAAGAGGCTTGTTAGTTCCTCTTCACTTTCTGCCATAAGGGTGGTGTCATCTGCATATCTGAGGTTATTGATATTTCTCCCGGCAATCTTGATTCCAGCTTGTGCTTCACCCAGTCTGGTGTTTCACATGATGTGCTCTGCATAGAAGTTAAATAAGCAAGGTGACAGTAACAGCCTTGACGTACTCCTTTCTCAACTGGGATTCTCTGGTGGCTCAGACGGTAAAGCGTCTGCCTGCAATGCGGGAGACCCGGGTTTGATCCGCGGGTCAGGAAGATCCCCTGGAGAAGGAAATGGCAGCCCACTCCAGTGCTCTTGCCTAGAAAATTCCATGGATGGAGGAGCCTGGTGGGCTACAGTCCATGGGGTCGCAAAGAGTTGGGCACGACTGAGCGACTTCACTTTCACTTTCTGTTGTTCCACATCTGATTCTAACTGTTGCTTCTTGATGTGCATACAGATTTCTCACGAGGCAGGTAAACTGGTGTGGTATTACCATCTCTTGAAGAATTTTCCAGTTGTGATCCACACAGTCAAAGTCTAGTGCAACACATTTGACAAAGTTCCTGCCAGTGTAGGAGAAGCAGGTTCAATCCCTGGATCAGGAAGATCTCTTGGAGTAGGAAATGGCAACAGGATCCAATACTCTTGCCTGGAAAGTTCTGTGGACAGAGGAGCCTGATGAGTTACAGTCCATGGGGTTGCAGAGTTGGACACAACTGAGTGACTGAACACATCTATACTGTGATGACATCTGCAAGCCGTGACATTTAACTTTTGCCTTTTCAGTTTGAGTTCCTTTTATTTTTCTTTTCGGCTTGCTATAACTAGGAATTCCAATACTATGTTGAATAAAAGTGGCGAGAGTGAGCATCCTTGACTTGTTCCTGATCTTGGATGGAAATGCTTTCAACTTTTCACCACTGAGAATGATGTGAGCTGTGGACTTGTCATATATGGCTTTTATTATGTTGAGTTGTGTTCCCTCTATATACACTTTGTTGAGAGTGATATTTCTTTTTTAAAAAAGCTCTCAGGAAATTGTAATCCATCATATCCTGTGACAAAATATGCACCAAGTGCCCTTCATTTCTCTGTCAAATCTTTCTTATAATTTATGTGAGATTATCTCATATGTTAAGTGCTAAATAAAACTCACTATGTACTATTAGAAAAAACTCTCAGGAAGCATGGTTTTTTGAAGTAGAAAACTTTGAATTGCTATTTTTTTGGACAAATGATATTTATTGAATCAAAGAAGTAATGAATGGATGAATGAATAAAATGCTTATTTTTAAAATCTGTCTCATTATGCTTGTTTTCATAAGACCATTTTTTTTTACCATGCCATACCACTTGTGGGATCTTTGTTTCCTGACCTGGGATGAAACATGGGCCCCCGCAGTGGAAGGGTGGAGTCCTAACCACTGGACCACCAGGGAAGTCCCATCATGAGACTATTTTTTTAAGCAGTTTTAGATTCAGAGCACAATTGTGGGACAGGAACAGGGGTTCCCCATATAGCCTACGCTCCACATTTGCACAGCCTCCTTTTATCATCACAGCTCATCGGAGTGGAACACTTGTCATAACTGATGAATAAGAGTTGAAGCATCATAATCATCTGAGGTTCATAGTTTACATGAGGGTTCACTCTTGGTGCTGAACATCTGTGGGTTTGGACAAAGTGTAACTACATGGATCCATCGTTATAATAGCACACAGATTATTGTCACAGTTTACAAAATCCTCTGTGCTCCACATTTTCATCACTCTCCCTTAAGCCCTACAAACCATTGACCTTTTTACTGTCTTCATAGCTTTACCTTTCCTAGAATGTCAAATAGCTGTAATGGTACAGTGTATAGCTTTATCAGATTGGTGTTTTTCACTTATTAATACATCTTTCAGTTTCTTCCATGTGTCTTCTTGTGGTTTAGCAGCTCATTTCTCTTCATGCTAGGAAATGTTCCATTTCTGGACATATTCTGCTTTACTGACCCATTCACCCTCCAAAGGACATCTTGGTTACTTCTGAGTTATGACAATTATTAATAAAGCTGCATAATATCTGAGTGCAGATTTTCTTTTTTTTTTTTCTTTTTCTCTTTTTTTTTTCTTCTTTTTTTTCTTTTCTTTTTTTTTTTTTCTCTTGTATGAAGGTGACTGACAGCAATGGCTAAATTAAGTCACGCTGCTAATTTACCTCCAAAGGTTTATTTAGCACATCAGAAATATCTTTTCTCCTGACATAAAGAAAAAAGACAGTGAAATGTGCACCTGAGTGCAGATTTTCATGTGAACATGATTTCAACTCTTGTGTGTAAGAAGCAAGATGCATGATTAGATACCACAGGAAACTGGTATCATATGATAGTCGTCTCTGTCTCTGATCTACTTCACTTAATAGACAATCTTCAGGTCTGTCCATGTTGCGGCAAACGACACCATTTCACTCTTTACGGCTGAGTAGTATTCCATTGTATGTACAATATCTCTCTATGTATATAAATACCACGTCTTCTTCATTCTTTCACCTGTCAACCAGCATTTAAACTGTTTCCCTTTCATGTCTATTGTAAACAGTGCTACAATAATGTATCTTTTTTAATTAGAGTGCATGTATCTTTTAAGATTATTTTTCTGTATTTATTTTTGACTGCTTTGAGTCTTCATTGCTGTGGGCTTTCTCTAGTTGTAGAGATCGGGGCTACTCCATTATGGTGCATAGGCTTAGCTGCTCCGTGGTGGCATGTGGGATCTTCCTGGACCAGAGATCGAACTCAAGGCCCCTGGATTGGCAGGCAGATTCTTAACCACTGTACTACCATGGAAGTCTCCTAGAGTGCATGTATCTTTTCTTAATTAGAGTTTTCTCTGGATATAAGCCTAGGAATGGGATTTCTAGATCATATGTTAGCTCTATTTTTAGTTTTTAAGGAACCTATGTACTGTTCTCCATAGTGGCATCACCAATTTACATTCCCACCAACAGTGCAGGAGTGTTCCCTTTTCTCCACACTCTTTCCAACATTTGCTATTTGTAGATATTTTAATCATGGCCATTCTGATCAGTGTGGGGTGATAATTCGTTGTGGTTTTGATTTGTATTTCTCTAAGAATTAGTGGTATTGATTCTTTTCATGTGTCCATTGGCCATCTATGTGTCTTCTTTGGAGAAATGTCTATTTAGGACTTCTGCGTTTTTTTGAGTGAGTTTTTTTTTTTTAGTTATGCTGTAAGAGCTGACCATACTGTCTTGGTAACTGCAGCATTACAGTAAATTTTGAAGTCAGATAGTGTCAGTCTCCCAATTTTGTTCTTCTCTTTCAATAATTTCTCATCTATTTGAGTCTTTTCTCTCCACAAATAAAGTTTTCAATCAGCTTCTCAAAACCCACAAAATAACTTGCTGGGATTTCAAAAGGAGTTGCGTTGAATTCGTAGCTCAATTTTGGATCTTGACAATATTGAGTCTTCCTGGCCATGAATATGGATTGTCTCTCCATTCACTTAGCTGGCCTTTAATTTCTTTCAACAGAGTTTTGTAGTTTTTCTCATATAAATCATGAAAAAATTTTGTTTGAGTAAAACCTAAGCATTTCATATTGGGGTTCTAAAGTAAATTATATAGGTTTTATTTCAAATTTTTTGCTTGTCATTGCTAATATATAGGCAAGCAACTGACTTTTGTGAATTAACCTTCTTATTCTGCAGCCTTACTATGACCATGTATTATTTCCAGTAGTTTTTTTTAAACACTTCTTTCATATTATCTAAGAAATGATCATGTCATCTGTGAACAAAGTTTATATCTTCCTTACCAATCTGAATGTTTTTTACTTACTTTCTTTGCCTACTGTGTACTGGAAACAAAACTTTTCAGTAGTCAGTATGATACTGAAAATGAGTAGTAAGAGAGGATATACTTGTTCTGACCCAGATATTTGTGGGGAAGTGCTGTTTCTCAGTAACTATGATGCCAGCTGTGGGGTTTTTATACATATTCTTTAACAAGTTGAGGAAGTTTCCCTCTGTTCCTATCTTACTCTGAATACTTCTGATGGATGAGTTGAATTCTGTCAAGTGTTTTCATGCATATATTGTTCTGATCATGTGATTTTTCTTTTTTGCCTTATTGATATGCTAAAGTGAAAGTGAAGTCACTCAGTTGTGTCCTACTCTTTGCGACCCCATGGACTGTAGCCTACCAAGTTCCTCCGTCCATGGGATTTTCCAGGCAAGAATACTTGAGTGGATGTGCTAGATTACAATAATTGAATTTTGAATGTTGAGCCAGACCTGTGTACTCATAATAGATCCCACATGACTGTGCATAATTCTTTTTATACTTTGCTGGATTCAGTATACTAGGATTTTGTTGAGAATTTGTGCCTGTATGAGTTTTATTTCAAAATAATTTTTTAGAAATATCAGAAGTTATGCTTTCAATGATACCATTGATCACCTTTAAGATTCCTATTACAGTCTTTGCAGGAGTGTTCTTAAAAGTTAATCTAGAATGCTAGGTAAATCCATAAAGGCATAAAATTTTGATGGTTGCAAGGTAGTGTTAATCTTTCAGTTGGATGGAGGGAGAGAGAGATGACTGTTTACAGGCCTGGGGCTTCATTTAGGGCTGCTGAAAATGCATTGCAAGTCAACAGAGGTGGTGGTTGCCCAACATGGTGATTATACCAAATTCCACTGAAGTGCACTTTAAAATGGTTCATCCTATGTTATATAAAATTCACCTTGTTAAAACGTTTCCCCAAACAAGCTAATCCCGAGTGAATATCTGCTCCAGTTGTTGATTTCATTGGCCAACATGTTTAGCATTTCGTCTATTTTATGTGTTGTCATTTGGTTTCACAGGTCCATTTGGAGTGGGACGTTTTTGTGAATCTCTGTGTCTTTCTTCCTCTGCCCTGTCCCCATCCTCCATCCCCACACTCTCCTCTCCTGTCTCAGCAGTTTTACAGTGACTTCCACGCGTCTCTTTTCTGGGCCGTGAGAGCGGAACCAACTGAACTTCCTGCAGAGAGATTGGGGAAGGGCAGCTCTACTAGGAGATCTGGTCAGAGATCCAAGGGCACCAGCTGTGTCTGTCTTCTGCCTCCCACAGTGGGGCCCCAGATTCAGGAGAAGATTTTCACCAGCCTCCCTTAGTTGATGGAGAAGGCAATGGCACACCACTCCAGTACTCTTGCCTGGAAAATCCCATGGACAGAGGAGCCTGGTAGGCCACAGTCTATGGGGTCGCTAAGAGTCGGACACGACTGAGCGACTTCACTTTCACTTTTCACTTTCATGCATTGGAGAAGGAAATGGCAACCCACTCCAGTGTTCTTGCCTGGAGAATCCCAGGGACGGGGAGCCTGGTGGCCTGCCATCTGTGGGGTCACACAGAGTTGGACACGACTGAAGCGACTTAGCAGCAGCAGCAGCCCTTAGCTGATGGTCTTTGGGTAGGTTGATGCTCATCAGTCCCCATGAGGTTGGCCAGCTCCTGGTCCCGGGAAAGCAGGGGTGAGTGGCCCCCTCCCAAACAAGAGTGATTTAAATGAGGATTCATGGGCCAAAGGACAGAGGACAGAGGTTTTATCGGCCACATGGCCAACCCTCTGCCGCAGCGTCAACCTGGCCTGCTGCCAGCCTGGTGGGAGATGCCTTCACAAAGACTTTAAAGTACACTTTAAATACACTTCTTGTATTCCCTGACCCTCCACCAAATCCACTGTCCTCCTCGGACCTCCCAGCAGGCCATAAGGGAGGAAGGGGACGTGTCCAGGGTCACTGCTGGTTTCTGTCTTGTGACCCCTTGTGAGCTCCTGGCATTTCATCCTCTCAACCCACAGTCCCAGCTTGACGCCACCCCAGGGCCCTCAGGCCAGCCTCGGCCTCAGGCAACTACCTGCTCCATCAAGACTTGTAGCAGGAAGGAAATGTCCCCAAGGTCCTTCTACAGAGGCTGTAATGGGTCCTGGGAGGGGAGGCAGGCAGATGTGGGGGTGGGTGGCAGTCTGCCCGCTCACGGCCACCTTGCCTGTGAAGACCCCCAGGGGCTGTGGGTGGAAAAGTCTGGGAAACTGTTGGCCCCACCTGTCCACTGCTCACTCCACAGGCGCCTCAGCCTTGGAGTCACTACAGGGCAGGGCCCCGCGGCCATTCTCATTCCTGCCGGAGCCCCTCTACCCGCCTACCAAACACGAAGAAGTCCATGCTGGGGGCAGCCCCGGAAACGAGGGACCAATCCGACACTTGCTCTGAAAAAAGTTCTTTATTCAGCTTGCCCTATGACAAGGAAAGACTAAGATATATACACCCCAGGCCAAAGAATCTGGTTCCTAAAAGGTCAGAAAAGAAATTCTATCAACAAGTGCTCCTAGTGTGTAAGCGTCCAGCTGCAGGCGGGACTTTTAGGTCCCCGACCTCTTGCCTGACATTTTGTCCCTGCATCGAGCGTGTGTTTCAGGAAAACCAGCTCTCATCTTTCTCACTCCCTCCTCCATCCACCCCCACCATGCACCAGGCCAGGGTTTAACCCAGCTGTGTGGTCTGGGTAGCAAGCTCTGGCCACTCGTTTCTTCCCTCCTCACTCGGCTCCAGAGCACAGGACTTGGGTCTGAGCGCCGCGCATCCTCCTGCTTCACATCCTAGTGCTCAGAGGCTGAGCACGGGCCGCCAGCACTCTCCGCCCCAGCGCGAAGGCTGCCACGGCCACGACCATGACCACGAGGACCCCGGCAAAGACGGCGGCAGTGTGGTAGCTCCCGTGGGTGCTCGTCTCCTCCTCTGTGCCCACCACCTGCCGGTCTGGGAAGGAGAGAAGACTCGGGCTCAGGATGAGCCCAGCAGGGAAGGAGAAGGGGAGACAAGTGAGGGTGGGGTGGGGGGGGGGATCCCAGGGCAGGGTGATGGCAATCAGAGCCATCTGATTTTGGTGGTTGGGAAAAAGTAAAAAAAAACATTTGGTGGGAGGGAAAAAAATAAAGGGAGAGAGGAGTGCTTCTCAGGAAACTGAAGCCAGATTCCTCCCCGAAGGGCAGCTGAGTGTCGACCCTGGGAGATTTCACAATGTCTTGTCAGTTCCCAGGAGCAATGAAGGATTCTAAACAGACGGGCAGAGATGGCCTTTTTCATAGTCTCTCTGGTTGAAGTTTCCTAATGGATGTGAAGGGAGGGAGTTGGGGTATTTGACCCCATCTGGGAATGGCTACAAAGGTCCCAGCAAGAGGGCGAGACACAGGCCTCAAGCTACTGCTTTGTCAGCAGGAATTGAGAGAGAGGAGAGACAGGAGCAGTGCCCCAGTCCCTGCCCCGCCTTCCTTCTCTCTGTAGCTCCACCCACCACAGCAGGTGACCACGATGGAGCTGTGTCTCCTCCTGCTGGAGCTGCAGGGGTTTTGATCTATTTAGTTCTATCTCCTGGCACATAATAGACCTTCCAAAGATGATCTTCCAAAGATCACACCAGTCCTCCCTAAAGGAAATCAACCCTGCGTGTTCACTGGAAGGACTGACGCTGAAGCTGAAGTTCCAATACTTTGGCCTCCTGATGCGAAGGGCCAACTCATTGGAAAAGACCCTGATGATGGGAAAGATTGGATGCAGGAGGAGAGGACGAGATGGTTGGATGGCTTCACTGACTCAGTGGACGTGAGTTTGAACAAGCTCTGGGAGATAGAGAAGGACAGCGCCTGACATTCTGCAGTCCATGGCATCACAAAGAGTTGGACATGGCTGAGCACCTGGACAGCAACAACAAAGATGCCCGGAAAGCTGAAAATGTCAGGGGAGAGCCTGGAAGCAGCCAGACGAGGGGAGGGCCTAGGTCTGGGCCCTGGGAGGGAGGGAGCTGTCAAAGAATCTCTGTGAGGAGGAGCCTGTGTCTGCACGGGGTTTGTGGCAGCCACTGCTACCCCATCACTAACGCCACCACATTTGTTGACCTGGCCCAGCCTGGACCAGAAATGGTGGGAATCCCTCTGCAAACATTTCCTCATCCACACCCTCAACAGAACAGCACAGCAGGGGAACTCTGCTCCCCATTCCAGATGCAGAAAATGGAATGGCTTTTCCAGGGTCAACCGCTGGGACCTGTCAGAATAAACCAGTCCTGCCTGGATCTACACGGCCTTGCACAGACCCTGAGGTCACGACCCGAGGGTACAGTTTGTCATCATCATAGGTAATAACGTGATCATTAATGTTAACATTGATGACAATGTGATAGTAACAAAGTCACTGTTCTTTGCAGCCAATGACTTGTACCAGGCAGAAGCCAAAGCAGTGTAACTAATGGTGTTTTATGTAACCCTCTCTGCAGTCCTAGGAGGTAGGACAAAAAGAAGCGTTTTTGTTTCATGGATGAGTGTGAGATTGGTATTCAGAACCCACAGGATAAACGTGTCAAGTGTTCTGTGTCCCGGGTTAGAACTGTCTTGACGGAACCCCACACATGCATCCCCCCATAGCCCAGAAGCCCTTGGAAGAAGATGGGGACCAGGTCTAGTTCAACTCTGTATCAACTCCATGTCATATAGCACAGGTGCCCTGTTCAAGGGGAAATAGGACACCCATGGAAGCAGCCTGAGTCCCTGTGGTTCATGGCCCGGGGCCCCGGCAGATGGCGGGGTGGGAGGCCGGCCACCTACCCAGGTTCCTCTTCTGGGGGGAGGGCTGCAGCTGGATGGGTCCCAGGATGACATCCACCTTCTCCTGGTAGGAGTCCACGTCCCTCTTGGCCCTCACGATGCAGCCTCTGTTGCAGCGGGAGAAGGGGTCATACGCCCTGCACACAATCATCTTGCACTTCAGGTACACGGAGGGGAAGCGGTTCAGGAAGTGGAAGGAACTGAACTTGAAGCGGACGATGTTGGAGGAGGGCTGGTAGTAGGATCGGTAGGTTTCGTCCTTCACACACCTGGAGGAGGAGAGGAGTCACCGTGAGCCCTCAGCAAGGCGCTGTGCTCCTCACGCCACCTGACCAGGTGCTGTTCATCCTCCAGGGAGGATGGAGGTCACGGGACCACCTGCTGCCTTCACAACCCTCCTGTGGACCACCTGCTGGGCAGGCTCATTGTCCACAGCCCCATCTACCCCTTGTTTAACCTTCCCAACAGACTGTGATAAGGGCTTCACTACGCTCATCTGATGCCTGAAGAAACTGGCTCAGAGAGGTGCGATTTTCTATCCAGGGTGATGCAGCTAGCATGGCGCTGAGCTGGTTTCTCAACCGCAGTCTGCTTCAAAATCAATGTTGCTCTTGCTACATGCATATCTTTGGAAACTTAAGGCTCGCCTGGAGTTTAGTCACTTGGTCTAATTTTACTTTATAGCTAACCTGATGGATGGCAACTGACGACTCCCTGAATTCTTCAGATACCCAGAAATGATAGCCTGGCTGCTGAAGCCTGAGCTACTGGAGACCAGTCTGCCTTCCTTGCACTCTGGGCTAGTGGGGCAGGAGTTTATCAGGTAAAGGCCGAAGTCCACCCCCAGAAGATGCTACTTACCCACTCCGGATGAGATCATAGGTCAAAGATGTAAAGTCATTGGGATTTGGTGATGCCACACAGGTGTCCACAAATAAGGCTAGGGAGGCGTTAGAACGGAGGATTTCAGCCTGAAGGTACAAATTCTGGTTTAGGTCCACATAGTATGGGCTGCTGGTCACCGGATACAGGAATGAAGAAGATGTGTAAAAGGTAATGTTCACGTCAAAATTGCTGTATTGTATGTTCTCGACCTCGATGGTGTCATTAGTAACGTAGATTGTGTTAACCCAGGTATTCCGGAGCATCTTGCAGCTGAAGTGAATTTGGAGGTCCCTCTTCCTGTTGATGATGCCTCTTGAAGCAGTCGCTTTGAGGAAGTTGGAGTAGATGATGGTGTCATTATCCACCTGGGAGGGGCAGGAGGGAAAGCAGAATCAGGCAAATGTCTTCCACTAAGAACATCTCGTCGCTGATTTGGATTAGGAGGAGATTGAAGTGATGCTGCAAGACTGCAAAATGCTCCCAGAACCTCAGAGAGGTGGGAGGTATCTGTCTCCATGGCTACCTTTACCTGGGATGGACACACTTCCCAGCGAGATTCCCTCCTTTCACACCTCCCCTTTCCTCTGCCTCGTGACACGGACCGCGAGGTTGGTGGTCCTCCCGGGAGCTGCTGCTCATGGAAGGATGAGTGTGTCCGGATGATCCCTATCCCTGCTATATGACTAAGCTGAGTTTTGTCTCCATGGCTTGGGGCCCTTTGGGTTGTTCTGTTTCGGTCTCAGTCTTGCTGGGAGAAATCAAGGGAGGCAGTCATGAGGGAGGGGGCGGCTGGCAGGATTCGATTTCACGGTGCTGTGGGGATGCGTGTAGCTATTGCAACTTGGTGCCTGAAGCTGCCAGAGCCCGAAGCAACAGAGATCCAGAGTTATAGCCGCGGCAGGTCACCGACCTCTGGGGCAGAAACCTCCCCAGAGGCTCATATGGGCCACAGGGTGGGCGCCATGGCAACGCAGGAGCACTTCCACCACGCTTTGCCTCTCCACTCCCCAAACGACAACACCATTTCCTACTGCGCCTTTCAGGAAGCAGCAAACTCATAAGATTGTTGGTCTCTCATGCTGCTTGATGTGCCTATGTCTTGTAAGAGCAAACTCTCCAGGGAAAAGAGTCTCACAACCTGATGGTCTGTGAGCGTCTCAAGGAAAGGGTGATGTCTAAGCATCTCTCTTATCCCAGGGCTTGGTAGTGTTGATGACAGCATCATTAGCATCAATAAAAATTCATGGAATGGAGGAAAGGTCCGGGGCACAGAAGCCCAGCAAAAGTACTGTGATGAAAGAAGGATGGAGCTGGCAGTAGCAAGCCCAAATGGCCAAAAGGTCACAGGTGAACAAGTGTCCCTGGAAGCCACATGGTCATGATCCTCTGGCTGCAGGTGAGGTGAGCACAAGAGGAGCATTCCCAGGTGGAGACTGAAGAGAGCTGTGATGGTCAGAAGCAAACTCGTCCGTGCCTGGTACGAGTTCCCACCAGCTATGGGCACCAGCTGCAGGGATGGACACAAAAATAGTGGCCTAGATAGAAACCCTTGTAAAATGTCAGACAACCTTACTCTTTAAAAAAAAAAAAAAAAAAAAAAATGGAAGGGAGACTTCCCTGGTGGTCCAGTGGTTAAGACTCTGTGCTTCCAATGCAGGGGGCGAAGGTTCAATCCCTAGTCAAGGAACTAAGATCCTACATGCCCTGTGGCCCAGTCCAAAAAAAAAAGTAAGTTGTTGAGTGGCAGTTAGTCATATACACTGTGAGGAGCAAAAGTGCATTCCTGGCCATTTGGGAGATTAGACAAGTTCCCTTCTGAAGCCAGCACTTGCACAACCTAAATGTAATTATTCTTTAGAACAGCATGAGTTGCAGAGGCTTTCACTCCATGTCCGAAGTGCAGAGCTCAGCTCTAAGTTAGTCCCAGAAAGACATGTAAAAAGAGAAAAGTTTAACAAGTAACTAAAGTGATTTAGCCACTAGGGGAACCTCGCCTCTTCTCTGACCTTGGTTTCCCTTTTCTCCTGTCAGAGGGAGGCTCTGGCCTGCAGGGGATGCCAGAGCCTGCACTTTGGCCTCAGGTCTGGAGAAGGACCTAGAATGGGCTCTATGCCTTCCAGTCCTCCATGGGAAGTGTTACTCCCTCAGCTGTGCCTGACTGTTTGCGACCACGTGGACTATAGCCCACCAGACTCCTCTTGTCCATGGGATTCTCCAGGCAAGAATACTGGAGTGGGTAGCCATTCCCTTCTCCAGGGAATCTTCCGGACCCAAGGGTTGAACCTCGGTCTCCTACATTACAGGCAGAGCTACCTCAGCTACCAGGGAAGCCTCCATGGGAAGTACGATACATTTATATTTTCTTTTAAAAAATGGGGAACTTTATATTGGAGTGCCAGTGATTAGCACAATAAACCACATAAGTGTTGCCATCTTGTTGCTCCTTCAAAGATGAACTGAAGTGTCTTCAATTTGTACATTCGTATGAAAGTGTTTTTGAATCCACATTTGTCTCTGGTTTCCATGGTCAAGCTAGATTCTGAATGCACACCAAGCCACGTGGCATGCAGGTTTAGTTCTTGATCATAAGAAGCAGTTCTGATTTTAAATTAAAATTCATTATTAGACATCTGCCCAGGTGGTGCTAGGGGTAAGGAACCCACCTGTCAACGCAGGAGATTCAAGAGAGGTGGGTTCAATCCCTGGGTTGGGAAGATCCCCTGGATGACAACATGGCAACCTACTCCAGTATTTTTCCTGAGAAATCCCATGTATGGAAGAGACTGGTGGGCTGCAGTCCAAGGGGTGACAAAGAGTCAGACCTGGCTGAGCGACTGAGCATGCACGCCCACAGTGTGCAAGGCGTGGGATGCATGGGAAGGGCAGGCTGTCCTGGCCTCTTCCACGTGGCGTCTGTCCTGTGCAGCCAACATTTGTCCGACACCGGCTAAACAGGGCACCTGGAGGAGATGCAGAAAGTTCCAGCTACGGATCACACCATCCCGCCTTTGAATCTCAGTTCTGCAGCTCATGACCACATGGCCTTGAGCAAGTGGCTTAACCTCTGTAAGCCTCTGTTTCCTCTTGATTAAATGGGAATAAAGGTTGTCTCAAGAATTTTGAAAGTCTTGTTGGAGTTCAGTGTCTGGCACGCAAACTAGCCATTAGTAATCTGATTATAAAGACTTAGGCTCTGCACCAACGGGCGTTGGCACTGGCAAAGATGAATGAAAGGTAGTCCTGCCCCAGAGGCATGGTCTGTAGAAGATACAGGTATTTAAATAAGCAGAGGAATAAGAATTAACCTACGCGGCCCACGACCATCCAGGTTAGAAGACCAGGGCTGGCCTGTGGCTTTGGCGTCTTCTAACAGAGATGAAGGAGCACAGATGGAATGGCCTAGACATCAGAGGCTGCAGGCTGTACATTTGGAACCAGGAGGGGTGGTTGCCTGTGGTGGACCGACTCCCACTGACTAAACTCATGACAAGCCAGAATCCAACATGACTGATTTGCAAAATGTATAAGCCAGGTGGACTAGAGCGTTTGCAGGGCATGACTCATCTGTACACTTCTCTGCATTTAGCGCCTTCAGGACCCACTCAGGTCCTCCCAGAAGGAGATCCGATGGGAGCTGGGTGACCACAGTGGTGACTGCAGACCCTTGGGCTCATCTGGTTGGCTAATCGAGTGTCCCTTGCATCTGTCACTCTTCCTTGTGACTGGAACAGATCAGGCACAGTGCCCTCGTGGCCCCTTGCCTGGCACACAGCAAATGGGCAGAATGTCATTGGTGATTGACAAACCCTCTGATTTCATGTGTCACATACACTGTACACATTTGAGCATTTCATGCTGTATATTTGCTGCAGACCAAAACCTAGTAAAAACTTGCTATGTGGCTCAGTGATACAGAATCCGCCTGCAAATGCTGGAGACGCAGGTTGGATCCCTGGGTCAAGAAGATCCCCTAGAGTAGGAAATGGCAACCCACTCCAGTATTCTTGCCAGGGAAATCCCATGGACAGAGGAGCCTGCGGGGCTACCGTCCACGGGGTCGCCAAAGAATCGGACAAGACCCAGTGACTAAACAACAACAACAAACCTATTAAAAAGTATTTCCTCTGTGTCGGTTTCCTGACAGACAAGATCTGGAAGTGGTTACTTAGGTGGTGGTCAAAAATT
Organism: Muntiacus reevesi; assembly: GCF_963930625.1. Lineage (NCBI taxonomy): Eukaryota > Metazoa > Chordata > Mammalia > Artiodactyla > Cervidae > Muntiacus > Muntiacus reevesi. The sequence goes on along the minus strand of NC_089250.1, from coordinate 163,864,266 downwards.
CAGAACTAGAATGGAGAGTTTGAAATAAATTTGCATAAAGTAAGTGCAACAACTCTAAGAGTGCCACTGAGTGGGATCTGGCAGTAAGAGGCCCGACATTCTCACAATCCCAGAGCTCCAATCTGCCCTTTGCGGGCAGCGTCCCCACCAGGCTGACCCATCACACACTGACTCTCCATTTCTAAACTACACAGAAATGGAATCACAGGGCAGGGGATCTGGCGTGCCTGCCTTCTTTCACTCAGAGCCACAGTTTTGAGATTCTCAGAGTCTGACGTCAGCCCTGCCACTACCTGCCTGGTTAAGGAGCCTTGGGCAACCTTCTTGACTCCTCAAAGCCCAGTCTCCCTGCTTTTCAAGCAGGATGACAATGAGGGGAGGTGTGTGTCTTGTTGCTGGGGAAATAGGGGAGTTTGACGTGGACTAATCTCACTTGTAGGGTGACAGGATCGAGGAGTTTCCCGGGACTTAGGACTTCTCCATAAAATCTGCTAAGTCCCAAGTCAGCCAAGATAGTTGGTCACCCTAGGCGGTGACAGCTCAACTAGGGACACCTGCAGAGGCCAATGTATTATTGCGAAGCTAATGAAGCTTAAGGGCTTCCCCGGTGGCCCAGTAGTAAAAAGCATCTGTCTAGGTTTGATGTTTAGATGAGGAAGATATCCCAGAGAAGGAAATGGCAACCCACTCCAATATTCTTGCCTGGAGAATCCCGTGGACAGAGGAGCCTGGTGGGCTACAGTCCATGGGGTTGCAAAAGAATTGGACATGACTTCGCAACTAAACAACAATCAAGTGTAGGCGTCAGCACCCCCACTCCCACCCCCAACCCCACGCTCAGGTCCCTCCAGGGGTCAGCAATGCACTGACACCACCGTGTGTTTTTGTAAGATTTCTAAAAGTAAGACACGCTTGCGTTCTTTCCATGAAGGAGGCACCCGTCCATCTCTCACCCCAACCTCAACCTATAGAAGCACCAGGCCCTTTAAAACCTACAACTGCCCCTTGGAGCTGCTACTGTTCTTGCTGACCTGATGGCAGCCTGCCAGGCACCCTCTCTGCTGGACACTGTGGGAAAAACTCCCCGCCGACCTGCCTTCTTTTTCTGTTTGAATGTGGCTGCAGCCACGTCCTGACACCAAGGAATGCACTTATATCCTCACCCAGATTACGTTCTGGTTATACCACAGTTATATTTTCTGTGTCCCCAGGATTCCCAAAGCAGAGCACTTGTCACTAAGAAAGCTTGCTCAGCAGGAAGTGGGGGGAAGCTCCAGGCTTACCTGCTGGCTGGTGCCACAGCCGGAGTAGGGAATCGTGAATGTCACCTGGCTCGACGTAATCTGGGGCTGACACTGGTAGTTTCTGTCTGAGCCAGGAATGACGAGGTCCCTGGCAGAGTAGCCCAAGGATTGGAGGTAGCTCGTCCTCACTGTGGCTTGCATGTGATTTTGCAGGCAAAGCAGCTCTGGGGGCCAAAGGCAGACAGTGCAGTCAGTCAGCACACCCCCTGCTAAGCCCACAGAAAAAGACTGAGATGGCTGGCATGTGGTCTTCCTGTGGACACAGCTCACCGCCCCTCTGCAGATACCCTGGGGCTCGAGTCAGTTCCATTCTCCTGAGACTCCTATGAGGGCACGGGGACTAGGATTCCTCTGATGGAGAAATGCAGGCAAGATGTAAAACTACAAAGTGTTTTTGCCAGGTTGCTGTTTATCCTTTTAGTAGGATAGCACTTGGGCTTCACTGGTGGCTCAGATGGTGAAGAATCTGCCCGCAATGCAGAAGACCCAGGTTCGATCACTGAGTGGGGAAGATCCCCTGGAGAAGGGAATGGCAACCCACTCCAGTATCCTTGCCTGGAGAATTCCATGAACAGCGGAGTCTGATGAGCTACAGTCCCCGGCATTGCAAAGAGTCAGACATGGCTGAGTGACTAACACACACACAGAGTAACACTTGGGGCAACTTGCAGGGATGTTGGGAAGTCAGCATCCTTAGCTATGGACTTAATGTAGGTCCTGCAGCCAAGGGCAGGTCAGTGCTTAAAATCCTGACAGCAAAGAGAGCCAGCACATCTCCTTGCCCAGCCCCTGGTCAATCTGTACATCAGGCCAGTTAATAGATCCACCCGTGGCCGCCAGCCTCTGCTGGACGTGGCTGAGAGAGCAGCTCAGACCACTTTCAGGAATCAGTCAAATATGCTAGGTCTCAGGACAAGGTCACAGCGTCCCACACTCTGGGAAGGCCACAAGGTCTCAAGCCAGGTGGTCCCCTCTGCCCTTGGCACTGACATCTCACTGTCTTATGACAGCGTCCTCTCGCCCCCTTCTACTTCATCTTTGCTGACCACAGAAAGGCCAACCCGCCACCCATCGGCCAGTCCTGGGCAGCCGGAGTCCCCAGATCCCTTGCTCTTGGCCCCCTTCTGCCCCACACCAAGCCTTGGTGACCTGATGGCGCGGCTCTCGTTTCTCCTTCCACAGCCGCAGGATGGATGAGCCGCCGAAGGCACTCAGAGGTGCCACCCCGGATGAGCGGGGACTTACTCATGTTCCCATTGGAAAGGCTGGAGTAATATTCGGCCAAGAACCCTCTCTTGGTGATGGAGATGTCGCTGACGAAGCGGATGGACATGAAGTTGGATGATGAAGTGAAGGAGCCCCTTGCCCCGTCACAAACCCGGGCAAGCAGAGGGGAACTGTGGTGGGGGCCGTCGTACACTTCAATGTAATCGTAGTTACAGCCGCCTTCCAGCCTGCAGAGACGGAACGCACAGTCTGGCTTCACTTTCAACCAGGATTTGATGTCGGCAGTCAGAGGTGTTATACCTCTAAGTCAGAAACTCCGACAAAATTAATAATCAAAAGGAATAGACTTTCTTTTTTTACCGGAGTACAGTTGATGTACAATATTACACAAGTTACTGGTGTAAATATAGTGATTACAATATTTAAAGGCTATACTCCATTTATACTTATTTAAAAAATATTGGCTATCCTGCCTGGGCTGTATTGACACCGTAGAGCCTTGTAGCTTGTTATCTACATCATAGTTTGTACCTTTTCATCCCCTACCCCAAGAGTGCCCCTCCCCCAAACCCTCTCCCCACTGGTAACCACCAGTTCATTAGACTTTCTTAAATCCAGTGGAGGTTCATCCTCCCATGACCTCCATACATTGGTCTTAGTCCTGCCTTTTGGGGTCATGTGTTTGAAATCTACAGCTCCTCTCCTGACAGCTCTTCACATCACGTAAGAAAGAATGACATCCCACCTTCGACATTTTCTTTGATCAAAAAGACCCCAGTTTCCCATAGAATTTTTTTTTTAATCCATTAATTCATAGCAACAGAAACAAATAATTGAACAAATAAATATTGGGCAAGTCACATAAGCTCTCTGCAGCTCAGATTTTTTATTTGCAAAGGTGAAATCTCCCAATGCAAGCATACTGAAGAGAGCTGTCATGAGGCTCTAACAGTATAATAGATCGAAAAATGCTTCATAAAAATGCCATAAATGGTGGTCATTGTTACTAAGATGCTGGCTCAGAACTAGTCATGGTCAACCTTCCCCTGTAGAATTTCATGAGCTTTAAGTACAATCCCCCAAATGAATTGTAATGATGAAGAGATTAAAATAGCATCACATCTTTTGCAAAACCCGACATGAACTTCCAAGGCAAAACCTCCCAGGCCACTGCAACCAGAAATCAAGAGAAAAAACTACTTTGTTCAGAGGTGACTGTTAGAGAAAAAACGATGGCACCCCTTTCCTCCTGGTGTCTCAGTGTGGTCAGCCCTCCCCCTTGAGCCAGTCATATATCCCGGTGGTTCTGATGCTGTCTCCTCTGATTAAAACAAGGATCCCCACCCTTCATCCGATGAGGAACAGACAACCTAAGATCTGCCACAAGAATTTTTCCACTTCTGCCCGAAACCACTCCCCAGAGAAAGAGGGAGTAGAGAGAAACGAGTTCAGAAAAGCTAGTGTGGTTGTTAATAGGATTCTTTCCGCTATTACTACTTCTAACAATAATCCCTTCTGTTGGGTGATGTTGCCCAAGTATTTTCATGTATTTCTCGTGTGACTTTCCCAGGACCTGGGAGGGGAGGGAAGCGGGTATCATAGTCTCCTCTTTTGAGGCTCAGGAGAGTTAAATGATTTCCTGAGGTCACACAGCAAAGTAGTGACAGACCTGCAACTTGACACGGGACTCTGGTCCTGGCGTCCCCTCCTTGGCTGCTTCTACGTTCGGTCGAAAATGGAACCCATAGGAAAGAAAGGGCAGTGGGGCAAACATCTCTCCTGAAGTGCCAGCTATCTCCTTCTAAAATGCCTGCACGGGGCTGACCACACATCCCCTCCCACCACCGCACACACTTACTGGACATCTCTGAAGACCACAGTCACCCGGTAGTTGTTCTGAACTTCAATGTTCCACACACACTTGGCGTTGTTCGGATAGTTCCTAGGGTAGAATGGGCTGGAAACGTTCCCTGAAAATTGGGTCAGGAAGCCTCCGCAGGAATAATTTGCTGCTGGGACCAAGGGAGAAATGCCGATGACCCTCAGGGTCCACTGCAGTCATGTGGGGGAGTCCCACCGGGAGGTGCCTACACCTGGACTGCCTACTGAGGGTCACCACGGTGCCCCTACAGGGAGGCCGTACTCAGGGAAGCCATCTCCTCACTGTTCTCCTCGTCCCTCCCCAGGGTCACTGTCATGGAGGAGAAGGGAAGGGGGACTGGTCAGGGGGCTCAGAACTTACTGGCTGGGCCGGTGACATTGTAAACAGGATCTGTTGACAAACAGAAAAGATAATGATCAGTTTCCTGGCACCCTTGGTTCAGCTGCTGAGTGCCTGTCAGCTCTGCGCTGGAAATATGCCAACCCCAAGTTCCCAGCGAGATGCCAGCTGCGGGACTTGCCCTCTGGTAGCTCACAGCCTAAAGAAGAGGATGGAAAAGAGCAAATCCCAGCCTCCAGGGATGGGCCTGTGATGGAGCAGAGCCCAGGAGTTGCTAGGAGCTGGGAGATTTGGCTCGTGGTCCAGACTGAGGAGCGAAAGGGGACGGGTACACAGGCAGGTGAGGCAAAAAGATCGGAAGGGTGTTCCAGGCAGAGGGAACAGCATGTGTGAAGGAACCTAGGTATGAGAGTGGCTGGCACAATTGGGGAACCCTGAGGTGGATGGAGCAGGGATGGGAAGGATGGCAGGAATCAACTCAACAATGGGAAAGAATTCGCAAGCCCTAGAGATTGTCCTGAGCACTGAGGATCTGTGTCAAGACAGTGCTGAGGATGCCGGCCCCGAGGCAGGGACCGACCTCGGCATTTGATGAAGATACCCTAGCTGCCCTGCAGAGACTGGGTCAGGGGGAGAGGCAGCCTGAAGCTGCTGGTGCTGCTGTAGGAAACCAGGTGGTGAGGAGGGGAGGCTGGGGATGCAGAGGAAACATCTGGGGTGGTGGGGGGGCGGCAGTGAGCCGTGGTTCAGCAGCCACTCTGAAGCAGGCTATTGGGAACTTCTGCTGCTACATACCAGGCTCCACCCAGGCGGCACTGACCTGGGACTAATGTCCCAGACGAGGGGCAGGGCCTACACCGTGGGAGACTTCACCTAGATACTGACCAGAGATCCGAATCTTAGGATGCCCAGCTGATTAAAGGACAAACAAGAGTCTGGAGAGAGGCCCAGCCCTCCTGGGGTTGGGACATCAGCTACAGAGACGCCACATGGCAGGAAAGTCAGGAGCAGTGAACTCATTGGACAGTGAGTGCCGTGACTACAGCCCGGAGACCGGCAGTCAAGCCTGGGGAGAGGAAACCAAGGCCTGCGGGTCAGGTGGAAAAATGCGATACTTACTATGAGTGGTTTCAGTTGTCGGGGACTGCCAATCTAGAAAGAAAAGCAAGTGATTTTAGGATATTGCTGGATCATTTTTTAATTCCATATGCAAGAATTTGATGGAGAAAATAAATCGTTCTCCTTATTCAGGACTTCTCAGAGACTTGATTATACCAGTTTGCACTGTGTCTAGTAAAAAGCAGTTAGAGAACACAGCACATCCAAATGTATTTGCACCAGATATTTCCCTTGTGTCATAAAGACCATTTGGGGAATTGCTCTCAACGTGAAGGATTCTTTAACAGATAAACCAATGTAGGGCTGCTATTCCGTCATGGTTCTGTGATGGTCACAGATCTGCATGGCATCAATGGGACACTTATTTTCATAGAAATGATGAGAGGACCTAATCCTCCCCCTCCCACACCAACTGAATCAGCACAGGTCCCAGGAAGTGACAGGGAACAGGAGGTCCCTCCAGGGAGACCTGAGTGACAGCCCAGGTCTTAGGGACTCAGCTGGTCACTGAACATCCTCCAGAGTCCTCAGAGGGAAGTGATTCCCCTGGAGGAGGCTGTTCTTCTATTGGAAATTAGAGAGGCAGAATCCCAGAGAGGAATCTGGCTGGGTGGGGCTGCAGGGACTCACATGGAGTGGAGGAACTGATCTGTGCAACAACAAGAAAGAGGAAGCACGATCAGCCTCATCACCAAGTTGTTGTTGCTTAGAGGCAAACTCATCTCGACACTTTAGGGGCCCCATGTACTGTAGCCTGCCTGGCTATTCTGAACATGGGATTCTCCAGGCAAGAATACTGAAGTGGGTTACATTTCCTTCTCCAGGGAATATACCACACCCAGGGATCAAACCAGCATCTTCTGCTTTAGGTGAATTCTTTACCCTCTGAGGCACGAGGCAAGCCCATAAACCAAACGGGAGAATAATGATAAGCTGGACACCAGCTGAGTGTTCAGCACAAGGACCAGAGATCAAGGGGCCTCTGCGAGGTCTCCTGGAGTGCACGGGTCAAGGGGAACTCTCACAAGCGCCTGCCGACGCCACGCCCTGAACTAGCCACACACACCACCAGTCACTGGCCTCCAGTTTCCACTGCTCCAGATTCCAGCAGCACCGAGGTGAAAGGAGCCTTCCACGTATGACATCACCCAATACCTGAGCAAATGACTCCAGCATCTTCATGGTGGCCACAATTGTGGGAGAACCAGCCTCGGTTCCGGCACTGCCAGAGGTTAGCCTCTGCCCCTGAGCACGCCACGTCGTCCAAGGTGATGGGGCCAGAGCCAGAGCCAAAGTAGGCATTTCCTGGGGCTGAGGCTGCGTATCCACAGCCCAGCTGCCTGCACACCACCTGGGCATCTTGAATGTCCCAGTTGTCATCACACACTGTTCCCCACTGGCCACCATGGTAGATTTCCACACGCCCAGCACATGTGGGACGGGAGGAGTTCCAATTCACCAATCTCAAGCTGACATCTGAAAGACACACACGTTAAGAGGTGATGACTCCATCCCCCAGCAAACACCCAAAGCCAATTAACCCCTGGTTCTTTCCCCATCCCAAAAGCCACCCAGTGACACTGATCAGTGAATAAACAGCTACATGATCCACCTGGAAGGGGCTCCTGACATCACAGAGATCAGATCCCTCATTCTCCAGATACATTCTTTTCCGTATCTGCTTCCATATTCTTTCCACACGGTTTATCACAGGTCACAGAATAGAGCTCCCTGTTCTCTACAGTGGGACCTTGTTTATCCATTTGATATGTAGTAGTTTGCATCTGCGAATCCCCAAATCCGCATCCACCCCTTCCCCAAAACCCTAGTGCCTTAGTAACCAGGGATCTTTTCTCTATGCCTTGTACTCACTTCTTGGAAAGGAGTTATACCAAGCAGAAAAACCAGTGTTTTGTACACTGCCATCACTCCGAAATCGAACAGTCAATCGGTTGGAATGAGAAGTGAATATTTCCCTGGTGTAACGACAGATTCTGCTCGCTGAGGCATTGCTGCTCAGCGGTCCATTAAGGATTTCCACATAGTCAAAGCTGCAGCTACTCTGTGTCTCCAGCCTGCATGGAAAACGGGATTCATGTCAACAACAGAATGTTTGCTGCTCATAAACTTTGTAGGTATTTTGGACTTTATGAGAAATTCTTGAATCTAAGACCTTCTTCTTACTCTTCCTTAATCAGATCAAGGGACTGCCCAGTATCAAGACTGATACTTCCTGGTGGGGATCAGAGAAACCTGAAATGTAGACCATGGGACCTGAGAGGGGAAAGCCTCCCAGCCCAGGAGCCCACTCAAATCACAGGGTGGTCCGTGGAAGACGCCTCCTCCTCCACGTGACCTGGGGGCTACTTACTGCAGACTGTCGAAGCCCAGGTTTATGAGGTAGCCGGGGTTCACTTGTATTTCCCAGACACAGTTGGCATTGTTGGGGTAGTATCCAGGGTAGGATGGGCTGGAAAAGCTCCCACTGGCACTGAATAAGAAGCCACCACAACTTGAAAAGGAGCCTGCAGAGCAGAGAGAGAGGAACATCCCTATTGTGGTGGGTCTCCGGGGGTGTTGGGACAAGAGATCGTCCTCTGGATGAGTGTCCTCAGGAAGTCCTTTTCCTCCTGCAGGACTTCTCAGAGCCTTGACCATCCCCACCTACACGGAGACTGGCCTAGAGGACTGGCGTCGACGGCAGCACACCTTTCCATGTTGGGCACCAGGTGTTTTCAAGGCGCCGTAAAGATCATTTGGGGGTTACTCTCAACGTGCAGAAGTATTTAACAGATAAAGGTCTGTAAGGCTGCTCCTCGGTCTGTTTTGAGAATGGTCACAGTTCTTCATGGCATGAGTGGGACACTTAATTTCCCAGAAATGATCAGAGGACCCAATCCTCTCTCTCACACTGAACAGGCACAAGCAGCAGGATGTGGCAGGGGACCAGAGGTCTCTCCAGGGAGAGCTGAGTGACAGCCGTGGTCCTGGGGACTTGGTTGGTCACTGAACAGACTCGAGTCCTCAGAGAGACATGACTCCCCAGGTAGAGTCTGCTATTCTTCTTCTGGAAACCTGAGAGGGTGGAATCCCAGAGACAGACCTGGCTGGGAGGGGCTGCCGGGACTCACCTGGAGTGGAGAAGTTGATTCCTGGTCCTGCAAGAAAGAGGAAGCATGATTAGCTTCATCATTCACAATGGGCTGCAATCAACCCGTCAGTTTCCTGAGAGAGATGCTGAGAGTCCAGCCCCTCCATGGCCTGAGAAGGGCACCCTAGGAACTGTACCAGGGAGCTGAATAGGAAACATCCATCTCACATATCTGTCTTCACAAGCAACAGCAAATATTGAGGCGATTTCACTCTTACAAACTTGACGTCCCCTCCTCGATGCGAGGGACTGACCTTTCCATTGAGTGAAAATGACCATCACTGAGAGAATGGATCACGGGCGTGGGGCAGCCTGAAGCCGCTGCTGCTATAGCGAGCCAGGTGGTGAGGAAGGAAGGACGGGAATGTGGAGGAAAGATGGAGAAGCGGGGTGGGGCAGTGAGGGGTGGGTCAGTGGCAATTCAGAAGCAGGCTGTTTGGAGCTTTTGCTGGTGACGCTGAAGCAGAGTCCATCCAGGCTGCACTGACCCACGCCTAGTGCCCTAGCGAGGAGTGGGACCTCAACTGGAGGTCAGCATCCTCTAGAGTCTGACCAGAGATTTGAGTCTCAAGCTCGTCAGAATAGTCAAGGACAAAAAGAGTCTGGAGAGACGGCCAGCCCTCCTGGGGTTGGGAACATCAGCTTTGGGGATGTCACGTGGCAGGAAAGTCAGGAGAGGTGAACTCACTGGAGAGTGAGCACCCTGACTGCAGCCTGGAGACCAGAAGCCAAGCCTGGGGAGAGGAAACCCAAGGCCTGTGAGTCAGGTGGAAAAATGTGCTACTTATTCTGAGTGGCTGTAGGTGTTGGGGGCCACCAGTCTAGAAAGAAAAGGAAGTGATTTTAGGATGCTGCTGAATAATTTTAAAGTCCATGGTCATCACTTTGGTGGAGAAAGTAAATCCTTGCCCTAACAAGGACGCCTCAGAAGCTTGAGTATTCCCACCTACAGTGTAACTGGCCACACGGGCTAAGTAGAGAGAAGTTCCCAGCTTGTTCAGCAGCAGATACTAACACTGTGGCCTAAGCATCCTTTTGGGAATTGCTTTCAACCTGAAGGAATTGCTTAATGGATAGACATTTGTGAGGCTGTTACTAGGCCATGATTCTAAGGTGGTTGGCTTGACAGTTCTGCTTGGCATGGCTAGGACACTTATTTTCATTGAAATGATCAGAGGACCTAATCCTCTCCACTCCACAGCGGCTCTGAACAGGCACGGGCATCAGGAGGCGGCAGGAGACCAGATGTCTCTCCAGGGAGAGCTGAGTGACAGCCCTGGTCCTGGGGATTCCACTGGTCTCTGAACAGCCTCCAGAGTCCTCGGAGGGAAATGACTCCCCCTGGAGAAGGCTGTTCTTCTATGGGAAACCTGAGTGGCAGAATCCCGGAGAGCAGGCTGACTGCGTGGGGCTGCAGGGACTCACCTGGAGTGGAGGAGTTGATTTGTGCATCTGCAAGAAAGAGGAAGCACGATCAGCCTCAGCACCAAGTTGTTGTTGTTTTTTAGTTGCTAACTCATCTCAGTCACTTTCGGGGCCCCCTGGACTGTAGCCTGCCTGGCTATTCTGAACATGGGATTCTCCAGGCAAGAATACTGAAGTGGGTTACATTTCCTTCTCCAGGGAATATACCACACCCAGGGATCAAACCAGCATCTTCTGCTTTAGGTGAATTCTTTACCCTCTGAGGCACGAGGCAAGCCCATAAAGCAAATGGGAGAGTAATGATAAGCTGGACACCAGCTGAGTGTTCAGCACAAGGACCAGAGATCAAGGGGCCTCTGCGAGGTCTCCTGGAGTGCACGGGTCAAGGGGAACTCTCACAAGCGCCTGCCGACGCCACGCCCTGAACTAGCCACACACACCACCAGTCACTGGCCTCCAGTTTCCACTGCTCCAGATTCCAGCAGCACCGAGGTGAAAGGAGCCTTCCACGTATGACATCACCCAATACCTGAGCAAATGACTCCAGCATCTTCATGGTGGCCACAATTGTGGGAGAACCAGCCTCGGTTCCGGCACTGCCAGAGGTTAGCCTCTGCCCCTGAGCACGCCACGTCGTCCAAGGTGATGGGGCCAGAGCCAGAGCCAAAGTAGGCATTTCCTGGGGCTGAGGCTGCGTATCCACAGCCCAGCTGCCTGCACACCACCTGGGCATCTTGAATGTCCCAGTTGTCATCACACACTGTTCCCCACTGGCCACCATGGTAGATTTCCACACGCCCAGCACATGTGGGACGGGAGGAGTTCCAATTCACCAATCTCAAGCTGACATCTGAACGACACACACGTTAAGAGGTGATGACTCCATCCCCCAGCAAACACCCAAAGCCAATTAACCCCTGGTTCTTTCCCCATCCCAAAAGCCACCCAGTGACACTGATCAGTGAATAAACAGCTACATGATCCACCTGGAAGGGGCTCCTGACATCACAGAGATCAGATCCCTCATTCTCCAGATACATTCTTTTCCGTATCTGCTTCCATATTCTTTCCACACGGTTTATCACAGGTCACAGAATAGAGCTCCCTGTTCTCTACAGTGGGACCTTGTTTATCCATTTGATATGTAGTAGTTTGCATCTGCGAATCCCCAAATCCGCATCCACCCCTTCCCCAAAACCCTAGTGCCTTAGTAACCACGGATCTTTTCTCTATGCCTTGTACTCACTTCTTGGAAAGGAGTTATACCAAGCAGAAAAACCAGTGTTTTGGACACTGCCGTCACTCCGAAATCGAACAGTCAATCGGTTGGAATGAGAAGTGAATATTTCCCTGGTGTAACGACAGATTCTGCTCGCTGAGGCATTGCTGCTCAGCGGTCCATTAAGGATTTCCACATAGTCAAAGCTGCAGCTACTCTGTGTCTCCAGCCTGCATGGAAAACGGGATTCATGTCAACAACAGAATGTCTGCTGCTCATAAACTTTGTAGGTATTTTGGACTTTATGAGAAATCCTTGAATCTAAGACCTTCTTCTTACTCTTCCTTAATCAGATCAAGGGACTGCCCAGTATCAAGACTGATACTTCCTGGTGGGGATCAGAGAAACCTGAAATGTAGTCCATGGGACCTGAGAGGGGAAAGCCTCCCAGCCCAGGAGCCCACTCAAATCACAGGGTGGTCCGTGGAAGACACCTCCTTCTCCACGTGACCTGGGGGCTACTTACTGCAGACTGTCGAAGCCCAGGTTTATGAGGTAGCCGGGGTTCACTTGTATTTCCCAGACACAGTTGGCATTGTTGGGGTAGTATCCAGGGTAGGATGGGCTGGAAAAGCTCCCACTGGCACTGAATAGGAAGCCACCACAACTTGAAAAGGAGCCTGCAGAGCAGAGAGAGAGGAACATCCCCATTGTCGTGGGTCTCCGGGGGTGTTGGGACAAGCCATCGTCCTCCGGATGAGTGTCCTCAGGAAGTCCTTTTCCTCCTGCAGGACTTCTCAGAGCCTTGACCATCCCCACCTACACGGAGACTGGCCTAGAGGACTGGCGTCCACAGCAGCACACCTTTCCATGTTGGGCACCAGGTGTTTTCAAGGCGCCGTAAAGATCATTTGGGGGTTACTCTCAACGTGCAGAAGTATTTAACAGATAAAGGTCTGTAAGGCTGCTCCTCGGTCTGTTTTGAGAATGGTCACAGTTCTTCATGGCATGAGTGGGACACTTAATTTCCCAGAAATGATCAGAGGACCCAATCCTCTCTCTCACACTGAACAGGCACAAGCAGCAGGATGTGGCAGGGGACCAGAGGTCTCTCTAGGGAGAGCTGAGTGACAGCCGTGGTCCTGGGGACTTGGCTGGTCACTGAACAGACTCGAGTCCTCAGAGAGACATGACTCCCCAGGTAGAGTCTGCTCTTCTTCTTCTGGAAACCTGAGAGGGTGGAATCCCAGAGACAGACCTGGCTGGGTGGGGCTGCCGGGACTCACCTGGAGTGGAGAAGTTGATTCCTGGTCCTGCAAGCAAGGAGGAAACATGATTAGCTTCAGCATCCACGATGGGCTGCAGTGAACCCATCAGTTTCCTATGAGTGATGGGAGATGCTGAGTGGCTGGCTTCTTCATGGCCTGAGAAGGGACGCCTAAGAGTTGAACCAGGGAGCTGAATAGGAAACATCAATCTCACATATCAGTCTTCACATACAGCAGCAAATACTTGGGCGATTTCACTCTTAGAAACTTGATGTCCCCTCCTCGGTGTGAGGGATTGACTTTGCCACTGGTGAAGACCACCATCATTGATAGAATGGATCATGGGGATGGGGCAGCTTAAAGCTGCTGCTGCTGTAGGCAGCCCAGTGGTGTGGAGGGAAGGATGGGGATGTGGAGGAAAGATCTGGAAGCAGGGTGGGGTAGTGAGCGGTGGTTCAGTGACACCACAGAGGCAGGCTGTTGGGACCTTTCGCTGGGACTGGTGTCCCAGCCGAGGAGTTGGACCTAAACAGGTGGTCAGCATTATCTGGAGACTGACTAGACATAGGAATCTCATCCTGATCAGACTAGTAAAGGACAAAGAAGAGCAGGAGAGAGGCCCAACCCTCCTGGGGTTGGGACATCAGCTGCGGGGACATCATGTGGCAGGAAAATCAGGAGAGGTGAACTCATTGGAGAGTGAGCACCTTGACTGCAGCCCGGAGACCAGCAGCCAAGCCTGGGGAGAGGAAACCCAAGGCCTGTGGGTCAGGTGGAAATATGTGTTACTTACTCTGAGTGGTTGTGGTTGGTAGTGGCCACCAACCTAGAATGAAAAACAAGTGATTTTAGGATACTGCTGAAAAATTTTAAAGTCCATGGTCATCACTTTGGTGGAGAAAGGAAATCCTTGTCCTAATAAGGATGTCTCAGAACCTTGACTATTCCCACCTACAGTGTTACTGGCCACGTGGACTAAGTACATAGAAGTTCCCACCTGATTCAGGAGTAGATACTATCACTGTGGGAAAAGATCATTTGGGAAATTGCTTTCAACCTGAAGAAATTTCTTAATGGATAGATCCTTGCGAGTCTGCTACTTGGTCATGGTTCTAAAGTGGTCACAGTTCTGCATGGCATGACTCGCACACTGATTTTCATAGGAATGATCAGAGGATCTAATCCTGTTTCCCCTCATAGCAGCTCTGAGCAGACACTGGCAGCAGGAGGTGGCAGGGGACCAGAGGTCCCTCCAGGGACAGCTGAGTGACAGCCCTGGTCCTGGGGATTCCACTGGTCACTGGAGAGACTCCAGAGTCCTCTGAGGGAAACGACTCGCTAGGAAGAGGGTGTTCTTCTTCTAGAAATCTGAGAAGTGGAATCCCAGAGAGGAGTCTCACTGCGTGGGGCTGCCAGAACTCACCTGGAGTTGAGGAGTTGGTCTGTGCAGCTGCAACAAAGAAGAAGCATGATCAGCCTCAGCACCCAGGTTCAACGCAAGACACCCATCAGGTCCCTGAGAGAACTGCTGAGTGCCCGTCCCTCCATGGCCTGAAAAGGGCGACCTGGGTTTTGTCCAGGAGAACTGAATATGAAACATCAAGCTCAGACATCAGTTTCCACAACTGAAAAAAGTCTGAGGGGAATTTGCTCTTACAATCTGAAAACACCCCCCTGCTCCAGGGGTCCAGTACAGAAGGGGCTGCAGTGGATTCATGAAATCCAGGACTGACATCTATCACTGATGGAATCAGTGAAACCACCCAGCTTCCATGAAATCTCTGTGTGATTGAGCCCAGGGCAAAGAAGAGCTCTTGTTGGGAGAAAATCACTCACAAAAATGCAGGTCATAGAAACCAACCAGAGCAGATGACGCTGGCGTCCTCGTGGTGTCCACAGTTGTGTGTGTTCCAGGGGTTGTGGGAGCAGCTCCACAGATAGGTCTCGTGCCCCGAGCAGCCCACTTCGTCCAGGACAATGGGCCCTGAGCCCTGCCCGAACCGGGCATTTCCTGGGGCTGAAACAGCCCAGCCACAGCCCAGCTGCCTGCAGACCACGCTGGCGTCGGTGATGTCCCAGCTGTCGTCACACACGGTGCCCCAGGAGCCTCGGTACAGTACCTCCACCCGGCCCTGACACCTGTCACCTCCATTCACCAGCCTCAGGGCAAAGCCCGATTCGGTTCCTGGAAGGAGACAGGAAAAGTCACCCTCCTGTTTCTCCTGAAGGAAGAGGCACTGGGGACTGAGATTCAGAATCTTCCAGGGGAAGGCTGCTGAGGGTTAGGTAGTGATGTCCCTCAGGCTTGACTGAGCGTGTTCATCACTGTGTATCTCCAGTGTCTGTGTGATAGAAACCTTGACTGTGGACTGTGGACAGGCTGATAGCATCCCCAAATTCAGCAATTCAGGCACTGAATCCAATCTCAGGATGCAGGTGGGACGAGGGGAAGCAAATTACATCCCAGACCTCTGGGAGAGAATGAGCCTCTGCAGCAGGAGACCACTGACACAGCTTCCCAGTTCCCACCATGGAACCAGGTTCAGCCTTCCACCCCTACGTGGGAACCCACTCCATCAGCCCAAGTTTATTCTGAAGACTTCTCCATTCAATACATATTCAGGTACTTTCACACACAAAGCTTATCTTGAAATTTTTCCCCTCTGTGGCAAGAGACTTGGGGCTGACAAGTGCCCCCTGGCAGGAAGCAACTTGACGGTAAAGCTCATAAACAAAACCAAGCAGATGTCAGAAAAGTGCGTGGGGACAAAGAACATTGGGACTTCTGGATCAGCGCTCCCTGAAGGTTGCCCTATAGCTCAGTATCCTTGATATGTAAGCCGTGGCACCAGCCCCAATTAAGAGAGTGTGAGTGGCCATTCTAATACTTCCAAATAAACGTGTTCTGAGTAACACAGGCCAGAACTCATAGGTAAAGCCTATCCATAACTCTGGCAAGTGAAGGTAACCGTCCAGAGTAGATGAGCTGGTGAGCTCAGAATCTGGACCCAAGAGGTAAGAACTGCACCCATGTCTGTGAACTGGAATGTTGCACGCTGGTAGTTTAGCAGAATCTGAATGATGCTCACCATAGTCAGTTGTCGGATACCACCAATCTGGAGGGGAAACAAGGCAGGATTACAAAGAAGGTTGGTAGAATCAAGGTTGGTCTAGTGACCCGTATAACTGGGATCAGGACAGTGGGGTCTGAGAGCTCCATGGTCTGGGGGAGACAGAGGTCTTTTCTGAGAGTTTGCTGTGAGCCCAGATCATGTCATCAAAGGTACACACACATCTGAGGAGGTGGCACAGCTCACAGAGCCATCACCATGCCCTGCTGCCTGGGTCCTTCTTGGTAATAGCACCGCCTAAGACTCCGTCTGGGGTTGAGGACAGGAAAAAGCTCTGTCCTCTCCATACAGATAGCTCTTGGTCCAGAGAATTCACTCAAGCAGAAATGACCCCAGGACAGACCACCCTGTCACCCAAAGCTCTGGGGAGACACTGTGTAGCCAGGAAGTCCTGAAATCACTGAGCCAGGCCAGAGGACGCCGGTGTTATGGCTCATCTGGAAACGTCTACATGCTCTAGAGTGAACAGGGCAGGTCCTGAGAGGAGGAGCACCCCCAGAGTCCCGTCCTGCGGCTACTGGTTGGGGGACCTGGGGGTTGCTTAAGGGGAGGGGACATCCCGGAGTCAAGAGGCAGCAGGACTCACCTGGCACAACCGTGGTCTGGGTCTGGGCAGCTGGGGAGAGAGAAGGCAGGTCAGACACGGTGCACAGATGGGGCTCCACTGGGGCAAGGGGGGGATGCTGAAATGAAGAGCAGCTGAGGTGTCAGTCCGTGCACCCGCTCTGCCGAGGAGGGCGGGGCCTCTGCTGAGAGGTCCCGGCAGACCAGCACCCCTTATTTCCAAAGTCAAGGTGATTGACTCTGTGTCTTGATGACACAGTGGATCCAGAATCAATCGTCAGGCTCCCAGTTTTTATGAATCCCCTGAGGCAGTGAGACAGGGCTCCAGCTCCAGGTCAAGTTCCGTGTGTGATCGGTCAGGCTCGACCTTAGGGGATGACAAGGCGGTGCCCGGCAGGTCACACAGGGCCCACTGCCCTGCTCACAACAGTCCTGGTGCCCAGACCGTGCTTCCCAGTTCCTTGGAGGGGCCACGGTCCGGGACTCAGGAGGCATAAGCGGGGCCACTGGCAGCCCCAGCCCATGACCTCTCCTCAGAGACCTCCTGGCAGTCCTGCTCTCTTTGGCCTCTCGTTTGCATGTGGCATGGAGCAGAAGGCATAATGTCACTTTCAGTTAGCGTTTCTGTTCTAATTGTCCATCTACATTCCCAAAGGCTAGAAAGAAGCTATTATACTAAATAAGCAAAGCAGTAGAGGATTTCAAGGAAAAGGGAAACGCAGAGAATGGTTCTCAAGGGGGTCAGAAAGTAAGCAAGAAACCACACGCAGAGAAGCATCCCCAGCTTATGTGTGACCCACCCGAGCAGATGACGCTGGCGTCCTCGCTGTGTTGGCAGTTGTGTGTGTTCCAGGGGCTATGGGAGCAGCTCCACAGATATGTCTCATGTCCCGAGCAACCCACGTTGTCCAGGACAATGGGCCCTGAGCCCTGCCCGAACCGGGCATTTCCTGGGGCTGAAATGGCCCAGCCACATTCCAGCTGCCTGCAGACCACGTTGGCATCATTGGTGTCCCAGCTGTCGTCACACACAGTGCCCCAGGAGCCTCCGTAGAGGACCTCCACCCGGCCCTGACACCTGTCACCTCCGTTCACCAGCCTCAGGGCCAAGCCCGATTCGGTTCCTGGAAGGAGATAGAAAATGTCACCGTCCTGTTTCTCTTGAAGGAAAAGGTGCTTCGGACCTAGATTCAGATTTCTTCCAGCGAAAGACTGCTGAGGTCTAGGTATTGATGTCCATAAGGACTTGACTGAGCTTGTTCATCACTGTTTATCTCCAGTGTCTGTGTGATAGAAACCTTGACTGTGGACTGTGGACTAGCTCTGTAGGTTCTCTGATGGCATCCCCAAATTCAGCAATTCAGGGGCTGAATCCTGTCTCAGGATGCAGGTGGGAAGAGGGGAGCCCTCAGCCTACATCCCAGACCTCTGGGATAGAATGAGTCTCTGCAGCAGGAGACCACTGACACAGCTTCCCAGTTTCCACTAAGGTGCCGAGTTCGGCTTTTCACCCCTACGTGGGAACCCACTCCTTCAGCCCAAGGTTATTCTGGAGACTTATCCATTCATACGTATTCAGGTCACTTTAACACACAAAGCTTATCTTGTATCTTTTTTGTTTTTTAAGCTTGAATCTTGAAATAACCTTGGAATTGGTGACTATCATTGGAGGACTTGGAGATGACTGAGGAGAAGTCACCTATTACCAACAGGCTGTTCACAATCCTGCCAAGAGTTTCTGCTCAACATCGAGAACCAAAGACTCTCCCCTCTGTGGCAGGAGACTTTGGCTGACAAGTGCCCCTGGCAGGAAGCAACCTGACAGTGAAGCTCATAAACAAAACCAAGCAGAGGTCAGAAAAGTGCGTGGGGACAAAGAACAGCGTGGGACTTCTGGATCCAGCGCTCCCCGAAGGTTGCCCTGTATAGCTCATTATCCTCGATACGTCAGCCATGGCACCAGCCCCAATTAAGAGAGTGTGAGTGGCCATCCTAAAACTTGGAGACAAAAGCATTCTGAGTGACACATGGCACAGCTCATAGGTAAGGTTTATCCATAACTCTGGCACGTGAAGACAACCGTCCAGAGTATTTGAGGTGGTGAGCTCAGTACCTGGACCCAAGAGGAAGAACTGCACCCATGTCTGTGAATTGGAATGAATCCCCAGGCCTGTAGGTCAGGTGGAAAAATGTGTTACTTACTCTGAGTGGTTGTACTTGTTGTGTGCCGCCAATCTAAAAAGAAAACCAAGTGATTTTAGGATGCTGCTGAAAATTTTAAAGTCCATGGTCATCACTTTGGTGGAGAAAGGAAATCCTTGTCCTAATAAGGATGTCTCAGAACCCTGACTATTCCCATCTACAGTGTTACTGGCCACGTGGACTAAGTACATAGAAGTTCCCACCTGAGTCAGGAGTAGATACTATCACTGTGGGAAAAGATCATTTCTGAAATTGCTTTCAACCTGAAGAAATTTTTTAATGGATAGATCCTTGTGAGTCTGCTACTTGGTCATGGTTCTAAAGTGGTCACAGTTCTGCATGGCATGACTGGGGCACTTATTTTCATAGAAATGATCAGAGGATCTAATCCTGTTTCCCCTCATAGCAGCTCTGAGCAGACACTGGCAGCAGGAGGTGGCAGTGGGCCAGAGGTCCCTCCAGGGACAGCTGAGTGACAGCCCTGGTCCTGGGGATTCCACTGGTCACTGAATAGCTGTTGGGGTCCTTTAATGGACCAGAACCTGGTGGTCCAGAGCCGACAATAGGAAAGGGAAAGAAGGAAAGAGGCTAATATTCCCTGGATTACACAGCCAGTCTTCACGCTCTAGGGAATCAGCCAGAAATAGAGGGAGAGAGAGAGAGAAGGAAGGACAGGGGAACCCAAGTCTGGTGGAACAAGGGTGCTTTATTGAATTTTGAGTGAGTACATACACCGTTTTACAAGGTAGCTTCTTCAGATAAAGATCAAAAGACCAGAAATTACAAGTTACCAAGGAAACAAGGAGCAATAGAAGCCACAAGTTCAAAAGGCAATCCATATCAAAAGAGGGTCGTAGATAATCCCTTTCAGCATATGGAAAAGCTAATGAAGGAAATCCTATGCAAGCATCCTATCTCTGACCTCAGTCCTGGGAGTGGCTTGCCTGCTCCTCTTGCTCCTGAAAGGAACTGATAAGGAACAGAGGGCTCAAGAGAGATAGGAAACATCACACAGGAATCCTACTGTTAAACGTTCCCTGACATTTCCCCCTATTTTATTATATTTGTAAAAAAAAGGTCCCGACAATTTGAATTTACTTAGTTTTAAGAATTTTTGCAGAAAGGCAATGGTAAGCAACAAATATAGCTGCCAAGACAATCGCCAGAGTTACAGTTCCAGACCCGAAGCTGTGGGTGATGCTTTGAAACCATCTTTGTGGGTCTAACCCAGATAATTGATCAGCTAGTTGTTCAGATAAAATTTCCATATTGGTGGATGAGGGCAGACTTTTAGAGAAGGTTTCAAAGATTTCTTTTTGCAATAATTGTACATTCAGAGAGGCATTATCATGTATATTTTGTAAATGAAATTTGATTTGCTCCCAGTTATAGGCACTATGATTGAATTGAAAAAGAGTAACACAAAATTGAGTAGAATTCCAATCACATTTTGGTATCACTTGTTTTTGTACATCTATTAATTGATCTCCAACCCATTTGATGGCTGTTTTTAGTTCCTGTATGTTATTTTGAATATCCTCATCTATCTGAGCCTGAGTGGCCCACATAGTATGAGCATCTTTAGTCCAATCTTGGATAAAATTATGTGTTTGAATTGAGGTTTGTAAAGCAACGCCAATGACGCAGCAGTGGTGCAAACAGCTATTAATCCCCAAATGCCAAGAATCAGCCATCCAATGAATCATTCATATCATCGGAGTAATTTAGTAAGTAACTGGGAAGCAAGCTCGGCCATGAGACCTTCTTCCCAGGGCCGTTGGAGATTTACTGGTAACCAGAAATTATGTCGAGATCGAAGAATCAAAAGGGATTCATTTCTTAAGGAAATAGAAGAGTAAGACAGGTATACAATTTGCAATTTACACAAGTTACAGAACGTAAAGTCTTATTGAATTGTAAGTTTCCTATGGCTAAAACAAAAGGAAGGGGAATACAAGCTTGTATAAATATGATTGTGTTTTTGATCTGTACTGCCAAATCTGCCTGTCCATACATCATTAAAGGAGTTAATAGAAATATAGTGTAAAAGAAGTAATTGAGCAATTTTGTCCCCCCTTTTGAATTGCCATAAAATCTTAGATGACATCACAATTCGAATTTCTCATTTATAATCTGAATTGATTACTCCAGGGTGAACAGTAATTCCTTTAGTAATCAAACTGAATCAGCCAAGTAAAAGACCGAAGGTTGTGGGGGCAGACTTTTGGAGGTTTTTTATTAGCTTTCTTAGGGCAATCCCTTTTTAAATGGTTCTTATCCCTGCGTATAAAACATCCCTCATTTCCCTTTTTAAAGCAAGCAGCCATTGTTTCAGCTGGCATTTGCAGTCTTTGAGTTACTGATCCTAGATTGTGACAAGCCTTCAAATAATCAATAATAGTCCCTGTCTCACGAACTGGGGCTATAACCTTTTGACATTCCTGATTTGCATTTTCATAAGCAAGCAACTTCTCTAATTGCCTTTTAGCTTTTTCTCCGATTATAGTATGGGAAATAGCAGTTTCTAATCTAGCTAAAAAATCAGCATAAGTTTCATTAGGTCCTTGTAATATTTTAGTGTAACTACCTGTAGGTTCCGCTTGAGGAGTAATTCTATCCCAAGCTTCAAGGGCCACTGTTTTTAATTGTTCATGCAACAAAGGAGGGCACTGTATTTGAGCTTCTATAGCATCAAGTTGTCTATGGCAGTTAACATTTCAAAAGTAATTTGATTTTGGGGAGCACCAGCTCAAGTGCTTTTGTTAGCATGATCTCTGGCTATATCTTAAAACCACATTGTCCATTGAAGATATTCTCCTGGTTTAAGGAGAGCTTTTATTAAAGTTCGCCAATCATAGGGAATAAAGGTTCCAATAGAAGACACCATAGCATTTAGAATTTCTCTAGTAAAAGGCAAATGTGGGCCATACATATTTACAGACTTTTTCATTAGTTGCATGTAAAAAAAGTTAATACCTTCATATTGAGGTATTATTTGCCCTTGAGCATTAACATTTCTTAAAACTGGGAAGGCAGAAAAACCATCGGCTTCAGAGACTTGTAATTGCAAAGCCAGGAATTCAGAGAGCCTCTGTCACGAAGGAGAGTGGGTAGGTAGCAATTTTTTGCAAATATGAGTTTGTGCTAAGGACTTCCAGAAAAGTATTGCCAGTTTTGGTGTCAAAAAGTGTCTCAGGAGAGTCGTCAGAATCATTAGGTTCTAGCAAAGGAGAGACTTTTGGATTCGCACCTGTTGGCAGAGGAGGAGCATTTGGAGCAGCCAGGGGCAGGGCTTGTAGGAAAATTCTGAAATACTTAATGCTGTTCTAATTGGGTCTTTTGTAAAGTTTCATCATCTAATTTATATTCATGGAATAAGTGTTCTGTCTGTTGTTGAATATCGGGAGGGCAAGAATTGCCTTGAAATGGCGGAATTACAGCTTTAATGAGACTCCACAGGGGCCAGAAATCAATTGAAATATTTTTTCCCCGTCTGGCGGCTCGTTCAACATTCTCTTTGACCAAGTGTCAAATTTCTAAATCAAAACTGCCTTCATCAAGGAACCAGGAATTATGTTCAACTATTGTTTGAAGGCAAGCCTCTACTCGTTGGTGCGAAACCGAAAGTCCCTGAACTGTAAATAAATGATGAAGTAAAGTAGAAAAGTGAGGGGGCTCTCCAGCCATTTGACCCGTGGCCTTGTATTTACTGGCCTCAATAGGCCGTGAGTCACTCCGTCCAAAGTGCTGCGTATACCAGGCCCCTGTTCTGGGCACCACTTGTTGGGGTCCTTTAATGGACCAGAATCTGGTGATCCAGAGTTGACGATAAGAAAGTGAAAGAAGGAAAGTGGCTAATATTCCCTGGGTTACGCAGCCAGCCTTCGTGCTCCAGGGCATCAGCCAGAAATAGAGAGAGAGAGAGAGAGAAGGAAGGACGTGGGGACCCAAGTCTCTGGTGGAACAAGGGTGCTTTATTGAATTTTGAGTGAGTACATATACCATATTACAAGATAGCTTCTTCAGATAAAGATCAAAAGACCAGAAATTACAAGTTACCAAAGAAACAAGGAGCAATAGAAGCCACAAGGCCAAAAGGCAATCCACATCAAAAGAGGGTCATAGATAATCCCTTTCAGCATATGGAAAAGCTGATGAAGGAAATCCTATCAAGCATCCTATCTCTGACCTCAGTCCTGGGAGTGGCTTGCCTGCTCCTCTTGCTCCTGAAAGGAACTGATAAGGAACAGAGGGCTCAAGAGAGATAGGAACCAGCACACAGGAGTCTTACTGTTAAACATTCCCTGACAGACAGCCTCCAGAGTCCTCAGAGGGAAATGACTACCCAGGCAGCTACTGTTCTTCTCCTTCTGGAAGACTGAAGGGCGGAATCCCAGAGAGGGGTGTGGCTGGATGGGACTGCAGGGACTCACCTGGAGAAGAGGAGGCGATCTGGGCAGCTGCAAGAAAGAGGAAGCATGGTTAGCCAGAGCACCCAATTGGAATGCAAGAAACCCATTGGGTTCCTGAGAGAGAGATGCTGAGTGCCCAGGCCCTCCGTCGCCTGAAAAGGTCGGCCTGGGTATTATCCAGGAGAAAAGAATATGAAACATCAAGGTCAGACATCAGACTCCACAATTAAAAAAACTCTGAGGGGAATTTGCTCTCCCAACCTATAATCACCCCCCTGCTCTGAGGGTCCAATACAGAAAAGGCTGCAGTGGATTCATGAAATCCAGGACTGACATCTATCACTGATGGAGTCAGTGAAATCACCCAACTTCCACGAAATCTCAGTGTGATTGAGCCCAGGGCAAAGAAGAGCTCTTGTTGGGAGAAAATCACTCACAAAAATGCAGGTCATAGAAACCAACCAGAGCAGATGACGCTGGCGTCCTCGCTGTGTCCACAGTTGTGTGTGTTCCAGGGGTTGTGGGAGCAGCTCCACAGATAGGTCTCGTACCCTGAGCACCCCACTTCGTCCAGGACAATGGGCCCTGAGCCCTGCCCGAACCGGGCATTTCCTGGGGCTGAAACAGCCCAGCCACAGCCCAGCTGCCTGCAGACCACGCTGGCGTCGGTGATGTCCCAGCTGTCGTCACACACGGTGCCCCAGGAGCCTCGGTACAGGACCTCCACCCGGCCCTGACACCTGTCACCTCCGTTCACCAGCCTCAGGGCCAAGCCCGATTCGGTTCCTGGAAGGAGACAGGAAAAGTCACCCTCCTGTTTCTCCTGAAGGAAGAGGCACTGGGGACTGAGATTCAGAATCTTCCAGGGAAGGGCTGCTGAGGGCTAGGAAGTGATGTCCCTCAGGCTTGACTGAGCGTGTTCATCACTGTGTATCTCCAGTGTCTGTGTGATAGAAACCTTGACTGTGGACTGTGGACAGGCTCTGCAGGTTCTCTGATAGCATCCCCAAATTCAGCAATTCAGGGACTGAATCCAATCTCAGGATGCAGGTGGGAAGAGGGAAAGGCCACAGATTACGTCGGCAAACCACATCCCAGATCTCTGGGATAGAATGGCTCTGAAACAGGAGACCACTGACTCAGCTTCCCAGTTCCCACCAAGGTGCCAAGTTCGGCCATTCATCTCTACGTGGGAACCCACTCCATCAGCCCAAGGTTATTCTGAAGACTTTTCCATTCAATACGTATTCAATACTTTCACACACAACATGTAGATTGAATTTTTTTTTTTAAGCTTGAATCCTGAAATAACTTTGGAATTGGTGACTATCATTGGAGGACTTGGAGATGACTAGGGAGAAGGCCCCTACTACCAGCAGGCTGTTCACAATCCCTCCAGGACTTTATGCTCAACATCGAGAACCAAAGACTCTCCCCTCTGTGGCAGGAGACTTGTGGCTGACAAGTGCCCCTGGCAGGAAGCAACTTGATGGTAAATCTCATAAACAAAACCAAGCAGAGGTCAGAAAAGTGCGTGGGGACAAAGTGCATGGGGACAAAGAACATTGGGACTTCTGGATCCATCGCTCCCTGAAGGTTGCCCTGTATAGCTCAGTATCCTCGATATGTAACTCATGGCACCAGCCCCAATTAAGAGAGTGTGAGTGGCCATCCTAATACTTGGAGACAAAAGCATTCTGAGTAACATATGGCACAACTCATAGGTAAAGCTTATCCATAACTCTGGCAAGTGAAGGCAACCGTCCAGAGCAGATGAGCTGGTGAGCTCAGAACCTGGACTCAAGAGGCAAGAACTGCACCCATGTCTGTGGACTGGAGTGTTGCATGCTGGTAGTTTAGTAGGATCTGAATGATGCTCACCATAGCCAGTTGTCGGATACCACCAGTCTGGAGGGGAAACAAAGGCAGGATTACAAAGAAGGTCGGTAGAATCAAGATTGGCCTACTGACCTATAACTGGGATCAGGACAGTGGGGTCTGAGAAGCTCAACGGTCTAGGGCAGACAGAGGCCATTTCTGACAGTTTGCTGTGAGCCCATCTCATGTTATCAAAGGTACACACTCATCTGAGGAGGTGGCACAGCCCACAGAGCCATCACCATGCCCTGCTGCCTGGGTACTTCTTGGTAATAGCATCACCTAGACTCCATCTGGGGTTGAGGACAGGAAAAAGCTCTGTCCTCTTCATACACATAACTCTTGGTCCAGAGAATATGTTCAAGCAGAAATGACCCCAAGACAGACCACCCTGTTACCCAAAGCTCTGGGGAGACACTGTGTAGCCAGGAAGTCCTGAAATCACACTGCCAGTCCAGAGGATGCCAGTGTTACGGCTCATCTGGAACTGTCTTTGTGGTCCAGAGTGAGCACGGCAGGTGCTGAGCGGTGGAAAACCTCCTCAGTGGCCTCCTGGGGCTGCTGCATGGGGGCCCTGGGGGTGACTGTGGGGGAGGGGCATCCCGGAGTCAAGAGGCAGCAGGACTCACCTGGCACAACCGTGGTCTGGGTCTGGGTAGCTGGGGGAGAGAGAACCAGGTCAGACACGGTGCACAGAAGGGGCTCCACGCGGCCCGAGGGGGGCGATGCTAAGCTGCAGAGCAGCTGAAGTGTCAGTCCAGGCACCTGCTCTGCCATGGAGGGAGGGGGGGCCTCTGCCATCCTCAACCCTCCAGAGAGGCTCCTCCTGAGATGTTTTGGCAGACCAGCATCTCTTATTTCCAATGTCAACGTAACTGACTCTATGTCTTGGTGACACAGTGGACCCGAAGCCAATCGTCAGCCTCACAGCTTTTATGGATCCAGTGAGGCAGTGAGACAGGACTCCAGCTACAGGTCAAGTCCCGAGTGTGATCTGTCAGCCTCGGCCTTAGGGGAGGACAAGGCAGGTCACACAGGGCCCACTGCCCTGCTCACACAGACCTGGTGCCCAGACCGTGCTTCCCACTTCCTTAGAGGGGCCTCGGTCCAACATTCAGGAGGAAGAACCTGAGTCTGCCAGTCTCTCCAGGACTTGTCAGCTGAAGGTCTAGAACAAAGAGGCTCTTTCTTCCTGTTGGGATGTAGACTTGGGGCTGACCCCTGCCCCCATCACAGGAAGTAAAGTTAGAGTGAAGCCCAAACATGTAAAAATCAGAGGTATAAAAAGTGGTTAAGACAGGTAGTCCTGGAACCTCTGGATCCAGCTGTACCTGAAGACAGAACTGTGACTAAATGTCTTAGACGTGAACGTTACTAGGTCCTAGTCCAACTTCTGTGTCAGTTGAAATCCTACCACGTGGAAACTGAAACAGCCTAACTAATACATTCTCTAATGGATAGGTGAAGGCCATCCTCAGTTCTGATGAGCAGAGGGAATCCCTGACATTGAATGAGGTAGTGAACACAGAGCTTTAAGCCAGGATTTAGACATTGAACACTGAGAGTTCGGCAGCATCCCAGTGATGCTCACCATAATTAGTTGTCCTATGCCACCAGTCTGGAGGGGAAACAAAGCAGGATTACAAAGAAGGTCAGTAGAATCAAGGTTGGTCTAGTTCGTATGACCGGGATCAGGACAGTGGGATCTGAGGGACTCTATGGTCTGGGGAGAAGAAGCCTTTTCTGAGAGTTTTCTGTGAGCCCAGATCATGTCATCAAAGGTACACACTCATCTGAGGAGGTGGCACAGCCCACAGAGCCATCACCATGCCCTGCCGCCTGGGTACTTCTTGGTAATAGCATCGCCTAGAGTCCGTCTGGGGTGGAGGACAGGAAAAAGCTCTGTCCTCTCCAAACACATAACTCTTGGTCAACAGATCCATTCAAGCAGAAATGACCCCAGGACAGACCACCCTGTCACCCAAAGCTCTGGGGAGACACTGTGTAGCCAGGAAGTCCTGAAATCACTGAGCCAGGCCAGAGGACGCCGGTGTTATGGCTCATCTGAAACCATTTATGTGCTCTAGAGTGACCAGGGCAGGTACTGAGAGGTGGAAAACCTCCTCAGTCCCCTCCTGGGGCTACTGGTTGGGGGCCCTGGGGGTTACTCAAGGGGAGGGGACATCCCGGAGTCAAGGGGCAGCAGGACTCACCTGGCACAACCGTGGTCTGGGTCTGGGCAGCTGGGGAGAGAGAAGGCAGGTCAGACAAGGTGCACAGATGGGGCTCCACTGGGGCAAGGGGGGGATGCTGAGATGCAGAGCAGCTGAGGTGTCAGTCCGTGTACCCGCTCTGCCGTGGAGGGCGGGGCCTCTGCCACTCTCAACCCTCCAAAGAGGCTCCTGCTGAGAGGTCCCGGCAGACCAGCATCCCTTATTTCCAAAGTCAAGGTGATTGACTCTGGGTTGATGACACAGTGGATCCAGAATCAATCGCCAGGCTCCCAGCTTTTATGGATCCACTGAGGCAGTGAGACAGGGCTCCAGCTCCAGGTCAAGTCCTGAGTGTGATCGGTCAGGCTCGACCCTAGGGGGTGACAAGGAGGTGCCCGGGAGGTCACACAGGGCCCACAGCCCTGCTCACACAGACCTGGTGCCCAGACCGAGTTTCCCAGTTCCTTGGAGGGGCCACGGTCCGGGACTCAGGAGGCAGAAGCGGGGCCACCGGCAGTTCCAGCCATGACCTCTGCTCAGAGACCTCCTGGCGGACCTGTTCTCTTTTGCCTCTCGTTTGCATGTGGCATGGAGCAGAAGGCATAATGTCACTTTCAGTTTGTGTTTCTGTTCTAATTGTCCATCTACATTCCCAAGGGCCAGACAAAAGCTATTATACTAAATAGGCAAAGCAGTAGAGAATTTCAAGGAAAAGGGAAACATAGAGAATGCTTCTCGAGGGGATCAGAAAGTAAGCAAGAAACCACAAGCAGAGAAGCACCCCCAGCCTATGTGAGACCCACCTGAGCAGATGACGCTGGCGTCCTCGCTGTGTCTGCAGTTGTGTGTGTTCCAGGGGCTGTGGGAGCAGCTCCACAGATAGGTCTCGTGCCCTGAGCACCCCACGTCATCCAGGACGATGGGCCCTGAGCCTGGCCCGAACCAGGCACTTACTGGGGCTGAAACGGCCCAGCCACAGCCCAGCTGCCTGCAGACCACGTTGGCGTCGGTGGTGTCCCAGCCGTCGTCACACACGGTGCCCCAGGAGCCTTGATACAGGACCTCCACCCGGCCCTGACACCTGTCACCTCCGTTCACCAGCCTCAGGGCCAAGCCCGATTCGGTTCCTGGAAGGAGGCAGGAAAAGTCACTCTCTTTGTCTCCTGAAGGAAGGAGTCCTGATGTCTGGGTGAGTTTTGGAAACCTTCCAAGGAAAGAGACTGAGTCTAGGTCTTGTTCCTTTCGAGAGCACTTGACTGAAGTCTGGCCACCATTGCTGACCCACCAGAGACGGTGTCAGAGAACCTCGGCTGTGTGCTGCGGTCTGCATATTCTCTGATTGGCTCCCCACAACAGCAGGAACTCAGGAGCAGAGCTCAGCCTTGGGAGGCCAGATGGAGAGGGGTGCCCACGTCCTGCATCCCTAGTGAGCCCGTGCATCAGGGTACCAGCAGACACTGCTCCCATCCCCCACCAATGGCCTCTTTCTGCTGCTCACCCGACTCGGGTCTCTACCTCACTTGACGCGAGGTTTCTCTGAAGGTTTGCTTTCCACTGAACTCTTTCCATGTCGTTTTCAAACGCAAAACTGAGCCTGGATCTAAAATAAACCATGGACACGCTCCCTATCACCAGAGTACATGGAGATGATTGGGGGAATGGGACCTACTGCCAGCAGGCTGCTCTCAGGCTCTCCAAGACTTGTCATCAGAAGGTCTAGACCAACGGGGCTCTTTCTTCCTGTTGGGATGTAGACTTGGGACTGACCCCTGTCCCCATCACAGGAAGTAAAGTCAGAGTGAAGCCCAAACACATAAAAAAGCAGAGGTATAAAAAGTGGCTAAGACAGGTAGTCCTGGAACCTCTGGATCCAGCTGTACCTAAAGATAGAACTATGACTAAATGTCTTAGACATGAAAGTAACTGAGTCCTCCTCAAGCTTAAGTGAGTGTCAGTTGAAATCCTACCACTTGCGAGCGAAAACAGCCTATTTAATACACTCTCTAAAGGATAGGTGAAGGCTATCCACAGTTTTGATGAGTAGAGGAAATCCCCGACATTGAATGGGGTGGTATACACAGAGCCTTCACCCAAGATTTAGACATTGAGTGGAGTATTGAACACTGATAGTCAGTAGGATCCAAGTGATGCTCACCATAGTTAGTTGTCGGATACCACCAATCTGGAGGGGAAACAAAGCAGGATTACAAAGAAGGTCGGTAGAATCAAGGTTGGTCTAGTGACCTGTAACCGGGATCAGGACAGTGGGATCTGAGGAGCTCCATAGTCCAGGGAGAAACTTTTCTGAGAGTTTGCTGTGAGCCCAGCTTATATCATCAGAAGTCCACACTCATCTGAGGAGGTGGCACAGCCCACAGAGCCATCACCATGCCCTGCCGCCTGGGTACTTCTTGGTAATAGCATCGCTTAGACTCCATCTGGGGTGGAGGACAGGAAAATGCTGTGTCCTCCCGGCATACTTAACTCTCTTCAGAGAATATAATCAAGCAGAAATGACCCCAGGACAGACCACCCTGTCACCCAAAGCTCTGGGGACATACTGTGCAGCCAGGAAGTCCAGAAATCACTGAGCCAGGCCAGAGGACGCCGGTGTTATGGCTCATCTGGAACCACTTACGTGCTCTAGAGTGACCACGGCAGGTACTGAGAGGTGGAAAACCTCCTCAGTCCCCTCCTGGGGCTACTGGTTGGGGGCCCTGGGGGTTACTTACGGGGAGGGGACATCCCGGAGTCAAGAGGCAGCAGGACTCACCTGGCACAACCGTGGTCTGGGTCTGGGCAGCTGGGGAGAGAGAAGGCAGGTCAGACACGGTGCACAGAAGGGGCTCCACTGGGGCAAAGGGGGGGATGCTGAGATGCAGAGCAGCTGAGGTGTCAGTCCGTGTACCCGCTCTGCCGTGGAGGGCGGGGCCTCTGCCACTCTCAACCCTCCAAAGAGGCTCCTGCTGAGAGGTCCCGGCAGACCAGCACCCCTTATTTCCAAAGTCAAGGTAATTGACTCTGTGTCTTGATGACACAGTGGATCCAGAATCAATCGCCAGGCTCCCAGCTTTTATGGATCCAGTGAGGTAGTGAGACTGGGCTCCAGCTCCAGGTCAAGTTCCGTGTGTGATCGGTCAGGCTCGACCTTAGGGGATGACAAGGCGGTGCCCGGGAGGTCACACAGGGCCACTGCCCTGCTCACAACAGTCCTGGTGCCCAGACCGAGCTTCCCAGTTCCTTGGAGGGGCCACGGTCCAGGACTCAGGAGGCATAAGCGGGGCCACTGGCAGCCCCAGCCCATGAGCTCTGCTCAGAGACCTCCTGGCAGACCTGCCCTCTTTTGCCTCTGGTTTGCATGTGGCATGGAGCAGAAGGCATAATGTCACTTTCAGTTTGTGTTTCTGTTCTAATTGTCCATCTACATTCCCAAGGGCCAGACAAAAGCTATTATACTAAATAGGCAAAGCAGTAGAGAATTTCAAGGAAAAGGGAAACGTAGAGAATGCTTCTCGAGGGGATCAGAAAGTAAGCAAGAAACCACACGCAGAGAAGCACCCCCAGCCTATGTGAGACCCACCTGAGCAGATGACGCTGGCGTCCTCGCTGTGTCTGCAGTTGTGTGTGTTCCAGGGGCTGTGGGAGCAGCTCCACAGATAGGTCTCGTACCCTGAGCAGCCCACGTCGTCCAGGACAATGGGCCCAGAGCCCTGCCCGAACCGGGCGTTTCCTGGGGCTGAAACGGCCCAGCCACAGCCCAGCTGCCTGCAGACCACGTTGGCGTCGTTGGTGTCCCAGCCGTCGTCACACACGGAGCCCCAGGAGCCTCCGTAGAGGACCTCCACCCGGCCCTGACACCTGTCACCTCCGTTCACCAGCCTCAGGGCCAAGCCCGATTGGATCCCTAGAGGGCAGCACAGGGAACCACTTCATGTTTCTCTTGAGGTCACAGGCTTAAGGCAGGTTCCAGACTTAGAGGACTTCTAATGACTTTAGATCAAAGCAGTCCATCCTAAAGGAAATCAACCCTGAATATTGACTTAAAGGACCAATGCTGAAACTGAAACTCCAGTAGTTTGGCCACCTGATGGGAAGAGCTGCTTCATTGGAAAAAACCCTGATGCTGGGAAAGATTGAAGGCAGGAGAAGGTGATGACAGAGGATGAGATGATTGGATGGCATCACCGACTCAATGAACATCAGTTTAAGCAAGCTCCAGGAGATGGTGAAGGACAAGGAAGGCTGGCTTGCTGCAGCCCTTGAGGTTGCAAAGAGCCGGACACAACTAAGTGATGAAACAACAACAAATGGCATCAGTTCCCTGGGCTGGGGGTCACCTTTGAATACGGCTGTGAGTTAACCTTCATCACAGGGAAATACACAGCGATTTTCTTCCCCCAGCCCAGGCTGCCAGGACCTCAGGCTCTCCTGGCTGTAACTCCCAGCTCTCCTACTGGAGGGGACCCCAGGGTGGGTTACAGGACCTCTGCACCCCAGGTTAAAGGACCATGGATCCTGTAGAGGGAACAAAAATCAGTGAGGCCTCATAGGGACTCAGGTAGAGCCCAGAGAAGCTGGCCCCCTCAACAGATTTCAACTGTCTCTCCAGGCCCTGTAGCCATTGACCCTGAATCCTAGCCTGACACGAGGTCTGTATGCATTGGTGAAAATGACATGGTGGGCATGGAGCACAGGGAACAGGACACTCTTAGAGAGAGAGAACCAAGTTCCATCTTGGAACTCCTTAGAGATGTCTCTGTGGGTTGATCCCTCCCCTATCTCAGAGTCAAGGTCCATGGAAGAGACACCCATTCAGTGAGGCCTTGTTCAGAGGCCCTCCCCCTTTGAGAGCTGAGCACCCCCATCCCTTATGCCTTCTGCACCTCTTCTGGACCAGATATAGACTTCTGGGTGCAGCAGGGGAATGAGCCCACAACGATCCCAAATAACAAACGTTACCTTCTGTTGGGCCCACTGTTGAGAGTTCCTCCGTGGCAAATATAACTGCAGAGTGGAGAGAAGGAAAGGTCATTGGGTTGCGGCTCTCCTCCAGGGAGGACTGGCCCTCAAACTCGGCTCAGAAACGGGGCTGGAGGCAAAGATCCAGAAGCCCTGCCCACTGCCCCCAAGGCTGTGTTCCTGCTGAAGCAGAAAGCAAATCTGTCCCTCTGCCAGCCTTCAATGTTGGAGGCCACCAGGGACATTCTTGGTTCCTGTTACCACCTCCTGTGCTTCCACAATCTCCATTCAAAAAAATCACCCTGTCAATGAATGGCCCAAATCTATTCACAAGACTAAACTTGAAATGGGCTTCCCTGGTGGCTCAGCAGTAAAGAGTGTGCCTGCAAAGTAGCAGACACAGGAGATCTGGGTTCAATCCCTGGGTCGCGAAGATTCCCTGAAGGAGGGCATGCAACCCACTCCAGTATTCTTGCCTGGAGGATCCCATGGAGAGAGGGGCCTAGCGGGCTATAGTCCTTGGGGTCGCAAAGAGCTGGACACAACTGAACCAACTGAACATGCACACAAACTTCAAATACCAAGGGCCTATTTCTATGGTGCAAACATACTCCGAGATGACGACATCTACTGTCACTGAGATGTTCCCGAGGGCGGCCCCAACTGGGAGGAAAGATGTTCCCACAGATCCGTCTCCAAAGCCAAGATACCTACTACAACCTGACTGCTTGGACAGAAATGCTCTCTGGGGGACACATTCTCAGGTGATGACTGGATTCCACGGCCACATCCCATGCTTAGTGACGTGTATGTACACACAGCAGCCCACATGGTAAGTGGCAGAGGTTGCTCTGAGTGTGTGCGCTCAGTCACGTCCGACTCTTTGTAACCCCATAGACTGTAGCCCACCAGGCTCCTCTATCCATGGAATCTTCCAGGCAAGAATACTGGAGTGGGTCACCATTTCCTACTCCAGGGGAACTTCCCGACCTAGGGATCAAACCTGCGTCTCCTGAGTCTCCTGCATTAGCAGACAGATTCTTTACCACTGTGCCACCTGGGAAGCAGGAATAGCCAACTGGATTGCCTGTAGGCTTTTCCCAAGGTGCATTCTGGGTTTATTCTTCACTCCACCTGCTGTCCCCTTCTGGTCATTTCTGTGAATGGTCCCTGCAGAAATCCAGCTTCCACCTGTGCCTTCCTGGAGGTCAGTCACCAGAAACCTGTTCCTCAAGTCCCTCCCAGGCCATTCCTGGACCCTCAGGGCATGCTCTGAAAGGGTAGGGTTTGGCCTCAACACAGCCAAGACCCAGTAGCAGAGTCAGCTGCCCTAAGTGAGCACATGAAAGATGCTAATGTACCAAAGTTGGCACAAAGGGTGTGTTTGCTCTCTGTGGAGAAGGAGGAGAGAGGATCCATTTAGAAAGAATCGTGGACAGAGCCAAAGAGACCTGTTCTGGGTTCAAATCCCTGCCCAGCCACTGGCCTACCATGTGACCTGAGACATAGAACTTGACAAGTTACCTAACAATGCCCTGGTTCCCCCGTCTGCACAAAGTTAATTATCCTACTCACCTCAAAGTGCTGTTAGGAAGATTTCATGACAGTAGCACTTACTATGTACACTAGTTGAGTACTTATTCTGTGCCAGCCAGTCTTTCAAATGTTCTTTTTTTTAATATATTAACTCATTCATTATAAGAAAATAATTTTGTGCAGGGTACAAAGCAAGTCCTTGGGAGACATTAATTGTGTTCGATAGAATTGACATTCATGGCAAGAAAGGGCACTGATTCTCCACCCCACCACCACCATCTCCTGACTCCAAGCTGAAGCTACTATCATGCAATGAATAACTGACAGGTAGAAAGAAGAAAGATGAGCACCGAAGAATTGATGCTTTTGAACTGTCGTGTTGGAGAAGACTCTTGAGAGTCCCTTGGACTGAAAGGAGATCCAACCTATCCATCCTAAAGGAAATCAGTCCTGAATATTCATTGGAAGGAGTTATGTTGAAGCTGAAACTCCAATACTTTGACCACCTGTTGTGAAGAACTGACACATTTGAAAAGACCCTGATGATGGGAAAGATTGAAGGCAGGAGGAGAAGAGGTCGACAGAGGATGAGATGGTTGGATGGCATCACCAACTCAATGGGCATGAGTTTGAGTAAACTCTGGGAGTTGGTGATGGACAGGGAGGCCTGGCGTGCTGCAGTCCATGGGGTCGCAAAGCGTCGGACACACTGAGTGACTGATGAGAGAGATGAAGGGAGAAGAAGGACACAGGGGACTGGTTGGGTGTGTGTCTGGGACACACCAAGGGTCTTGGCACCCCTGGACTCCTCCTGCTCCATCCTTGCATTCTAAAGGGCAGGCCCTTGTCGTGTGGCCAAGGCTGCACTCAACCTCAGTTCGCCACATCCCTGGCCGACCCAGCCAGCGAGCAAAGCCCCGGGGAAGGCAAGTAAAGAAAAAATGTCTTACCATCATTTATAGTCTGGAAATTCTCTTGATCTAGAAAGAAATATAGATTCATCTTAGTCGGTTCTGCTGTTTGTAAATGACACATGGGCACAGCAAAGGTCTTGAGGTTCACCTTACAATCACGCCAGGGGGCGCTGTGATTCAGTCTTGGGCTTGTGAGCTTGCAGCTTTCTTGCTAAAAGCGTTTGGGGTTTTGTAATAGAACTTCAAAACAAATGGGTCGGCTATGGGGCGTTCAGTAGCTTTAGATGTAATAAAGCACGTGTCTGTTTACCATGCCCCCTAACATTAGTTGAGAGTCCCATGCGATCTATGCTCAGAAATCACCCAGCTTGTTTCACTCTCCTGAGTGCTGTCTTTTCTGCCGAGCAGACTGCATTGATCTCCAAGTCTGAGGATTTTGTGGATGGTGAACCTTGTCTGAGCCCTCTCCATGGACTAAGCGGAAGATGTCCAGCCTAAGGGGATGGTAGAGGGGGACAGAATGGCACAAAATGCAGGCTGTGCCAGATTGCCCGTTGCTTGGTGTAACAACAATTCAAGACGTGACCAAGGATTAGCATCCCGGAAATGTGCTCACGGATCCTTCTCCGGATTCACCTCCATCGTCTCCATGCAGATTTAGACAAGGACTTAGAAGGCAAACAAGAACTGAGTCTGAGTGGCAGCGGCCCTCCTGCCTGCTCTTCACTCGTTTGCCCCCAAAGACGAACGGTGTTCTACCACCAATGGCAGGTGACATTTCTGAACTCCGTTGATCAGAAGTCCTTGTTTTTTTTTTCCTAGAGTTTCAGAATATATGCCAAAGGCACATAGTTTGGGAAATGGAACTTAGAGATAAGCCCCCATCAGGGCACTATGATGCTTAGATAAAATATTAGGGTGGGGGTGAGGGTAGGGTGACTAAGTCAGCCGAAGTCTATATCTGTTCCCTCGCGTTCCTGGCATCAGTGCCAGGAATAACAGAAAAATGTTCTTCCTTCCTCCTCTGTCTGGCTAACTCTTACACCAGCCCTATACCTCCATTTACCTGTGACTTCCACAGGGTGGCTCTCTCTGACGACTTGAGCACATGCCTCTTGCCAAGGACATCTCTCCCCAGCACCCATCGCAGCTGTACTTGTAACCGTGTGCTCAGAGATTACTGTCTATCTTTCCATAAAACCCTAAGTCGCTACAGGGGCCTGTCCTGTCTAGAAGGATCCTGGTAGGACTTGCTCTTGACAGATGAGGTGGCTCGGATGTTGAGCCCATTGTGAAAGATGTGTGAAAGTTCAATGTTAGCAACTCTCTCATGGAAAAGTCTTTACATCAACAAGCCAGACTTACGATGTAGCCAATAACCGTATGGGAAAATGTTTAAAAGCTGCATTTACTTGACATTAAGCAAAACGTAGACATTAAGAAAAAA
Organism: Muntiacus reevesi; assembly: GCF_963930625.1. Taxonomy (NCBI): domain Eukaryota; kingdom Metazoa; phylum Chordata; class Mammalia; order Artiodactyla; family Cervidae; genus Muntiacus; species Muntiacus reevesi. The sequence continues at coordinate 163,828,076 of NC_089250.1, read as the reverse complement.
TGTTTTAAAAGGTAGCACTTAAAATATATGCATAGATCTTCTGTCACTTGCTTTGGAAATTCTTAATCAAATCTTATAAGTACATTGCAAACATGGAAGCTTAATTCAGTCCTGGGCCATGTAGCATGCTTGCTCAAAATGGGATCTGCAGACCATCTTTATTTTCGGTTACATAAAAATGCAGATTCCTAAGTCCCACCCCAGACCATCCAAATCCAAGTGTCTGGGGTAGGGAGGTGAATTCTAAGGACCTGCATTCAACCAAATACCTTAGTTGATTCTGATGTGCACTGAAGTTTGAGGTAAAGGCTAAATAAAATCAAAGAAAAAACTAACTCTATAACCACAGTCCATTTGTGCTATAGCTGAAAGAAGTTTCTATTGCCTTTGTATTTCCATAAAGGACACAAAACATATTATTACCCAATCCTCATACCATTCACTAAGGTCCAGGGAGGCAGTGTTTATTCTTCAGATATAAATAGCTGTATAGAATGATAAACTTTAAACCAAATACAGGATACTGTTTTCAAAATACTTACCACGTGTTCTGGGAGGATCTGACTTAGAAACTATAAAAGAAAAAAAGAAAAATCAGACACGTGCACATTTCATGCCCAAAGACCCTAAACAAGAAATCCACCTTTGAGCCATTGCTTTTCTTATAGTAGACTCTGAGTTCACTTTCTTATAGTGCAATGAGAGATCTAGGCTTGCTTCCAAAATGCCTGCAGGGTGAAAGTCCACAAAGACTTGTTGTTTTTTTTTTAAAGGGAGTCTGCATTTGTGTCATCTCTTCTCCTGCCTTGCACACACCCAAGGAGGCCCATTTTTAAAAGCTTAATCGTGGCAGATGATTTGAACATTTTCTAGCCTGGGGACCTGGGGTCATACTCCAGAGTTTTACATCATACTCAAGAATTGTACAAGTGTCATCTCAGCTCATCCTCATATAATCCTATAGGGAAGCTGGCTTGAGTAGGTGACCCAGATCAACTGACCAGTAAGCGACAGCCAGACCCGTACTCAGACGGTTGCTCGTAACCATTTCACAGTTCTGCCTCCCAATGCACATAAATTTACCATTTGTATTATTTGGCTCAAATCATAGTCTGTGCTTTTGCACAAGCAGGTATGCTTATGCACACACAGGACTGCCATAAAAGAGGATTTAGGGAGCAGAAGCAGTTAGCATTTGAAGCACTGAGGTCAGGGTATTCCTTATTTCCCCAAGATTTGTTAGCAGCTCTAGAGAAGAAGGGGAATGTGATTCTCACCAGAAAGGCTCAGCTAGATCCTGCCGCCCCCCACTGCCCCTGCTGCCCTGCTGTCTGTAACCCCTGCTGGACACCCCGTGGGGCAGCCTGGGGACCAGAGACCAGGAAAGGAGTGTGCCTGGACAGACACTGGCATGGAGCCTGGGGGCCTATCTCATGGTCAGTATGGAACCTCACGAGGAAGGAGCTAAGGGTCTAGGTGGACCCCATCAGAGGAAGCCCTTCCTGTCCCACATCTAAAACCCGGCAGAATTCTCTGTGGCAGTCCCTCCTGAGTCCTTGGTGGTGGCCTTGGGCACCACAATCGCCCAGCCCGGGAGTTCAGATAGACTTACCAGAGCTGAGTAACTCCCAGAAGGCAGTGTCTGTGGTGTCTCTTGTTGTTGATGGTGCTGGAACAACAAAGAAAAACAACCAAATGAGAGCTCTTCTGAAAAAAAGCGTTAAAGCCAGACCCACCCTCCCTCCCATCAGCTAATTTGGGCAGCAGAGAGAGTTGCATTGCTCTTTGCTTTGGAGGGTCGCTGGACCCATCGTTCATTAATTCACTGATTCACTCAGGGATATGGACCTGTCTCTGACCACACAAGGGGCAAAGAGCGGAGGGATCCATCACTGAAGGTAAGATGTAGTCCTCTGGGGCTCAGAGGCCAATGGCAGCCAGACCTTGTCCACGTGCCTATTCGCTCAGTCGTGTCCAATTCTTTGTGACCCCATGGACTGTAGCCTGCCAGGCTCCTTGGTCCATGGGATTTCCCAGGCAAGAATACTGGAGTGGGTTGCCATGCCCTCCTCCAGGGGATCTTCCCAACTCAGGGATTGAACCCGTGTCTCCTGTATCTCCTGCATAGGTAGGCAGGTTTTTTACCACCAAGCCACCTGGGAAGCCCCTGGCAGCCAGACTTGCTAACCAGTAATACTTCATCTTGGCCAATGAGGAACCCAGTGGATGGGAAATGGAAATCTCAGAAGAAGCAATTCCTGGGCTTGGAAGAAGGGCAGGAGGAATCCAGAGAGGACAGGCTCTTTCAACAAGGCTTAGAAGAAGGCATAGACATATGTCAAGAAAAAGCAAGGTGAAAGTTGTTGAGTTGCCAGATAAAACTCAGGATGCCCAGTAAAATTTGAATTTCAGATAAACAATGAATTCTTCTTTAATGTAAATATGTTCAAAATATTACATGGAATATATGTATACTTAAAATTTATCTAAAATTTGAATTTAACTGGATATATTATATTCTTATTTACAATATCTGGCTACTCTCCAGTACTCTTGCCAGGGAAACCCCATGGGCAGAGGAGCCTGGCGGGCTACAGTCCACAGGAGATCCCAGCCAGACATAACTGAAGTGACTTAGCACTCACTAGATGGAAGGCATCCCAGCAGGAGCAGTAGACAAGAAGTTGTCTTAACCGTCCTTTAGGTAACTAACCCCCAAGCCAGATCCACTGAGCTCTCCATCGTTTCTGTAAACCTACTAAGCACTAGCACTGGTGGGCTAATTTCTAGTACACTTGGCAACTTGCATTCCAACCAAGCTGTGTGATCAGTGAATGACAGATATGAGTCCTGAATCTGTTTATGTTGATTTTGACATAAATCAAAATCAACTTGACACTTGACACTAAAATAAATATTAAGTAAATTGATCAAATATGGGTAGAAAAAAAAGATGTTTTTCAAAAAATTAAGGCTGAATGCTTTGGAAATAAAATTAAGGTGCTAAAAAGACATCAAGTGGGTTAGGCAGCAAAAAGGAGAAAGATATTCAAAGCAAGTGAATTTATACCCTCATTCATTTGTTCATTCAGTCACTCAGTCATGTCCCGCACTTTTGCGACCCCATGGACTGTACCTCGCCAAGCTCCTGTGCCTGGGATTTCCCAGGCAAGAATACTGGAGTGGGTTGCCATTTCCTACTCCAGGGGATCTTCCCGAGTCTGTTGCCAGGCAGATTTTCTACCACTGAGCCACCTAGGAGGTTGCTTTGCAAAGGTCTTTCATTTCATACTCTACTTTAGAGAGACTAAAAATTAAAAGTTATAGGTATGCCAAATGAGAGCAGTTTATGCAAGAAAGGTGCTGCAGGACGCAGAAGACCTCTGCTGAGAAGTCTATAGCAACAAATTGGCAAATCAAAGTGTGTTTATATGTTTTAAGATAAAAGGAAACATTGTAAATGTGTATCTATCATATTTTATGATTTTAAGCAATATTTTTGAAAAAAACAGCTGTCTGACCCAGTCACATTAGAAAAGGGTTCTTTTAGAACAATGGCTCTTAAAATAGTTCCATGAATATTCAGCACCAAGCAGCACCTGGGAATTTGTGAAAAAAAAAAAAAGCAAATTCTTAAGCCTCCTCCAGACTTAAGAATTTACCCTGGAGGTGATGTCCAGCAATATGTATCCATTCCAGGTGATTCTGATACACATTAAAGTTTGAAAACCACTGTCGCAGGCCTGCAGCAGAAGTGTTTGGACAGAGTGGTAGGGAATAATTTATTCAACAATCACGCTCCTGGCAGAAAGTGAAGAGGAAAAATGGGCTCTTGATGAGAGTGAAAGAGAAGAGTAAAAAAGCTGACTTGAAACTCAGCATTAAAAAAACTAAGATCAAGGCATCCAGTCCCATCACTTCATGGCAAATAGAAGGGGCAAAAGTGGAAGCAGTGACAGATTTTATTTTCTTGGGCTCCAAGATCACTGCAGATGGTGACTGCAACCATGAAATTGAAAGACGTTTGCTTCTTGGAAGGAAAGGCAAACCTAGACAGCAGGTTAAAAAGCAGAGACATCACTTTGCCGACAAAGGTCCGTAGAGTCAAACTTATGGTTTTTCTAATAGTTGTGTAGAGATGTGAGAGTTGGACCATAAAGAAGACTGAATGCTGAAGAACTGATGCTTTTGAACTGTGGTGCTGGAGAAGACTCCTGAGAGTCCCCTGGACTCCAAAGAGATCAAACCAGTTCATCCTAAGGAGATCGGCCCTGAATATTCATTTGAAAGACTGATACTCCAATATTTTGGTCACCTGATACAAAGAGCTGACTATTGGAAAAGACCCCGATGCTGGGAAAGATTGAAGGCAGGAGGAGAAGGGGACGACAGAGGATTGAGATGGTTAGATAGCATCCCTGATTCAGTGGACATGAATTTGAGCAAACTCTGGGAGACGGTGAAAGACTGAGGAGCCTGGCATGCTGGCGTCCAGGGGGAGGCAAAGAGTTGGACATAACTTAGCAACTAAAAAACAGCAGCTGGATGCCTGACTCCAGCAGGCAGGGGGAATGTGGAGATGACAGACACAGTGCTGCCTCTGGAAACTGACTCTAATGGACAAAGCTTAGAGACAAATGGTTAGAGGACAGAGAACTGAGAGCTCCGACTGTGGAATGTTGGGAGTCCAGAAGAAGATCTCCCGGAATAGAACCAGGACTTCTGAGCAGATGTGCACCAGGCAAGGGGAAGATGGGCTCCAAGGAAGTAAAACACTATAAATAAACTTCCCTTGAGAAGCAACTCCATAAGAATAAAACTATCAACTGTGTAAAGCTTCTTGGCTGTCTCCTCAGGAGAAGAGATGAATCGGGGTTCCAGATGGGAGGACTGAATATAGGACTATCAGTCATTCTAAACTAATTCATAGGTTTGATATCATTTCCATCAAAAAGTTTTTCTTGGATTGGTCTTTAAAAATTAATCTTGAAGTTTATCAAGAAAAATAAATAGGCTAGAAATGACTCATAAGTTCTTCTTTTTTTTTTTTTTAGAAATGACTGATAAGTTCTAGAAAAAGAGAAAAATACCAATGGGGAGGGGGAAGGGACAATGTGGGTTTGGGACTGGGGATCTTGCCCACCTATGAACCTGGGAGACAGGTGCCTTGAGTTCAAATTCTAGCTCTGCTGTTTATTTGGTCTCTAAAGTTGGGCAAGTCATTTATTCTCACTCAGTCCTAGTTTTTTCATCTGTAAAAAGATAGTTATGCTAACCTACTTCACAAGATTATTGTGAAGACAAAGTTAGAACAATATGTCAGGTGCTTAATATAGTGTTTGTCATGTTGTCAGCATTCAAAAACTTACGATTAGCTCCAAAATATTCAAAATAAGGCTATAAAAATTAAAGCAAAGTTAAAAATTTAAATTATTTTAGAATCAATTTAGATATTTACTTCACACCAGAAGGAAAAATAATTTTCAGACCTGAAAAAACAGGATTTTATTAAACAAATGAAAACAGGAAACTAATTAAATGTTTATTTGATTTTTGTGAAATTTCTAGATTTTAAATCAACAGAAAATTACAAAGAAAAATAGCAATAAATTAAATTATGTAAAAATATTTGTGCAGAACGAAATCAAAATTTAAAGGCAAATAACAAATTGGGAAAATATTTGCCATTAATATAATGGACAAAGTGGAGAGAGTTTGTTCAACATAATGGACAGAGAGAGTTTCTATAAACCAACAAAGATGATACTAACTTTCACATACACAAAAAAATAGAGAATAAAAACAGACAGTTCAAGTAAAGGAATTTAAATGGCTTAAAAATTTTCACCATGACTATAAAGCAAAAAAAAATGCAAATTAAAATAACTGTACATCAATTTTTTTTTTTGTACATCAATTTTTATCCAACAATTCAGCCAAGAGTTTTGAATGGTAATATTCAGATTCAGCAAAGTTGTAGAAGATTGCATTTTCCTTTTTTACTATTGGAGAAAGAATTGGTAGATTGCTAGAAAATAATGTACTAGTATGCTTTAAAAATCTTAAAATGGTTAACTCTTTGACTCAGTAATTCCACATCTAAGAATCTAGCCAAAGGAAATTATAATTTACTTAATGTGGACAAAGATGCATGAACAAGCATGATCTTCACAGTATCGTTTATTATAATTACAGAAAGAATCTGAAAAGGGGTGGTAGAAATAGGGAGAGGTTGGTAAAAGGGTACAAACTTTCAGCCAGATGATAAATAAGATCTTAGGATCTAATGTAAAACATGGGGACTATAGTTGATAAAACTGCATCTATTATACAACTGAAATTTGCTAACGGAGTAAAACTTAAATGTTCTCACCAAAATAAAAATAGATATGTGAAGTGATGAATATGTTCTTAACTAGATGAGGGAGAATCTTTCCACCACGTATATGCATATTAAATCACCACAAGGTGCTCTTTAAATATCCTGTAAATTTCTTGGCCAATCATACCTCAATAAAGCAGAAATTTTTAAAAAAATAATAAAACCTGAAAAAAAAAACTTCAATTTCCCAAAATCATGAATGCATGTTAAAATGTTCAGAATATAAACTATAGAAAAACTGTACATTAAATGCTATCCTTTAGGGACTTCCCTGACTGTCAAGTGGTTAAGACTCTGAGCTTCCACTGCAGGGGACGTGGGTTTGATTCCTGGCCAGGGAACTAAGATTTGGCATGCCACTCAGTATGGGGTCGGGGAGAGGGGAAAGAATGATGTCACTTCCGTACACATGTAATTGGCAAGAAATACCTATTTTAATAAAGCCAGTCTCAGGTGATAGGATGAGGTGTGCTCTTACCTTTGCTCTGTGTTTTTCTCTATTTCCTACACTCTCCACCCTAACTGAATTAAAAGCTGTGGTTTGAGGCTGAATGCGGGAGATGTGGTGTCTGGTAATGTAGGAGGCAGATTCTTTTAGGTTCGGAAGGAAGTGGTGTCGTAGGCTAAAGAAAAGAGCAAGGATGAAAGAAAAAGAAGACAAGGAAAAAATGAAGCTAAGGATAAAGCAGAGAGGGAGGAAGAGGAGAGAAAGAGAAGGAGGGGAGAGGGAGAAACATGTAGGGAAGGGAGGAGATGCTCTTATATCTTGGCAGTTAAAGCATTCCCAGCACTGAGCTAACTGTGCTACCTGTAATATCTCATTTTATCCTCAGGATAGCCTTTATCAGATTATTACAGTGTCAGATTATTACACAGTCTACTTTATGGAAGTGAAACCCAAGGCTTAGGGATGTAAAACAGCTTATCAAAGGTCACACAAGGCTGACAGTGAAATTGATGCCGGAAGTCGAGGGCACTGACCCCAGAGTAAATATGCTCATAGCTCAGCTCCACCGCTTCCCAAAATTCAAGTGCACATGAGATTCCGTTTCAACTTGTTGGAAAGCAAAGCATTCTGAAATAATAATCTTTAGTAATGGAGAGTTTGTGGTCAGCATTGTCCCTAACAGCACTGGGGTTGGTGGAGTTTGGGGCAGTAGCAGCATGGGAGGTCACAAGTGCAGTCATCAGGCAGCAAATGGGTGGTTTCTAGAGACGAATTTGAGGCACAGGGAGGGTGTGTGTTCGAATTATTACCTCCCAGCAATGGACAGGTATTTGGGATTCAGTGTCAGGTTGCCTATTTTAGGACAAGGGGAGTCTGGTCACTGTAATCCTCTTTCCCTTCCAACCCAGCTTTGGGGACTCAAAGAATAGCTAGTCCACCCTCCATCCCTGCCCTCCCCTTCTCAAGAGCCCAGCTCATACAATTGCACTTCATGTTCAGTGGTCACGATTATCCACTGGGAAGCAACATTCAAGGCTTTCCTGTGAATGATCCCATTATCTACCTGGTAATTCTCTGTTCCCACCAGCTCCATGCCACAGCATTGCAGTGGGTTTAGGGCAGCCAAGAGTGGAGAAGAGACGTGTAGGATACTGTATGATGTCACTTATGTGCAGTTTTTAAACAACACAAATGAATACACATGCAAAAGAGAAACGAACAGATTTAGGAGCCTCACTGATGGCTCACTGATAAAGAATCTGCCCACTAGTGCAGGAGATGTGGGTTCAATCCTAGGTCAGGATGAGCCCCTGGAGGAGGAAATGGCAACCCACTCCAGCATTCTTGCCTGGAGATTCCGACGGACAGGGGAGCCTGGCAGGCTGCAGTCCATAGGGTCGCAGAGAGTCAGACACGACTTAGCAACTGTAAGATTGCTCCTGAGATGGGGTCTTGTTTAGTTACTAAGCCATGTCCCACTCTTTTTGCCACCCCATTGGACTGTAGCCTGCCAGGCTCCTCTGTCCATGGGATTTCCCAGGCAAGAATGCTGGAGAGGGTAGCCAGTTCCTACTCCAGGGGATCTTTCCGGACCAAGGATTGAAGCCATGTTTCCTGTGTCGGTAGGCGGATTCTTTACCACCGAGCCACCTGGGAAGCCCCAGCATGGTGATGGCTCCCTTTGAGCTGTACACAAGGACGAGAAATACTTCTCAGGACCTGGCACAGGGCACAGAGACGATGGCTCAGGAAGGGTCCTCCTGCCCTTCCCTTACAGCCAGCGGGAGCCTCTGCTAGGCTCCAAGGGACGCGTGGTATTGTACCAAGTGAGCCAGACATGGTCCTTGCCCTCCAGGGACTCCCCGCATAGCAGGATCTCTAGAAAAATCCATAGAGTTAAGATGCTATGGAAGAATAAGAGTGGTAAGCATAGGATGACACATTGCTTGTGCGTGTGTGTGTGTGTGTGTGTGTGTTGAGAGTACACGTCAGGGTTCCTAGATGGGACAATGCCCATGGTATTTAAAAAAGAGCAGCTAGATTTAGCCAGAGGTGAGGAGGTGGCGAGGGGAAGAAAAAGCCTGTGTTCCAGGCGGAGGGAACAGCAGGAGAGCAGTCCCCATGGCAAGAGGCAGCTCCTGCTGGGTGTAAGGTGGCCAGGACAGATTCGCTCTGTACTGTAAGGCATCCTGCCGGGAAAGGGGCAGAACAAATAAAATTACGGGGTGGAAAACAGCAGGGGACAGGTTGGAACTGAAACCCTGGTGGGGGTTGTCAAGCCAGCTGTGGAGAGACCCGAGGCTGGAAAGGAGGGTCCTGGGTGCCTGGTTGAGACTCAGGCTCTGGGCGTGGCCTCGGACTTCCTCTTCATTCTGGAACACTCCACACCTAGATTGGACTGAGTGACCTAACTCCCAGAGGGTAGCTTTCGCAGTAAAGACAAGGTGCAGTGAAGAGAGCTGATGAGGGAATAATTAGACATCTGCGGGACCTATTTAAAGGATAACAGAAGTGCCTGCCCCAGCCCAATGTCAGCCACCTACGGACATCTCACAATTTCCTCCTTCTTTTTAAGGTGTTAATTATTGCCCAGATCCCTGATAAACTGTGAAAAGGGGAAGTACAAGCATTAACACTTTTCCAGGAATTAGTTTGTAAGCAATTATCACTTTCTTATTTTGACCTTGAAGAAATGAGACCAAGGGAAGTTGAGTTTAAAAAAAAAAAAAAAAAAGATTATTTCGGAATAACTTTCCAGAAAAGCTGCAGAAAATACCCAGTTTCCATATCCTCTTACCCAATTTTCCCTCATGATAACATCTAATATGACCAAGCTACATTTGTCACGATTACCAAACCAACAAGGGTACACTCCTACTAACAAAACTCCGGGCTTTATTTGAATTTCACCAGTTTTTCCTTTTTCTAGGATCCAATCCAACATACTACCTTGTATTTAGGAAGTCATGTTAGGATTATGCCCAGAAGAGTAACAGTGACCGGCGCCCAGACACTCTCCACATGCCAGACTCCGCATGGGTGACCCCATGTCTACACGACCTTATGAAGCTGGAACACTACCCCATGTTATCAGTGAGTAAACTGAGGCTTGCAAAGTCCCCAGAGTTGGTAAATGGCAGGACCAAAGGCATTGCCAGGAGCAGAAGGAGTCTCACGGTCCCTTTAGCCCAGCACAAACCTGAACTCGTTGACTTTTTCTCAAGAATTGGTGCAAAGGCTAGAACTGGGCAGTGTCTGCTGACTGGGTTTCCCCAGCACGGAGCTCCTCCACAGGCTCCAGTGCTGAGCTGAAACCCACCGTTCATCTCCTCAGCTGAGTTCTCCGCAAGAAACAGTGGGAGCTAACCAGCCAAATCCTCTACTCAAATTCAGTGGACCTCCTCCACTGGCCCAGCCCTGCAACAGCTACTGACCTTGGACAAGATACAGAACCTCTCTGAGCCTCATCTGCAGTGTGGATACCCAGCTTGGGGGTTGTCAGCAGATTTAGACAAGAAAAGGTAGGTGTCTGTCTCGCAGAGTACCTGGTACACAGCAACCACTTTGCAGAGGTTTAATTCTCATGTCTAAAATGCAAATGCAGGCATGCGTGTCTGTGCATGTGTGTGCACATAACACGCAAAACCACAGCCCCCTCAAGCCACTCGTAGAGGGTGCCATAAGCCCCTTTATAGATAGTGAAGTGAAAGTCACTCAGTCGGGTCTGAATATTTGTGGCCCCGTGGACTATACAGTCCATGGAATTCTCCAGGCCAGAATACTGGTGTGGGTAGCCTTTCCCTTCTCCAGGGGATTTTCCCAACCCAGGGATCGAACCTGGGTCTCCCACATTGCAGGTGGATTCTTTACCAGCTGAGCCACCAAGGAAGCCCAAGAATACTGGAGAGGGGTAGCCTATCCCTTCTCCAGAGGATCTTCCTGACCCAGGAATTGAACCGGGGTCTTCTGCATTGCAGGCAGATTCTTTACCATCTGAGCTATCAGGAAAGCCCCCTTTGTAGAGGAGGACAGGTCAATTCATTTCCTGTCCCTTAGGGGCTGACGTGAACCCCCTGTCACTTTTCAGAGCCAGTGCAAGACTGGGGATGAATTTCATATTGATAAAAGCCAGAGCTAAGAACACTGCCTTCCATTTTCCAGTATTCTGATAGAGACACAGTCTCTAGCCCTAGTCTGTCCAGAGCCAGTACCTGCTGAGGTCCTCCTGGCAAGAGGGGAAGGCAGGTGTTGCCTGTCAGTGAGTTGCCTGTCACAGACCTAGACACAGAGACAGAGAAAGATAGGAGAACGAGAGAGAGGGACAGGCAGGAAGGGAGAAATGCTAAACAGACTAGCTAAACATCCTGTTCACTTAGCATCTCGGTAAAACGACATTGCGGTTCAAGGTCTCAGTGATTTGCCCAGGGCTCTTTCACGTCCATTTTGTCACTTGACAGTCTAAGAACACCAAAATGTGCTTAAAGCTAATCTCCAAATCATTTATCTAAAGCAGTCACAGACCGGGACTTCTCCGCTGGTCCAGTGGTTAAGAATCTGCCTTGCAATGAAGAGGATGCAGGTTTGATCCCTGGTCAGGGAACTAAGATCCCACATGCCTTAGGGCAGCTAAGCTCATGTGCTGCAACAGAAGATCCCATGTGATACAGCCAAAGTCCCACGTGCCCCAAATAAGACCCCACACAGCCAAATGAATAAATAAAAATTTAAAAACAAAGCAGTGACAAACATAGACTTGGAATCTTAATGATCTTTTCTGTGCTCAGCTATGTGATCTGATTTTGCTTGGTAAATGTTAATTATCAAACCAGACATACCTGCAGACAGAAGTCACATTACGTGCATTTACAGGACAATCTTTGCTGGCCATGTTCATCAATATACAAACCACAGGCTTGATCAATGATAACAAAGCTTTAGTTTTAATAATACACATTTTTCCTTAATTTCAGGAATTTTTCTAAAACCAATTAATCATTTCCTTAGTTGAGTGACTCACTGAAGACAATTGACATAGTGATTGGATTTTTCTAACTACAACCATTGCATTTCTCAGCCAGAAACAAAGCAAAAAATCTTTGCAATTACAATGATCACCAAAGAACTACCCCCCCACTCTTGATATAAAACTCCTCTTCACATGAAAGAATAGCACCAAAAAACAGATATACTTTGCCATGATTTGGATTTACAGCAGTGGAAAACAAACGTAATAATTAGATATAATACCTGTAGATAGAATTTGACCCAATAAAAGACATATTTGAAGGATGACTGTGGAGATCCCCATTTTGCTGGGTTCTTCTCAATCTCAGTAAAAATGCCTTGATATTTATAGATTCGTAGTTAACAGGAGGCGTGTCCTCCGGGATAGTGTATTTGTATTGGTGCCATAAAGATAAAGGAAGTCAGGGACTTTTCTAACAATCGATGGCTAATCTGTGGAACAATTTAGGTGGGTTAGACTGATTGTCGTGTAACAGTCTGGCAATTTCCCAACTGCAAAAATGCTGATATTAGCAGCGCAATTTCCAACTTCCTTCTAGGTGAAACTCTTAAGTCTCTCAAGTGCTCCCGGAATATAGGCTTGACTTTAATCTGGGAGAATGTGAATGAATTTGTGGGAAGTCTGCTCCAAGGCTCAGGGCAGAGCAGGATGTGGGCTGCTGAGCAAATACAGGACACGGTGCCAAGGGGAAAAGCATCTCTGGGATGGTTTGTCCTGGCAGAGCATTCTCCTATTGGCCCCTGGCCTTGAAGAAATGAGGATGACATTGCAGACATGATTGGAGAGCAGAAGACATGAGAGATATCCATGGATTCCACGGGCTTATATTAGCTTTAGCCATCATCTTCCGGGTCTCATACTCATTCCATAACCCAGGAACTGAGAAACATGTGACCTCGAACTGAATCACCTCCAACCATTCATAGGCTTTGCTTTCATGCCCTTGGTATTCACATTGCCTGACCCTTTTTTGCTGTTTAGTTGCTCAGTCGTGTCTGACTCTTTGAGATCCCATGGACTGCAGCACACCAGGCTTCCCTTTCCTTCACCAACTCCTGGCATTTGCTCAAACTCATGTCCACTGAGTTGGTGATGCTATCCAACCATCTCATCCTCTGTCATCCTCTTATCCTCCTGTCTTCAGTCTTTCCCAACATCAGGGTCTTTTCCAATGAGTCAGCTTCTCCCAACAGGTGGCCAAAGTATTGGAGCTTCAACTTCAGCATCAATCCTTCCAAGGAATATTCAAGGTTGATTCCCTTTAGGATTGACTGGTTTGATCTCCCTGCTGTCCAAAGGACTCTCATGAGTCGTCAACACCACTGTTCAAAAGCGTCAATTCTTTAGCACTCAGCCTTTTTATTGTCCAGCCTGGCAAACCCACCAAACCAGCCTCCAACCTCCTCCAACTTTGCCCACAATCCCTCTCTTATGTAGATATCACTTTGGGATCCCTGGTCTTTATCACCAGACTGGTAAAACTCCCACAACCTACCTAGAAGGTTTCCTGTTGTTCTTTTTTTTTTTTCCCCCATAATTCTCTTGATGGTCGGTAACTCTTGGTCAGGAGCATATGGCTTTCAGGACTTGCCTTTGTTATCCTGACCTGAGTGAGCCCTGTCTTGCCTTTCAGCTGAGATGTGGATGCTATGAGATGACACCTCAGCTTCCTTGACATGAGTTGTTAACCTCAGATCTCCTGCAGCTTCATTCTGGAAGGTACCAGGAACCCATGCCTTGTATCAGTCATCAGGCAGGACTTAGGGCCAGATGTCTGCATTAGGCTCCATCCAGATGAAAGTTACATTCAACCTTGGATTTCTTTTCTCAATCCTATAGCTTTTCCTGTTGTGGGTCCCCAATTCCTCCTCTCCCCTTGATGAGAAGAGGCACATTTCCAAGGGACTTCACTGTTTTCCATTGTCCTACTGGCAGCCCAACAATTGATGAGTATCAGGTGACAGGAGAAGAGAACCAGGATACACATCTGCTAGGGAACCCGTAAGGCCAGATAGCACAGTGGATTCCTCTTATGATTATGACAGGAATGGTTATAGTTGGTTGTTATTGCTTATTATGTTATGATGGTTATTATGAGAGGGGGTTATGATTGTTTGGATCCTGAAGTGTTAGGTTTAGGATTATAAAAAAAAAAAAAGAGTGCCGTGATTGATTAGTAACGCCTGTCCTGCGCAGAGCCAGAAAAGGAATAAGAGGCAGGAATACAAGATATTCACAAGGGAGGAGGAGGTACAAAGGGTCCCTCCCCCACAGAAGCACATTGTCTTGTCTTAGGGACAGACCTGCACGGTGACCCTTGCAATAGGGCAAAAGGATCAGTGCAAGTTGCTAAGGCGGGGGCGGGGAGGGGAGTTGGGCTGAAAACCGCATGACTCGATGGCAGAGGCAGTTTCTCTAAGGAAGTAAACTAAACGCAATCAGGAGTCATTTGGCAACCAAGAATGGGAAGACCAGATGAGGAACAGGAGTGACCTTCCAGGACAGCGTGGCAGTGAGGCTGGGGGAGGGGAATCCTGCCCGAACACTGGAGAGAAAGCCCCATGGAAAACGGTTACAAAGGACAGCACCCCTTCCTCATTCTTGTCATTGCGATGACTCCATCCTCTGCCCCCTGTGGCCAGCAGTAAAGATCCTAACACAACAAGCGCTTGTGAGCTTTTTGTTCAGAAGATACCAGGAAGAAGGAAGCAGAGGGAACCTACCCATCATTCCAAAGCCCACTGGGGAGGCATCCAGGTGGGGAGACGGGTGAAGTCAATGGAGCAGGAAGGAGGTGGCGGTGCTGGGTGTGCAGGAAGAAGACCCTGGGGCCACAGGCCACCTGTCCTTCAACACCAGGACCCCATCCTGGCCCAAGGCCCTTGGTGTCCCACGGCCCTTTATCAGACCCTGTTCAGAGAGGACTTCCTCTTGTACAGAAAGGAGGGTCCTGGGGGGAACACCCCCGTCAGAGGGCTCACCTCTTTCTCCCCGTCCCGCTGACTAGAAGCATCTACGTCAACAGCGTGTCTGGGTGGAAGGAAGAGCGACAGAGCTCCATTCCCTAACAAAATCTGCCCTGAAGGACAGTGGGAAGAAGGAAAGCCCATTGAAGCTCCAAGACTCGGCCCTCAGACCCTGTTTCTCAATGACCTTCCCCAGGTGGTTACGACCCTGTTTAAAGCTTGCTCTTGCAAACCCCAGAAGGAAACCCCAGGGCTGGACCTCAGCCCAGGAGGCACAGCCTTCGCTGGGAAGAAACCCCTGTCAGGGTCATTCACAGCCTTGTTTAAGCAGCCGAACGCTTTCCTAAACTGAAATTCACAGGGAAGCTCCAGGTAGGAACAGGTCAGTGGGACCCTCTGGGTGTGGCCGGGGAGTCCCTGCTGGCTCAGCGAGCGCCCCCAAGCCCTGTCCTCCCATGGGGCACCCTGTGGCAGGCCTGGGGACTCCTGAGGGAAGTCAGCCCCTCCCTTCACAGGACCTGGAGGCCCAGCGAGGCTCCTGGGGTTGCCAGTGCTCCTTCCGGACACTGTGCTGGGGTCCCCTGGGGGCTCCCCCGAGCAGGCACCTGCCCCCACCTTGGGTCATCTAAGCCCCTTACCCCAGAGGTTGACTCGCCTTCCTGCCTGCCACCCTGGGCCCGTCCATCCCTGTAGGGATCTCTGATCCCTGAGCCCAGGAGCCCTGTGACCTGGAACAGACTTGGGTGGGAAGAGTCAGGGCCTGTGGCCTCTGAGGCATCACCGTTTGACTCCAGACCGTGGAGGTCTGGGCAACCATGGCTCCCCTTCAGGGGTCAGGTTGACCCCTAATATCTAATTTTACTGCCGCTGAGTAGACCGACTTAATTGTCAGCCACTGTTACCGCTGTACCAACCCCTTGGGCACTGTGTACGTGATGCAGTGTTCCAATGTCACTCAGCTTTGCCCTCCAAGAGCCTGCTTCCCAACCAAGCTACCAGGGACCCACCCCGCCCCCAACCCCCAGCCTGAGGACCAAGCTGAGCCTCATCCTTTCCTCTGTAATCGGACGCCTCAAGCTGAACACGTGCTCAGCGGGCGTTGGCTGCTGAAGGTGGCCGTCAAGAGCAGAAGCCTGCCCTCCCACCTTCCATGGTCACCAGTAGCCTCGAGGAGGGGACACCGAGGTCCAGGGAGGGAAGGGACTGGCAGAGCCAAGCCAGTGTCCAGGGTGGCACAAACTGCCTCCCATGAGTAGGATGGAGGGCAGGAAGACTGATACAGCTCCCTGGTGAGTATGGTCCAACCTCAGAGTCTTCCAGCCACAAACACAGCCCTCTAGTGGCCCTTGATAATAGATGATAGAAGGCTCATCACATTCTTCTTCTCTTTCTCAGGGCAGCACTGAAAGCCCTCACCATGGTCTATAAGGCCCCACTCAACCAGCCCCCATGGCCTCCCTCCACCCAGCCCTCTCTACCAATCGTCAACCGCAGGGCCTTTGCACTTGCTGTCTTCTCTGCCTGGAAGACTTTTCCCCAGAAAGCTATGAGTTCATCCCCTCCCCTCCTTCAGATCTTTTCTGACATATCATCTCCTCTGGGCAGCCTTTCCTGACCACCCTTGCACTGCACTGCCTCCCACTTTCCTGGCTATTCCTCTCTTCACAGCTCTTCTCACCAGATGGCCTCCTTGTATATTACTTCCTCATTCTTTTGCCTGTCTGCTCACACAAGCTCCAGGAGGCAGGACTTTGTGTCTGTTTTGCTCACTAATGTATTCCCCAAATCTCAGAACAATACTTAGCACATCGTAGGTACTCAAGAAATACTTGTGGAATGAGTTGACTGAATGAGTGTGGACAGAGAGGACAGAGGAAGACTAGGGCTCTTTACCCAGATAGCTTGAGTGAGTTCTACATCAACTGAGTGTCAACCACATGCTATAGATTGTGCTATCCATTCATCTGTTCAGTCAACAAATAAGTACTGATCACTTACAATGTTCCAGGCACTGCTCCAGCTAATGGGGCTCAAGTCCAAAGTCAAATAGACATGACCCTTGCTCTCATGGGCTTACCAGGTGACACTAGTGGTAAAGAACCCACCTTCCAATGCAAGAGACATAAGAGATGCAGGTTCGATCCCTGGTTTGGGAAGACCCCCTGGAGTAGGAAATGGCAACCCACTCTAGTATTCTTGCCTGGAAAAGTCCATGGGCAGAGGAGCCTGGCAGGCTACAGTCCATGGAGTCTCAAAAGAATGGGACACGACTGAGCGTGCATGCACTCGGAGCTGCCCTCATGAGCCGTATAACTAAGGTAACATAGACAATAGGCAAGAAGTAAATCCATAGGGAGAAACATTTCAGATTGGGAGGAGAATTAGGAAGGAAATGAGCAAGGTGATAGAATAGCGAGTGTCTATGGTAGGGAGGGCTATTTGTATAGGGTGGTCAAAATCTCACACTAGCTCAATAACTGCTTCAGGGATTCCTCATCTGAGGCTCAGAGAAGTTAAGTAACTTATTGACAGTCACCCAGAAAGTGGCAGAGCCAGAGCTTGAAGTGAAGTCTGACTCTAAAGCCTGGTATTTTCCCACTGGACTCCAAAGCCTTTCCCTTTCCCCCAGAAGACTGTTTCTGTTCAAGTAGTGGGACTTGTGTCTAATTGCCCTCCACTGAAGGAGGCCCTGCTGCGCAGAAACATTCAAAGGAACAGGTAGAGAAGGAAAACTGGCTCTGGGGTCATCAGAACAAGCGCAGAATTTTTTTACATATGCTAAGTGGCTTCTCCCTGGAAGAGTGAAGGGAGAATGTTTTTAAAGGCAACACTACATCTAGACCAACACGGTTAAAAGTGGTACAGGCAGCTTGTGGTGCCCAGTCATCTTGCAGCAAAATGAGAGGAAAAAATCATAGTTGTGACCATCTCCCTGAAATTATTTCCTCCCTTCACTTTTTCAGGTTAAGGTACATAAGGTTAATGAGGCCCAACACACTGTCTCTCCAAGAGGGTTATTGCAACTGAGCAGGGAACCCTCCCTCGAGAGTTGTCATGCTGAGTAAAATAAGTCAGAGAAAAAAAGAAATTTCACACAGCATCCCTTATTTGTAAAAATCTACAAAGAAATGGCACAAATGAACTTATTTACAAAACAGAAGCAGA
The DNA here is from genome assembly GCF_963930625.1 of Muntiacus reevesi. NCBI lineage: Eukaryota > Metazoa > Chordata > Mammalia > Artiodactyla > Cervidae > Muntiacus > Muntiacus reevesi. The sequence goes on along the minus strand of NC_089250.1, from coordinate 163,810,089 downwards.
TTTATAGACTTAGAGATGCACTTATGGTCACCAGAAGGGCTAGGTGGGCGAAAGTGACTATTAGGGGCTTTGGGGTGGACATGTACACACTACTATATTTAAAATGGATAATCAACAAGGACCTACAGGATAGCACAGAGAACTTTGCTCAATGTTATATGGGAACACAGATGGGAGGGGAGTTTGGGGGAGAATGGATACATGTATATGTATCACAACACTGTTAGCTGGCTGTACTCCAATATAAAATAAAAAGTGGGAAAAAAAAAAAAAAAGTGAAGGTCCAACAGCAAAGTGAAGGAAGCCCAGGGTGTCGGGGAGTGATGGGAATGGCTGTTTCAGGCAGGGCTGCCCATGGGTTGTCAGCATCACAGAGTGTTAGCCTTTTCAAGTTCAACTTACCCCAGTGTGATCAGATTCTAGAAAATCCAGTTACACTAATTACACTCGCCAGACACCAACTGGTGAGCCAGGAAGACCAATTCACTCATTTGCAATAGGAGTATCCTTTGACTAAAGAACTGTTCTGCTTGAAAGTTCAAATTATATGCCAATAATTTGCTTGGGGAACAAAGAATGAGAACAAGGAAATTGCTCAGTGCCCAAAAGAAACTCTTACTGAGATAATGGAGCCTGTCATTACCCTTTCTTTTGAAGACTCTGCATGAAGAACTGTTTTGGGTTCCTCTAAATGCTGGTCATTGTGGTCACCCTCCTACATCCCCAACATGGGTCCCCTGATAAGTGAGACCTAAAGAGACTCAGACAGACCACCTCCCACCAGAGCACAGGAGAGCTAGGGCCACAGCCAAACTGGTTCATTTCATAGTTTTTCATGTTCAGTTCAGTTGCTTCAAAAGGGTGGCATTTGACAGTCTTTTGTTAACTTAAAAGACAAGAACTCAGTTACTTTAGGAGGAGAAGTCTTGTGGTCCAAAGGGGCTGGTGATGAGTCTGTTGAAGGGTGTCCTGAGCTGTAGGAAGGTCCTTCATCCCCATCTCCTTCAACACCTTTACCTGTGACTGGGGAACAACACAGAGGGAGGGATGAAACAGAAATGGAAGATACCACTCGTATGCATGAAAGTCTAGAAAGACTGAACGACAGGCCAAGCCAACTGTGATTAAATGCACCCGAATCACACCTGTCCTTGAGTCTCAAAATCAAGTGTACCAGTCCTGGAAGGTGGAGGTGTTTGGTTTTTATACATGTCAGAATGAACCAGAAATATAGTAGGAGTGCAGCAGAAAAAGGCACCACTGAAGATGAATGGGTCTTGGGCATCTTAATTGTTGCTTGAAGGAACCTGAGTGAGGAAGAACCAGCTTCCCTCTGGATGATCCAGACTGTATCACAAGTACTAGCTCAGGTGCACCTGGCTATTTGATGCACGAACCCACTGGCTCCCACAGTGTGGTCCCCGGACCACTAGCATCGGCATCACCCGGGCACTTGTTAGAACTGCGGAGCCTCGGGCTGCAGAGTGGGCCCCTGTAACCTGAGCTTCAACAAGCGCCCCCGGGGACTTCTGCACTAAACAAGCCTGCAGGGAGCGCTGCTGACACGGTAGGCTCACTTTCCCACCCAGGTGAGTAAAGCAGGACTCTGAGCTGCCGGGACGAAGCAGGGCCAGTGGTGGTGGGGAAGATGATAATAATAGTAGCTGACATCAGGAACTGGAGCTGGGGGCCGACTGGATGGCAGGGGCGTGAGGACGAAGGGGACAAAGGAGCCCAGGATGATCAGCTCTGCTCCAAGTCACAGGGAGGCAGGGAGCCCAGGAGGAAGGGTGGGCACTGGGGACAATGAGCGTTTTGGGGGGCCTCTGCCCCTCTGCCCTTCCTCCTTCCGATGGACTCCTTCTGCTCCCGAGGCGTCACGGACTTTGACATACACACAAACCTTAGTTCTCTCTTCCTAGTCCCTGCTTCCCTCTCAAACTTCTAACTTCCTGCTGGTCACTTCCACTTGCACAAAAGCTTAACCTGCCCCTTCAGCAGATGCAGCCCTGGAGGGGATGGGAGAGGGGCCCCCAGAGAAGATTCACTGAAAGACAAACAGCCCAGGCCCCTGGACTGGGGTGTCCCCTTCACCCAGGGTGGGGCAGGGAAAACCTTAGATGGTTCCAAGGGCGGGAGGTTGAAAGGCAGATGAAACTGGAGGGGTCATGAGTGTGATGAAAAAGAAGAGTGAGGCTGGGGATGGAGGAGGTGAACTTGGGAGGCACCAGGGAAATGAGGTCCGAACCTATCACCATCCATGTAGGGGGACTAAGGACGGGGAGGGGCTCATGGCTGTGAGCGGAGTCTGGGAGCGTCAAGTCAGGCTGAGGTTCTGGAAGTGGCTGCGGTCTGGGTGTGGCCGTGAGACTAAAGGAAGGTCACTGGGCAGAGGGTGTCCCGGAACCAAGGCTCTGCTGGGCTCTGCACTCTGACATGATCCAGACCTGCTGTTCCCAGACATTTGCTTTCTCAACCCCATCAGGCTTCAAATAACTTTTACTTGAGGGGCCTTTTTGTCCCCACAAAGCTGCCATGTTTTATTTGCTAAATGAAGATGTTTTTAAAGCCCAGTTTTCATTATCACTGTTTCATAAACTAATAGATGCTTAAACAAAAAGAATCAGGGATGATGGATCCGATTCAGGGACCGCCCCCTCTGAGAAGGGGATCTCCTTTTTGCCACAGATCAGTCCCTCTTCATCTTAGTAGCTCTGTCCACACGCCAGCATCTGGGGGCCAGCGGCCGGCATCCCTAGTTGAGAAACACCAGAGCCAGCACAGCCAAAAGGCCAGCCCTCTACCCCAAGCCTGGCCAGGCTCACAGTCCCTCTGTCCCTCCGGTCTTTGATCCTCACAGAACTGGAGTGAGCTTTAAAAGCCATGGAATGAATCCTTGCTGAAAGCCTCCGGAGGCTATCCTAGGGCATTCCTCGTAAGACGGAGCACCACAGCAAAACCTCTGGAGCAGGAACTGTGCGTCCAGTCATCCCAGGACAGTTCTGCGGTCACTTCCTACTCCAGGGCTGCGACAGCTGCAGCATCCTCCCACTCACACCGGTGTCCAGGTTTGGGATGAGCTGATATGGCCACCTCCCCCTCCCATGTCTGGCCCCTGCTCACTGGCCTCCAACCTGGCTGGCCTTCCTGCTTGTCCTCAGCTGTACCTCAAGCCCTTTCCCCTCGAGGTCTAGAACTCTCTGCCCACCTCCTTCTCTCTCCTTCAACAAGGAGTATGGGCCTTTCAGACCAGTGAAAAAGCACCGATTCAGAAAAGGAAAGTGATGTGGGCATCATAGGAGGGGGTGTTGCTGAGGATAAATGATCCTGATCCAAACCCGGACCATCCCCATTGCTGTGGATCTCCACACCGCTCTGTGCCCCAGGGTTGGAGGGAAAACACAAGGGGAGCCCAGGTCTTAACAGGCGCCCAGCAGGCCCCCGTCGGGCCCCTGGGAAGGGCGTCAAGCCCAAGTCACCACTCTCAGACTTGGAGATGCCGTCTCGGTCCAGCTTGTTGTTCTGATCCTGACAACGGAGGCAGTGGTTGCAAACAGCTGTCAGAACAGACCAAGTGGAGCATCCTAAAGGACCCTCGTCACCCAGGAGAGAGTTTCATTTAAAAAGGAGGACCATCTGTTGCCCACATTGACTGAAGAGCCCAGTGTAGTCCAAAGTCAGCTCAGGCGGCACGTGCAGCCCCAGGGACAGGGAAGCTGTATCCATGGCCCCTCGGCTCCAGAGAGCTGGTTCACATCAGGTTCCAGGCAGTGGTTCAAATCCACTGCTTTGTTCATCAACCACCCTCAAGTCAGTCTTTGCTGTGTCCTTGACAGGGGGTGTTGAAAACCACAACACATGCTGTAAAAACTCCAAGGAAATTGGAACAAAAAAGAGTCGTAAATGGGTACAGGGCAATGACAAGCACATAGCACTCAGCCAAACCAAAGAAAACAAAACTGCCTTAAAAACAGCACAGCCATAATGGAGTTCTTATGCATGGCCAGCGAAGAAGGAAATGTGCTCCTCCTCAAAGCTTTCACTCACTCTCAGCTAGTTCCTTGAACGAGAAATGTTTTGTCCGTATTTCCTTCTTCCTTGTTACAACACAAGACCCAGAGAGCCAGTGCACGTGTGTGTGTATGTGTGTGTGTGCTCCGTCGTGTCTGACTTCTTGCAACCCCATAGACTGTAGTTTACCAGGCTCTTCTGTCCATGGAATTTTTCAGGCAAGAATACTGGAGTAGGTTGCCATGTCCTCCCCCAGGGGATCTTCCCAACCCAGGGATCGAACCTGCGTCTCCTGCCTTGGCAGGTGGATTCTTTACCACTGAGCCACCTGGAAAGCCCACGGCACTGCACACTCACATGGGCTGTATCCCTCAGAGACCAACCATTTGGGTGGATTTAATTGAATGAACATTTGATCGGGTTGAGAACTGAGCAGTGGGAAGCCCAGTCCGGTAGGGAGCTGCGTCAGGTCAAGGGAGCCAGCCTGGCTTTACCCAAGGCTGGGGGAGAGCTGTGTGTCCTACATCACCTTTGGGTCACTCCCAAGGCATTGGAGGCCTGGGCTCCACGGAAGGGCCCCAGACTGGGAGGAGCCATCGCCAAACTTTCCTCTTGCAGAAAGCACCAGGTCACAGGGCGGGATTTAGCTGGTTCTCATTCAACCAGAAAAGGTTGCTCAGAATTCTTTCCCTTCCTCTGTCATTGCTTCACACATTCTCAAGAAAACGGATTAATCCCTCTTGCTTCCTCCATGAAGCCTTCTTCACACCCACAGGGTTGGCCCCCCTCCCTCTCCCCCTTCCTCTGGCTCACAAGTCATGTTGGGCTGAGCCTTAATTATTCCGTGCATCACCACTTGGGCCCCCCTTTTGAAATCAGGAAGCAGAGCTTCCATTTCTCCTGCACTGCACACCCAGCAAGATCTCAAACAGCACTTGAGGACAAACTGCAAAAACTGCCACACTCTCAGCACCCTGAACTTGACAACAAAGCTTCATATACACCCTTCAGGTGAGACACAACCCACTTCACAGGTGAAGAAAACTGAGGCCTGCAGAGGTGAAGTAGTTCCTCCCACGATCATGGTTAATAAGTGAGTAGAGTGGGGAGAGCCCAGAACACAACTGCTTGACCCAGACTCTACAAGCTTCCTGATGATATTGTTCTTGCCTGAGATTCCCAGACAGGATGTGGTATTTCTCTCCTAATTTATTTGCACCTGCCTTGCTCCTAAACAGTTTGATGCAATTTTCAAAATCACATACGGTACAACAGCAAAGAAAGAAATGTTTAACAAGACCATAAAAAGTAATGGTAGGCTAGGAAAACAAAACTGGAATAAGATCTCAACCCCAAATTGAGAAATACCATAAGGAACTTCGCTGATAGAGTACAGTTAGAATTGTGACCCCAAGCTTCCTAGCAGCCAAAGCAAAGAAGGAAACAAGATCAGTGTAAAGTTGAACTCACCTGCTGCTCTTAGAGACATTAGTTCTCTTGTTTCCAAGGCCTTGAAAAAATGTCTCCCAAGTGGCCTCATGGACAGATTACTTAGGTAATCCTTCGATGGTGCTCAGAGTGTGATGAAGAGGAGGGTGAGGATGTTGGCTCTCCTGCACTGCCTCCTCCAACCTAGCTCAGCTCCAGCAGAGCAAAGGTTACACTTAGAATCCTATGGTGGCCCATGAAGCCCAGAGACAGCCAGCTCCTGCATGTCAGTTCACGGCCATCTAGAATTTTGACTTTAATGCTATTAAAATCTTCCATTCTGTCTTATTTTCTAGGACTTGAGGACAAGTTGCGAAAACTGTCATGCTCTCAGCACCCTGAACTTGACAACAAAGTTTCATATATACTCTTCAGGTGAGACTCAGCCCACTTCACAGATGAAGAAAACTGAGGCCCAAAACTCCCAACAGGCTTTCGCTTTTCTGTGCAAACAGATACACGAGGATCTCAGTCCCAGGCAAGGAGCCCCACATCTGGATCCCCCATCCTTTTCTCATTTTCCTCCTCCTCCTCACTACTAGCAACGCTTGGTGCCTTTCCTGGGCTGACAAACCCCACTGGAGGTGGGCTTTCTTCTTAAATTGTTATTCTCTCAAGAACTCTCCTGTAGATATATATGATGGAATATTACTCAGCCATTAAAAAGAATGAAATAATGCCATTTGCAGTAGCATGGATGGTCCTAGAGAGTGTCATACTGAGTGAAGGAAGTCAGAGGAGCAGAAATATCGTATGATATTCCTTATGTGTGGCATCTAAAGGGAAATGATACAAATGAACTTATTTACAAAACAGAGACAGACTCGTAGACTTAGAGAATGAACTTGTGGTTCCCAAAGGGGGAGGGTGGGAGAAAGGGATAGTCAAGAAGTTTGGGATGGACATGTACACACTGCTATATTTAAAATGTATACCAGACAAGGACCTACTGCACAGCACATGGAACTCTGCTCAATGCTCTGTGGCAGCCTGGATGGGAGGGGAGCTTTGGGGAGGACGGATTCGTGTATATCTGTGGCTGAGTCCCTTTGCTGGCCAACTGAAAGTATCACAACATTATTAATCAGCTATGCTCCAATCCAAAATACAAAGTTTAGTATAAAAAAAAACACCAAATACAGAAACATTCAATGTAGAACCAGAAAAAGGGTCAAGTTTTTTTGAAACTCGATGGGAGCAATTTTGTTTCAACAAAACCACATTATTCACTAGGTTGGATTAATATCCTTCAGTTGAGTATTCTCGGGCAGGTAGTTCAGTTAGTGTTCTGAGTATACATCTGTCTTTGGTGGGTTGAGTTCTATGAGTGAGTTTGAATACTGCATTTCTTCTTTGTATACATTTAAATAACAGCAGAATAAAAATCATTTAGGTCAACACCAGAGGTACTGAATGGCTGAATCTCTTTGCCGTTCACCTGAAACTATCACGGCCTTGTTTGTTAACTGGCTATATCCCAGTACAAAATAACAAACTAAAAAAAAAAAAAAAGAATTCTTCTGTAGAACTTCTCTCTCTTCTCTTCTTGAAAGCAGAGAGATGGGAAAAGTGCTCCACACTCAACAAAAGAGGAGGGCTGGGTCCCCCACGTAAAATATACAGAATGCCACGATGACGTTTGGGGGCTTACCTGGTGGTTCAGTGAAATGCTAACTTCTTATAAAGCATGTTAAAAAGCAGAGACGTTATTTTGCTAACAAAGGTCCATCTAGTCAAGGCTATGGTTTTTCCAGTAGCCATGTATGGATGTGAGAGTTGGACTGTAAAGAAAGCTGAGTGCCGAAGAATTGATGCTTTTGAACTGTGGTGTTGGAGAAGACTCTTGAGAGTCTCTTGGACAGCAAGGAGATCAAACCAGTCAATCCTAAAGGAAATCAGTCCTGAATACTCATTGGAAGGACTGATGCTGAAGCTGAAACTTCAATACTTTGACCACGTGATGTGAAGAGCAGACTCATTGGAAAAGACCTTGATGCTGGGAAAGATTGAAGTCAGGAGGAGAAGGGGTTGAAAGATGGTTGGATGGCATCACCGACTTGATGCTCATGAGTCTGAGCAAGCTCTGGGGGTTGGTGATGGACAGGGAAGCCTGGCATGATGCAGTCTATGGGGTCACAAAGGGTCGGACATGGCCGAGTGACTGAACTGAACTGATGATGATCATATGGCATGGATTATACTGAAGTCTTGCTGCTGGATTAATAGCCAACTTGAAAGAGGAAGAAGGAAGAAACAGCACAGCAAAAGCATCTCAACTGAGACGATTTCTAATTTCAAAAATGTTAAAAATGGAACCCAAAATGTGTGAGTCAACAAAATAATTCGATTAGAAAAGATTGTTTTCTGGTATTTCTTCCCAATACAAAAGGATAATTAGACATCACCTACTCAGTGCCTCTCCAACCCCCTCTCTAGTCAAAGTTCTTTTCTGCTCCATCCATTGCCTCCTGACAGATTTCTAGTGGATCTTAGAACCTGGCATCTTTGATAACCCCTGTCCTTCCAGTAGTAAACTATAAAGATTGTTTCAAGATAAGAGGAAGTAAGAAAGCCAGATTTTTTTAAGTTGGCTTCCTGGTTGAACCAGAAATCACTTTGTCTCCATTGCTTTGTGGCCCAAAGGTGAAGAGGTCCCTCCCTACAGATGGAGATGCTTCCGCCAGGGTTTACTGGAAGTTCTTCATTGAATCATAGACACCTACACACATCAGGAGCTCCTTAAATTTCCCTTTTGTTTCTCAACAGAGCTACATGCAGTGGTAAACTAAGGACGTTCCTTTGGACTGGTTCCAAAATCGAGGCCAAAGAGTTGTGCTGGGGGTGGGGGTAAGGATGGGATTGCAGTTGTGGTTAATTGCTAAGTGGTGTCTGACTCTTGCGACCCCATGGACTATAGCCCATCAAGTTCCTCTGTCCATGAGATTTCCCAGGCAAGAATAATGGAGTCGGTGGATGGGATGGGGGGCAGAACCATCAGGGTTTAAAATACAGATGCCTGGATCCCACACCCCCAAGATTCTGATACATCAATTTTGGCATTGGACCTGGAGATCTTTTGCTTAAATGATGATTCTGATACATACCAAAGTGTGGTAACCGAGAAAGGACGGCTCTGAGCAGGGCCTCCTGGCTGCAAATACAGAAGGAAATTCACATTGCAGCAACAGATTTATTTGGGAACAGGAGAAAGGCGGTTTGGGGGCTTCCCTGGTGGCTCAGTAGTAAAGAATCTGCCTGCCAATACAAGGAACATGAGTTCCATCCCTTGTCCGGGAAGATCCCACATGCCATGGAGCAACTAAGCCCATGCACCACAACTATTGAGCCTGTGTTCTCGAGCCCAGGAACCGTAACTGTTGAAGCCCACTTGCCCTAGAGCCCGTGCTCTGCAACAGCAGAAGCCAGTGCAATGCGAAGCTCACGCCCTGCAACGAGAGTAACCTCTGCTCGCCACCAGCTAGAGAAAAGCCCACACGGCAACAATGGCCCAGCACCACCCAAAATAGATAAATGAATGAATGAATAAAGAAATAAAAGGAAAGGTGGTTTGGGCTGCAAGGCAACAGCTTCAAACAGCTTATGGAGAAGTCTACATTTAACTCTGTAAGACATGGAGTCCTAGCAGGGTTTTGAGGAGGAGAGTGGTGGGGGACCTCTTTTACGAAGAAACAAGAAATGACAGCGCATATCAGCATGTATGGAGCGTCCTATTTATCGAGCACGACCACGCCTGCCATACTGTGCAGGGGTCTGGAAATCTACAAGGAAGAATAGAATAACCCCTGCCTCAAGAAACATACAGTCCAAGTGGACAGAAAAATCACTGGCTCATCAGAAAGTAACAGGTGGAAAACTTTCAGTTCCTTGGAGACCTTAGAGACCATGGAAGATTTTGACTTTAAGAAAAAAGACTTAGGGAATTCCCTGGTGGTCGAGGGGTTAGGACTCCATGCGTTCACTGCTGAGGGTGCGGGTTCGATCCCTGGTTGGGGAATCAGAATCCCACAGGCCACACAACATGGCCAAAAAGAAAAAAAGTTAAAAAAGAAAAAAAGACTTGGATGAAATCGAAGACCTTTAAAAGCGTCAATCTGGGGAACAGGTAAGAGTCAGATCTATAACAGTGAAAGATTCGGGAGATGGTATCTGGGAGTGCCTAGGCATGTGTGAGTTCAAATCTTCATCTACATTTTGTACTCACTTTTTTAGAGCTAGAAAGCCACTAGGTGTTTTGAATTATTATCTGCATAAATACATTTTATTTAAAAGGCAAAAATGAAACTATCAGCAGTTCACAGGTCCCCTGTGCTGTTTGGGGGGTTAATGTACCAGGTGGCTCTGTGAAGCCATCTTCCATGAATTCAAGGGACCAGTTGAAGTTTAGAGCAGTTTAGGGCTTTAGCTGGACCTCATAGGTGCTGTCAAAATCCTTGACATTTCTGGGAGGTATGTTCCCAGATCTTGTAAGTGTCTGATCACAAACGACTTTAGAAAACTCTGATGCATTGACAGAACAGCAGCCAGAGTGAATTGAAATAAGCTATAATTTGAGCCATGAATTATCAGTTGTGCATCAATTTAAAATAGTCTCATTGACTAATTGCTGCAACAAGTGATAAAAATTTAATTTTCTGGTCATTTATAATTTCATAATGAAAGAAATACTGCAATTAAAAAAAACAGCAAAACGTTTCATTTTATTAGAAAGGGAAAAATATGTGAAGATAAGCTCTTATACTTTGTGCATGCTCAGTCACTCAGTTGGGGCTTTGCAGCTCCATGGACTGTAACCCTGGAGGCCCCTCTGTCCATGGGATTTTCCAGGCAAGAATGTTAGAGTGGGCTGGCATTTCCTCCTCCAGGGGATCTTCCCAACCCAGGGATTGAACCAAGGTCTCCTACATTGCAGGCAGATTCTCTACCCCTGAGTCACATGGGAAGCCCCAAACTCTTTCATTTTAATGTTTTTTAAGAAGAATATGTTTGTGTCTTTATCACAAGCCATGGTGATAGTTGCTCTACAATATTCAGATGGAATAAGCACCACGTTAATATTGCTTAACCCAATCAAATTCTATCACAAATCTCCTACTCACTACTTTTTTTTTTTTTTTTTTTTTGCCATGCTGTGTAGCTTGTGGGATCCTGGGTCCCCAGTCAGGGATGGAACCCAGGCACCAGCAGTGGAAGCTCGGAGTCTGAACCACCGGGCCACCAGGGAAGTCCCCTGCTCATCAGTGTTGGTGAAAAGGCCAACACCCATCATTCCCCAGGCATCCTCCTGTCTCCTGAGATGGTACCAAGGTCCCAGGCTCTTCCTGGGTGATCTCAAGTCCCCCCACCCCATCCCACCTCTTATCCCTGCCCTGTGGTTGGCAGACACTATGTTAATCCTGGTCCTCCTCAACCATACATCACTATAACTTTGTAGAAACAAGTCTTGCTTGACCTGCATCCTGCCCAGGCCGCCTAGCTTCCTCAGTGGTGGGCAACTCGAGTGTCCAAGCCTCGGGCGTAGTGCCCACATCTTCTCTGGCCCCCAGACTGGCAGCCCCCAAATTTTGGTTTGTGATTTAAAGCAGCCATAGCACTCTCCAGAACTTCTACAGAGCACTAGCCTAAGTTTTCTTTCTGGAACAGGGGACAATACCCTAACTGACGAAATTTTTAAGGGACAAAGACAAAAAATAAATTTGTGTTTTGATCATCCCACAGACTATGTGTATTCGATGTATCAATTGCTTGGTGCTCAGTCGTGTCCAGCTCTTTGTGACCCCATGGACTGTAGCCCGCCAGGCTCCTCTGTCCATGGGATTTCGCAAGAATACTGGAGTGGGTTGCCATTTCCTCCTCCAGGGGACCTTCCCAACCCAGGAATGGAAACTGTGTCTCCAACTCTTGCACTGACAGGCAGATTCATTACCACTGAGCCACCTGGGAAATGTTTTGATTACTCCATATGTGTGTTAGTCACTCAGTCATGTCCGACTCCATGGACTGTAGTCCACCAGGCTCCTCAGGCCATGGAATTCTCCAGGCAAGAATACTGGAGTGGGTTGCCATCCCCTTCTCCAGGGGATCTTCCCGACCCAGGGATCAAACCAGGGTCTCCTGCATTGCAGGCAGATTCTTTACCATTTGAGCCAAGATTACACCATAGAGTATGTTTATTTGATGTATCAACTATACAACTTTCCAAAGGACAAGTGTGAATTTTAAATGTTACAAAATAATAAAATCAATGGCTTCCTATCTTAACCCAGATTCCAACCTATTCCCCTAAAGAATATATGAGTCTTGAAAAGGCTCCAGAAAGGATTTTAATTATATTTTCTTCATACAGTAGAAGTGTCCTTTAAACTTCATGAGTAACACTGTGTGTCTAGAACCCTATTTGTATGGAAACTAGGGAAATCAGCCATTTAAAGGAATCCATCAGCTTCCCCAGTGGCTCAGCCGACAAAGAATCTGCCTGAAATACAGGAGACCTGGGTTCAATCCCTGGGTCCAGAAGACCCCCTGGAGAAGGGAATGGCTACTGATTCCAGTAATCTTGCCTGGGCAAAGTTTCCATGGACAGAAGAACCTGGCGGGCTACAGTCCATGGGGTCACAGAGAGTCGTACACAACTGAGCCACTAACACTTTCAACGCTTTCAATCAGGAACCCACTATTACATTGAAAAATCGTTTGTTGGTGGTCTGGGTATAAATGTAGCTCAGTTGCTAAAGAATCCACTTGCAATGCAGAAGATCCCAGTTTGATTCCTGGGTCAGGAAAATCTCCTGGAGAAGGGATAGGCTACCTATTCCAGGATTCTTGGGCTTCCCTGGTGGCTCAGATGGTAAAGAATCCACCTGCAATGCGGGAGACCCGAGGTTGATCCCTGGGTCGGGAAGATCCCCTGGAGGAGGGCATGGCAACCCACTCCAGGATTCTTGCCTGGGTAATCCCGTGGACAGAGGAGCCCGGCAGGCTATAGTCCACGGGGTCGCACAGAGTCGGACACGACTGAAGCGACTAAGCACCAGCAAGAGCAGGCTTCTGAAGCACCAGGCTGCTCAAAGTTTTCGTTTACTTTACTTTTCTAGATTTGTTAAACCGTTCTTTCTGTTTTGACCAAGAAACAGAAATTTAAGAGGCAAATTTCTTGTCCTTCTCACAGGAGAGCAGGAAGAACCAGCCTTAAACCCATAGGAAGGCGTGGCTCCTTCACTCAAGTTTTCAGGACCCCTTGGCTTCCCTGCATGGAAACTGCCCATCTGCCGTCCCGGGTCCCCTTTGAGTCTCAGGATCCCAGAACTAGCAACGATCTCGGCGAACATTCACAGTCAAACCTTTCCCTGCCCCCATCTTACAGATGAGAAAACTGAGCTCCAGGGAAGTCAAGCCACACACCCAAATTCAAAGAAATGGCTCCAAGCCCTCCCGCCTCGCACGGGTCACCCTGCCTCTGCGAAGGCCACTCAGCTGCTGCAGGCCAGACAGAGATGCTGGTCATCCAGACCATTCAGCTGGGGACCCATGTCCGAGAAAGGCAGGTCACATCAGGCCACTGTAGGGCAAGGGAGGCCTCTCCAGCAGCTTCCAAGCTATTCCCAGGTCACTCAGGTGAGCGAGCTCTGGAAAGGCGGAGCCAGCCCTATCGGTGAGAATCCACCGCACCCCGGAAGCCCCAGGACAAGGGGCAGATTATCTGAGTGCTCTTTGTGTGGCAGGGACCAGGGCAAACGCTGCATAGGAGTGGGGGGCAGCTTCCTGTTCCCGCTGCCAACGCTGATTGCCAAACTCGCCTCTGTCACCTTAGCTCCCACACCCAAGCTGCCGGGGCCCGAGGGACGATCCTTCCACATGGTGAAGCCTCAGTATTTTCCAGCATTTTCCTGGTCAGCCTCCCTTTCTTTTTAAACTGCTCTTCTGGAGCTAAAGCAGCTGACCTCCTAGCCTCCCCTTGACTTGCTTTAGGGGTCTCAGTCCTCAACCTGTCACCAGCTTACTCCACATCTGGGTAGCCCCATCTCATATTCAAGCGTGGGCCTGCCAAAGAGCCAGCTTGAGACTGCCCACTCCACTGGAATCTGCCTGTCTCCATCTTGATTACTGTCCTGCGGGCCTGTGCCTGAAACAGGCAGCCCTCCCCACGTGTCTCTTTCACGGCTTCCTGTATCAGTCCCACTCTGGTTTTCTTCGCCTCCAGCTGTGTCCAGGGTGTCGCCGCCAGTGGTCATCAAGAGCTTGGGAACCAACACTCAAAGCTTCAGGGGGTGCATTTAGGGGGCCTTTGTCAGGGCACTGGGCTGGGGCTTGCCGACCACACCATGTTCATCACAGAACATGTGCGTGTAATGCCTGGGAAACTTTGGACAAGAAAGGACTCACAAGAAGTCAACATATCTATCCCGAAATCTTCAGATTAGAATATTACTTTAAAGTCATATGACATCCCTTATATGTAGAATCTAAAAAGAAATGACACAAATGAACTTATTTACAAAACAGAAACTCGCATACTTAGAAAAGGAAAGTCTAATGGTTTCCGTGGAAGGGGGCAGGCGAGGGGGTGGGGAGTGTTAATGGGGAGGGACAGTTGGGGAGTTTGGGAAGGTCATGTACAGGTCATGCCATATTCAGAATGGATAACCAGCAAGGACCTATTGTGTACTCAATGCTAGGTGCAGGCTGGATGGGAGGGGAGCTTGGGGGAGAATGAATACATGAATCCCTTCACTGCCGACCTGAAAGAAACCAGCATTGTGAGTCAGTTACGTGCTGTGCTATGCTTAGTTGCTCAGTCATGCCCGACTCTTGTGACCCCATGGACTGTAGTTCACCAGACTCCTCTGTTCTTAAGGATTCTCCAGGCAAGAGATCCCCATGCACAGATCCCCTGGATCTGTGCATGGGGATTCTGTCCATGAAGATCATGCTCTTCTCCAGGGGACCTTTCCAACCCAGAGATCAAACCCAGGTCTCCAGCATGGCGGGTGGATTCTTTACCAGCTGAGCTGCCAGGGAAGCCCAAGAGTACTGGAGTGGGTAGCCTATCCCTTCTCCAGGGGATCTTCCCAACCGTGGAATCAAACTAGGGTCTCCTGCATTGCAGAAGGATTCTTTACCCGCTGAGCTACCAGGGAAGCCCTAATCAGCTATATACCAAGACAAAATAAAAAGTTCAAAGTTTGAAAGGAGAAAAAAACTTTTTTGGTTTGAAAAACCTTCGAAAAACGAGGCTCCACTACTCTTAGCTATCCTTTTTCATGGGAAATAAAACACGCAGGTTATGAGAATAAAAGTTACCATCCCTGCCCCAAAATAAGGAAGTGTCTCTTTGCCCCAGTACTGCAAGGGTGAAGTTCCCTCCCACTCCCTCTGAGACCTGCAGAAACAGGAATGGGATGGATGGTCCGGGTTCAGGCTGGCTGAGAGGCACCTTTGCCCTGAATAAGTACATGCGCACAGGTGTGCAGGCACAAACACAGGCCAAGAACAAAATAAGATTCAGGTAGAAGCTGGACATTAAATGAAAACTGTCATTCAGGATTTTTTCAAAATTCCTTTTGAGTATTACAAATGGTGTGTTTTCTCGGGTCCACTTGTGATATGAATTTACCTTCTGCCACCAAGCAAATTTCATGGTTCCTTTCCTTGTTCCAAGTGGGCCACTCCTGGACTGTAGGCATCATGCTGATAGTCTTTGTGTCATAGGTGACCCACCACAGTATAAGGGACAAGAAAAGATGAGTCTTTTTATTTTTTTTCTGTTTCAATTTAAAAAAAAAATTGAGGAAGGACTCTGATTGGCTGAATTTAAGTCCAGGGCTCACTCTGAGCCAATCAGCAAAGGCCAGTTGCTTTGGGTCTCTAAGAGCATGGGAATTCCTGCTCTAGTGGATGAAGCAGTTTCCAGAACCAAAAGGAAAGCTAGCATCAAAAGACTTGAAGGCAAAACACTCAAGACAATAGACATCCACAATAAAGTGTTTGTAAACCTGCCTGTAGGTGTAGTGAGCTATGGCAATGCCACTGCTTGAAGACACATTACAAAACATAGTAAATAAATATACCTTGAACAGAAGGTATCAAAATGCCAATAGCTGTTACATTAAGATGGTAGGTGGTAGAAACTGCTTACCTTTATATTTTTCTAAAAAGAGTTAGAATTATGTATTAAGTTTAGAAATTGAAAGGCAAAAATAAAATTAAAAATGCAGAATTTATAGCTTCCACATCAGCAAAAGAGGAAAAGGGAATATGAAATTATTTCATCAATCTAATTGAAGGCAGGACTGGGAAAAGAAAATGCAAACAAGAAGGATGGAAAGCACCCATCATAAAAGAAAATGTTTAAAATAAGTTTAAATATATGAGAAATCACAAGAAATGTAAATAGGTTATGTTCACTCTTCAATAGAAACAGACTATCCATTCTTTTTTTTTTAATGAAGCTAAATCCTGTCTATAAAAGTCATGCAAAACAGTTTCTAAAATAAACTGACGTAGAAATACCCAGAAAAGATACACTGTAGAAATACTAAACCACAGTTTGCATAGTGGTATGAATTTGTAATAAAATATGATATTAACTTGGGCTTCCCTGGGGGCTCAGTGGTAAAGGATCTGCCTGCAATGCAGGAGACCAGGGTTCGATTCCTGGGTTGGGAGGATCCCCTGGAGGAGGGCCTGGCAACCCACTCCGGTACTCTTGCCTGGAGAATTCCGTGGACAGAGGAGCCTGGTGGGCTACAGTCCACAAGGCTGCACAGAGTCAGACATGACTGAAGTGACTAAGCAGCCGCAGCAGCATGACATAACATAGTAAAATTGATATAGATAAGGTAGAATGCTGCATAGTGATAAAAGAAACATTCCACCAAAACCTGATTGCATCTACCAAAATAATCTGGAAACCCATTAAGTGAAAACTGATACAACTGGAAGGTGAAAGTAATAAAACCACAATCGTGTTGGGGGATCTTAGCATGTTTTTCTCAGACACAGATCAAGCAGGCATAATATTGTTAAGAATGTAGAAGAGTGGTTAAAAAAGGTGAGGGGGGGGAGTGGGTCGAGGGGAAGCTATTAGTTAGCAAACCCTGACTAAAAGCCAACCATTCATGCAATTTCAGATAAACCATTTCAGGTAAAGGCAGAAGTTTTCATGCTGTGACTTTCAGTGTCCTTTATCTTATCAATCTGAAAATAATTAGTGAATAGCATGACTGAAAAAAATGGTGTCTATTGAAAACAGCAATTTAATTATTAACCTAATACAAGGCACAGTTATAAAACTTGTCAAAGGGTAACGATTTCCAAAAAAAAGAGCAAGGCCGTCCTTGACTTTAAACCTTTCATTGCTTTGAAAAAACAGCATCAAACTGAAAGAACAAGAAGTCCATTGATATTGGTGTCTGTTGTAAGACCTGCTACTTATTGACCGATGGCCTGGTCATCATTCAGAAACTCTTTCTAGGGCAGTGATTCCCATGTAGAATTTTGTCAGCAACTTGAAGAATAGGAAGACTCAAACAACACTAAAGATTACAACAGTGTGCTATGAAAGCCTTCACAGTTAACGTGATATTCACTTAACTGGTCGTTACCACCGTATCTCTGTTTGATCAGAAAGCTTGTTGCTCGGACTGTATTCTTTTATATACTCATGTCCACATCTGCCGCTGATCCAATTTCATGCTAAGCCCTGGAAGTCTTCGGGGAAAGAACTACCTTGCGTCAAATGCCCTGCTTAGTTCACTGAGCCTATGATCAATACCCCAAACAAAATAGATCTTTTATTATTCAAAAAACATACATTTTAAATGTTTATCCGACTCTTATCCAAGAGTTCGTAGCCCACTGAGGTTCCACTTGAGATCCATGGTTCTAGAGTCTTATTACCCTGACATCTTTGAAGTTTTCCTTTATAACATTTTGTTTAGACTGTTGCCTATCAGGTTCCTCTGTCCAGGGGCTTCTCCAGGCCAGAATACTGGAGTGGGTTGCTGTGCATTCCTCCGGGGGATCTTCCCGACCCAGGAATTGAACCCAGGTATTGAACCCAGGTCTCCTGCATTGCAGGAGATTCTTTACTGTCTGAGCAACCAGGAGAGAAAAACACTTTGCTTTCATTTAAGTGGGTTCCTGGAAGGAAAACTAAACTGAGTCGTTAACTTGCATGATCCATTCAATAAGAATTTATAGAGTGCCAGCTCCATGGCAGCTCCTGTGGCAGGTGCTAGGTTTGAAAATGAACAATACAAGGTCCCTGCCCTTAAGGAGCTTCTGATACAATGGGGAGAATTATAAAGCAGATAATAACAATACAGTGTGATAAGGTAACCAAGGAGACTCTGTGGGCACCAAGGAGAGGCCTCTTGCTGGAGGGGCTGGCACACAGAAACAGCATTAGTCACCAAGGTAAAACTTCAGCCAAGTCACGAAAAAAAAAATGTAGGTAGTAAGGAAGCAGAGGAGGGGATGGTGGGTGGGGAGGGCGGGCGGGGAGGCTTTCGGGACAAAAGGATTAGCATGTGCAAGGCCATGAAGATAAGAGAAAGCGAGGCACCCTGCGAGAACTGCCAGTGAAGTGTAGAGTGGGTGGAGGCATGTGGTAAGAGATGGCAGGTCTCATGTGTGCCCCTGAACAAGGAGAACAGGGTGCTCTCACGGCTGTAGAAAAAGGCTTGGCTTCATCTCTATAGCCATTTCTCTTGGATCCAGAACCTGTAATACTCACCTCTTGGCTTTATCTTCTTTGGGGTTTGAATCAATTCTCTAGGCTTTCAACCTGTTTTCAGCTGCCACCAGACACATTGAGAACTTTCTATGCCCATTGTCTACAGAAAAGACTTCCAAGTTTGACATTCGAGGCCGTCCACAACCCCCACCCAATCTACCTGCCTCCACACACACTTTCTCCTCCCGACCAACCATGTCCTAGTAACAGAGCTTACCCTTCCTTCTTCAGCTCCTCTCATTTGATTACAAGAGCCAGCTTTCCTTCTGCAAACTTATTCGTCTCCCAAGACTCACCTCAAGCTGCCACCTTTGGTGGAACTTGAGAATACGTCTGCCTGACATTTCATATATGCCATCTTGGCATTGTCAAATTTCTTTTAAGTTTATGTCTCATTTCCTGAGCTAAACTGTGAGCTCCTGGAGACAGGGGATACGAAGACACACTGGATATTTTTTTTAAAAAATAGATTGGGTTAACATGGGTCAGAACTTGATTTTGGCTCTATCACTGTTAAAACAAAGATTCAAAGCTAGGGAATGTTAAAACCTAGCACCAGAGATGACTTGAGTTAACAAGTGTGCAGGAGAACAGACAAGAAGCCATGTTCTCACTGTGAGATTCAGACTATTTCATAATGGTTTCTGCTCTGCCAAGATTATCTCCCGGCTACCAGTCATATCCGCAAATGCATCTGACATCTCTAAAGGCCTGACTCACTAAGCAGAAAGATATGGAGATTATTTAGCTTTGAAAGTGAGCATATAAATGTATGAGGGGAATTTCCCCTCTTACTGTATAAACTTTGGCCTTGTTTGACTATACTGTACATACGTAAGATATAGTCATAATAAAAACAGCTCTTAAATTTTTCTTCTAGTGCAAAATGACCAGGAAGCTCATAAGAAATAATGTCATAGTGTTGCAAAGAAAAGGAAAAAAGGGGAATGAATTTTTCTCCTTCCCTTTCCTGAGAACAAAGAATATAAAGAGAACAGTGAGCAGGCCTGAACATTCCTAGTTGTTTTTTTTTTTTAATTTTAATTGCTCCTAACTCTGAATGTCTGTAACTAAGTTTGCTTTTCTGCCCCTAACTCTGCAGGAGCTATACTTCGCACCTAGTTTGCTTTGATTCTAGGCTAAACACATCCCCTAGCTGGGGTTTTGGAGAAGGAAATGGCAGCCCACTCCAGTACTCTTGCCTGGAGAACTCCGTGGACAGAGGAGCCTGGTGGGCTGCTGTCCATGGGATCGCACAGGGTCAGACACGACTGAAGCGGCTGAACATGCGTGCATGCTTTGGAGAAGGAAATAGCAACCCACTCCAGTGTTCTTGCCTGGAGAATCCCAAGGACGGAGGAGCCTGGTGGGCTGCCGTCTATGGGGTCGCACAGAGTCGGACAAGACTGAGGTGACTTGGCAGCAGCAGCAGCAGCTGGTATTTACCCTTACAACACCCTTCCCCTGTAGTTGCATATCAGAAAGGAGGCTGCAGAGCCACCGAAAAGCCAGACTCAGTTAGTGGGTTACTGACACCAGTTTCTGACTGCCTTTGAAACAATGCAAGAGGAAGAAATCAAGATCTTATCACCTTTGTTCCTCATCACTGACTCCTGACTTTGAGCCCTTGCCTTATATAAGCCCCTAGACTCCTCATGGGGGGCGGGGGGCACAGTTCTTGGGGCATGAGCCTACTGCTGGCTGAGAATAAAAACCACCTTTCTATTTCCTCCAAACTCTGTCTCCTATTTTTCATTCAGCTTCAGTGGGCAGAGAAGGCTAAGGTTTTGGCCAGCAACAGCAACAAAGACCCAGCCAAAAATAAATATAAATAATAAATAAATATTTAAAACAAAACTGAATAAGAGTAGATAAAAGGGACTGAAAGTCATTTCAGTCCCTCTTTACACATCTCTTTGCTTATTTATGGTGCCTCCTCTTGTCTGGAAGCCCCAGGAAGGCGGGGCTCCTGTGTTCTTTGTTCGTTGTACTGCACCTCACACAGTACATCCACTAAATATTTGTGGAATAAATGATGATTCCTGATTCTCAAACTGCTGTTCTGGGCAGAAACTCTGCCACCAACCAGTAGAAGTGTTTCTATGAGTGTTTTTTGAATGGATCCCAGATTGGTGAAAAGTACTAACTGTCAATGTCATGTTGCATTCCGCCAAATGGCAAGCATCGTGTGCTTGCTCTGTTGGGTCTGATTCTTCGTGACCCCTTGGACTGTAGCCCACCAGGCTCCTCTGTCCATGGGATTCTCCAGGCAAGAATACTGGAGTGGGTTGCCATGCCCTCCTCCAGGGGATCTTCCTGACCCAGGGACTGAACCAGCACCTCCTGCGTTTCCCGCACTGGCAGGCAGATTCTTACCATTGTGCCACCTGGAAAGCTTGTGTGGTGCATTGAAGTGCTCCATAATTCCTTTCTGATTAATTTCCTTCGAGCCAGGGGTTCCAAAACCTGGTCTGATGGACCTATAGGCTTTAGGGCCCCATGAACACTTAAAATACAGGGATGTGTGCTTCTTCCTAGGTATAGAATTCATGGCTTTCATCCACGTATCAGAAGAGTCTGAGCTTTAGAGGTTGATGTTGTCGTCTAATCAGCTATTATGAGTTGGAGGCCCAAAGTGCAGAAAGCAGAGAGGTGAACTGAAGTTATGCAGTCAAGGTGGCTCCCAGGAGGGCACCCGCCCGGCTCCGGGAGACCAGACAACAATGACAGTGAGAAGCTTTGTTAAGCTCAGCGCACTGTGCTGCAGCAACAAATTTATCCTCCCAAAGCTTATGAGACAAGTACCGATGTTACCACACACCCACTTTACAGATGAGGAAACTGAGGCTTGGGAAAGTCAGGTAAAGTAGCCTGTTATCACTAATAATAAGTGAGTGCTTGGCTTCAATCCCTAGCTGCTGTGCAGCCTGCATGCTTAACCACCACCTCATATTTGTTCTTCCCATGGTCAGAAGAACTGGTCATCTCCTATGGGAACCACAGAGCACTCTGATTTTAATCAGAGCTGCTAGCTGCCCACTTTGCTGTAAAGATCAAGCTCAAGCCTGGTACCAGAAGGCCCCAAAGGTGTCTCCAGCAGACTTTGATTTTTAAAAAAAGAAAGGGAATCCAGACAGGTTCCAAAGACTTCACAGTGCTCGGAGCTCTGACCCTGGAGCAGGCATATTTCAGAGCCCTTGTGTCTCAATTACAGGTAAACAGGTGGACATAATAGTCTCTGTTGACTCTTTTCAGGTCTAGTCACTTACTTACGGTCTGCTAAAGGGTACAAAAACCCATGTTCTCCACCCACTGTCAAGATCAAAAGCTTACAATTCAGCTCAGTTCAACCACAATCTAACACAATCTATCACTTACAAGTCAGTAGATCCAGGCAAATGTGGGTGGGAAAGTGGTCATTTTAAAGATGAATAAGTCATTTCATATACCCCTCCTGGCAAAAAGTAAGGATGCAGGATACTTTTATGTAATCATTAGAGCCCTGAACATGAGGCACAAAATCTATGGAGTCAGATGGAAGCATGATGGCAGTGACAAAGATGACCACCGTCACCTCCATTTCATGAGACCAACATGCGGTTGTCATGTTAAACACACTGTCCCCAAGCACACTGTACCACAACAATTCTAGGAGGTAAGTTTTCTTGGCCTGTTTTAGAGCTGAAATAAAGTGGAGAAAACTGCCCAGCAGCATAACAGTAATAACTAAGTGGCTGAGTCAGAGCTTGAACCCAGTATTCTTTGCCCTCGGAGTCCTGCCTTCTTCCAACTCTCTTGTCCTGCAGGCTATAATGTGAATACCCTCTGCTTTATCTGCTTTGTGTATTCAATACTTGGTCTGCCAAGAAGCATATTCAAAATAGTAATTTTTAAAACACAGAGTAATTCTAGATTTGAGCACCACACAAATTTGTGATCTAGGAAAAGTTAAGGATTGCATGCTGACCTTTCCTTTTCAACATCATTTTAAGGAGTCTTCCGTGTGCAGTTACCCATTCACTGGGTCATGAGCAATTCACATCTTCCACCTCAAGTCCAGGGCTGATGTTCTAAATGCCCTTCACCTGGAGAGGTGCCTAAAACTAGCTGATCAAGCTGGTTTCCTTCATATGAAAATGAGTTTGAGACACCTGCCTAATATCCAACATCATCCAGGGTATTCATCTTTGTTGCTGTTTAGTCACTAAGTCATGCCTGACTATTTGCGATCCCATGGACTGTAGCCCACCAGGATCCTCTATCCATGGGATTTCTCAGGCAAGAATACTGAAGTGGGTTGTTTTTTCCTTCTCCAGGGGATCTTCCCGACCCAGGGATCGAACCTGCATCTCCTGCACTGCCGGAGGATTCTTTACCACTGAGCCACCAGGGAAGCCCGTGTTCATCTTTACACAACAATTAATCATTTACAGTGTTTTCTCACAGCTTAGACCATGCCAATAATGCACAGCACAAAAGTAATCTGCCAGAAAGATTAGTTTTCATTGCTCCAGCATGTTATAAAACTACCAAATTGCTGACAAATAGGTTATCGACCACTTAGATTATGAGAAAACACCACGTCCCAAGAGTGTCTTTATTGTTAATAACTTTGATTCTCAAACGTTTTTCAGGCAAAGTCCAGCACCCTCTATCTGTCAAACGTCAGGCTCCTTAGAGTCAGATATTGTACAAGAAGTAGTCGACTAGTGACGTAAGAAGTTAAAAGGTAGAATAATAAATGTCTATTTAGGGAAACTGATATCTGTTGGAGATGCCATAAAACGCTTCCTGTTGCTACTCATAGTAACTGTTAATAGAGGGCAATTAGGAGATATCTTTTATCCATACTGTTCCGTAATCTACAGAAATTGAAGAGGATAATCAATCATAAGAATCAATTGGTCCAGCCCAGGGGTACTGAGGTCCCAAACTTCATGCTGATTAAACTTCATAAAAGTGCGAACATTGTTGCTATTTTGAAAGCTTTCTGTCCAATAAACAGAAAAGTCACTCTATTCTCAAATCTTAGGTACCATCGCAATCAAGGGGTCTGGGAAGGGGTTGGGACTCTTAATGGTTGCTCAGGCGATTCTGATACAGGTGACCTTTGAGACTGCACATTTAATAAGGAGCCCTCCCCACCCCTGGCAGGATGCCCATCAGCGATGCCCTGGGACTGACCCACACCCAGGTGTAAGGAACAGTACTGTGAATAGTTCCCGGTACTTGTTCCTCACTATTCTTTTCAGAGGTGAAGGCTGAGGTCTAAGGATAAAGGCCATTTTAACCTCCGGGAAGGTGGCTAATTTTTTCAGTTGGCAGCACAAAGGCAGGGATAAGTGATTGTGAATCAGAGGCAGGTAGTCTCAGAGCAGTTTCCCAGAAACTCCCAGAGCTGTGGCCTCACTGTCTCCACCTTATCCCTCCCTCCTGCCTCTCACCAAGTCTTCCCTTCATTCATGACCCTTGGGCTCCAGAGCCTCCCCTTCTGGTTCCTCTTCTTTAAGCTTAAAGAAATGTTTGTCTTCACTGCTGTTCATTTAAAAAGCGGAGAACATCGATTTTATTTTAAATTTTATTTATTTATTTATTTTGTCTGCATTGGGTCTTGATTGCTGAGCGTGGCAAGCGGGGGCTATTCTTGTTGTGGAGCACAGACTTCTCACTGCAGCGGCTTCTCTTGCTGCCAGGCACAGGCTCTAGGGTGCAAAGGCTTCAGCAGGTGCAGCAGGAGAGCTCAGAAGCTGCAATTCATGGGCTCTAGAGCATCGGCTCAGTAGTTGTGGCTCACAGACTTAGTTGCCCCTCGGCATTTGGATTCTTTCTGGACCAGGGATGGAACCCGTGTCCCCTGCATTGGTGAGCTCTCACCCACTGCACCCCGAGGGAAGTCCTGAGAACACCTATTTTAATTTTGCTAACCAAAGTTGCTTCATCATCGTTGTGTTTTCCTTGTGTGATGGGGACCCTCAGTCACTAGCTAATTCCTACTCCTCTCCTGTTTACCAGGTCTGGAGCTGGGAGCTCTAAAAATACAAAGATTTTAGATGTGCTTTTCTTGAGGGCAGAGGTGTTTTATTCATCTCAGATGACTGCTTAGAAATGGGGAAAGTGCTCAAAATATAGCTACTGAATCAAGCTGGTCCAGGCTTCAGAAACTCATATTCTGGATGGGGACATAGACACAGGTGCAGGGGAAATCTTTTCTCATTGCTGATGTAACAGACTACTGAAAACTGGGTAGTTCAAAACAATACAAATTTATTACCTTATGGTTCTGGGGAGCAAAAGTACAATATGGGTCTCATGAGGCTAAAATCAAGGTCTTAGCTGGGCTGCATTCCTTCTAGAGGCTCTAGGACAAACCATTTCCTTTCCTAGTTTCTTATTGTTTAGTCGCTAAGTTGTGCCTGGCTCTTTGCGACGCCATGGACTGCCACACTCGAGGCTTCCCTCTCCTTCACTATCTCCCGGAGATTATTCAAACTCATGTCCATTGAGTGGACGATGCCATCCAACTATCTCATCCTCTGTCACCCTCTTCTCCTGCCTTCAATCTTTCCTAGCATCAGGGTCTTTCCAATGAGTCAGCTCTTCATATCAGGTAGCCAAAGTATTGCCTTAGCATCAGTCCTTCCAATGAATATTCAGGGTTGATTTCCTTTAGGATTGGCTGGTTTGATCTCCTTGCAGCCCAAGGGACTCTCAAGAGTCTTCTCCAGCACCACAATTTGACAGTGTCAATTCTTTGGCACTCAGCCTTCTTTATGGTCCAACTCTCACAACCATACGTGACTACTGGAAAAACAAACATAGCTTTGGCTATACAGACCTTTGTTGGCAAAGTTTCTAGTTTCTAGAAGTGCCCATAGTTCGTTTGGTCCTCTCTACCAAGCATTAACCTAAGTTTTCATTAGCAAAACTTTAGCTAAGTTTGGGGACACTGAAGGGGGTTTACAGAAGAGCAAGGGCTTCAGTTGGAAACACCTCCCTCATCTCTCTGCATCTTCAGGAAATTTCTCACTGACTTCCTGTCAAGGTCTGTATCTCTTTGTCCTCTGCCCTGGCTTTTTCTGGGCTTGTTAACCTCTGTCTCAGGGCTGCCCGGGAAAGACCCAAATTCCTCTTGTCTTCTTTGACAAAGCGGTTGTCTCCTCCTTCTTCCTTTCTCTCCCTCTGGATCAGGAGTTTCCCCGCGAGTTGGAGCTTTCACCTTTTCAGTCCCAAAGGCCTCCAAAGTTTTCCCCCAAACAAAGAGCTGTCGGCTGTGGTGTGAGCCAGGCTGTTCCTAGGGCTGCATGGCAGCCGCAGACAGCACTCGATTCAAACAACCGCGTCTCCTTTTGTGGTCCAAGCTGTAAAACCACATTGGCTCTGAGTGGCTGTGAAGTGTAGGTACACAGCCCTGTGAGCCAGCATCATGCTGCCTTCCAGTGTGACATGTGCCTCCCGGAAAAAGAGAGCTGAATGTCTCAGGAAGAGATCTGGGGTAAATCTCCTGCTCTTATTAGCTGAGCATCTGGGTTAACGAGAAAGCCCTCACTTTGCTCACCTCTGAAATAGGGCTGATGACCCCTACACTGCAGGGTGTCATAAGGACCAAATACAAGAGTCCACACATTTCTTTTTTTTTTTTTTTTAATTGAAGTATAGCTGATATATAATATTATATAAGCTACAGGTGTGCTATATGAGAGAGTGAAAATCACTCGGCCATCTCTGACTCTTTGACCCCATGGACTATAACCCACCAGACTCCTCTGTCCATGGGATTCTCCAGGCAAGAATACTGGAGTGAGTTGCCATTTCCTCCTCCAGGGGATCTTCCCGACAGAGGGATCAAACCCACATCTCCTGGATTGCAGGCAGATTCTTTACCACTGACTCACCAGGGAAACCCAATATAGTGAGTTGCAATTTTTAAAAAGGTTATAGTCTATTTATAGTTGTTATAAAATATTGGCTACATTGTTTGTGTTGTATATATCCTTGAAGCTCATTTATTTTATATATGAGCTTACACCTCATATAAAGTGTAAGCTCCTTATACTTATATACACCTTATATAATGTGTATATACTTATATACACCTTAAACTCCTACACCTGTATTGTCCCTCCTCCCTGCTCCCCACTGGTAGCCACTAATGTGTTTTCTATATCTGTGAGTCTGTTTCTTTTTTGTTACATTCACTAATTTGTTTTCTTTTTTAGATTCCACAGATAAGTGGTACCTTACAGTATTTGTCTTTCTCTGTCTGACTTATTTCACTTAGCACCATGCCCTCTAAGTCCATCCATGTGGTTGCAAGTGGCAACAGTTCATTCTTTTTTCTTGGCTGAGTAGTATTCCATCCTGTATGCATATCACAGCTTCTTTATCCATTCATCTGTCAATGGACACTTAAGTTGCTTCCATATCTTGTCAATTATAAATAAAGTTGCTATGAACACTGAGGTGTGTGTATCTTTTTGAATGAGTGCTTTTGGGGTTGTTGTTTGTTTTTTTTTTATAAATATCCAGGAATGGAATTGCTGGGTCACATGGTATTTTTATACTTGGCATTTTTTTTTTAAGAAACCTCCATACTGCTTTCCACAGTGGCTGCACCAATTTACATTCCCATCAACAGTGTATGAGAGTTCCCTCTTGTCCACATCTTCACCAACACTGAGAATCAACACACTTCTATCTTCAGCAAATGGGGGTCACTACTGTCATTATTATTATAACCTTGCAAAAACTCTCTGATCCATTTTTTAAAATTTTATCCTCTTAAAATTCCATGAGATAGCACACACAAGTGCACACGCACGTGCGCACACACACACACACACACAGAATTAAAGGTTCCCTTGGCCACGCTCACCTAGCTAATGAATGGCTGAGCTTGGACCAAAACCAAGGTGCCCCACCTTCCCCCATGCAGAGCCACTCCTTGGCACAGTCTAAACCCAAAAGCCTCCAAGCTGACACATGGCGTGACCAGAGGTGAGGAGGGGAGGAGAGTGGACTTCCTTCTCAGATTACTCAATTCGTCCAGCAACTGGGTGTGGCTAATGTGGGTGCTGACCCCGGCCTGACCCAGACTTCTGCACAGCTCCTGAAGCCTCAGGCTACACCATCCTCCTGGCCTCAGTAACTGTAAGTCGGTTACAAGGACAGATGTTTCCCACCTGGGAGCCAAGTTTCTTCTCTGGATCAGATGCAGTGGTGGAATGGGGTCCCTAACAATGTCCAGGTTGAGCCTTTTAACAGGGAGCTTCCCCTCTGCTCCTGTGTTTCACTGGTTCCAGGGTCCTCCTGTACCGACTTCTGAGGCGATAGGGGAGGCTTAGGATAAAAACACAGTAAAACAGTGGACATTTGAAGACTCTAGGATAGAAGCCACAGGGCGAGAGGAAGAGTGAACAGATGTGATTGACAGTGGGTCACATGGCCACTTCCGGTTGTAGAATCAGCTTGGCTTCCAGCCTGCAAGAATCAAGTCTTGCGGTTGCAAGAAATAGAAAGTGACGGGACGCAACTCACAGACAAAGGGAGATTCATTACACATCTGGGGTGTCTCATGGTCTTCAAGGTCCAGGGCACAGCAGGTCCCCAGGAGAGGCTGGGAGGCAGGGGCTCGGACTTCTTGGGACTCTCCTTCACTCATCTCTGCTCCATCAGAGTCTCCCACTCGCCTCTTGTTTCATTTTGTCTTCCCCTCTCTCTCCTTGGATTTCCTCTGCGTGTGAAGGAAACTTTTGGCTGCCAGCAGCTCTCCAATTTGAATCTGTTCCATTAAAGTGACCCACAGCCCTAACCCAGAATCTCTTGGTTCCAACATAAAAGGCCAACAGATCAGAAAGCAGAGCTTGACACTGCATTTGCATGGCCATTTACATAAGGCTGAGTCAATTGCCTACAATAAAGCATGGGTGTCCTCAGCAATGAACCTCAGGGGATTTGGAAAGGAGGGACGTGGAAGTCCTAACCACTCTCAGAGGTTCCAGGGCCCTGATCCCCTCACCATGTCAGGACATAGGAAATGGCTCTTAGAAAAGGCATCCTGGACGCCCATTCCACTTTCCATGTGAGTTGGGTGAAGAGGTAATCCTGAGAAAAGTGGTGAATGGGGAGAGGATGCTGGACAGAAAAATCAATAGATGCTCAGTGCAAAGTTGTTAATACTTAAGGCAAACAGCATCCACAGAGGGTACCCCATAGTCATTTCTGGCATTTGCTGTAGTCCCAAATATTTCAACAGAAACTCAGTTCACTAGGAATCTCTCATCTAACACTTGAAACAGAAGCACATTGAAAGGATGAGCGGGACGGCAAAGGGGTAGGAGACTGCACCCAGGAAAGCTGCATCTCCTTCTTAAATTGTGTCTGGTTAGCCTAGCTATAGGGGCTTCCCTGATAGCTCATTTGGTAAAGAATCCACCTGCAATGCAGGAGACCCCGGTTCGATTCTTGGGTCCAGAAGACCTGCTGGAGAAGGGATAGGCTACCCACTCCAGTATTCTTGGGCTTCACTGGTGGCTCAGCTGGTAAAGAATCCACCTGCAATGGGGGAGACCTGGGTTCGATCCCTGGGTTGGGAAGAGCCCCTGGAGGAGGGCATGGCAACCCACTCCAGTATTCTTGCCTGGAGAATCCCATGGACAAAGGAGCCTGGCAGGCTGCAGGCCATGGTGTCACAAAGAGTCAGACACGACTGAGTGACTAAGCATGCAATCCAGGGAATGAAAGACAGAAGTAAGGATGGACATAGCTGCTGCCCTCGAGTGTGCAGCGTGCTGGGGTTCACAGGGGAGTTGGATGACCTGTGTGACCCCTGCAGGCAGAATTGATGCAAAAAGGTAAAATGTACCAGATTACAGGTTTTTTGACCCAATATATGACAGAGCTGCTTTTTAGGGATTGGAAGGAATGGATAGCCCATGGTGCTAACTTGTGAGGGAAATTGGGTTACAGGAGTCCTAAAATTGCTTGCTTCTTGGAAGAAAAGCTATGATCAATCAAGACAGCATATTAAAAAGCAGAGACATTACTTTGCCAACAAAGATCCGTCTAAGGCTATGGTTTTCCCAGTGGTCACGCATGGATGTGAGAGTTGGACCGTAAAGAAAGCTGAGTGCCTAAGAATTAATACTTCTGAACTGTGGTCTTGGAGAAGACTCTTGAGAGTCCCTTGGACTGCAAGGAGATTCAACCAGTCCTTCCTAAAGGTGTTCATTGAAAGGTGTTCATTGAAAGGACTGATGCTGAAGCTAAAACTCCAATATTTTGGCCACCTGATGCGAAGAGTTGACTCATTTGAAAAGACCCTGATGCTGGGAAAGATTGGGGGCAGGAGGGGAAGGGGACGACAGAGGATGAGATGGCTGGATGGCATCACCAACTCAATGGACATGAGTTTGAGCAAGTTCCGGAAGTTGGTGATGGACAGGAGGCCTGGCGTGCTGTGATTCTTGGCGTCGCAAAGTCAGACACGACTGAGCGACTGAACTGAACTGAACTGAAAATTGTTTCCAATCTTTGAGTGATACCCCCAGGGCTGACCCTGTTCACTGGGTCACAAGCCCTCCTTTTATGGGGCCAACCGGAAGGGCTGCCGTCCATGGCCCCTGGAGAAGATGCTGGACACAGTGTGTGCAACAGGACTCATCCAGGGGGCTGGAAAACCACTCCTTGTCAATCTTAAGAAGAGCCATGGGAGGTGCCTTCACCTGTGTCCCCTTACATAGGCTCTGTAGTGTACGAGAAAGGTTTGAGGACTCCCACTTCACAGACCTTCCCTGGACCTCATCACCGTGAGGGTCTACCAGTCAGGAAACAGAAGAGTTCATCCTGGCATATTCAGACGATGGAGAGCTATGTTGGTGAGATATACATCCAGGTGGATACATCTCAGAAAACAAAGCTGTATAAAAACAAAACTATAGAAAAAGACCCACTATGATATCATGAATGAAACTCTTAAAAGCTGGTATAAAACAGTACATGTTGCCCATAGATATATATGCAATATATAAATGTATGAAAAAGTGACACATCAAATTAATAACAACAGTTGCCTCTGGGGGTAAGGAGGGAGAAAGGATTGGGGTTGGGCAAAGGTGGTGAAAGGGAAGTTCAGAGGTATTTGTCCAGCGTTCCCTTGGTATTTATAAAAAAGCAAACCCAGCAAAATGGGAGCAACTGTTAAACCTGGTTAGATGGAAGGTGGGTGTTTGTTCTACTGAGAGACAGAGACAGGAACAGACTGAGGCCCCAAGAGACTAAATAACTCTCCACGTCACCTGGGATGCAGCCTGCTCAGCTACCTCCTCTGCCTCACGCTGGCCTGGAACCATCCTGCCCGATGGCCCCGCTGTGTCTGCCCACCCCCCACCACCACCGTTCATTGTCTGGAACCCCAGCAACCTCAACCGTTAAGAACAGGGAAGATTCCAGAGGTCAGGAGGGTGACTCGCTCAGCATCCCTGCAAAGAGTGAGTGGGTCACATCAGAGCCCGAGGAAACATCAGCGATGGGAAGGTCAGGAGGCCCGGAGGATGTGGGAATAGAGCAGGGCAGAAGCTGTAAATCAAATGTTCTCAGCCTGACAACTCACGACCCTGGAGATGCCCGCCTTCCATCTCAGTTCCCAGAATTTCTTACTGGGAGGAAGAGGGCCCAGCACAGCATGGAACAGGTCTGATCTCCCAGGCGGGGGTTCTCAGCTACAGGACTGGTTAGCAGGCAGGTTCCCCAGCTCAGCTCAAGGGTGGGTCTGAGGGGTCAGGGATCCACAGTGGAGGCGCTCCTCAGACAGGCGTGCTCCTGTGGACAGATACACAGTGGGGAATCCCAGATCACAGCCCAGTGCCATGAGGGAGACTAAGTCATTCTGATCATCAAGAATGGGAGAGATGCTTCGCAGGTAAAGAGAACTGTGACCGCAGGAGATGGATGTGGCAGGCGAGGAAACCAGCTACGCAAATGAAAGGTCAGAGAGGTGCTCCTGGTGGTGCTCCCCTGCCCCTGGGTATAGTAGTCCCAGGTTTCAAAAGGAAGCCAGGGGCAGCAGGATACCCCTGTCGGCCGAGAGGGACAGTGCAGACACCAGATAGTGTGCCAGACATTTCCTCAGCATTCCTCAGCCGTTCGCCGACTCCTCCTTGGCCCGATGGAGAGGCCGTGGGTGAGGTCCCTGCTGTCAGGAGGCTTCTATGTTAGGAGGAGAAAGAAACAGAAAACAAGCAGACAAGTGCGTGAGATCAGTGTGTGTGCACAGAGGAGATGGGGCTGCTGTGGCCGGAGCCCAGAAGGGAACCGGGAGACGCAGGGGGCTCAGAGCTGCACCCCTGGGCTTGGCAGCGCTGCCCACCGTCATGGCTGGAGGAAGTGGCCCATTCCTGCCCGCAGGCTGGCCGACTGGTCCTCCCGCTCCCCCCGCCGTGTCCTCTGACATCTCCCTGGACTTTCATGAGGTCAGTTCACCCTCTAGTGGACACATCTACGCCGTCATCCAAGCCACAACATTGAATGGGATTTTCCCTCCTCTCCCAGCCCAGTAATAAACTGTTCAGGGGTTCTGGAGTTCACATGCCAAATGCCTGCTTCACAGATAGTGGAGGTTATAAAATGAACTGGGAGGAGGGGAGGGGCCCCGTGAGAGAAGGAACCAGGAGGCCCCAGATCTAGTAGCCTCACATCCCTAAGTGGGCTCGGCGGGGACTTCATGGAAGGAAGAGGGCACGTTAGCTAGACAGGGGCCCCTGGGGCGGGCAGAGAACGCCAGAGGCCAAAAGGCCCTGCCTGAGAGTCCAGCAGGGAGGAGACGGTGGCTTCACGGAACAGAGGCAGCTCTGGTCCTCAGAAGTCTCCTCCATCCTGCTTGGGCTCTAAGGGATCTTGTCACAAGGACAGATGACTGTCGCAGGACAGGGGTGTGCTCCCAGGGCATAGAAATACACCTAGACGTGGAGCGCCTCACAGCACCCGCCCCGCTCTGCCCAGCCCAAGGCATAGCGCTCCACACCACCCCCAGCCCCGCCTCGTTAGTCAGGAACAGATTTTCCTCCATCAGAATGTGTGCTTCTGTCCCAGACAAAGGAAGCATTGGGAAGCAAGTGGCAGAGTAGGTTGCAAGGAACCTGGCTTGAAGCTACATGTGGGCCACGTGGGGGCCAGCAACCACACTCCCAGAAGGTGGGATAGGGGCTTTCATTTTGTTTCAGGATGAACCCTGCAGGTTTGAGCCTGCTGGAGCATCTCCTCCTCGGGAGGCTCTAAAAGACAGCCGCCTCTCACCTTCGCCCGCAACACCTGTCTTGAACCTGCGGTCTGAGCCAAAGGAAGCAGAAAGGGGCGATGCTGGAGGCCAGTGTGGGTGAGCGGAACCCAGGGTCATTTTCTGGATCAGACAGGTGCTTCCTTTGGCTCGAGGGCTTAATTGTGAGTTCATGTTGTTCAGGTGTTTGTTTTTAAACTTTAATTAATGGGCTGTTTTTGAAGGCAGTTTTAGGTTCACAGCAAAGCTGAGCAGAAGTAGAGTTCAGAATAGTTTCATTGCCCGAAAACTCCTCTATGCTTCACCCATTCATCTCTCTCCCTTTTAACTCCTGGCAGCCACTGACTTTTTTTTTTTTTTTTTTTTTTTTTACTGTCTCCAAGGTTTTGCCCTTCCCAAAATGCCATATGGTTGTAATCATACAGTAGGTAGCCTTTACAAATTGGCTTCTTTCACTTAGTAACAAGCATTTAAAGTTCTCCGTATCTTTTCATGGTTTGACAGCTCATTTTTTTAGCATCAGGTCATATTCCACTGTCTGGATGTATCGCCAGAGTTTGTTTAACCATTCAACTACTGAAGCATACATCGGTTGCTTCTAAGTTTTGGTGATTATGAACGAAGCTGTTAAAACCCCCATGTGCATGCTTTTGTGTAGACAGAATTTTTCTTTCTAGATGCTTTTGTTTTCACTCTTTGTGGATTTTCAGCGTAAAGTAATTTTTACTGATGAGAAAACTGTGTGACAGACATCTATCCCTCGTTCCACCCGAATCCCCGAAAGGGACGGGGCTTGGGATTCCAGACCAACTAAGCCCCCAAGACAGAAAGAAGCGCTGGGCCACTGTGCTGGGAGCCCGCGCCCAGGCTCAAGGGGCAAAAAGCCTGATTTTGACTCTGCCCTGACTTTAGTGCGTCGTTGAATGAGGATGGCTGTCCCTCTGAGCTTCAATTTCCTCCCCTAAAAAGAGGGGCTGCCAAGTTGACGAAGGTGCACCATCAGAATTCCCTGGGATGGTGGCTGTTAAGCCTTTCTGCACAGCGCAGGGCCCAGAAAACTGTGCTGGACAAAAGGTCACAGGAGCAGGTGTACAACCAAGGTGAAAGGAAAAACTGGGATTTCCCGGTGGTAGAGTGGTCGGGACTTGCTCCCCCAGTGCAGGGGTGCAGATCTGATTCCTGGTCAGGAGCTAAGATCCCATGGCTCATGGCCACACATCAACACATTAAAAAAAAAAAAACCACACACACAGAAGCAACATTGTAACAAATCAATAAAGATTTTAAAAATGGTCCACATTAAAAAAATTTTTTTAAAAAGAAGAAACTGATTTGGCAAGCCCCTCATTCACTGCCCTGGCTTGAGAGGCTCTTCTGAAACTCCTGCTCATGTTGATCTCCTTTCATTACTACAGGAGAGCAGCTTGGACTCTTTCCTACCCACTCCCCCTTTCTCAATTTCAGTCATTAAGTGTCGGTGCAGTTAATTTACAAGGGGAAAGACAAGGATGATAAACCAGGTAACAGCTAAAAACACTGAGGATTCTAATGAAAACCATCACGCAAAGTAATTAGCCTCCAATTAATTAATTAAAAAACATAGAATGTGTATATATATGTATAACTGAATCACCTTGTACAGCAGAAATGAACACACCAATGTAAATCAAATATACTTTGATAAAATATTTTAAGCAATGTTGAAGATTCCTGACTGTCAGGATATTGAAACAGTTTGAAGTCAGTGCCAAGTGTTTTACTGATCTCTCCCGGGGGTTTTAGGCAGTGTTCTTTAGGCTCAGCATCAGGACCAGGCCTTCAACGATGGAGCACACTGCTTACCCCGGGTATCGTTGCAGAGCTGATGACTCTTCAGAAGATAGCACAACAGAAAAGGCCCAGACATCTGGGAGTTGATGCCTGGACTATCTGTAAACAAGTGCTAGGCAGGCATGCCCCAGGCTCTCTTTCTTACTGCCCACAGAGTTTATGACCTTCCTGGCCGGGGGTGGGGTGGGGTGGGGAAGATGGCCATGAACCCTTGAGAGCTTTCCTGTTTTGCAAAGTCATTCTCACCCAACAGCCACTCAGGTTATCACTGCTTCAGAGATGGGTCTAATGAAAATTATACCACACTGGAAATGTGGCTCTTCAGCTTCAAATGTCACAGGACAGCATCAGCAAACGAAGACAAGGGCCTAGTGGTTAAGAGACGGCTTGACCCAGATACTTGGGTTCCAACGCAGCAACTTTACCTTCCTTCTTGCTGGGTGACATTAGGCTGGTTACTTAACTGCTCTGAGCCTCACTATCCTCATCAGAAAAGTGGGGATCCTACGGTGGTGGAGGAAGAGGAAGAGGCGATGGGGTGAAAGAGGATCAGGCACTTCACCTAGAAAGCTCACCTGGCCCAGTGAGACACACTTAACAGAGAAATGTTTCCATAGAGCCTTCTGAGCCACTTTTAATTTTTTTTTTTTAACTCATAACGCATTTGTTAACATTGTTTCATTTGATGTTTGCTGATCCTTGGCAGGCACCACAGGGAGGCAGTCACCTTCTAAAGGTTTAAATAAAAGTGTGGTGGGAAGGCCTCTGCTCTCCGTGAGCTCCACCCTCATTCTGATGGAAGCACAGAGGCTCGCGGCCTCCGGGCGGCAGCCGGCACCGGCGGCAGCCCAGCCCAGCTGGGCCCCAGAAACAGGACCCAGATGGGATCAGCGGCCCAGGAAGCCCGGCGTCCTGCAGACTGTGACCCTCCCGATGGATGCTTCCAACACTCCAGCCTTATTCCATTCTATTAATGGCCTTGAATTTGGCAGTTTCCTTCTTATGAGCTGTGGCTCAGTGCATCCTGAGGGAGCCGGGGGGGTTGGGAGGGCAGGGACATGTGCTCAGAAGTGTAACCAACAATGCTTGGTTCGAAACAGAGATGGGGGCTTCCTTAGTGGTCCAGGGGCTAAGACTCCACACTCCCAATGCAGGGGACCCAGGTTCGATCCCTGGTCAGGGAACTAGATCCCGCAAGCCACAACTAAGGGTTCACACGCCTCAATTAAAGGAGTCCCTACACTGCAACGAAGATCAAAGTTCCCTTGTGCCACAAATAAGACCCGCCATGGCCAAATAAATAAATATTACCAAAAAAAGAAAAAAAAGAGGGATGACTCTGCAAGCCAGCATCCTGATGGTCCTCTCAGATCCAGCTGGTAAATGGTCACATCTCATGAGCCAGTTCTCAAGACAGTTCCTCAGAACTGAATGGGCTCCCAGCAGGAGAGCTGGGCAGTGGCCTGTGGCGATGGCCCTGGGGGAGCTGCGGGAGGTGAGTCGCAGCTGCCAAGCAGGCAGGCACGGGGCAGGAGGAGCTGACCTGGGAGGGCAGGGCCACATGGCCGAGAGGACAGCGCTGAGAGCAGACCACCCGCCACAGCCCAGCTATCGGTGGCATCATCAGAGTGGCTGCAAGTGGGGCCCAGACAGCAGGTCCTCTTCATTTTTTAAAAAAATATTTATGGATTTATTTATGTCTGGCTGTGCTGGGTCTTTGCTGCTGCCCTCGGGCTTTCCCTAGTTACAGTGAGGTGCGGCTACTCTCTAGTCACATGCACGGGCTCCTCTTGTTGCAGAGCACGGCAGAAGCACGAGCTTCAGAAGTTGTGGCGCATGGGTTGAGTTGCCTGGCAGGTGGAATCTTCCCAGACCAGGGATCGAACCCGTGCCCCCTGCATTGGCAGGCCAATTCTTAACCACTGGATAACCAGGGAAGTCCTGCATTTCTTCTTGAAAATGTCTTTGCACCAAGTCTTACAACCACTCAGCCTGAAGCTCCAGGCAATCCCACCAACTGATGGGTGTTGGCAGGACAAAGTAATAACCTACATGCGAACCTGGTGCCGTCACATCCCCGACTGCATGTATGAAAGTCAAAGCGTTAGATGCTCAGTTGTGTCTGACTCTTTGCAACCCCATGGATAGCCCGCCAGTCTCCTCTGTCCACGGGATTTCCCCGGCAAGAGTACTGGAGTGGGTAGCCATTTCCTTTTCTAGGAAATCTTCCCGACCAAGGGATCGAACCTAGGTGTCTTGCATTGCAGGTAGATTCCTTACAGTCTGAGCCACCAGGGGGCCCCGACCTCGCTTATAACCACCTTCAAAGGGGAAGGCAGCTTTAAACATCATCTGGAACCTGCCCTGTCCACCTGCCCAGACACCGGCCCCCTTCTGCACAACCTCAGCAAGCCTGGCCCTGTCTTCAGTGGCACTTACCTAAAATGGGCCCAGTGCCCTTGCCTGCCAATCAAAGCGCTATCTCCACAGCTCGGGCCTGTCTGAAGTGTTGACCGGGTGGAGACGAGCAGCACGCAAGTTCTCGTAAAAACATTCTGCCTTTCGCCACACCCACCAGACATGGGGCACTCTTCCAATTTTCAGATGGAGACATAAAGCCAGAAAAAATCAGGTTCCTATCCAGAGCTGCTGGCATGACCGCCACTCAGCTGGGCCTAGAAGGTGCAGCAAAGAGAGCTCTGCACTCAGGGCCTCTCTCTCGAAGCTTCCCGCAGGGCCCGGTGGGGATTGGCCAGCAATGCAAATGTGCCCTGTGATTGGTGGCTTAAGGTTTTGCAAAAGCTGGAAGCAGAGGGCTGGAGCCTGGAGGGCTGAGATTGGGAGGTGGTGGATGGGCAGAGGGACCTTTGCAGGAGACAGAGAAATGATAGTTGAAGGACCCAAAAGGCCGAGGAGGAGACACAAACCCAGCAGAGGGGCTGAGCCTGCAGGGCCCCATGACCACCTTCTAGAAGTGGAGATGGATTTAAGCTAGACAGAGACGGAGGGAGCAGGAGGCTTGGTCCTAAGAAGGCAAACATGGGCCGGGTGGCACCATACAAAAGCCATGAGCTCAGACCTCCTGGGCTTATATCAGAGCTCCCACTTGCGAGCTCGGTGTCTTAAGCAAAAGGCCTAACTTCTGAACAGCCATTTCTTCACTTGTCAGAGGGGATAAATGCAGTGTCCACCTCGGGGCTGGACTGAGGACTCAACAACTAGCTAATAAATGTATGATGCTCAGCATGGCATCTGTCACACAGCAAGCACCCAACAGATGTCAGCTACTGTGAGTGTCATTAAACCCCAGAACAATGGCAGGCTTGTTGATATTGTTCAGTGGCTCAGTCGTGTCCGACTCTCGCGACCCCATGGACTGCAGCACGCCAGGCTTCCCTGTCTTTCACTATCTTCCAGAGCTTGCTCAAACTCATGTTCACTGAGTCGGTGATGCCATCCAACCATCTCATCCTCTGTCACTCTCTTCTGCTCTTACCCTCATTCTCTCCCAGCATCAGGCTGGCAGGTTAATAAAACAATAGCGGCTGTACTGACCTAGCGGCATGTGTTATCATGGTTAACCCTCACAATTCCAGTGCAAGAGGGACATTGTTATTGCTCCCCATTTTACAGAGGGGGAAACTGAGGCTCAAAGACAGTTCACATATATGTTGCTAGTATTTACTGAGTGATTACCTTGTGCTGTGTATTAGTTCATTTAATCCCCACAACAGCCATAAGAAGTCGGTACTATCACTATTCCCATCTGGGAAACAGGCACAGAGAGGTTAAGTAACTATTCAAAAGTCACACAGTCAGTAAGATCTAGACAGTAGAGTAAACCCAAGTCCATCTATCTCCAAAAACCATGCTCTTTCAACTCAGCTCTGCCTCCCAGGTTTCAAGGCTAATTCATGTTGCAAAGGCCTCCATCACAACCCAAAGCAAGAGGAATAAACATCTATTCTAAGGAATCCTGTGAAATCTAAAAGGATGAGTATGAGGTGCAAGGATAAGCAACCCCCAGAGAATAGAGGGTCCCAGAGGCCAGTGGGGCCTTGTAACCAAACACAGCATGTGCCTGCAGCATCCCAAGCTGTCCTTTCTGCAGCCTTGTAGGTTGCCACATAGGCAGACAAAATTCAGACCCCACCCAGAGCCCCGTGGACCTTCGGGAGATGTTGCTGAGTGTTTATGGAGGATCCAGGCCCGCCAGTGGCCAGGCCAGTTCCTTCCAGAGGAACCATCTGTGATCTCCTGAGTGGATGACAAGCCAAAGACAGATGGGCTGTGGCTGGGCTGCCTCTGACCACATGCCACCCACATGCCACCATGCACATCCTCCCCCCCTGGGGCAGCCCCTCAGCCCTGGGGACCACCAGAGGAGCAGACCCACAGGCAGAACATCAGAGCCTGAGCCCCTGGAGCTGAAGGCCATTCTCTGAGTCATCACCTTTAATGAGGAGGGAGGGAACGCAAAATCCACGCCAGGAGGGAGAGTGTTTGCTGGCTCCTTCCTGACTCTACGAGGTCATCTAAGCAGGGAGCGGAGGGACGCTCCGTGTCCCACAGAACACCAGCGGCCCAGCTGCCAAGCATCCGTACTGATGAGGGCTTGGTTCTGCTGCGCCTCCACTTCACTTGGGCCTTTGACCTGCCATAGCCTCTCCAGTTACAAATGGATGGTCAAGGTCTAGAGGTCGAGGGAGGATTAAAGCTCTCAACCTATGGAACTGAACCTCCATCCTGACCAAGTACCCGCTCCTGACTGCTGATCCTTAGAAAGCCTTCATCCTCTGCTCCGGTTGTAAACAGTCCCCTCTGTAATGTGCGCAGGCACTCAGGTCTGTGCAAACTCCCAAGCTCTAGTTTTCCTGGGTCCAGCTTCCCAAACTCCTGGAAGCTTTCATGGAGATAAAGGGCCCACAGCTGCTTGAGGCTGTGTCTGTTCTAGGACGTGTCAGGGGAGCCCTCTTCCAAACCCCCCCAAGATTTAAGGTTCTATTTCAGAGCCCATGACAGCTGGAATCAGCTTCAGCCTGTGCTTTCTAAGGACTCAGGGCTGCTCTCAGATCGCATCCTGATCTCCTGAACTGTCTCCCTTTCAGAAAGAGACCTGATCTCTCAATGGAAGCTCTGGGGTTCTGCTCTGTACTCACCCCTCGACCTCGGCCCTGTGCCTCATATGGCACAGGGCAGAGGCCCAGGGACTTTTTGCTGACTGACTGCATGATATGTGGGGTTGACAGCCTCTTTTTAGTTTGAAAAACCCCAGATGCAAGGGCAACTGACTTCAAGCCTCCTTCAGGAACCCAGGGTGACCAGGCCCAGTGTTCGCAGCGCTTGTGAACCCCCAGGATGACTCTAAAATAACTGGCGAGATCTCAAGCTCAACCCTCACAGACAACATGGTTTAAAGAGCAGACTGTTGACATGATAATCGATTCAAAGAGACTGTAACCAGCTATTCCCGAGAAAGAAGGACGCCAGG
Organism: Muntiacus reevesi; assembly: GCF_963930625.1. Classification (NCBI taxonomy): domain Eukaryota; kingdom Metazoa; phylum Chordata; class Mammalia; order Artiodactyla; family Cervidae; genus Muntiacus; species Muntiacus reevesi. Next base: position 163,770,246 of record NC_089250.1, on the reverse strand, counting down.
ACGCAAGGTATGAACAAGTATTTTAATAACTCAAACTCCAAGTCACTGTGCTCCCAGTTCTGAAGAGATTCCCAGAAGAGGCAACTGTGGCCATTCCGGAAGCCAACACTCACCCGCCCGTTGTCTCAGCATCTCCCTCCTCTGGGTGCTGACTTGGAAGAAAGCATAAACACGCCTGGTACCATCCTGGCTCCCGTGGGACCTTCCTCTTATCTATGCGTTACAGCAACAGCTTTAGCTGGACTAAGATGGTGACTCGGTTAAAGGAGAAGACAAATGCTGACTGTCCAAGCAGGGACGGTCCAAGCTGGCAAGAAAAAGCACATTGCGTACATAGGATACAGAAGGGAGAGCTTCTGCCTGCGGGTCTACAACGTTTTACATTGGCTTTTGCCTGCGAACTATCAAGAAGGGCTCTGCTGGCCAGTGTTTCTGCGGAACAAGCAACATGGCAGTCAAGTCTTGGGCATCCGGTGCCACCAGCCCCAGAGTCACTGAGCATCGTCCACCGGAGAGTCTCTGAGGGAAACATGGAGTCCAGCTCATGCCTCTGCCTACGGGTCAATTTCTTCGGGAATCACGGTGATCATAATGTCTTCGTTGCCCCGGCGGACAACCATGTTCAGGGTGCTTTCCTTCTTAATGACGTCGCTGACGTCGTTGGCGGAGACCACCGACTGTCCGTTGATGCTGATGATGACGTCATTTTCCTTGAGCCCCCCACTGCAACACAAAGGGAAATGCGATTGCACTGTTTCCACTTCTCCTAGTGGAGCTGCCAGGATAGGGGAGCAGCTTTACATCTACAGAGGCACAGTTTAGGACCCAAGAGCCCAGAGCAGAGAGGATGGGATGGTCGTTAACTTATGTGAGAATGGCTTAAACCACCAATGGGTTGCATTAATTGCCTTTTGGGGCTTTTAGGCCACATCAGCGCTCATGTCCACTGCAGAAATGTGTGCTAGCACTTGTATGATCTTATCACAGGCTGACCCCAGCGGAAGTGAGGGCACGCCAGCCACCTGGTGGCCAGCTTGCTTGCCATGGGTATTCCAACTCTGAGAGCAGTACCGCCAGGTACGGTCCCACTGTGAGACACCCGCTTTGTTACTGCTGCTGTTACCTTAACTCTTGTGTGTGACAGCATCAAATAAGCTGTTATGCTCCTTAGTGGTCTAGGACAGGGGTCAGCAAAGTTTTTTGGTAAATGGTCAGAGAGGAAATATTTCAGTCTTTGCAGGCCAGACGGTCCCCACCACAAGAACCCAGCTCTGTCATGGGAGTCCAAAGGCCACCACGAACAATGTATAACCTGCTGGCATGGCCGTGCTCCAGTAAGATTTCATTTACATAACACCGAAGTTTGAACTTCGTATGATTTTTAAGTGTCCTAAAATACTGTTCTTAATTAAATTATTTTGACCATTTAAAAATGCAAAATCTTTCCATAAAGCAATTACCCTTCAATAAAAAATAAATTAATTTTAAAACAAAAAAATAAATAAAAATGGAAAATCTAATCTTAACCCCAAAGCAGGCAGCAGACCAGATCTGGCCCTTGGGAAACAGTCTGCTGGCCACTCCCTGGTCTAGCATGTCTCAGATATCATGTCCACACAGTCTATGGGGTTGCAAAGAGTCTGACTCAACCGAGCGACTAACACTTTCACAGGTAATACATCTGATTGCGAGTTGAGCAACATCTTTCCATGTTACTTGGATGTTCCCTGTGTTATTTTTCTAGAGGTGTGGATAAATATGGCCTGACTGGTAACAGGCATAATTAGAGAAGGCCTCAGGAAGAGATGCCTCTAGCAGCCTAGGCCAGGACCACTGCCTGAGGTCTCAGAGACACTGCTCCTTCAACCCTCTTTCCCCAGCCAGTCTGTCCCAGAGACTCCTCACAAGTCCATCTGATTCCCTCCTGAAGAGGACTTCTAGCCAGGAAGCACCCTTCTGCCAATGAGCCCTGAGCTGAGCCAGGTCGGAGGCCCCGACCAGCAGAATGGACACAGATGTTGGACCATTCTGTCCAGGGTCCTCACGGTCACCTGAGGAGAGACAAAAAGCACAGTCCCCTGCCCCCTACCTCCAGGAAACGCACGATTATCAGGAAAACGGAGAAGAATTCTAACTCACGCTTCTGCGGGGGTATCAGGAATTACTTCAATGATATACGCTCCTGAAAGCACATCGGGGAAGTCTCGGTGGCGATCCTTCAACTCTTTGGCTTTGCTGCTTGGGAGAAAGAACACCTGGATTAACCATTAAGAACAACGGGGCTCCACTTGGCTTCTTCTCCATCCTTGACTCTAATGTAAAATTCCAATGTAAAAAAAAATCAGCTTTTTTTAAAATATTAAAGTTCCCTTTTTATTATTATTTTTAAATGTTTCTTTCTTTATTTATTTGGCTGAGCCAGATCTTCGTTGTGGCATGCAGGATATTTAGCTGCACCAAGTGGGATCCAGTTCCCCGACCAGGGATCGAACGCGGGCCCCTTACGCTGGGAGTGTGGAGTCTTAGCCACTGGACCGCCAGGGGAGTGCCCCCCCCAGGGATTTTGGTTCTGCTGCAAATTGCTTACTTCCTAGAGTCAAAGATTTACCGGATGACAGCAAAAGAAATGTTTTAGCATTATCACTTTTATTAATTAATTGAGAGTAGCTAACTACTTAAGAGCCTGGCGTGTTGTGGCTCATGGGGTCACAGAGAGTCGGACACACACAACAACAACCACCACTTAAGAAGTCAGGACAGTGTAATGGCTGGCCTGCTTTGGAACCCCAGCTCTGCCCCTTCCTGACTGTGTGATCTTGGGCAGTTGCTTAACCTCTCTGCGCCTTGCTTTTCTCATCTGTTAAACAGGCACAGTGCCGTGGGCTTGTCGTGAGGACCACATGATCTTATCTCCCGTGCCCGGCATTGAGCAAGCACGTGAAAAATAGTGGGTAGGGTCCCCATAGTTAGTGACCACTGCCATCACCCATTCACCCCAGCTTTGACACATATTAAAAATCTCACCACACACCAACAAGCCTGCCCGTTTATCCTGATCCCAGAGAGGAGGAAATTGAGGCACTCAGGGCTCAAGTCATCCCAAGGTCACAAGCCAGGAAATAGTAGAGCTGGGACAGGAACCCAGGAAGCGGGATTCCCCAGGCCCACATTCCTTCCCTTCCCTTCCCTACATCCCCCAGGCGTCCATCTCTCAGAGTTCCAAGACAAGCCCTGATGCACATTTCAGTCTTGGCAAGCCAGCTAAGAAAGGCACCACCATTGATCACACGAGTCTAAATAGTCGTGTGTTCACAATTAATTAATAGCCAGTTAATTACAGTAATTAAGATATTAGCATTTATATCAACAGGTTCTACTCTTTGCCGACTTAACTTCCAAGAGTTTCAACCAGGCCTTTAGGTACCAAGACGCCTACAATCACACCAGGTTTTTTCATCAAGGTTCAAACACCAGTATGTCATGCGTCTGGCAGCCACATACCGCAACTTTCACCAGCTCGGGGAAAACAAGCCCATCAGTCATGCCGGCCTGCCTGGCATTCCAGGAGCCCCAGCCCACAGGCGGCAGAGCTAAGGAAAGGCTGGGCGCTCTGGGGCACTGAGGGAGGGGCTTAGGGCACTCCTGGAATGTGGGTTTCAACAGACCAGGTGGGGAGAGGAAGGCGTGGAGGTGGGGGGCGGGGGGTGATGACCGACACCTGGGCTCATCAGGCCTGCCTTCAAAGAAAAGCGTGGGCTTTCCCGGTGGCTCAGACAGTAAAGCGTCTGCCTGCAATGCAGGAGACCTGGAGTTCAATTCACTTTCTTTTCCTTCTTTCAAAGAAAAGCAGAATCTTTCAGAAGGAAGGATCTGCTCAAAACCCCAGAAAAAAAACATGAAGGATAAAACAGCATGAAAGAAAGTGAAGTCGCTCAGCTGTGTCCAACTCTTTGTGACCCCCATGGACTGTAGCCTACCAGGCTCCTTAGTCCATGGACATTTTGCAGGCAAGAGTACTGGAGTGGGGTGCCATTTCCTCCTCCAGGGGATCGTCCCAGTCCAGGGACGGAACCCAGGTCTCCTGCATTGCAGGCAGACACATTGCAGGCAGTTTGAGCCTCCAAGGAAGCCCACATGAGGTCCAGGTTAATGACCCCCTCCTCTCTCTCCTAATGGTACTTAAATCAGAAACGGAGCTGTCTCGAGGCAGAATAAGGTTTCTCTTTTTGGGGTGCCCATGAGAGTCCTCTGAAGTTAGTCTGTTTTAAATTTAAGATACAGGGACATCCCTGGTGGCCCAGGGGCTAAGACTCAGAGCTCCCAATGCAGGGGGCCCGGGGTTCGATCCCTGCTCAGGGAACTAGATCCCACACGTGGTAACTAAGAGTTCACGTGTCACAACTAAAAGATCCCACATGCCACAGCTGAGACCTGGCACAGCCACATAAATTAAATATTTGAATTTTAAACAAACATAATTATTTGAAGTTAAATAAGTGAATTTAAGACACAGAAAACGGACGTCCCGTTACCGACCTGGGTGTGAGTGACATCATTCGGATGCCGATATACTTCTTCTTGGTGATGGCTTTGCCTGGTGGGACCACAGAAGGAAGCAGGAGGTCAGCCCTGTTGGCGGCTGTGCCAGGGACATTGGGAGCAGTGGGGTTCCATCCCCCCAGTTTGTTGTGTAAAGTCAGGGCCATACAGGGATGCTCTCAGCTTGTGGTTCAAATCCTGATTGGGACCCTACCTGCCTCCTCTCACCCCCAGCTAGAAGGTAAACAGCACATCTGACAGGGACCCTGTTGAGCTTCAAACCCCCAGCCTGATGTTAGGCAGAAGAGTCACTAAACATTTGTGGACTGAATGAGCTCCTTGAATCTCAGTTTCTCATCAGTAAAATGGGATTAAGTCCCACCTGATCAGGCAAAGGAATTAAATGACATGATGAATAATGCAGTGAAATGATGTACAGAAATCACCCAGGATCATGCCTGGTACATAACAGATTGAACCATATGAAGCATGCATGATCATAGGTCAAAAAAAAACAGTCAAACATCGATGCCCTAATGACATGCATTCCTTTCCCTTCTTGATAGGAAAGTGTGGCTGACCTTCAGGGGTCATTTTCCCTGCCTCCCAGTTTCCGAGGGGTAGCCAAGCCCCAGGCCTGAATCTCTGGTGGGCTGCCGGAGGTGCTTGCTTTACCTTTGGCTTGTCGATCGTGGGATTCCGTTAGGAACTTTTTAATCTTATCAGATGGAATTGCGAAGGAGATTCCAGCTGTCACTTTCAGTGTGTTAATTCCAATCACTTCACCATCCTGAAAAGCAGAAGGCAAATAGCTTGCTGAATCCAGGAAGGTTCACCTGAAGGGAGCCACCGAGAGAGAGTGGAGAACTTGCATGGACGGCGTCCTGGAGCTTCTTCAGAGACACGACTGGCGTAGGGGCAGCCAGACGGATGGGGCTTCTGGGCCGCAGAATGAGAGGCCTGCCCCATGTGCAGCGTTCAGCTGAGCTGAGCAATGGAAGAACCAGCGCCCACAGGACTCAGGACTGAGCAATCAGCACAGTGAAAGCGCAGCATCAGAAAGTTTCAAAATGCACAAGTGCTCCTTGGGCGGGAATACGTGTCCAAAAGGCCCAGAGTCCTGCTATATATAGCACAGGGAACTCTGCTCAGTGTTCTGTGGCAGCTGGGACGGGAGGGGACTTTGGGGGAGAACAGACACGTGTGTCTGATTGGCTGAGTCCCTCTGCTGTCCACCTGAAACTATCATAGCACTGTTAATCAGGATACTCCAAGATAAAATAAAAGTTAAAAAACAAAACAAAAGACCTCAGAGACCTCTAGGTGGCTATCCACACCTTCCTGCTTCTCCCGTTTCCAGGAATCTTAAGATTCCTCTGCTGACTTCAGGGAGGAACCATCTAGTGCTCAGGGCGGACAGACTTCACCACCAGGAAAACAAAACCCTCATCTCCGAGCAGCCTCGGGGCTCTGGGAGAGGCGGAATCTCACAATCACATCTCATTTCCTCTGCTTGTTGCAAGCCAGCTTTAAATCATGGAGGAAGCCAGTGTGTGTACTTCCATTCAAGATAAATTCACAGTTTAGTGAACACCACACCGTAGGAAACCATCCTGGAATAATAGGCTCGCCTCATGCCCTCCAACCATTATTTTGAACATTGTTCTTAAGGGTTGTCCAACTCGGGCTTAGAGGGGGAAACTGCCAGGAGAGGGTAAGTCACTACTTGCACACTTCCCTTAGCACTGAGAATTCAGACCCCCGACTCCGAGGGACCATCCAGGAGGCACTGCCATCCTGCGCTTTGCTAAATAAGGCAGCTTAGATTTCATCATCTGTAAATGAGGGCTGGGATAGGGGATTCTGAGCTGCATCCTGGCTCTGAGGATCTGATTCAAAGGCTTCCCTTTTCATGCTTAAATAAAATACAAACTTAGGTGACATCTGTGTGAGTGGGGTAACTCCTCATTCCAAGCCAGGTCTTAAGGGAGGCTCCTGGCCAAGACAAAGCCTGTGGATGAGCCAAGCCAGCTCCTTAGGCAGCTGGGGGGCAGGCCAGAACTGCTGACACTTTCAAAATAAAGACTGGCTCCTTTAACTGCTCCTGGATCAGACCTGAATTCCAATGCCTTTACTTGTAACGTGGAGACACAGGCATGTCCGCTGGCATAGCATTTCCAATCCAAACACCAGCATGCCTTACTCTTTCCAGAAAAGATAAGAAGAGACGTTTGCAAGGTACAGTATGGTCACAGATTTCAATTTGAAAGGATTAGATAATATGCTTTGGCAAGTTCATGTCTGAAAAGAAATCAAATGGGGGAGAAAAAAAAAAGACACGTAGATAGATTTTTTTGAAAGCCTTACCAGGTTTACTAATGGACCTCCGGAGTTTCCATACTGAAAATAAGCAAAAATTAAAAGGTTATGAGTTTATATCATTACATGGTCCAATCTACCTCCCTGCCTAGCAGGCCCCTGAGTGCAAATTCTTTCCTGAGATTTCTTCCTGTCTACCTAATATTTTGCTGGCAAAACAAAGGAACTTAACAGTTTTCAGAGAGTTTTAAATGTACCATAAATGGGGTATTTATATATTGATTTTTTTTTTTCTCCAAAGCCCAGAAGCCAACATCAAATTCCCAAAACACCTGACACATTTTCCCTCTCTCGACAATAAGTTGGCGACCCACTTGCTCAATGTCGCAGTCTTTCAAATCTACGCCATACCCCTCCACATCTATGTGACCCCTACTTTGCTGCTGGGCCTGAAAATCCACAAGGTTTGCTCTATTTCCATTATCTCATGCAGATCACAAGAAGGTTTGGGAATAAAGCCTACTAGAAGCAGCGAGTGCACAAAACACGCTGTGTTTCTTATTTATAAGACAGATGGAGAGGGAAATGCTTTTTGAGAAACGTCAATCCTAAAGAGAAACAGCTGAAGTGGAAAAATGTGACTTAAAATTAAGATTCCACCGATGAGATTGTGTGGGACAATCCCTGACCTCACTGGACATCGAATGGGTTGGCCTGGTGCTCAGACTCTCCCCCCCACAGACAGCAGAAACACCTCTGGGGGCTGCAGAGCCTGTGCAAAGCTGAGCATCCCTCCTTCCACGAGGTTGCACAGGCGGCTCAAGCCAGGGGTGGCTGACCCTGGGGCAGGGCAGCGGGGGGGTGGAGAACTCCTCTGGGCTGTAGACTTGGGCAAATCTCAAGTGCCCGTCACAGGAGTCCCTGGAGACTGCCAACAGGCTAAGGACAGCCCTTCTGCCTCGTCTGCTTTAGGGGTTCAAAAGGATCCGCTTGGAAGCACCTGGAGGATCCTGACTCCACCCGGTTCCTGAGCCCAGCCCAGCTTCCCAACTGCAGCCCGACCCTGCGGCAGACGGGCTCACGTTGATGATGGCGTCTGTCTGGATGTAGTCCATGTCCGAGTTCCGGAGCCCCAGTTCCTTGCCACCTCGCTGGGTGGTGCTGACGATCCCCGTGGTGACCGTGTTTTGAAGGGAAAATGGGCTTCCGATGGCGACCACGAACTCTCCCGGCCGCAGCTCCGAGGAGCGGCCAAGCAGTAGTACAGGCAGCTTTCCCTGGAAACACAAGGTTGGCGTTGCTGTGTTGGGTTAAGTGAACAAAACGGGTAAACGCACGGATGTCACGGAATGCCAGGCACGGGGGCCGCTCGTATTCACCAGGCCTTGCAGGAAACCAAGGTAAGGCGTGACCTCCCTTTCCAGCTGAGAACTTACATCCCTCCCACCCAAGATAATCAGGGCAGGTCAAGTGCACACTGCCGCCGCACGCCAGGAAAGACGTGGGATGGATACTGGAGGCCAGCCAGCTCAGGGTCTCAGCACATCTTCAACCTGTCAGCACAGACTTGCTCTGAAACCTTGAGGCCAAGAGACAGAGGGGGGCGAGTATAGGATTGGGGCAAGCCTGACCGCAGGCGTGGTAGAGAGTGAAGTCCCAAGGAAGGATCTAGAGGCCACAGCCCCGGGGGAGGGGAAGAGTGGATTGGCCCCTCTTATTGTAGGCACGTCCCTTCTAGGTTTTGAAGAATCAGGAGCTCTGAGGGCTTGGAGCTCCCCTGACTCCGTCCGGGGCATCTCTGTGCTAATTCTGGTGATGGGCAGAGGTGGGGTTGGGGACAGCAAGGCATCCAGGGCCACTGGACACCAAGACCCAAGAGGCAGGCTCTCTCCTCTCCTGGTAAAGTCCACCACCATCTCTGCTTCCCCCGCCCCAGGCAGGCTGATTAATCCAACAAAGCCTGCTTGGTCCCCAATGACCTGTGAAGGCCAGTAGAGTCAGGAGCCCCAAACTACTCTTCAAACCAAAACGGGACAAAACAAAGTCAGCTCGAGTCACAAGGGCTGAGGAGCGTAGGGTTTCTGTCCCGAAGAGCTCTAAGCTCTCCTCCCTCCCTTCCTCCCCGGAGCCAGGCAAACCTCTGAGTCCCTCTCACATTTGCTTCCTGAGTCAAAATGAGCAGCTGCTCCGAGCAACAGGGACCAGCCCAGAAAGCAAAGACCTGGCCCAGGCCTCATGCTAATTGCAACGTAAGAGTCCTGGTGTTTGTCCGCCTCGAAAAAGAAGGAAAGAGGAGAGGAGGCTGGGAGGGCGCGGTGGGTGGAAACCAGCAGTGATTTCAGCATTGCCTCTGCCAGGAACAGAGCAGAAAACAGCTGATAAGATGGGAAGGCCACTAGGCCCATTTAACAGATGAAGAAACTGAGGTGCCAAGCAATTGGGTGACTTGAGATAGGCCAGGGGCTTAAAACTACAACACTAAACCCAGACTCTAATCCACTACAAAGGTACTGAGCCACAAAGACCCCGTCTGACCCCAAATAAGGAAGATGCTGGTCAGAAACATGTTGGATCAGAAAACTCAAGGGCTTCCCTTGCATGGTTCAGATGGTAAAGAATCTGCCTGCAGTGCAGGGGGCCTGGGTTCGATCCCTGGGTTGGGAAGATCCCCTGGTGAAGGGAATGGCAACTCACTCCGGTATTCTTGGCCTGGAGAATTGCACGGACAGAGGAGCCTAGAAGGTTGCAGTTCGTGGAGTCGCAAAGAGACAAGACTGGGTGAGTAACACACACACACACACAGACACACACACACACGTGAAAAATGATGCCCCTCAGATCACAGACACTAAGAGGCCTAGAAGAGCGCCACGGTCCAGAGCTTAGACCAAGCGGCCTGATTAGATTCTGGCTGGACCTTACAACCATTCTGGTCCTCGGTGTTCTGACCTGGAAAATGGGAATAATGCGGTTCACTGATCTCATCGGTTTGATGTGAGAATTCAGCAACTTGGGAACTGAATAGCTCTGTGAATGGCACCTGTCAGTGAAACATCATGTAATTGGGGCATGTAAGCATCAGGTGTGTTACTGTGATTAACGTCAGGGTCTGTGCAGACTCAGTGGGGGAGACCCCACCAACTAAACTCCCACAGAGTAGTCCACGCCTCCCAGCCCTCACCGCCCGCCCCCCTGGAGGAGGCTGCGGGCACAGGTCTGCCCTGACAGTGACACTGTGCCCTTGTGGCCCCCCGAGGCTGCAGTGCATGGACCTGCTCTGGAGCGGGGCAGGCCTGCAAGCCCCCACTCCCGCGCTCATCTAGAAGTGAGCCAGTGAGCTCAGCAGGGCCTGTTTACCCTGGGCCCGTGCCAGCTGCCTCTGCCAGGGGGATGACTTCATCCAACAGCCACAGGGGGTGAGCGGACAGGAGTCAGAGCTGGTGATGAGCACTCAGCCACCCTGGGGGAGGTCTGCCGGGCGACACTGCCACTCCTTCGGGACCCAGGGACAGCCTTCAGGGTTGGGCTGGAGGGCTGGACACAGCGGCCATGGCTCCTGGGCTGGGTTCTCCAGTTGCTTTTCACCAATTTCAAGGCGAGAGGTCAAGTTCAAATACAGAAGGTGGGCCCAGACGACAGCAGAAAGCCAGGAACCACATCAGAAAGTTACATGGGAGGACTCACTGTGGAGTCTTAATTAACATCTGCTCATCTTTCAACCGTGTCCCTTTACCTCCACCCCTAGGAAAGGGGGCCAGACCCAGGGGGCCACATCACAGTGGGTTTCTAAGGAAGAGAAGCCTGAAGACAGCGCTCTCTGGAACTTCTCCAAGTTCTGGGTCTCCAAGTCTGAGCTCAGACCCAGGGCCGAGGAAAGCAGGTGATGCTGTGGGGAGCAGAAGCCATATGGATGGAGGAGAGAGCCCCCAGGAGGGAGAGAATCGAGGGCCCACGTACGGATCAGGTCAGCTGCGTTCCCTGCAGAGGACCAGGCCAGCAGCCAGGAACAAGGCCCAGAGGACCCCATGCACCAGCTGGGCTCCAGGGCAGGAAAGTCACTCACTGGAGTGACCATACAGGCTGGGACCTGTGGACACCAGCAATACAAGCCCAGAGTCTCCCAGGGACCACTCCTCACTTCCACACAAGGGGAAGAAATTCAGCTCACAAGCGGTCATTGAGCCAAACCTGCAGCAACGGCAGCACTGAGTGTCACCTTGTTTAATTTTTATTCACAGAAACATCTCCTAGATTCTAAGGGACAATCATAGGACAGAAGTAAGCAAGTGGACATATCTCAAGGGGGGACTGAAGTCCTATGAAGCTTGGACTGATGTGGAAGGAATGATCTTTTACCCCCCAGGTGACAAAGCCCTTTTTCACAACCGCCTTGGCAGTTAGTGCATATTTCTCCCCATTTTACAGATGTGGAAACTGAGGCTCAGAGCCAAATTGACTCCTCACAGCTCGCAAGCAGCCTGGCTAAGTGAGAGAACAGGCTTCCCATCTCTTAGAGCTTCACTCCTTTGTCAGTGTTAATCTGAATTCTAATTGTAGGCCTAAATCTTTGCAAGGGAGTGACAGGAGCTGGAGATGTGGGCCAGGCTAGATTTACAGCCCTTCAGGAGGTCAAAATGCCTCTCCGTGGGCCATTTGGCCTCTGCTCTCTGCAGGTGCCGGCTGGCCCTGTGAGCTCCAGGCTCTCCAGCCTGTTTTAGATACAAGAGGGGCTCATTCTCAGCCTCTCTCCTCATCTCGGGCCTGTCTGCTTGATGTAGCGATACCTCTGCTGGCCAAATTCCTACTTGGTAATTGAGCATTTTATTCCATAGCTGTCTAGACACACACTCCACGGGGGGACCTGGGGAAGATGCAATGCAGATACAGTGGGAAGCACCAAGACATGCCTCAGCCTTGACCTAGGGATGGGAAAACCCCGGGCCCACCTCCCTCAACCCCCTCCCAATTCCTGGTTTAACCCTGCGCTGCAGTCCACAGGCTAATTCCCACACTGCCCACATCAAAGCCGTCTCCTGGCTCCTAGCGGCAGACACTCTGTCTGAGCCTCCCTCTGCAGTGACCCAGCCACAGGCCATCTTGGAGATGCCAGCCTGGCTTCTGACAGCCGCTGCCCACATCTCCTCACCTCGCTGGAGCCTCGCAGGGCGCCTATGAAGAAAACCCGCTGACATTCATCCTCTGCTTGGCAGGCGGGAGAAGCAGGGGGGAAGGAGGAAGAACTGAGCAGACGTACAGCTCCTGTTCCTCATTTTCAGGTTCTCCAGACGTTGGGGGGGAAGGTGAAATGCAGTCGGGCACGCAGAAAAGCAGGGGTGGAGAGCTCATAGTGGCAAAAGCTCAACCCCAAGGCTCCAGACCAGAGCCAAGCAGGAGCCCTTGGATCTCACCAGGAGAGCCTCATGTTATCCCAACCCCTCCAGCAAGAGGGGCATCCCAAAGTGAGTCCATCATACTGCCTATCCTCAAGGTCACGCTCTTGTTCATGAGAAGGACGAGGCTGGGAGGCCAGTGGGAGAGGCAGGAAGCCTAAGTTGAAAGGCACGTGGCCCTCAGGCTGTAAGTGACTCACTTGTGCTAAATGCCAGCCCCACAGCAGAGTCAGCAAGAGGGGCTGGAAGGCAACACGGATCCCCCGGGTCATTGGCCATGCCACCCAGGTCGACGGAGAAACAGCCCAGACGGGGGTGTCAGAGTCTTGCGTATGGACTCCAGACGCACCATGTCCATGTTAAGTCACTAAGGATAAGCCGTAGGCAGGATAGGAATGGTGTGATAGATTTACTGCTAAAGGCATGTTTTACTGCTAAAACATACATAGCATGATTAAAGAAGGCTCTAACCATTCATTTAGATGACAGCAAACAAATGAACCACCACCAGCAGGCCTGGCAGTACCTCTCCTGTGAAATAATGCCTACACGAGAGAGAACCTTCTCAACAAGTATTCACCCAGCACAGAGATCACAAAAGATCAATGAAATCCACCCATGCCCTTCAGGATCACTGTCTGACGGGTGGGTAGACACACAAATCGTCAGGACACACAGCAATAAAAAGAGCTAAAATCCATCTCCCTCCCCAAGGGCAACTCAGCAGAGAACCTTCCATAAGAGCTAAATATAGATCAACACTAAAAACGATTTGAGTGCATTAATTAGGGTGGTTTTTTTTTTTTCAGCTGCAATAAGAGAAAAACCAATGCAAATAAAATAAACATCCACCTGCTCAAGGGCAGAGCAGTGGGAGGGCTGATCACTTTCAAGGCTCAAGGGCAAAGAAGCAGCTCCTTCCTTCCACCTCAATGGCAGCCTGTTCTCATGGCCACAAGAGGGCCACCATCATTCCAGGCAGGACATGAAGATGTGACAATACCAACTGGAAGTAATAGGCTCTTCACTCCCTTGTCTGTCTCTTCAGAAGGGCTGAGAGTCCAGAAGGGCCCAGCACGTTCCATTCTTCCCTGGGGGTCGTCAGCCACCGTCTGCTCACAAGGATACCCTTAACCATCCTCTGGTGGGGGCTGGGGTGATCATGGCCCCCGAGGCTGCCTTAGCCCCTCAGGATGTGCCTGAGTTAGGTGCTGGGGAAGGCGGGGGGCAGTCAGAAGTGGACCAAAAACAAACTCAGGGCTGTGCCAGCAAGACGGAGGAGGCCTTCGTGGTGGGTCACCATCAGCGTCCACTGAAGCTTAGGGAAAAATGGTTCCTTTTACAGTGGTGATCCTAATACAAGTCTCGAAAGGGTTGTAAGTACGTATTCCTTCAGGCAGATTTTTGGGGAGTGGAGGGAGGAAGAGGAGAAGGGAAGGAAAGCATTGTTTCAGAGGAAAGCAATGATCACAAATCACCAGGGCAGTCAGCGGGAGATATGAGTGGCTTGTAGGCAAACCTCTGCCTTGTCTGCATGCCCCACATGCCTCATGCTCTGCCCTGAGGGCATGAGAAATGAAGCATTTCCTGTCGTATCAGTAAACAAGGATGCCACAGTCATCAGCAGTTGCAGCCCTCCAACATGAGCTAGTGAACCCTAAGGGCACTCAGGAAGGAGACTACCAGCCGTCAGACTGCAGCCACTCCCTACGGTGAGCCCCAAGGCTGCTCACGATATGAAAACGCACAGGAAATACCCAGGATGGCAGAGATGAGTAAGAAAGGAATGATTTCAGTGGACCCAGACTCCTACATCATCCCATACATAAAAAAGGCACTAAATTCCCTAACTTGGGATATCTGGTTTGCTTTTACTAACAACAATCTTTGATGTGAAGACTTTGCTGTTTAGTTGCTAAGCTGTGCCAGACCCTTTGTGACCTCATGGACTACCAGGCTCCTCTGTCCTCCACCGTCTCCCGGAAATTCATGTCCATTAAGTCAGCGATGTTATCTAACCATCTCATCCTCTGCTGCTCCCTTCTCCTCCTGCCCTCAACCTTTCCCAGCATCAGGGTCTTTTCCAATGAGTCAGCTCTTCACATCAGGCAGCCAAAGTATTGGAGCTTCAGCTTCACCATCAGTCCTTCCAATGATACTCAGAGTTGATTTTCCTTAGGGGCTGACTGGTTTCATAAGTAAGACTACCTGCCTTCTGTTGGAAAACTTCCATATAATCTGGCTCTTCTCCTCTCCTCCACCGAGCAGTTCCCTCAGGGTCACTTGAGATGCTGTCTCCCTGGACTGAAGTCCTAAAAATTCCCACTCAATAAAATATAAGAATCAACTTCTAGGTTATGACTATTATTTAAGTCAACAGGCAGATGGGACAGGCATCGTACCCGGTCTACACACCAGGGGACCAATGGTCCTATGGTTGATGGCAGTGATACTGAGATACTGGTGTTCTCACCAGTCCCCTCAACCCACTGCCCAGATGGACCAGAAAAGAGCTGCTAGTGCCAGACCTTGTCACAGAGCGGGAGACGGGAGCAGAGATGACACATAACAGGGCCGTGGGAGAGCTGAAAGGAAGTCAGAACAGACACGAGACAGGAGGCCAAGGCCACGCATCCTCAGGGTGAGGACCCAGGCCACGCTGCTTCTCCCAGTGGGAGCCCAAGTTACACTCAGCCAAGCCTGGGCTGGGCATGGAGGCAGTCTGTGGGGCACCACTTGCTTCATGAGCCCTCTGTGTGGCCTGGCCTCCCCCTGCAGGGTCATCACCACTCTGATTCCTGCAGGAAGAAAAGGCCTGTGGTGAGCAAGAGCCCTGCTAATGGCTGGCCACAGGCTTATCCTCCCACATCCACAAAGGGTGGTGCAGAGTGAAGACACAGACAAAACACACACACACAGACACACACACACAAGGGCACCCTCAGTCCCTAGATAGACTGGGAGCGCAATTTCCCAGGGAGCGCAATACATCAGTATTAACTCATTCTGACCTTGGGTCACTTGACAGACTTCTCTGGGTTTCAGTTTGCTCACTTTTAAAATAAGGGAGTTGAGCCTGGTGATATCCAAGGTCACCCCAGCTCTGACAATTAGGGATCTTTCCAGAAGACCTGGTAGATTGCCAAAAAACCTATTAGCAGCCAATGGTTAAATTGGTGAGATCAAAACAAGCCTCAGAGCCCTTAATAAATCTCTTCTCAGACGATTCCCCAAAGGGATCAGATGATTCCTGCAGACTCTCACAGCCCAAGAGGAAAGGGGATTCCTGGAATTCTCCATACACTGGCTCAGCCAGTAATCATGAGAGCAGACCTCAAAACAATGATCCATCAACATTTCAGCTTCTGGCCACCCTGGGTTTTGCCTAAAAGCCCTTGAGCGCTCCTCTCATTGCAACCTCATTCCCCAAAGCTTGGAAGGAAGGGCCATAAAACAAACCAACAAAACTAAAAGAAAAATTGGCAACTTTTTTTTTTAACCTCATGACGCAAGCCAACAACTTCTTTCTCTTCCTTGCAGAGTATAAAGTGCTCCTGTTACAAGAATATTTTTGTTGCTGAATCTGCAGAAGCCACCATGTCCACCAGCTGCCCAGCACATGCATTTCCAAAGAGCTGAGGCTCACGGGCTGGTCCTATGTGTCCAATGAAGTTTGCTTCAAAGGCTGATGTTGCAGGAACTGGTTGAGGCTCAACTAAGTGATTCAATGTGGTCTTCTGGAAGCAGTTATGCTAACCTTTCATTTTCTTTAAAAAATATGCAATGGGAGGAAAAGGGCACGTACCCCAATCACAGTAAGGAGCAGTGCCACTGAACTTGCGTGCTTCCTAAGGAACAGCAAAGTAGACCAGAGTTCAGGGGGATGTCAGCACATAAGACTTGCCTGAGACATGGGGATCCATCAAAGAGAGAAGTGAGCCCATGAGGGGCTGAAGGACATTGGATGAACCAGGGCTCTGCAACATAATTTGCAGGGCTCAGGACAAAATAAAAATGCAGACTCCCTTGTTCACAAAGTACATAAAAAGTGCCATTAAAGGCACTAAGATATAAGGTTTTTTTTCCTTCTACTGCTCTCTCTCTCTCTCTCTTCATCTCTCCTGATGTTTTTATTTGCTGTTCAGTGTCATGCTCCCTGGGGAACGAAGTTGTTCATGGGGTGAGTACAGACCCAGAGCTTCAGACTCAGTACTCTGCTCACCAGCTATCGGACAGACCTGTGCCCAAGCAGGGACTCAGACGTTGAGCCAGGCCTCTCCCCATCCCAAAGGCCCACTGCCCCAACCCACAGAGGACAGAGTACCCCCAAGGGTGCTGCAACTTCCTTTGGTGCCAGGATGCACCAGGTACCTGGCTGGGGTGGGCAGGGCTTGGCTCTGCCTTATTGCCAGCAGAATGAGTTGTAGAGTCATCTACCCGCTGCCCAGGATGCTGCAGGGGATACATATCCCATGTCTGTACTCCCTGGGGGAAAGAGGGTGGCCGTGACTGCCGTGAAGGGGCCAGGGGTCCCAAGGGCCAGAGGAGCAGGGTAGCCAAGAACCCATCCTGGGGAAGTGGGAAGGCAACAAGGAAAGGAACAGCATGGAGGCCAAGGCTCCAAGCACCCAGCATATACTCTGCCCATCGGACTTCACTCACAAAGCACAAATTCAAAGATAAAACCAAAAGGGAGAGGGCATCCCTGGCGGCTCAGTGGTAAAGAATCCGCTTGCCAGTGCGGGGGACACGGGTTCAACCCCTGATCTGGGAGGACCTCACAGGCCGCAGAGCAACTAAGCCCACGTGTCACAACTTTCGAGCCGGTGCTCTTGAGCCCAGGAGCCATAACTACTGAAGCCCTCAGGCCCTAGAGCCCACGCCCGGCAACAAGAGAAGCCAGCGCAGTAAGAAGCCTACAGCCTGCAGTGGAGAGTAACCCCTCACCACAACTAGGGAAAGGATCTCACAGCAACGAAGACCCGGCACAGCTATAAACAGATAGATAAAATCATTAAAGAATTTAACAGAGAAGGAAATGGCAACCCACTCCAGTACTCTCGCCTGGAAATGGAAAAATCCCATGGACAGAGGACCCTGGTAGGCAACAGTCCGTGGGATCACAAAGAGTCGGACATGACTGAGCAACTTCACTTCTCAGAGCATTAAACCCTCAAGCAGGGTTCTCTTCTGTGAATGCACAGGTCCTGTTCCCATAAAGCGGCAGTACCAGGGGAGGAGGAGGCGGACCAAGAATGAGAAGCTTGGGATTCAGATCAGAGAGGGTGGAGGTTATCAGTGATGACAAGGTCAAGGGTAAAACCAAGGGAGGGGGGCTGCAGGGAGCGGGTGAGCCGAGAGGCCGGGCCAGGAAGGATCTCCTGCGTGGCGCTGAGATCACAGCATACACAGAACTCGGAAGGACGGTGTCATCAAGTTACCGCCATCCGTTTCCACAAATGGACATGTTCTTGCTGCTGTACCGGGAGGGGAGGAGAAGAGGTGGGATGTGCGAGGTGTGGGGTGGGGGTGACGGGTGGGGGGCGTTCAGGTGGGACAGACAAGAGAAGTGATGGAGGAGAGAAAGAGAGAAAAGAAACAGAGGATGGTTACAGAAAAACAAAAGCGAGAAAAAGCAAATGAATCAACCTAGTCCTCACTGTTTACCCACACCACCATAATGTTTAGTCTCCCTTAAGCTATATCAAGAAACGCTGGCATTTCAAAGATCCCCTTACTCTTGCTCTTTAAACTGCAAAATGTCAACATTTTTATACGGAAGCCCAAGGGCCAGTGACTGTATATATTCTCTAGCATCAAGAGGAGGAAAAATACTGTCTCACTGAGTGCAACTTGACTTCCCCATCCACCAGCTCCTCTGCTTCTATCCGGTGACTTCAAGTTGGCTAATGCTGCTACAGTGGTGTTTGGCCAATAAATATTTATGAAAATCAAGGGATGTGAAAGTGAATATATGAATGAGTAAACAAATCAGATCTTAAAAGATCCATCAGGATCCTAAAATTGGGATTAGGCCAATACTGGGGGTTAGCCAAAGCCTGGCATTTCAGTTTGGGTAACTGACTCTGGATGCAGCCTGGTTTTCTATGAGGCTGCAGACTTGGGGTTCAGGTAATAGGAGACCACTTATACCCACCAGTTCCACAAAGGGAAGGGTGTGGCCTCACTCTGTTTGGTAGATTCAGTGTTCACCTTCTTGGTATCTGCTAAGCTGAATTGAAGGCAGAGGGGACCCCCAATACCCAGGACCACTTAGAGTGTGTGTGGCTCCAGAAGCAGGGAAGTTGCCCAGGATATATCATTTTCATATTATTTATTCTAAAAAATTCAAGACGTATGCATGCTAAGTCACTTCAGCGATTCCATGGACTGTAGCCCGCCAGGCTTATCTGTCCACAGGATTCTCCAGGCAAGAATACTGGAGTGTGTTGTCCTGCATTGGCAGGTGGGTTCTTTACCTCTAGCGCCACCTGGGAAGCCCAAAGATGTATGACTTTCTTTATATAAAAATAATTTGGGTTAGTCAATGACACAGGGCTTATTACAATAAATTAATTCTTACATAGTCATGACATAAAATGGCAGCATAAAAAATATTCTAGCCACAGGGCCAATGATTTCTATGAGTCGTCTGGCAGCCAAAGCAAAGAGGGAAATACCATGAGTCACATGTTCTCATTATCAGATTGTGGTGCCTTATTCAATGAAAGTGACTCATTAATTACCACAGTTATTAGAATAACCAGTCCTCAACTCACCAGAATGTCTTATTTATGCCTTGCCATGGAAAATGGTTGGTTTCAGGAAAGCACTTTTGGGAATCTACTTCCATCCTGCCATGAATGAGGCAACCAGCTCATTATGAACCCTCTGGACTTCTAGACTCTCAGGAGACTGACTGCATAAGAAAGTGGAGCTTTCCAGAGTGCGACCAGGAACCCCAAGGCCAATAAGAGACATAGACAATATGCAGAGGAACCAGTTAACTTGTGTTCTGGAAGTCTCTAGTAAACTCACTGGGAAATAAGGTTGCACTTGGTCCAAGGTCCACGTCCTCAGGCTGGGCAGAAAAGGAAAACGAAGCAGCTCTAGGCCCCCCTACTCTTTCCCTTGGCTGGCTCTGTCTGTTCTTCACAACTCAGCATAGATGTTATCTGCTCAGACAAGCCTACAATAGCTTCAGAGGGCACCCCAGCCTTCAGTGCCTCCTACTGCTTTCTCTGTTTGTTCCTTCATTGAACCAATCACCATATTTATTCCAGACTGCCTGTTTCTACACCAAACAGTAAGTTCCATGGCTTCTGTCCACTGCTTTTATATCTTCAACACAGTGTTTAGTCAAATAGATGTTTATGTTAGTGGCTCAGTCGTGGCTGATTCTTTGTGACTCCATGGACTGTAGCCTGCCAGGGCCCTGTGTCCATAGGATTCTCCAGACAAGAATACTGAAGCAGGTTGCCATTCCCTTCTCCAGGGGATCTTCCCAAGCCAGGAATCGAACCCAGGTCTCCTGCATTGTAGGCAAATTCTTTACTGTCTGAGTCCCCAGGAAAGTCCCCAAAATAGATGCTTAATAAATATTTATAGACACCATGTATGAATAAAGAATAACGGAAACAATGAATGAACCAGATCATTAGGATTTAAAACTAGATAATAATTCAGAATTCACAAAATTTGAATTCACAAAATTCCTCTCTATCAATGTTACAGAGAAAGAGGTTAAAACTAAGGCCTCTCTCTGCTTAATCCATCAAGACCAAAGCATCTTCTTCAGCAAAGAAGTACAGTCCCCACAAGAGCAAATGAGATCAGCTTCTCTGCCCTTTCCCCTGTGTTACCTCGGACTTCACCTCACTTGGATCTAAAGAGCATATTTCAGTCCAAGCACATTTGGCTCCCCTAGAGCAAGGTGTCAATCATCTCACACTGGCGTTGGCAAATTTTTTCTGTGAAAGGTCAAAAAGTAATAACTTTTGGCTTCATGGACCAGGTGGCCTCCATCCCAACTACTCAACTCTGCTGCTGACCAGTAAGAGTAGCTGTAGACTCTACCAAAGCAAACGGGCATGGCTGTGTCTCAATAAAACTTTATTTACAAAAGCAAATGGAGGGCCAAATTTGGACTGCAGGCCACAGCTGGCCAACCCCGGGTCCCAACACACTGCTACATACACACTAACGAAACTAGCAAATGGAACCAATGCATGCCTTCCCCCGCAGTGAAGGGGACATTCCCCATGGGACACCTACAGATTCAGTCCCAACAACCTGGGAACTGCTTTGCCAGAACCATAAATAATAGTCTTGGTTGAATTCCCTGAAGAGAAATCACCAAAGTGAAAAAAAAAAAGCATTACCATATTAAGAGAAAAACATAGCCAAAGAATTTCCTTAACAATCAACTAAGTTCTTGAAATGGGGCCAGAAAACACACTAGGGCTCTGGTTTTTGATGGTTTGGGGAACTGAAATATTTTCACATTCCATGAGAAGCTGCAATCAGAACAACGAGAAGCCTCGTCCCCATGAGCCCCTGGGCGAAGGCCGACCCAGAGCAAAAATGCTGGCTTCCAATCCAGCATCTGGATGGACATCATCTAATGAAATATTGATCTGCATCCCCCTAAAAATGGTAAAAAATCAATACAGTAACAGGAGCCTCTTAACATCAAGAAGAGTCTGTGGCCTCTTTAGCCAATGCAATGCCAGCCTCTCAGTTCAGGGAGAAAAAAAGAGGAGAGACCACAGAACGCCCAGGACGGAGGGAGTGGAGAAAAGAATTCAAAATGGAAAAACACAGAAACAAAATACCAGGGTAGCTATGGTACTGGGAGCCGCATTCCAGCTCCTGGTTACTTTACGAGGATGAGTGACAGGCTCCAGAAGACGGGGAGCCGGTCCAGCCCGGGCCCTGTGTTATCTGATTCACTTTTGGACAAGCTCGGGCGGCTGAGTCAGCGCCTTCTGACAATCAGGTTGTCTGAGGAGAACTGGCTGGAGGGGGGGTGGGGGCGGGAGGGGGCATGAGTCACGCCTGCACCCGCCGCTCCCCTCCCTTGCCACCGTCCCCAGGTCACCTGGACCCGCCTCGCTCCGCGAAGTCGGGGCAGGCCCGCCACCAGCGGACAAAGCTCTGACAGACAGCCTGGAGAGAGACGAGAGCCACTCAGCAGCTCCTGAGACTCGGGGGTGAAGGGTGTGGGACCCTCACTCTCCCAGAGCCATCCGGGTTCTACATTTCACCGTTGAGGGGTGTCAGCTCTTCTGGCCCCAGCAGCCAGCTCAGCAGGAAAAGGACCCTCTGGCCACAGAGCAGCCCCCAAGCCCAGATGTGTCACCTTCAGCCACTTCAAACAGCGGTAGGTGGCATCTGGCCCAAAGATGGCAGCGGATGCTGCAGGCCCGGCCTGGAGGTGCAGGAAGAAACCCACTTCACAAGACGGGACAAGCCTGCTTCCAAACATGCCCTGGGGGTGCTGGCGTCAGGGAGAAGTGCCCACAGGAAACCTCACTGCTCCCAGGGCTCTGCAGGTCCAAGGACCACAGAGCCCCCGGGGCCTGGCAGGGCCACACGTTGTCCCAGCTGCAGGAATCAGACGAGCGCTGGCTTCACAGAGTCTGGGGTGGGGATGGAGGTGCTGCCCTGCAGCCCACTTGCTGTGTGGTCCACCTCCTCTACTGAAAGTGGGGAGCAGCCACTGCAGGAGCCCCAACGCCTTCCTGCCCCCACCGCCCCCCACCCCACACCGCCACCGCCCCCCCCACTCCACAAGCAGCCGGCCTTGCCTCCTGTGAGCGGAGGACTCTGAATTCATCCTCTGCGCACGGCTGTTGAGCCCCGACAACAAGACAAGCAACTAAGACAGCTGTGGCCCTCACACCCCAGCAGCAGAGAGAAACTGAAATCCGCAAGCAAACACAATTGGGAGGGAAATATGAACAGTGATGTGAGATCCCCTCTGGGGTTATGCGTCCCCAGAGTGAGGAGGGGGAGACAGGGACATGGACGCTCCCTGGATGGGAAGGACTATCGGGGCAGAATTTAACCTGAGGCCTGAAGGACCGGGGGCTTCCCCAGAGGCTCAGCGGTAAAGAATCGGCTGCAATGCAGGAGCCGCAGGAGCCACAGGTTCCATCCTTGGGTCTGGAAGATTCCTGGAGGAGGGCATGGCAACCCACTCCAGTATTCTTGCCTGGAGAATCCCATGGACAGAGGAGCCTGGCGGGCTACCGTCTGTGGGGTTGGGAAGAGTTGTACATGACTGTAGCGACTTAGCACGCACACACGCTGTAGGACCGGAAGGTCACCCTTGGAGAAGCTGGAAGGGGGACACCCTGGGGGAGGCAAGACCAGGGGCCCTAGAGAACAGCTCTGCTTTGTGGGAGGCGGCGGGGGTGTGGAGTAGTGGAGGGTTAGCAGAATGGGGGAGGTGTAGAGAGAAGAGTGCAGGAGGGGAGAGTGGGACCCCCAACAGGCTGGGTGCACCTTCAAGTCCCTGGTTAAGTCGTTAGGATTTCTCCGTAAGCACAGAGAGAGTGTGAACGGCTTTATACAGGCAGATAGGACCCGATCTGAAAGTTGCAGTCCTGGGACTGGGGGGCGGGGAGGGGGGAACAGATGCTTTTCTCCTTCCTGTTTCCTAATCAACACAGCTGGAAAAACAGCTGCAACAAAAGTAACTTTCTTACCTTCTTCAGTATATCCCCAGTACTTATTTCTGTCCTGCACTCTGACCTAAAGAAACCAAATATATATTTTTTCTCTCTCTCTTTTTTCCTGAACTACTCAGCAAAAAAAAAAAAAAAAAAAAAAAAATGCTGCATGGACAAAACACGGCCTCTGAAGAAAAAAATTTTAAGTGCTCTGCACACACGGCCAGCGTCATGTTCGACACATTTTGGAATCAGTTTTTATCTGAGGCTGAACTAGTTTGCCCTCAAAGCTGCTTTCTATTAAACTGTTTGCATGCACACTATCCTTCCTTCCTGCAGCTGGCACCACCCCCCTGGCCCCAGGCGAATGCTGGCCCCGTCCGTGGCCCTGGGGAAAGGGCAGTGGAAAGACGTGTCTGGGCAGGCGGGCTGCCTTGGAGGGGACGCCCTCCTTCTCCAGCTTGGCGGAGGCAGGCACCCTGCTCAGGGAGGTTCCCCCCAAAGGTTCTCCCCTGCTCAGACTCAGCAGGGGAAGTCAGTGCACATAAGTCGCTCAGCAGTGAGGAGCAAAAACGCTCTTTGGTCACAAGCCCAGAAATGTCTCTGGCAAGCTCAAGCCGAGGCGGGTTTACAGAAGATGTGAGGGGGCCTTGAAGAGTGAAAGGGAAAGTAGGCTGGCTGATCAGGCTCTGAAAAGGCAGGAGCTCAGACAGCCCGGGGGTCCCGGCGGCAGGGGCCACACTGGCTTCCCCGTGTCATTTTCCTGCGGTTGGCATTCAGCTACTGCTCCAAGCGAAGGATCTGCTTGGTCTGATGGATCTGGTGTCCCATGGCCCCAGGGGGGTTGCGGGGGGCGGGGGGTGCGCCGTGACTGGTGCCCCCACAAGACTGTCCAGGGGGCTCAGAAATAGATCCAGAAGGAGATGCTGGCCTCTGCGCCCAGAAGACGTGGGCAGTGACCACAGGTGTCCCTAGTAATTTCCATTCATTAAAAGTGGCAGGAATAGCACACTCAGGAAGGAGGGTCTCGGTGTTAGTGATGGAGAGCCCTTCACGTGAAATCCTGGCCCTGGGGGAGGAAATGGGCCCAGATTATAAGACACCAAGTTGACCACTGGGCCCGTCCGTGTATGTGGGGGGGCAGTCACCCCAGTTTCACTGGGTTATGAGCAAATGGTCCTGGGGAGACTCAGCCATGACCTCACATGGCAAGCGCCATTCAGAATGAGTTCGATCCTCAAGTCCAAGTTTTGTTGGGTCTGTTCTGCCTCCTCTGAGATTCCCTGCTGTTTTTTGCTCCCGAGGTGACACAGTGCAAGGTAAGCTCACCCCTCCTTCCCCCACTCCCAGCACTGCAGACACATTTATAAAATCCCGTGCTGGGGCACAGTAGTCTTCACTGAATCAAGGGGCTCCTCCCAAACTGAGCCTCATTACAAACCAGTCCCTGCCCCCCTCTCCTAAATAATCAATCCTCCAACTAAGGGAACAAAATGGAAAGAGCTGGAAGAGATGTTTTCACTCTCCCCACTTCCAACTACTATCAGCAAAAAAAAAAAAGCAGTTTAGTCAGTGGAAACCAGTCTCTTGTGTGGGTGTCTGCAATTTAATATCCTTTCATTTCCGATTCCATTTTGCAAAGCCACATTAGTTCGACTTTAAATTTTCAAGCTCTTTTTTCTGGGGCTAGAAACGCATCGCAAATAGCCTGCTGCTGGCAGGAAGGCTAGCCTCCCGGGAACAGCAAGAGCCAGGTCAGAAACACCCTGCAAAGCTGGTTCATCAAGATAATCCACATCCTGCTGGGACCTGCCAGGGATGACAGGAGAACCCACTCTCCACGTTGGCTCAGAAGCTGAAAAGAATATCCCCCGCCCACAGCAGCTGCATGGGATGCGCCCACGCGTGCCAAACATGAAGTTACTCAGCGGGAGCAGCTCACGCAGGGTCCAGACCAGCACCCTGCCTGCAGAGAGAGCCCGCACGGCTGGCTGCCTCCCCAGGGCTCGGTGGAGCTGAGTCCTGCGTGTGGCCACAGGATGTGCTATTCTGGCCAGCCTCCTTCCGGTGAGACTACCACATCCTGGACACCTTGCGAGCTGTATGATCCTACACCGGGGTGTGCCAGCCTCCCCGTGGGTTATTTAAAGCCAAGCCGTCTCATCACACCAAAAGGTCAGGCTTTATCCCTCCGTCATGGTCACGGGCTTGGGCACTTGGGGAGCCTGGCAGGCTTGCGTGTGTGTGCCCAGTCACTTCAGTCGTGGCCGACTCTTTGCGACCCTATGGCCCGCAGCCGGCCAGGCTCCTCCGTCCATGCCAGACGTGAATACTGGAGTATGTTGCCATACCCTCCTCTAAGGGGATCTTCCCGACCCAGGGATCAGAACCGCGTCTTCTGTGGGAAGCCCCCTGGCCAGCTTAGGAGGCTATAATTTCACCACAGTATTAGCTATATGGTCTCAGGCAGGTGACTTAAGCTCTTTGAATCCCTATTCCTTCCTATGTAAAACGGGAATGATAAAAGCCATTGACCGAATAGGTGAAAGTTATAAATGAAGGCAAAGCCTGGTACAGTTTTAGAGCTTATCAAGTAAAGTTAGTATGACTATACTGTGACCCATAAACACATTTTGAAAGATGAGTTGTTACAGAAATCCCATGGTAACCTAACAGAAATAGTATGCAATCGAGACCTCTCTAAAGGTCAGTCACCTACGCTGGGCACAGGGCCTATTTCTGCCCTGATCAACAGCACAAACGAAAACAGCCTGTGCTATCTCACCACGGTCTGACCTCACAGCTCAGATTGGGTAAAGGGCCCAGAGAGCCGGAAAAGAAGACCACTCTCTGCCTCTCCGTTACGACCTTCTCCTGATCCAGAAACAAGATTCCAGTCTATCCCAATTCCTCCTTCCAGACGAAATCTGAAAAATGACAAAGTGTGGAGAAACCAGAAAATCTCACCAGGCACCTGCCGCTTAGCAAACCAAACCTCTGTTATCAGCATACCAACAAGTGGGAACTGTTGATGCTCTAATAAAAATCGGACTTGATTTCAGCCAAGATTCTGGGCTTCCTTGGTGGCACTAACGGTAAAGAACCTGCCTGCCAAATGCAGGAGACGCAAGAGACGTGGGTTCAGTCCTTGGGTTGGCAAGATCCTCCGGAGGAGAACATGGCAACCCACTCCAGCATTCTTGCCTGGAGAATCCCACAAACAGAGGAGCCTGGCGGGCTACGATCCATAGGGTCGCATAAAGTTGGACACAACTGAAGCAACTTAGCACGCACACATGAAGATTTGGCTAAACAAACCAACAGAACAAAAATGACTACAAGGAGAATATTTCACAGAAAGCAAGCCATTTCCCAAACTGAGCTCTTTACATCTCAATTAAAAAAAAAAAAAATCTACGCTCAGATAGTTGTAGTTCAGAGTCACACTCTTGCAGGAGGGTCCCATGCACCTTAGCATAAGAAAAGCTTTGAGAAGTGCTATGAAGACAAAATCCATTAGCTTTGCTTTAATTCAAGGTTTCCAAAACTTTTTTGAGTGTGAAGTATTGTTTTAAAACACATCTAGTCACTCTGCAAAAGCCCAGTTTGGGAGACCTGGTTTGTTTTCAGAGTAGTTGTTTACAGGTTAAAAATGGTTAACTTCAAAACCCAGTAAATTCTTTACACCATGGTGAGTGCACGAAAGAACACAAATCTGTAGCAACAGTTGCGTCAGGGGTAGGAATGGAACGGAAACTCAGTTTTCACTGCTTACCTACTCATTTCTTTATAAGCCTACTGCTTTGATAAAAATTTTGAACATTATTATTAAAACCCTGATCTTATAGCCTGCTTATTCAAGAAGCTTCCATGAGATCCCACCCTTTCCCCACCTGAGACCACACTCAGCATCTCCCAAATGCTCTCCTTTGATCCAGACCTGACCGGCTCAGTCCCACTTGGGAAACTCACAAAATCAGGGAGCTCTGGTGTCTTTGGACCGCTCCGGATTTAGCCAAACATCAGCCAAGGCTCCTGAGAACGTGGTCCTGCAGGTGGGAAACCCGCCTACCTGGTGGTCGATTTTGATAAGGGCAATGTCTGCCTTCTCGTCCACGTCTTTGATCTTGGCCTCATAGGTGGCGCCGTTCTTCAGCTCGACTTTGACCCGGTGCTTATTGGTCACCACGTGGGCGTTTGTCACAATCAGTCCATCTTCGGACACGATGAATCCAGACCCGCTCGCCACCGGCACTTCCCTCTTAGAAAAAGGAAGCCTAGAACCAAAAAGAGTACCCGGTTAAAGCTGAAACATTTAAAATCGACCCTCTGACACATGGATGCATCGGTTCGATAACAGCAACAGACACCTATTACTAGCAGTTGTTACTCTGCACAATGGCTTTACTAAACTTTAAAAAAAAAAAAGAATGAAAATAAAATAAAATAAAATAATAGAATGTTAGACTGACTTTTCTTTGCATCCCCAAATTCCACTTAGAAAATATTCTTAGGGAATCTCTTCAGAACCAGAGGCTCTTAAAAACATGTAGAAGGGTCAAGAATGTAGGTTTCAATAGGCAAACATGAAAATATCCCAAGTGAGAAGAGCTTATCTTCTTGTAGGACTGTATTCAGTGATACTCTAAAGTGTCTCAGAAATAGTTCTGTTTTGCTTATGGCAGCAGTTTTCGTGGGAGCTTCGGAGACTGGGGGGAAAAAGGAAGGCGCTCTTTACTTGCGAAACAGTTCGATGTGAACCACAGCAGGAGCTATCTTCTCCACGACATCGGCAATAAAGTTGTATTTATGACGCAGACTATTGGGATCTTCCTGACCTAAGAACAGAAACAAAGACAAGACACTTAAAGATCCTGTGCTCTGTGCTGTGGGTTAGAAGAACCAAAAAACGTAAAGGAGGGTGAAGACAAAATCCAAGACCTGGGCTCAGAAACGAAGATCTTTCCAGCACTTGAGGAAATACCCACTCAGACGCATGTGCGTGTGTGCTAAGTCACTTGAGTCGTGTCTGACTCTTGGCGATGCTATGGACTGTAGCCCACCAGGCTCTTCTGTCCATGGGATTCTCCGGGCAAGAATACTGGAGTGGGTTGCCATGCCCTCCTTCAGGGGAACTTGCCAACCCAGGGATCGAACCCACATCTCCTATGGCTCCTGCATTGCAGGTGGATTCATTACCAGTGAGCCCCATGTAAGGGAAGCCCCATATAAGATACCAATACCCACCACAGATGACCTCTTTGCTTGGCTTCCTTGGTCTCAACTGTTTCATCACGAAAATGTTGAACCAGAGGCATTAGCAGATACCTGGGCCTCCTTTAGTATTCCAAACAGTGGGTCGCCCAAGGGTCACCTTGACATGGTACCATCCACCAGTGTCCCTTCCCTGACTCTCCCAGAACCACAGGGCAGCCCTTCTCAGCATACCACCGCCGTCGAGGGGAGGGCTGAAGCTGTTTCTGATGAGATGACACCCATCAGATGTTAGAGATTTAAGAGGTTACTATGAAAAAGCACTAAGGCAAAGGCACAGATAGTGTCTTCCCCACTGTCTGTCCCCGCAGCAGTTTTCCATCTTAATCATTCACTCCACTCCTCCCACACCAGGACATCCAAGGCCAAAAGATGCCTTGATTCTGCTGGGGGGAAAAAAAGGGAAAAATCCAATGACCAAAATTCTCTACGTAAACATATGCACTATAATTAGGGAATCCCCATACCGTGGGCATTTGCAAAGCCACTTTCAGACAAAGCTATCACAGATCCCACATAGGGTTTCAAGGAAGGCTAGAAGTTAGTTGCCACCAACCCGATGCATGCACCCATGGCACCTGACTCAGAAATGAGCTACTGGAGACTCAGGGTACCGAGCCCCCATTCTGTGGGTACCTGAGTGGCAGAGGCAGTCTGAGCCTCTTACTGTGACCCCAAACCTGTGCCACCTGGTCATACCCCAGAATACAAGTCTCTCTGCTTGGACGGCCGAGGGGTTCCAGGTCAGCCTGCAGCCAAGAATCCCACACCCTGCCTTCCCCTCCTCTCTGCCTCGGCCATGAGTCTAGCTTAGGGCAGCACCCAGAGCTCTGCCAGCCTCACTGCCACCCAGCCTGGGGGGAAGGGACTCACAGGGAGTTTCCAGAAACCTACAAAGAAATATGACAGAGAAATATAAAAAAAATTTTAATAGGGCTGGTTGTGTCTTTTCTTATTATTGTGTCTTTTCTTATTTTCTTATTACTTCATCTTGGTAGTAACTCATTTTTAGCACATTCTATGAATGTATTGGACCATGATGGGGAGGAAAGAACAAGGAAAGGAACCCTGATCCTTCACCACAGGTGGTCTGAGAGGCCCTGGTCTGCCTTCCTCACCACTCACACAGTGGGGTTCACAAGAAGCCTGAAGTTTAAAAGGAAACCACTGGCCTGCAAAACTGCCCCTCACGAACAAAGGGTCTGTGCACCCCACCCCCAACACACAGACACGCACACACAAGCCCACACCTACACTTACAAGTTCATGAATACACGCTCACACACACATATGCACACATTCACTCTCATACTCATGAGCATACACACATACACACACTCACAGGCACACACATATATAAAGACATCCACACACACTCAATGCACACACATATATACAAACTCCATGTGATTCTTACAGAAACACAGCTTCATATATACACACACACTCTTACATTCACACACGTACCCAGTTATGTTCACATACAGACACACACATGCACTCTTACACATACATACACACAGGATGCCTCCATGCCTGGGGTACAGCCATTGCTCCAGGCTGTGAAACCTGTGACATTCTCAAATCCTCTATGGCTCTTGGAACTGCATATCCACAGGTATCCCCAGAGGCTGTGTGACCCCACCAGGAACCTCAGTTCTCGTCTCTATACCCCTGGGCACAGAGACATCTTGGGGACCAGCCTGCCTCTCCCAACTTTCCTTCCTGGAAGTGAGAGACCATCAAAAAACAAAGGGCCCCTCTCTGTCCCAGCTCCTGGACTCTGCACTGCTTTATTTCAGGGCTGGAATCCACTCCCTTTATGCACAGCTTGATTTTTCTAAGGTACAGAAAAAGGTCTGCAACTACGAGACAAGATTAACTAACTCAGCAAATTTACAGTAGCATCGTTTTTGTTATCTTGGTTTTCAGGACCCTTTCATATGGTACTATCAGAAAACCTTCCCTCATGATCCGCTTCCTGTGGAAGAGGAATACTGGATATTGTTCCCATGTGCTTTAGAACTGTGGTGCTGGAGAAGACTCTTGACAGTCTCTTGGACTACAACATCAAACCAGTCCATCCTAAAGGAAATCAACCCTGAATATACACTGGAAGGGCTGACACTGAAGCTCCAATACTTTGGCCACCTGATGTGAAAAGCTGCCTTGTTGGAAAAGATCTGGATGCTGGGAAAGACAGCAGGCAGGAAGGGAAGGGGTTGACAGAGGATGAGATGGTTGGATGGCATCACCGACTCAATGGACATGAGTTTGAGCAAGCTCCAAAAGATGGTGAAGGACAGGGAAGCCTGGCAAGCTGCAGTCCATGGGGTTCACAAAGAGTCTGACACAACTGAGCAGGTGAACAACAACAACCTTTAGAGACACTGAGGCTCACAGACTAAAAGTGATTTCTACATAGACACTAAACTTTCTCCATAGGGTGTACGAATCACAGAAAAACCTGAGCAAATATACATTTCCAACCTAACACTGGCCCCCAACGTATCTGCTGTCCTCCCAGGATTCCAGGTAGTTGTGGTGATTTAACTCGTGTGTCTCCCTGAGTTCTCCAATGGGAGAAATAAATAAGGGGATAGAAACATTCCTCCCCAACTCAGAACCTGGCGAACATCACCCAGAGACAGCTGTAAACAAGCGCCTCTGGGCTTCCTTGGACCTGCTCCCTGAGAAAGGCCAAGAGGAGGCTTAACTCCAACAAGACCAGCAACCCCAGGGAAGTGTGGAGATTCTGAGAACCTCACAAGAAGGACAATTACTAGAGCCCTGCCACTAAAAATCATCCCCTCGCTTCCTCTTTCTACTTCCCACAAAGGCCTGGGAGAATCTGCCTACGTCAGGGATGAAAATGAGCATGGGTTTTTCCAGCTAAAATGAGAAGCAGTTGCTTTCTTACACACACTGGAGAAAGGGGCTCCGGGGTCTACCCAGCTGGGACAGCAACACGGGAGAGCAGTGTCCAGAGCTAGCCTGGACACCAGTAGGCCCGGGTTCCAGCCAGAGCCTACTGGGTGGTCTCCATTTCCCCGTCTGCAAAATGGGGCCAACTACCTCTAGAATGAGCTGTGAAGTCTATTCCTGCTCCAGCATTCTGTGATCTAATCCCTGTCCCTCCCTCTCATTCCAACACGCTACAGCAAGAGAAAGAGATTGTGTGATCTGAGATTGGGCACAGGACTTGCCTAATTCTGCAGATGAGTAAACAGAACAGAAGGGCAGTGGGAACACAGACCACACTGAGAAGCCCAAGGGACAAGCCTTAATTGTGCAGCTTAGATGAAAAAGCAACGAGTGACCTCTGTTATCATTGGTGGATCCGTGTCAATGGGAGAAATAAACAGAGCAGAAAAACTGAACCGAAGCAGGATCAACCAGTAGTCCATATACGGGCAAAACGTCCAACCAAAGAAGTGTTTGCCTTCTCCAAACACAATTTTCGAATGAGGAATAAAAGGGTCGCTAAGAGCAGCTTGACTCAGTGTCAGAGTCTGGTTCCATTTAAAAAGTTGTCCATCAAACTAGAGGAAGCTGCTGCTGCTGCCTCATGATCTTTAGAAACCCTGGTTGGCCCCATCTGCTGTGATTTCAACTGTGAGTCAACCATCTTCCTCCAAGAGGGGTCAGCTTGGGTGAAGAATTCCAGAGATGGACCTGGCTCTGTCATGACCCACTCTCCGAGTGATGGAGGCAGACGGAGGGCTGGGGCATCCAAGCCACTCCGCATGGGGAGGATGGGTCACAGCACCGGCTCTGGTCTCAGAAGGATCAGAGTGTGACACCTGGTCCAGGATTTCCTGGCTGTGTGACCTTAGGTGGAAGACGCCTCCAAGTCTTATCTGGTGGTTAGTCACTGAGTTGTATCTGACTCTGACTCTTGTGACCTCTTGGACTGTAGCCCACCAGACTCCTCTGTCCATGGGATTTTTCAGGCAAGAATACTGGAGTGGGGTGCCATTTCCTTCTCCAGGGGATCTTTCTGACCTGAACCCCAGTCTCCTGCATTGCAGGAGGAATCTTTACCAACTGAGCTACCAGCAAAGCCCATCTACTTTCATGTGTGTGTGTGACTTTTTTTTTAAAGATGTTTTTGATGTAGACCATTTTTCAAAAGTCTTTATTGAATTTGTTACAATATTGCTTCTGTTTTATGTTTTGGGGTTTGTTTTTTTTTTTTTTTTTTGGCCCAAGGCATGTGATATCTTAGCTCCCCAATCAGGGACTGATTGGCACCCCTGCATTGGGAAGTGAAGTCTTAACCACTTGACCGCCAAGGAAGTCTCCTACTTCCACATGTTTTTGACACTGACTTTATGAGCTACTGTGTATGATAAAGTGATTGACCAAGTTATGGCACAGCTTAAAAATTAAAAAAAACCAAAAGAACTGGTAGAGTTTCTCACTAGGCAGGTCCAGACAGGGCTGAGCACCAATTACCTCTGTAGCACAGCAGAAAAGGAAAGGGAGAGATGAACATGCCCAGAGAACCACTCTCCCACTCAGCAAATGTGTGTATGTCTTGGAGACTCCTAACAGGGCCATCATGGCCACGAGTGCAGAGGCAGAGATCAAAGTAAAGCTGTGTGGTAAGCCAGTTTTTCTGGCTTTGATGTGTACCTCCATTCCCCAGCTTACAAGAGCACCCCTTAGCCACTGCAGAGCTAGATGAGCGCTGGGTCAGCAGAATAGTCAAGCCTGAACCGAAGCCCAGGTGCACGCTCAGATTCCCTTGGAGCAACCAAGCTGCCCCAGAAGGCAAATATAACTCCCTCTGTGAGGTGAGGGACTTGTTTAATTAGGCCAGAACTGACACCGCAGAAGGTAATGAGGTTGGGAAACCTCAAGCAGAGTCGAGGCCTGGGCCTTCTAGCTGCTCCCTTATCACAGAAAGCTAGAATTGGCTGGCATTCAATAGTGGCCGGCCATTTATAGAAAGCTGACAACTCAAAAGCACTAAAGTAAGGTATTGTCTACATTCCTGATTAATGTAAAAAAAATAAAAGACAAAAAATGGCCAACATAGGGAGTCAAAGAGGGAGCATCACTACAGATCCTACAGACGTTAAAAGTATGATAAGGAAACATCATGAACAAAATCATGCATATAAATTCTACAACTCAGATAAGATGGACAGATTTTTTTAAAGCCATAATCTATCAACACTCACTCAAGAAGATATTGATAACCCAAACAATGCTATATCTAGTAAAAAAAAAAAAAAATTGTATCTGTAGTTAAAAACCTTTCCACAAAGAAAATGTCAGGCCCATAGGATTTCATTGGTACATTCTACCAAACATTTAAGAAAAAAACAATACTAACATTTCACAAACTTTCTCCAAAAACAGAAGAAGGAAACTACTGTCTAAATTATTTTATGAACTAAACATTACTCTAATATAAAAGACAAAGATATTATAAGAAAATTATAGGCTAATATTCAGTATGAACATAAAACTAGTATTAGTTGCTCAGTCATGTCCTACTCTCTGTGACCCCATGGACTGTAGCCCACCAGCTTCCTCTGTTCATGGGGTTCTCCAGGCAAGAATACTGGAGTGAGTTGCCACTCCCTTCTCCAAGGGATCTTCCCTATGTAGGGATCAAACCCAGGTCTCCTGCATTATGAGTGTTCTTTAACATCTGAGCCACGAGGGAAGCTGGAACATAGACTAAATGTCCTTAAATTTTTCAACAAATAGAATTTATCAATATAATAAAAAGGATACCATATCATGACTAAGTGAGGTTTACCCCAGGAAAGGATAAATACAATTGGTGTAACATCCGAAAATCAAGCAATGTAATTCACTATTCAGTTCAGTTCAGTCACTCAGTCATGCCCAACTCTTTGCAACTCCATGTATTAACATATTAGAAAAGAAAACCTGAACAATCATCTCAATAGATACCAAAAAAAAAAAAAGACTCTACAAAATTGAACATCCATTCATGATTAAAAAAATAAAGCCAACCTCATCAAACTAGAAATAAAAGAGACTTTCCTCAATTTGACAAAAGGGATCAAAACAAAAATCCCTAAAACTCACATCGTACTTCATGGTGAAAAAATAAATGCTATGCAAGAGACACAGCTTCTATCTCTGGGTCTAGAAGATCCCCTGGAGAAGGAAATGGCAAAGTGCTCCAATGTTCTTGCCTGGAAAATTCCATGGACAAAGGAGCCTGGCGGGCTACCGTCCATGGAGTTGCAAAGAATGGGACACGAATGAGTGACTGAGCATAGCACACACAGCTAAAAATGAGAACAAGGCAGGGACATCTATTCTTACCACTTCTATTCAATATTTTATTAAAGCCTTAGAATAATTAGAAAAAGAAATTTAAAGGCAAAGAGATTGGAAAGGAGAACATAGGACTGTCTTTATTTACAGATATCATTAAGGGTGTACAAAAAAAAGAATCTATAAATATGCTACCTAGAATAAGCGAGTTTATCAACATCACAGGGTTACAGGTCAACATGTACAATCAATTGTATTTCTAGGTTTTATCAGTAAACAACTGGAAACAACAGTAAACAACTTGAAACAAAATTTCAAATTATAACACCACCAAAAATATTAAATACTTGGGTGCTGTGCTTAGTCACTCAGTCCTGACCAACTCTTTGAGACCCCATGGACTGTAGCCCACCAGGCTCCTCCATCCATGGAGTTTTCCAGGCAAGAATACTGGAGCAGGTTGCCATTTCCTTCTCTGGGGGATGACTCTGACCCAGAATCGAACTCACGTCTCTTGCATCTCATGCATTGGCAGGCAGGTTCTTTAACACTAGCACCACCTGGGAAGCCCATTAAATACTTAGGAAAATGTTTAATAAAATATGTGCAAGCCCTGTACACCGAAAGCTGCAAAGCACTGCTAAAATAAAGAAAACATAAATAAATGGACGGAGACATCATATTTGAGTCAGAAGACTCCCTCTTATTAAGCTATCAATTTTCCCAAAATTGATCTATGGGTTCAACATAGTCCCAATGAAAGCTCCAGCAGGAAATTTTGTAGAAACTGACAAGTTATTTCTAAAATTTACGTGCAAAGCAAAGAATGCAGGATATCAAATTAATTCTCAAAAAGAGAGAACTGAAAGGTACATTATGTGATTTTATTTCAAACAGAAAAATTTCTAATAACTAGGATTAGCAGAATGATAAGTCACGACATTTTACAAAGACGGAGTTTTCCACTTACCTAGTAAATATTTATCATTACTGATTTTAACACAACCAATGACCCACTAAGAATAGCCATTTCCTATAGTTCTATGAGTTTTAAAATAGATTCCCATCCAAAGATAATAAATGATTCATCTTTCCTCTTTATAAACCCCTAGTCACGTACAAAACTCCACAAATGTTGCTTCCTTGGAACTCTCATCTCTGGGGTTTTACAAGTAATACTTCTCAACTATTTTCAACAACCTCCTAATAGGAGAAGAGGGAAACACACACATACTGTTGATAAGTTTTGATGATTATTATCAAAATTAGAATAACAGGGAGTTTGCTGGTGGTCCAGTGGCTAAGACTCCATGATCTCAATGCTGGGGGCCCAAGTTTGATCCCTGGTCAGGGAACTAGATCCCACATACCTCAACAAAGAGTAACGATCCCCTGTGCCACAACTAAGACTTGGCACAGCCAAATAAATATTTTTGTAAAAAAGAAAAAAATTAGAATAACAGACACTTCCATTATAAAGTGTTTAGTGAACAAAGGCCAGGCAGAAAGTGAAGTATTTGACATACGTTATCACATTGAAGAAAAGTGGCTGCAGTGAAAATGAAAATCACAGTGAGGGGGCTATGAATTAAAGGACAAACTTTTACCTGCATTTCTCTCCAAAGATTTGGCACACAACTGCACATGTGCTTTAAATACATTAAGCCATGTGCTTCTTTCATCTTTAAGGCAAAACAGTCAGGTAAAGATAAGGTGTGAAGCAGGAAGCAATCTTTCCAATGCTAACGCATTCATTCTCAAACTCAGCCCAAAGCCAGCCCAGAGTGCCATGGCAAACTCCCAGGACATTTCACGTGTCCTGGGAAAACACTTTTGGACACCGTGAGAACGAGCTCTCAGCAGTTCACAATCTCACAATCAGATTGCATTCCATTCTTTCAGCGATTCCGTATGTCTGTCAACCTGGATGTCGGGTGGTGGTGGTCGCTGTCATTAAAAGCCAGCACCATACAAAAACCAATGTTGAATTGGAAATGGGCGGCACTGTCCAATTTGAATCTAAGATTTGAGGGGCTGTGTGGCTCCCAGTGAGTGCACATAGATCATATGTATTAATTTTATAAGTAACTGTGGATAGTGACTAATAAAACTAAAATGTCATTTTTCTTTCTTGTTTATTTGGCTGTGCCGGGTCTTAGTTGGGGTACTCGGGATCTTCACAATCTTCGTTGCAGACTGCAGCATCTTTAGTTGCAGCACGTGGGACCTAGTTCCCCCGAGCAGGGATCAAACCCAAGCTCTCTACACTGAGAGGACAGAGTCTTAGCCACTGGACCACCAGGGAAGTCCCTCTTTCTTTTCCTTTTTATGTCAAACGACTGCTGTGTTACAAGGACACAAAAACTTATTAAGTTGTTGGGACCTAATTATCTGATGAACAGAACTGTCAGATCCTTTTGGCCCAGTGTTCAGTCACTCAGTCGTGTCTGACTCTTTGCGACCCCATGGACTGCAGCACACCAGGCTTCCCTGTCCTTCACCATCTCCTGGAGCTTGCTCAAATGCATGTCCCTTGAGTCGGCGATGCCATCCAACCATCTCATTCTCTGTCTCCCCTTCTCCAATGAGTTGGCACTTCGCATCACGTGGCCAAAGACTGGAGCTTCAGCTTCAGCATCAGTCCTTCTAATGAATATTCAGGGTTGATTTCCCTTAGGATTGACTGGTTTGACATAAGAGTCCTTGCTGTCCAAGGGACTCTCAAGTCTTCTCCAACACCACAGTTCAAATGCATCAATTCTTCAGCGCTCCCTTCTTTACCATCCAACTCTCACAGCCATACATGGCTACTGGGAAAAACCATAGCTTTGACTAGGTAGACCTTTGTCGGCAAAGCAATGTCTCTGCTTTTTAATTCGCTGTCATAGCTTTTCTTCCAAGAAGCAAGTGTCCTTTAATTTTGTGGCTGCAGTCACCATCTGCAGTGATTTTGGAGCAATTACTAAGACATCCAGTGTGCACAAACCACGAAACTATGGGAACCTCGGCCTGGTCTCCTGGGCTCTCTCCAGTGGATAATGCTGCAGCACAGCACAGCTACAATAATCAAAGTAGAAGATTTATAGGGAAGGTAGTCAAGGTTTTGGCCTAGAGCCTGCATTTGTCCCAGAAAAGCATTCAGTTGTTAAAAGCTTCTGGAAAATCTGCAGAAGTGAAATACTTAAACTACAATTGGCTAAAACCTTGTCTCTTTCCCTTTGTCATCTCCTGTCCTGCTGGAGTGCTGTGGACATTCAGGGATATGGCGACAGGGAAAGTACATCTAGGAGGATCATTTTTCTTTGGGTTTAATTAATAAATACATTTATGTGCTCTGAAGTCACTTCTGGGTCTGATTATCTACCCTAGGACAGAAATGGTTTGCAGCAGGACTTCCCTGGCGGTCCAGTGGTTAAGACTCTGTGCTTCCAATGCAGGGGGTTCAGGTTTGATCCCTGGTTAGGGAGCTAGGGATCCTACATGCCGTAAGGCCAAAAAATAAAACAAAAATAAATAAAAATTTTTTAAAATAACAATTTTTAAAAATTTCAGAAAGAGATGGTTTCCTGGGAGAGACAGGAAGGCCAAGCTGGACTCAAACCCCAGAACGTTCCTGAGTGACAGCAGCACAAAAAGCGCTAAACCCACCCCTGTCTCGAGGCCACAGGCTGGACTATCACTTCCCAGCTCTTCACCCTGCATTCAGCCTCCCAGGTACATCTCCACACCTCCCAGAGTTTCCTCCTCACTCCAAAACTTCTAAAAATCCCACTTGTACATTCTAATTCAGGCAGGCCGGTTTTCGATGTCTCCCTTCAGTAATTACCACTTAGGGTACATGAACTTACTGCAGGACTCCCACGGCCACCCCCCATCTCATCCACAACTCCCTCCATCACGTGGCTATGAGTCCCCAACTCTATCTCCCAAGATTCCTTAATGCACATTCTTCACGTGTGCAAACCTCTCACCAAGCCTCCAAAAACACCACGCTCCACCCCACGTCCTGCATTCACACACACACATTTTCCTTCCTGGCCAGCATACAGATTCTCCTCCCCAACAGCAAGTCAAATCCCACCCAGCTTTCAATCTTGGCAATAAATAGCACCAACAATAATACTACTATACATTTACGGAGCATCTACTATGCATGTGTCAAGTGCAAAGCTAGGCACTGAATACCTGTTCTCTCTAATTATTCCTGCAAGCCTGCAGGAGGCTGTTACCCCCAATCTACAGAGATGGGGAGACAGAGGATCACAGAAGTCAAGCACGATGCTCAAAGTTTCAGAGCTGGCGAGCAGCAGAGGCGGGAGGACGACCCCGTCTGTCTGGCTGCCTAGCTGGAGCTCTTTGCTCTGCCTCTGCGGTCTTTCACCCAGCCTCCAGCCCCCTGAGGCCCCTGCGGTTGTGGGAACCAGCTTCTCACTTCCAGGCCTGAGAACTCAGAGCCAGGATTTAGGATTAACAAGCCAACCTTCACTTCCAGCAAGAACAATCGCGCTTTCCAAATTCTCCACAGGGTTGATAAGTAGGGCTAATTTGGAAAACAGAACGCAGTGTATTCGAGGGAAAAGAAATAAATCCCCCTTTATTCAACAGGAACAACATGTTCTCAAAATTCAAATCAGTTGCAGGAGCAGATTGGTCAAATCACTGGCATTTTAATGCCCTGTCCCACATTGAGGACCAGCTAGATACTTTGCAGAGCCCAGGGCAAAAGGAAAATGCAGGGACCCCTTGTTTCAAAATTATCAAGAACTCCAGGATGATGAGCAGAGCATTAAGTCAGGAGTGGGGGTCCTTCTGAATAGATTGCACACCCATGAAGCAGACCCTGCCTATATTCCAACCTCATCTGATTTAAAATCCAAAGTGCTTGTGAAGAACTGAGAAGCATCAGTAGGTCCCTGATCTAGAGGTAGCAACAACACGGGGATCTCACTGTGAAAACTAAGGTGAATTCTGTCCACATCCAGTGGGCTTGGAAGAGAATCCTGAGCCTCGGCAATGTCTCAGTTTCAGCCCAGGGAGGTGATGAGCAGAGGGAACTGTGCCTGGGGACCTTTTCATGTAACTTGAGATAATGACTTTGAGTGGTTTTAAAGCTGCTTCGTCTCTGGTCCTTCATCACCAGCAATAGAAAACTAAGATGGGCAGGAGTGATGGTCTCTAAGACATCCCGACCCTCAGGACAACTAGGGAAATCTACCAAAAATTGAATTAAAGACTACAGCAACAACACTGCTTGGCTATGATGCCACTGCTCAGGACCTGCTGGAGATGATGCCTTCATCTGGCTGCACCTAGGCAGATGCGTCTCCTGCGTCTCCTGTATAGTCATGGACTTCCCTGATGGCTCAGTGGGTAAAGAATCTGGCTACAATGCTAGGAGATACAGGAGACGTGGGTTCAGTCCCTGGGTCGGGAAGATGCTCTTGAGGAAGAAACAGCAACCTACACCAGTGTTCTTGCCTGAAAAATCCCATGGACATAGGTGCCTGGTGGGCTACAGTCCATGGGATGACAAAGAGTCAGACACGACTGATCACAAGCACACACACACAGACAGTCATACTTTAAAAACTTCCAATCATAACACAGCCCGGTCCTGACAACTGACAGCATGTAGGGGAAAGGAATACCAGATCACCTTACATGTCTCCTGAGAAACCTGTATGCGGGTCAAGAAGCAACAGTTAGAATTGGACCTAGAACAACTGACTGGTTCAAAATTGGGAAAGGAGTATGACAAGGCTATATATTGTCACCTTGCTTATTTAACTTCTATTTATAGCAAATCTTGTGAAATACCAGGTTGGATGAATCACAAGCTGGAATCAAGATTGCCAGGAGAAATATCAACAACCTCAGATATGCATATGATACCACTCTAATGGCAGAAAGTGAAGAGGAACTAAAGAGCCTCTTGATGAGGGTGAAAGAGGACACTGAAAAAGTTGGCTTAAAACTCAACATTCAGAAAACTAAACTCATGGCATCCAGTCCCATCATTTCATGGCAAACAGAAGGGGGAAAACTGGAATCGGTAACAGATTTTATTTTCTTCGTTTCCAAAATCACTGTAGATGGTGACTGCGGCCATGAAATTAAAAGACCGCTCTTTGGAAGGAAAATTTCAACAAACCTAGACAGCATATTAAAAAGCAGAGATATTACCTTGCCCACAAAGGTCCATATAGTCAAAGCTATGGTTTCTCCAGTAGTCAGGTATAGATGTGAGAGTTGGACCATAAAGAAGACTAATCGAGGAAGAAATGATGCTTTCAAATTGCGGTGCTAGGAGAAGACTCTGGAGAGTCCCTTGGACTGAAAGGAAATCAAACCAGTCAATCCTAAAGGAAATCAACCCTGAATATTCACTGGAGGGACTGATGCTGACGCTGAAGCTCCAATTCTTTAGCCACCTGAGGCAAAGAACCAAGTCATCGGAAAAGACCCTGATGCTGGGAAAGACTGAAGGCAGGAGGAGAAGGGGACGACAGAGGATGAGATGGTTGGATGGCATCACCGACTCGACGGACATGAGTTTGAGCAGAGATAGTGAAGGACAGGGAAGCCTGGCATGCTGCAGTCCCTGGGGTCCCAAAGTGAGACACGATTCAGTGAGTGAACACCAGCAAAGGGGAAAGGACAAAATAGGAAGAAAGCAACTCAGACAAAATGATGACTGGATTCATCCAGGGTCTACTCGCCAAGGGGCTGTGGCAGACCAGTCAGGGCAGCCACTTTCGTGCACGGCCGGCTCTCCTGCACTTGACGCAGTCCCCGGGCACTTTGGGTCCAGCCCTCTCTTCCTTGAGAGTACCTGGGCATAAGTGATCAAAGTTCTTATTAAAGCAAGGGCACAAAAGCATTGTACAGAGGTTGGAAATGAAAGCCAGTGGAAAACCTCTGTTTTCATTGGAAGGACCAGGAAGAGTAATTACCCCTGAGATGCCAGCTTGGACCCACCACTGCTCTCTGCCCGGAAGCCTTGGGAAATTTCTCTTGGCCACCAGCAGACACAGCCAGCCAGTCTCCCATAGGCTCAGAAATGGTAAATAAAGGAGCAAGCACAGCAGGCTTGTAGTGGGTGTCAGGG
The DNA here is from genome assembly GCF_963930625.1 of Muntiacus reevesi. Classification (NCBI taxonomy): domain Eukaryota; kingdom Metazoa; phylum Chordata; class Mammalia; order Artiodactyla; family Cervidae; genus Muntiacus; species Muntiacus reevesi. Next base: position 163,728,673 of record NC_089250.1, on the reverse strand, counting down.
AAAGTTTAAATAGCCTTGGGAACGGCTCAGTTGAGTAAGAGGTCTGGTATGCACCGCTCACCTGTCATCAGGCCACCCTCCCACAGTCAAAGCACCCCAAGATGGTGCTCCCTATAGGAGGTCCAGTCTCTGCAGCCCCATCTTCCAAGGACCAGCCTAGATTCAGGCCTAGAATCCAGTGACCCCTCAGAATGCACTGCCAGGGGGTGTACGCCCGAGGTTGTCTCCTTCTTCATCTGTAGAGGGTCCCAGGGCCACATGTCAACATTTCTTTGTCCCTAGTAGGGCGAGATTAAAAGTAACTACGAAGAGGCTACTTGCTTGGTAAATAAATCCAGGCCCAAGTGCACAGAGGACCCCTCATCCCCAGGAGGAAATTATCACTCACACACCATCCACATGGGCCCAGGGGCCCAGTCTCACTGGTCCGGTTCCACTCACTGCTCAGTACCTTTACCACGAGGCCAAGTGGAGCCTGGCAAGGCTGGGAAGGGGTGGGGGACAGCGATGTTGGGCATCATACTGCCCTGAGCCAAAGGCCCCCCGGCTCCTGATGGAGCCAGAACAGACCCAAGACAGGGAGAGGGCTTCAGGCCAAGGGCAGCCGCCGGCACCGTGGAGAGACAGAAGCTGGAAGACTGAGCTTTACCATGAATGGCGAGCCCCGCCACGCTGCCCCCGACATCGGGACTTTGGATGGCAGGCCTCCACACCTCTGGCAGAGCTCGGGCACCCAGGGCCCCAGCTGGACACCTGTGCCAGGGGAGTAGGCGCGTGGAGCCGGACTGGGAGGCAGGCGGTTAAGTAACCTAACACCGCACAGCTGGGAGAGCGACTGGTCCACATCCCGGGGAGGCACAAGGATGCTTTTCTCACTGAGCAAAGCTCTCTTTGTGAGGGTGCGTGATGGATTGAGCATTACCTCGAGGGGCATAGGAGGAGAAGGGCTGGCCAGCTGAGGGGGAAGAAGGAACAGCAGGCAGCAGTTAAAGGAGCCGGGGCACCAGAGGAGCTCAGGACACCTCCTCCTCTCCCACTGACCTTGGACTACCTTCCCCCTAAGGGTCAGGAGAGACACTGACTTAAACAGGTTCCTAATGGATAATGACCCAGGATGTGCAAAGGAGCTTGTTGTTTAGTTGCTGAGTTGTATCTGACTCTTTGTGACCCCATGGACTGTAGCCCATCAGACTCCTCCATCCATGGACTTTCCCAGGCAAGAAAACTGGAGTAGGTTGCCTCTTCCTTCTCCAGGGGATCCTCCTAGACCAGGGACCGAACTCGTGTCTCCTGCGTTGGCAGGTAGATTGTTTACTGCTGAGCTACCTGGGAAGTCTGCAAAGGGGATGGGGCCTCCATTTTGGCAGAGCACTTGCTTGGAGAAGAAAAAAGCATCACCCAGCGAAGGTGGCAAAGATGCCCTGCCAGACACACTTTCTCCATGTTTTCAGTTTGAGCGACTGCATTCTGTCTGCCCCGCTCCGTTAGATTCCAAGGACATGTGTCAGCCACGGCTCCAACGTGGAGTCTGGCCCCGCGCTGGTCTGGAGTGTGGAGGCAGCAGAGACAGAAGCGAGACCTTGCACATTCCAGGAAATCAGACCCCCATTCTAATCAGTGCTGTGACTGCAAATTCCAGGGCAGAGGGGCCCGTGCAGCTAGGTTTCTCTGAGCCCTGCAGGGAGAACACACAGGAGGGGCAGAGAAGCATCACTTGACTGAGAAATCCACCCAGAAATCCTGTGCATCATCAGGGCCACTGTCTGCAAACGTCAGGAACCACGCAACAGAAAAGACAAAGCTTTGGAATTAAGGGTCCCAGGCCCAAAGGCCCTCAGCCCCATTCTTGTGAAAAGAAACTGAATATTCACAGGTAGCAACTGTTTTGTTTTTTGTTTTTTTTTAAGATTCACAATTGGATGGAGGACCACTACACTCTCTCTTTTGCAGAGAAATAAAAAAGCAAAATGGAGGAGAGTTACGTGTGACCCATTTTTCCGCTCCTACTGAATAAAGGAGGAAGACGGGGCGGAGCCAGGGAGGCTGGCCTCGATTTCCAGCCCGCACTGGCACTTTCAAGGCCTGGCAGCTCCTGGCTTTCCGGCACAGTCTCCCAGACAGCTCAGAGTGGGAGAAGCTCGCCCGATGCCAGACCTCAGGCTGCAAACCCGTCCCCCACCTCCACGTGCCCTGAGAGGGTGCCTGTCTGCAGGGACCGGGCCAAGGCTGCCACCGAGGATGCTAGAAAAGAAATGCAGGTGAAGTGAAGGAGGAGAGAGACAACCCAAACAAGTCGAAGACAGCCGCCCCGGAGGAGGAGGAATGGCTTTCAGGGGGCACCCGGCCAGCTGGCCAGTCAGTCATAAGCAAGGCCCAGTTCTCTGCAGTTTCAACTTTACTGGTAAAAGGTAAAAGGCTTTTTCCAGAACAATGTGTCTATGTTTAAAGGTGCCTGTCATTGATAATCGCTTTTCAGTCTCACTGGCAAAAAAGAAAAAAGTCCTCGCTTGCATACCCATGCTGAATGCTTGGGTTTGCTGGGTATTGTTGCCTTTCATAGGTTTTTTTTTTTTTTTTTTTTTTTCCTGACCTGTTTGACGTATTAGGGGAAAAAAAAAAAAGGGTTTCCAATCCATTCCACCACACAATTTCTTTTTTCAGAAGTCTCCTGAACACCCAGCATGATGTGTCTATTATTATCTTTGGGGAAACGGCTGACTGCTCAGCTCACAAAAACACTATTAACTTTCCTCCTGATAAGCATCTGGCTCCGGTCTTGACCTTCCCAGATTTCTCAGCCCCGTTCTCTTCCTGCTCCAGCTCCTCCTGCTTGTTGTGTCTGAAGTGACCAAGGCAGTTCAGGCTTCTGCGAAGCCTCCAGCCTCAAGCAGCGGGCTGGGAGGTGACCGGTCTGTCAATGAAGGGCCTGGGACACACTCCTGAGCTGTCAGCAGCCACCCTCCTACAGGCCCTGGTGCAGAAGGGCAGGCCTGGGGCTTGAGGTTAGAAGATGGGGAAGTATGGGGGAAAGAATGTGATGGTGAACCAAGACCCTCCATCTGGGTAGGGACCATCCAGAGAGGTACCCCCTCTGCCCATTTGCTGATAAGTACTATCCTCGAGCTTCCCAGGTGACTCTGTAGTAAAAAATCCGCCTGCCAAGCAGGAGATGCAAGTTTGATCCCTGGGTCAGGAAGATTCCCTGGAGGAGGGCATGGCAACCCACTCCAGTATTCTTGCCTGGGAAATCTTGCGGACAGAGGAGCCTGGCAGGCAACAAAGGGGATCGCAAAAGAGTTGGACATGACTTAGCAACTAAACGGTAAACCATCCTCCGGTTAAGAGCAGGGTAACTTGTAAAACTGAGACAAAACTCAGAAGAAATCTTTGACTCAAGTGAGAAGTAAAAAGTGTGTCTTAAGACCTAAGACGAGCCACTTCCCTTCTCTGAGCCTCAGTTACCTCATCAGTAAGATGAGGGGGCTGACTAAACCATTTCCAACATCCTTTCCAGCTCCCGAAAAAATTATATGATCTAATATATCTGAAAAGTGCATTTCCTGATCTTTCCCTTTCAGTACGTAATTCCCATCCTTATAGAATATTCTTATTTTCCATCTTGGCTTCCTGCAGCCTGTGTTCCAGCTTCTTCTGGGCCGCCTCAGCTGTCTAGACTTTCAAAGTGACGTTTGGGGCTGGGATTAGGGAAACCCTAATGAAGAAGAGGGGATAAAATAAAAGTCTGGCCTTCCTATATTCACACAACAGAATATTGTTTGGTCATAAAACAAGGTGAAGCATGGACACCCATAATGTGGATGAACCTTGAAAATATTACAGTCAGTGAAAGAAGGTAGATACAAAGGACCACAAATATATGATTTCATTTATATGAAATGTCCAGAACACGGAAATCCATAGAGACGGAAAGCAGATTCGTGGTTCCAAGGGAAAGTATGGAAAGACTGGAAAGTATGGAGAGACTGCTAGTGGGTACTGGATTGCTTTTCGGAGTGATGAAAGTATTCTAGAATTACACAGTGATGACAGTTGGCACTGCTCTGTAAATATATTGACCTGTCTGCTTTAAAGGGGTGAATTTTATGGTATGTGAATAATATCTCAGTAGAATTGCATAAAATAGGGGGAAAGTCAGTTTCTTTTTACTTCTTTAATGTGGCTACTGGAAAATTGTATTTTATATATGTGGCTCCTGTTGTATTTTGGTCTATGTGTAACCAAACATTCCAGTAAACATATTGTTCATTTTCCCAAACAAGCACAAACAGTCTGGCCTCCTCCTGCATCCTGAACTGAGTTGGCATCCGGGAGACTGAGAGCAGAGAGCCCTGGCGGGGGAGTCCAGGGACTCAGAGCCTCTGCCACATCCTGGCTTGTTACCTTGGGTTTTCACAGCCCCTCGCTGGTCCTGGCCCCACAACCCCCATTAGGTCAGACAGCCCTGGTGGCTCAGACGTAAAGCATCTGCCTGCAATTGAAGCCGGAGACCCGGCTTCAATCCCTGGGTCAGGAAGATTCCCCTAGAGAAGGAAATGTCAACCCACTCCAGTCCTCTTGCCTGGCAAATCCCATGGACAGAGGAGCCTGGTGGGCTACAGTCCATGGGGTCGCAAAGAGTCGGACACAGCTGAGCGACTTCACTTTCTCTTCTTTCACTTTCAGCAGGTAAAATCAAATTTTAAAAGTTCTTATTCTACCCCAAACGTTATTTATCTCCTAAAAGCAGTCGACTTGGGAATAAAAGTCACATAAACACAGACCAGGTAATTTACTGATGAAGCAGAGTGACTGGTTTAGTATCATTGATTCCATTTATCCTGATGGATTTCTTTGGGGGCAGTTTCTTCCTGGTTGCCCCAGCTTTCAGTGATTTAGGAGATTGTTAATTCTGTAGCCAATGGCAGTGTATATGGGTATAATCCCCTCGAAAATAATTTGGCAACGTACACCATGGGCCATAAAAACTCTTACCCTTTCATCCAGTCATTGTGCTTTTTAGTATCTATCCCCAAAGAATAACTAGATACAGAAATCCATAAACACAAAAATGTTTGGTTTGGGAAAAACATGGCCCAAACGAACACAAAAAGGACTTGCTAACCAGATGGTGATAACGTTCGGGATAGAAACGATGAAGCTGCTGGAATAACAGTGGAATCCTAGATCTTTTTTATTCTTTTCTTTTTGATGTGATTAAAGTATAACTTCCAAAAACTGGCATAGTGTAATATGCCATCAAAGCATTTCCCATGATGTCTAAGCAGCACGGTGAAGAGAAATTAAAAAGAGCCTTTATGCTGAGAGAGGAAAATCTTAGTATATTCGTCCCCAAGAAAATCAAACCACAGCGTAAAAGATATTGAAGCATCTCAGCCCTGATTTATCTGGCATGTCCACTATGATATTTATACTGACTTTTTTCTTTTTAGCAGGAGGACTGTAATTATGGTTCAAGGGCATTAATAGGTGCTTAGAACTCTTGAGAGGAGAAGTCAGTCATTATATGGATAGCCTTTTGATCATCTTCCAATCCAAGCAGATTATTTTTGGCGGGGGTGGAGGAAACTTTCTTTAGCATCACTTTGTAATGAGACTAAATGAAAGTGCCCACTGTCTCCCTGCCTCATGGAAATGGTGTGCATGGACCCCAGCCTCTCCCAAACAGCCCCCTGATTTAGCAGGAAGGGACAGCTGAGGAGGGAAGGGATCCAGTGTGGAACCCACACCGGCCCACCACCCTCCTGCCCCGATGAGCTAAGCAGCTTGTGAGAGTCATGTTCCCTTTGGATGCCTCTCTCTAAAGTGAAGGGTTGGGCTATGGGACCTTCGAGAACCTTCCACACTCAGATTTCGAGCTCTGGGATTCTGACCACAAGTCAACTGGTGGTTCTGATCAGTCAACAGCGCCTCTGCAGGGAAGGAGGTGTCTCTGTCCACAGGATCCCAGAAAACATGAAAGTGGAGAGTTGATGAGGTTAGAGATGGGTCGTGGAAGGTGTGTGCACACAGTTGTACGTGTCAGAGGATGGAGGAGACGGCACTAGGAAACAGCAGTTCTGAGCTCCAGAAAAGACCCTGGAGACATTAACACCTATCTTTCAGGAACCAATAGACCAAGCAGGCAGGAAATCAGTAAGGATGCATTTGACCCAAACAGCATTATCAATCCACTAGACCTAAATGATGTTTACAAAACACTCCATCCAACAACACCAGAAAATTATGCTGTTCACATGGACCGTTCACCAAGAGACACCAGAGAACACGTTCTGGACCAGAGAACACATCCTAACCAATTTAAAAGAACAGAAATCACGCAGAGTATGTTCTTAGACCACAGAGAAACTGAACCAGAAATCAATAACAGAAGGCGAGCTGGAAAATCCCCAAGGGTTTGGAGATTAAATAACATGCTTCTAAGTAACACTTAGGTCAAAGATGTCTCAGAAATAGTTGGGAAATGAGGCAGACTGGGGTTCAAATTTTGGCTCCTCCTCCCTCTCCTGAGTAGCCCTGGAGAGTTATCACTCACTTCTCAAAGCCTCATCTACTCCTCAGCTGGACAATGAGATAACACTCCTCTCTCCCTGGGTGGCGATGAGGGATGCACAAGGTGGGCCCATGACACCAAGGGCACAGCACCCAGCTCCCAGGAAGCACCCAGCTCCCAGGAAGCACCCAGCAGTGGGAGCTCTCCCGGTCATGGTTCCATCCACAGTACCTGGTTGTCCAGGAGAATACTGACCCTTCTCCCCTCTCCCCCAGGCTTGCTCAGTCTCCGCCAGAGAGAAGCACTTGTGACTGCCGAGTGCCAAGCCTTCGCTCCTCTGTATCCAGTTGGCAGCCATCGGCCTGGGCAACCCCAGCTGGCAAAACCCTCTGTGTCCATCCATCCCCACCAAGTGGTGACGACCACTTGGAATACTGGCCACAAAGAGAGGGCTCTCCTAGTCACGGGGTGTGAGATGACTCAACTGTTGGATGATCGAGTAAAACCTCGCCTGAGACTGTGTGCAAGGGAACTCTACTGCAGATCTTGCCAAACTCGGAGGGAAAAAAATTCATCAGGCAGACAGGCCTACCGTCTTATTCTCAAGATCAGATTGCACAATTAACGAGAAAGATGTTTCCTGAGGTTTGAAAATATTGCACAAGGCTCTGACTCATTAAGACAGAGCTTATTCAAATTTGAAAACTATCGCAAATTCCAGCCACAACAATGTGCCCTCTGAAACCACCATGTGCCCAAGGAGATATAATTATCTCCTGATGAGGGACCAGCTGCTGTCACGTGACACTGGGTAGAACTGTTTTTATGGCAAGTGCTGACATGACAATTTGTACCGGGGATCTAAAACAATAGGCCACCCGTGGACTCTCAAACTTATTTAATTTTTCCTTGAGATATGACAAATCTTTCCTCATAAGGAATTCCCGAAGCATGGAAAACGAACCAAGCATCAATCAAGAGGGTCTCAGGGTTTCTATGCACTGCTCTGTCCCGGGCATCACAAACCCTAGGAAGGGTGAACCAGATGACATTTGGAAAATCCCAGCTGTTCCAGACAGTCATCTCTTCAGTCCAGAGAAGTCACAAGCTTCTTAGGTGATGCAGACAATGACTGGGGGATTCAAAGGGTGACAGGCAAGGTGGTGTCTGAGTCCTTCTGCCCAGAGAAGCTTTTCTAACATGTTTGTTTGCAAACTCCAAGTCAGCCTCCAGGACACAGGCCTGGTGTCACCCTCCTCCTCTGTGACGCCTCCTTTAACCCACCCACACCCCTCATCCCCAGGAAGACATCAAGACAGCACCACCTCCACTGAGCTGACTCCTCCTTGGCCGTCTCTGTGATAATGATGATGATAATTATGACAACTAACACGGACCCAGTTCTAGTAATGCACTAGGTATGGTCCTAAGCACTGAGGGCATATAATTAGCTGCTTCCATCTTTCAACAATCCTATGACATACGTATGTACACACCATTATTTTCATTATGATTTTACTGATGAAGAAAATGAAACTGAGAGAGCCTGTCACATAAGAGACGTCATCCCTTTAGAAAGTGGTAATCTGACTCAAGAGAGTTCCAGAAAAACATCTATGTCAGCTTCATTGACTACGCTAAAGTCTTTGACCATGTGGATCACAACAAACTGGAAAATTCTTCAAGAGATGGGAATACCAGACCACCTTACCTGCCTCCTGAGAAATCTGTATGCAGGTCAAGAAGCAACAGTTAGAACCGGACATGGAACAACAGACTGGTTCCAAATTGGGAAAGGAGTACGTCAAGGCTGTATATTGTCACCGTGCTTGTTTAACTTACATGCAGAGTACATCATGTGAAATGAGAGGCTGGGTGAAGCACAAGCTGGAATCAAGACTGCCGGGAGAAATATCAATAACCTCATATATGCAGATGACACCATTCATATGGTAGAAAGCAAAGAGGAACTGAAGAGCCTCTTGATGAAAGTTAAAGAGGAGAGTGAAAAAGCTGGCCTGAAACTCAACATTCAAAAAATTAAGATCATGGCATCCAGTCCCATCACTTCATGGCAAACAGATGGGGAAACAATGGAAACAATGACAGACTTTATTTTCTTGGGCTCCAAAATCACTACAGATGGTGACTGCAGCCATAAAATTAAAAGACGCTTGCTGCTTGAAAGAAAAGCTATGACAAATCTAGACAGCATATTAAAAAGCAAAGACATCACTTTGCTGACATAGGTCCATCTAGTCAAAGCTATGGTTTTTCCAGTAGCCATGTATGGAGGTGAGAGTTGAACCATAAAGAAAGCTGAGCAGCGAAGAATTGATGTTTTTGAACTGTGGTGTTGGAGAAGACTCTTGAGAGTCCCTTGGACAGCAAGGAGATCAAACCAATCAATCCTCAAGGAAAGCAGTCCTGAATATTCATTGGAAGGACTGATGCTGAAGCTGAAGTTCCAATTCTTTGGCCACCTGATGAGAAAAACTGACTCATTAGAAAAGTCCCTGAAGCTGGGAAAGGATGACGGCAGGAGGAGAATGGATTGACAGAGGATGAGATGGTTGAATGGCATCATCCACTCAATGGACATGAATTTGAGCAAACTCTGGGAGTTGGTGATGGACAGGGAAGCCTGGCATGCTGCAGTCTATGGGATCGCAAAGAGTTGGACACAACCGAACGACTGAACTGAAGTGATCAGACTCCTTAAGCTGGGTGTGATACGACCCACTACAAACTCCTTGACATCATGGACTACCCAGACTTACTTACCTCTGACTCCTTCTACCTGGACCTTTTGAGTACACAGTAGGTGTTCAATAAATGCTCTGAATGAACTTAGAATTCACGTCGTTAATTCCCAAAGCTGAAATCTGACCCCTTCCAGCAGCAACAGACATGCCTCTTCAATGGAAGCCTTTTGGAAAAGCATGTGGGATGGCTACACTTCTCAATTTCTCTGTTGACATTAATTTTCTTTCCTTTTAATAGCAGGGTAGATGGGGAAGGAAAGAGAAAAGACTCAGGAGGGATCTTGCTCCAGAGGACACCTGCAGCCCAGCCTGGGAGCCCCTGGGAAGCAGGCAGGACCACCAGGTTCAATGCAGCTCACCTCCTGCGTCTAGACGTGTCTCCACAGTGGTCACTGGGAAACTGCCACAGCCAGGCCCTAGATGGGCTACAGGCATCAACGTCCACCTTGGCTTTAACTCTCAATAACTTAAGAAAAAGAAATAACTCTTGAAGAAGTCACTCCAGGCTTTAAAACAGGGGTGTGTGTGTGTGTCCGACTCTTTGTGACCTCATGGTAGCCCGCCAGGCTCCTCTGTCCCTGGGATTCTCCAGGCAAGAATACTGGAGTGGGTTGCCATTTCCTCCTCCAAGGGATCGTCTCGACCCAGAGATCGAACCCATGTCCCTTGCATCTCCCGCATTAGCAGGTAGATTCCTTACCACTGTGCCACCCGGGAAGCCCCCCAAGCAGGGATGATGTTACCATAATTCTTGAGAGAGAGAATCATACACCATTCCATCCAGAAAACCCCTCAGGGATCACTGGTCCGATCCCCTCACTGATGAGGCTTTGTGAGGTCAGAGGCCAGCCACCTGGGCAGGTAACAGCCTAGGCAGGGGTCAGAGCCAGGCTTGGCCCACCAGTCCTTCCACCCGAGTTGGCCTTCCAAGGAACCCTCACCCACTGCCAAGCTTGATCTCTTCTTCAAACTAAGCCTGACCAGGGCTATTTATTCACTTAAAATAAAAGCTCATGGAAAGTCTGATTTCTCAATCCAAGGCATGAAACGATGTCCAGGATTGTACAACTGCTCGTGGACTCAGAGTCCAGCACCGCCGTCCTGAGGCTGTCGGACGTCTGACCACAGTTAGCTCATGGTCCTGCCATAATCACTCACTGAATGCAGTTATTTTAAGCACTAATGCAACCTATTTACGGCTCCTCTGCATGGAACGAAGTTACTCAAACGCTTGGCTTCTAGACACTTGGCTTACCAATTTTATGAAACCTTAATATTTTAACTATTTGGTGGCTCAGACAGTAAAGAATCTGCCTGCAATGAGGGAGGCCTGGGTTCGACCCCTGGGTTGGGAAGATCCCCTGGAAGAGGGCATGGCAACCCACTCCAGTATTCTTGCCTGGAGAATCCCATGGACAGAGGAGCCTTGGGGGCTATAGTCCATGGGGTCGCAAAGAGCTGCACACGGCCGAGTGACAAAGTACAGCAGAGCGAGACCAACAGAGAGCCAAGGAAGATGACCAACCAGCGTGAGCAAAGCCCTTATAAATCACTTCCAAGCCGGTGGAGGCTCTTCACCAGGAGTGCCTGGCCAGCCTCCCCCAGAAGCCCTTCCTTGTCAGGCCTCGGGTGGGACCACGATGCGGAGTCCCTGAGCTTCGAGACCTCTGGGCTCAGGGCTGCTGTTTGAGGCAGGGGTGGGGTGTTTTCCTGGACTGTGCACGAGGAGGAGAAAAAAGATTAGGCTTCCGATACTTGGGGAGTCTTTTTGGGCCTCTTTCCTGGCTTCCTGTCCATTTTTCAGCAGAGACCGGTCAGAGATCCTGGCTAGTTTTTTGCAATGTCTGGGACTCCAAAGAAGCTTTTCTCTGCCCAAGAACAGTCTGGGGCCCAGGGCTTTGGTTTGGAAATATCTCTAGTACAGCTCCTTCTGTGATTTTTAATTTTTTTTTTCCAGCAAGAGCTACCTTAATGGCATCTGGGGGTAACCATGTTCTCCAACTGCTGTGCTGGTGGAGCAAGCGCCGTGACGTGTCCTGTGTTTCATCTCCAGGCCACGGCCATCTGGAGCTCTGTTTATTCCAGCTATTCGCTTCAGCTTAGCCGGGGTTGGCTTATAATCTCGGTTTCTCTGTCAATAGCACAGAGTGATTATGAATGGGCTGTGGACCAGATGCACGGGTTCAAGTCCTGGGCAAGGCACAGCTCTGTGACTCTGTCTCCCAGCTGTCATCCCGGGAGGATGACACCACACCCCTCATGGGGTTGCTGGGAGGATCAAATGGGTTGGCACAGGGCTGGCACAGAACAAGCACGAGATATATGTTAGCCCTTATTATCAGATTATTATTACTTGCAATCCCTTTTTTTTTTTTTTTGTAATCCCCTGATCAGTGTAGAATTTCTGCTTTAAACTAATCCAATCAGCTCCTGGTGGAAGACAGCAGCTCTCTAATCTCTGGTATAACTGTACACTTTCCCAGCCAAACCTTGACAGCAGCGTTGATTTCTGAAATAGATGATGCGCCCTCATTTCCAGAACCATGATTAGAGACCCTCTCCAAAGTCTTTGTGAAGCAGCTCATAGACGAAAGTGCTCTCTTTTCAGGGCTGGTGCACTGGGATGACCCTGAGGGATGGGATGGGGAGGGAGGTGGGAGGGGGGTTCAGGATGGGGAACACATGTATACCCATGGCTTATCCACATCAATGTATGGCAAAAACCACTACAATATTGCAAAGTAATTAGCCTCCGATTAAAATAAATTAAAAAATAAAAAATTTTTAAAAAGTGCTCTCTTTTGAATGGGGACATATCCCACCATCCAAAGATCCGCCGCGACTCCCACAGGCTGCTCAGCAGCCCCCCTTACCGCCCCTGCCCTCTCTCTCTCCACCCCAGTCAAACCCTCCCTGTGATCCCAGGACTGGCAGAGCCGCTCCTGCCCAGGGAGCTCCTTCCCCACGTCCTCAGGAGGCTCGCTCCAACTCCAGGCTGCTAGTCCAACGACACCTCCTCCAAAAGACCTCCCACGGCCACTCCAGCTAAAGGAACGCTCCGGCCAAGCCTCGGAGCCAGAGCCAGCAGCCAATGCACCGCACTGAACAATGACGTCAGGTGACCCGCTCATGGGCAAGGCTTCGACTGAATGAAGCCTTGGCTCCCAGGCTCCTGTCCTCAGAGGACAGGAAACCTCTGGAAAGTCAGCGGCAGTAGGCTGGACGCAGGGATCGGTGGGGGGCGGGGGGTGGGGTGGCGGGGAGCAGGGGGAGCGGAGAAGGGCAGCAAAAGCAAAACCTTTCATTGAGGAAAGAAAGACTGGGTGGCCGTGGATTTCCAGTACCTCTGGTTTCTTCTTCCATTCATTTGTTCATTCAACATCCTCCCCACACACACATCTGCCAGGTGCCTCCCAAGTGCCCAGCAGACACACACACACACACACAGTGCCGGATGCACCGTGGAGCTCAGTAAATATTTGCAGAAAGAAAGGACAGGGGAGAACCGCTCTGCATCCTCTGTCTCTCTCTCCTCTCACCACGCTCGTCCTCCTGGGTCTGTCCCCTCTCTGGCTCTCCACGGAGCCTGCTGCGGGCCTGCTGGCCAGCGGCAGACGACCTGTTCTCCACATACACACATGCTGACTCTTAATGACTCCGCCAACTCCAAAACTTGCTAAGTGACTCCACCTCGCTGGCAATCAATCTGGGACTCCAATAGTGCCAGTTATTCAGGACCCTGCGCCATGAGACCACAAACAGTAACAGCTGACTTGCTTTTGACAAAAAAAAAAAAAAAAAAAAAAAAAACATGCAATGTGCTTTTTTAAAGTCCTCACCTCACACCCAAATTATGGCATGCATCATGCCTCCGCACCCCGGTGTGGTCTGCTTTCCACCGCTAGCTTCATCCTACCCAGCTTTTTTGTTTTATTTTGTTGTTGTGAGCTGCCTGGCTCAGGAACATCTGAGAACACAACCCAGCCCGTCCCCTCTGGCCCTGGGACTCTGCGCCACCAGCCTGGGTCACCCTGATGCCTACCCAGACACACCAATCTACTCATCAAACAAGGCTGGGCTCAGCCTGACCCCCCCCCCCCCCCCACTCCACTTGGGACACACTTCGGGGCCTCCCCAAACTTCCTTTACCCTCCCCAACGTCTGTTCCCCAGCCCGGTAAAGCACTGGGTTGTTTCTGAACAAGGCTGTCTGGGTTCAAATTCCAGCTGAGTGACCTTGGACATGTAATTCACCCTTAGTTGTCCCACCTGTCAAGTGGAAATGAGTTCCCTCCTCTTGAGGCTGTGAAGGCCGAGTGTGGTCGCACGAGTAACACACCCGGCCCAGGGACTGGGGTGCCGAGTGGGCACCCAATACACATGCGTTGTGGCGCCCAAACCCAGACTGGGCAGGTCCACTTCCCTCTGGAATAGTCTCCTCCACCCTCTAACTGGGCTGTTTCCCGAGGGCGGAGGTTCTGCGTTTTACCTGCGTGGCTCTGGCACCCTCCTCCCCAGGTTGGCTAGCCTGTGCTGGGGGGCCCGGGTTGGTCCTAGACCGTTTGCCTACCAAGAAAACCTAGCCTAGCTCCCCGGGGCTGGGCTCCCGCCTTCCCGTCTCCATGCACTGCCCGCGGTCAGGAGGCAGCCTTCAGGCTGAGGGCAAGTGCCGTGCCAAGCAGGGCTGGCCCGTCCCCACACCACTGGATTGGCCGGAGCTGAACTCAGCATTGTTTTTCCACATGGGCTCTGGGACTGGAGAGAAGCATCCTTCGGGAAGGTCCCGCGAGAGAGTTAGAGGATGGCTCCACCCTTCGCTCCCCCCACCCCGGCCTCCCCGGCCAGGACGGGTCTTACTGATACAGAGAAGATGCTTCAGGAGGGAGAAGGCTACACTTTTCCCTCACCCCTAACGCGCTCCCCTCACCCGTGCCTCTGCCTTTTCCCTGATCCACGGTCAGCTTATTCAAAAGGAGCCACTTTCATTTTTGTACGGCTGGCTCAAAACCCAGGAAGCGAGGCTGGCATCAGTGCCCGCTACGCCTCCTTAAACCGGTGCTTGACCGGGAAACCCTGGGGCGGGGAGAAACCGGGGAGCCTGAAGGGCATGGCCACCTCTTTCAAATAAAAAGTTAAAAGTTCTCAACCAGGAGATCGCTAATGTGAAACATGAACCCTGTTCATCTTAAGGGGGGTGGGGGGGCGGATGAAGAGAAGGAAGGGAAAGCCACAGAAATGAGACTTGGTGGTCCCAACGCCCCGGGCTCACTCAGCACCGGACAATTCCCAGCCCCGAACTTCTCAACCCTCTTTATGCCCACATTCCCGTCTTGTTTGTACCCCAGGCCCTGGCGCGGTGTGGCTCCCCGCGGGGCAACCAGCAGGCGGCCATGGGCGGGAGGCCCCGGCACCCGGTTCCCCGGGGGGGTGGGGCGGTCTTCGGGATAGAGTAGGGCCATGGACTGCCACGCGCGGAACCGACCTTGCGCTGGGCGCAAAGCTCCGTTCCGAGGGAGCCCGCGGATCGCTGCCACCCCGGGGGTCGGTGCCCGCCTCTCCCAGCCAGTGGGTGCCCCCGGAAGACCCAAACAAAGCTTCGCGGCCCCTCTCCCGGCCCGTCCGTTCCTCGGGGGTGGGATGTCACGACCTGGGAGCTCCCGGAGCCCCGGTACCTTGGCCGCAGGCGCCGCGCTGCAGGACGATGACCGGCGGCTGATGCAGCCGCTCGGAGCGACGGCTGGCGGCGCGCAGCTGGCACAGGTTGGCGTAGGTTTTGGCGTCGCTGCCGCACACCGGCTCGTTGCTGGCGCACACGCAGAGGCCAGATTGCGCTCGCCGCCGCACCGTGGCCGAGGCTGGCACTCCGAAGGGCACCACGCACTGCAGCCCCTCGCCGCAGGGACCCTCTTGCAGGCCGCACTCGGCCCCCTCGGGCGCGCCGCACACCTCGCAGCAGCCACACGCGTCGCGGACGCGGCCGCCCTCGCAGGATCCCGGCGGCGGGGCGCAGCGCGCAGGGTCGCAGCGCTCCGGACACCCGGCGGCGCCCGGCGCCGAGCGTCCGGCTCGGGCCGGCTGCGCCGAGGCGGACGCCGGGAGCAGCAGCAGCAGCAGCAGCAGCGGCGGTGGGAGGAACGGGGAGCGCGGGGACTGCATGGCGACTCCGACGGCGGCGGCGGCGGCGGCGGGCTGGGCGAGGGCCGGAGAGCGGCGCCGGGCAGAGCGCGGGAGGGACTCGGTACGAGCGAGTGCGCGCGGCCGCGCGGCCCAGCCCATTGGCCTCGCGGCGGTGACGAGCCGCCTTGGGGACGGGCACTGCGCCCGGGAGGGGGGCCGACCGGATGGCGGGGGGTGGGGGGGCGGTGCGGGCGGGAGGGGGGCAGGCGGGCGGACCGGGGACCGCCCGCGGCGGGGCAGGGCGGGCGCTGCGGGGCTCGTGGGCGCGGGCGAGCGGGCGGGGCGGCGCGCGGGTGGGTCCGCCGGCTCGCGGGGCTTTGCTTCCCGGTCTCCGCTTCCCACGTATCCGCTTCTCGCGGCTTTCTCCGCCGCCACTCGGGACCTTAAAATCAAACAGAGGCTTCGCACGGGGGAACCCGCGCGGGGCCGGCGCGCGAGCGCCCGGGAAAGTTCCCGCAAACTGCCGAGTTGGGGACCCGCCCGGCCGCGGGAGGGGCCGTGGCTCAGACCCCGGGCCGGGTCACGCGCTCCAGGGCAGGGAGGCGAACATCTCTCTGGAACTGAGCCCCGCGCTCAGCACGCGCGACCGTGACCGTGGACACCCCCCAGCGAAGAAGGCGGGGCCCGCGGGGCTGGCACAAAGCCAGCGCCCATACCCACCAACAAGCGAAAAAAGCAGAGAGCAGAAATAGTTAGAATATAGTCATTAGAGTCATTTCAAAAGTTACGGGTGGGATGCGTGCTTGTGGCTGCCCAGAAGGGCTAGGGAAGGAGACGCGACAGGCTGCGGGGTGCGGGGGTTGGGGTGCGGGGCGGTGGTCGGAGAGGGGCTGTGTACTGTTTGAATCTTTCACCACGTGCCTGATTCCCTCCAAACGCTATTAAATAAAGGAGCTCGCCTTTGATCCCCCACTCGAGAGTCTTTGGTGCATATCATTTGGGACTGAAGTTAATCTAGGCGTGGCCAGGAGGAGCAGGGGCGACCCCGGAGGTGGTGCCCGTGCCTGGGCGGTGCCAGGCCCGCAGGTGGGCAAAGCTGGCACCGAAGGATCCGGGAGGAGGAGGGCTCCCGCAGCCCTGAGCCAGGGCAGAGGCGCCCAGGGGTGACTGGGTGGGCACTGGGCTGGCCTTAGAGGGAAGGTAGTGGTGGAGGCTTAGGGACTATTTGCTGTTCTGTATTTCGTTGTTCCCTTGGGTACCGGGTACTTTTCCAATAAAAATTGTTTAAATGTAAAATCCGAATATGTATAACTCCCCCCCACCCACCTCAAAGCACCTCCCAAATGTGAGACATGTTAGCGTCCAGGGTCCAGAGGGGTCCCTGGGCCCAAGAAACTGGCCAGCAGGAGGTCCACATCCTGGGGCATGACAAGATGTTTTGGCCTTGTCCTGAGTGTCTGGACCCCGGGGCAGTATTTCCTAAAGTCAGGACCTCACCTTGTGGGAAGGGAGGCCTGCGCTCAGAATTGACTCAGCCCTAGATTTGGGGGGTAAGGGGTGAAAGATACCTGATTAGAGGCCCCAAGTGCTCAACTGGCTGAGATTACCCAAAAAAGAGGAGTTGGCCTGGTGTCACAGAGGAGTAATATGCAAATCCATCAGGAAATGAAAAGACTCTCCCCACTGTAGCCCAGCTAGCAGATGAGATAAATGGGCCCGCCGTGGTGAAGAGACTGGTGAAAACTTCTTTTCATCCAATACTTGTATTTTACAGATGAGAAAACTGGAGGCCAGAAAGGGTAAGTGACTCCCAGGTCACACAAGTTGGGAGTGATGGAGCCACCAAACTTTCTAAACAGGCTGTGCCCGTCTGTTGGCCGCATCTTCCATCCTCCAGCCAGGTGGCCAGACTGCAGGGTGAACCAGCTGATTCAAAGCAAAACATGACCACAACTTATCCAAGTTCCTTCCTGGTCAGAGAATAAGTCCCTGAGTGTCTCACTGAGTCCCCATCACCCTCTCCCTCCGATTCTTCACTCCATTCCCCCCACTGCATATATTTCGCTCCCCCAGTGCTGAATAACTTGCATTTTCTGGAACGTACCTTCCTGTTTAAGGTTTCTCTGCCTTAGCTCGAGCTCTCCTCTCTGAAGCATCCTTCCTCCCCTCCCAGGGTAAGTTAGCATGACCTAGTGAAGCAGGCGGGAGCCATGTCATCTGATGGGCTTGAATTCAGAATCCCAGTCTGGCCCTTAATTCTGTAACTTTCTGCAAGTTGGATCTCAGGGACGTTCACCAGGAAAATGGCAGTGACCTTGGGTCTCCCTGGAGGAACTAATCGAAGTGTGTTTTCAGCAATGGAACAACTCCTGTGATGGTTTGCAACCTAAAAGAAGTTTTTGTGCTGGTGATGATCAGAAGTGCAAGCCACAGAGGCCACAGCGCTGATCCACTAGGGAAGGAAGACAGCATCTCTTTGCTGTTGGAAACCACACTGGCGGTTTCATCACAAGGGGCCAACCAAAGGAGGAACAGAAGACCAAGCCAAGCCTGAGAAGCAGAATTGGAGAGAGACTCTGGTTCAATTCCTGGATTGGGAAGTTCCCCTGGAAAGGGATAGGCTACCCACTCTAGTATTTTGGGGCTTTCCTGGCTCAGACGGTAAAGAATCCACGCACAATGTGGGAGACCCCAGTTTGATTTCTGGGTTGGGAAGGTCCCCTGGAGGAGGGCATGGCAACCCACTCCAGTATTCTTGCCTGGAGAATCCCCGTGGACAGAGGAGCCTGGTGGGCTGCAGTCCATAGTGTTGCAAAGAGTCAGACACGACTGAGCAACTAAACACAGCACAAAAGGCTTTAGAGGGACCAGGATTGCATCATGATCACCTCCCAGGTGTGAGTGCAGCTCACCTTCCTGCTCCGAGGATGAGATGGGTCACCAAGGAGACAGCTTGAGTCAGGGACCCCAAGAGGACCATGGATGCCGAGTTAGAAGATTAAAGTCCCCCACAGAAGGATTACGGGGACCTGACCCGTCCACACAGGAGGGTGCTGTGTGTGTGTGTGCGCCTCATGTGCACGACGGGGTACGTGTGGTAGAACACAGCACAAGTCAGGTGAAGCCTGGCCCCGGGGGCCCAGGCTGACCTTCCCTTTGCCCCAAACATCTCCATATCTAGAGAGAACGCTTTTGATCTGAAAGGGTTACTCCCTTCTTTCTTTCTCTCTCTCTTTTTTCCTTCCCCCTCTGATACCATTTATAAAGACAGTTTCTTAAAAAGATGCAATTTTTGGATACATCATGAAGTCATTTCTCACTCACCAGGTCTTGGCACAGATTCCCAGAGAGGATTTTTCCAGAGAAAAGGGGCCAGTTCTGGAGCCACACAGGCGAGTTCCCGGCCATCCCCTCTGCAGGCCAGATTAGCTGCATGGAAGCTTTAATTCCGGACCAAGTCAAGTCTATTCATGAAATAATGAACAATGAAACACCAGGGCTGCCAAAACCTGGGTTAGGAAGTCC
Source organism: Muntiacus reevesi (assembly GCF_963930625.1). Taxonomy (NCBI): domain Eukaryota; kingdom Metazoa; phylum Chordata; class Mammalia; order Artiodactyla; family Cervidae; genus Muntiacus; species Muntiacus reevesi. The sequence continues at coordinate 163,709,756 of NC_089250.1, read as the reverse complement.
GGCTTCTGAACTGGAACAGAGCATCCATGTCTGCGCTTCCCAGAAGGAAAAAGATCTCCCGCCTGGGGCCTCCCAGGTACACGAAGGACCCAGAGTGGTGGTGGTGGGCAGAGGGGATTCTACACCCTTTCCTCACTCCAAGGACCAGAAGCTAAGGAGCTGTGGCGATGCTTTTGACTCTTCCTAAAGTCTTACCACTGCCCTAGCCCCTACTTTCCCGGCCTCTCCATCTCAGTCACATGGAGTCCAGACTTCATGCCCCACGCTCTCCCCCAGGCTGTCCTCTAACCCAGGCTGTCCTCTGGCCCCAGGGTAGCAGATATCTGGGGCTCTCCCTGGCAACCATTTTCATCCTCTCCATAGTAACAGAATCCTGGCTAGGACATGCCACCCAGAAAAAAAGATGACCTCCACACTGGTTTGGGCTCCCTCCCCTCTGAGTACCAGCCACACTCCCACCCCTTCCCCCAACTCCACCATCAGAATGCTGTGACCTCTGTTGACCCAGGCACCCTGAGCCTGCTTTTCTGAAGCCAGTCTCACATCCAATAGGTTTGGTTTGGTTCAAGAGAAGCTTCTTGAGTGTCTGCCACGTGCTGGCCACTCTGCTGACCACCAGTGATGTGATGGTGAATGACCGAGGCCCTGCCCACCAGGAGCTCAAAGTCTAGAATTCTCTGCCGTGATGGAAGGTTTCCAACTGGTGCCCTCCAAGGTGGTCACCACCAACTGCACGTGGTTGCTGAGCATTTGAAATGCTGCAAGTGGCAGCAAGGAACTAAATTTTGTCTTTTGTTTTAAGTCATTTAAGTGCAAACAGCCACTTGAATGCAACCCATGAGGTGCATGAAACTAGTGCGGGAGAGAGAAGCATGAGCAGAAAATTGCTGGGGGGTTGAAGGAATTCTATGAGGGGAAAATTGGGGCGTTAGAAAGATGCTAACTGAGCTCCATCGTGAAGGAGGGGGAAGACCAGGAAACACATTGTGGGGGAAGGGTGTTGCAGAGGGAGGGAATATTATGAGTCCATCCAGATGGGGAAGTTCTCTAGTGTGGCTGCAAAGAGGAAGGGGGTCACTGTGGGCAGGAGAGGCAGCTGAAATGGAGGGGGCAGGTTGTGAAGGGCTCCGGCTATCCTCCGAAGGAATTTGGGCTGTCACTGACGCTGATGAAAAGTTCCACGAGGCTTTTAAGGAGATGTGTTTTAGCAAAATTACCCTGCTGCAGTATAGGTGGTAGATTGAGTTTAAAAAGTGGATTTGGGAACACACATGTTAAAATACAGATACATTATTAGATTTTAGGTGAGGGAGTACTTCAAGTTAAATTGAAGATGCAGTTATCATAACCTGATAGGATGAGAAGAGATTCCATCAGCTTTGTAATAGTTCGTTCACTTCAGCAATGACCTCTTCAATGCAAACCCTGTCTTCAGAAATACTGCAAATGGTGTGGATGTTTCAAGTAGTCTGGAGAAATTATGAAACGCTTTGGAAATATCGAAGTGAAGTGAAAGTTGTTCAGTCGTGTCCAACTCTTTGCGACCCCATGGACTATACAGTCCGTGGAATTCTCCAGGCCAGAATACTGGAGTCAGTAGCCTTTCCCTTCTCCAGGGGATCTTCCCAACCCAGGGATTGAACCCAGGTCTCAAGCATTGCAGGCGGATTCTTTACCAGCTGAGCCACAAGGGAAATATTAGGATTTCTAATATCAAATCTCAAAACATTCAGGGCTATTAATTCAAGAAGGATCCCCTAGAAAACAACCCCAGACCTAGTTGCTACTCTGTTTTCCTTCAAGCCTTCAAGATCTGTAATTCAGAATTTCCATTAATTTAGGCTAACCCATCCTCTAAATCAACTACAGGAGATCAACAGCCCATATATGCCTAATTGGCTTTTTCCAATATATTTGCTTTAAAAAGTAAAAGTACATGGCACATGACCAATTTTTTCCACTCTTCATTTCACATATTGGACAGACACAAGTTCAAATAGATCCACAGGCAGCCACCAACGGTAACGAATGATGGCTTGTCGATTTGCTGTTATTCAGGAGCAGCATGAAAAGCTGACCAAGGTCACATGTAGAACATGCTGCCTTTTAGGCAAGATTGTTTGCCTTTTATCCCCCCCCAGGGGGAAAAAGGGAACAAGCATTTTTTTTGAGCATCAGCACATTCCCAGTAGTTTAAATATCCAAATCTAGGATATTTAACATAGGTAAACCCTGTAACATAGGTATTATTATCACGACCGAAACTTGAGACTTGGAAAAATCCAGTAAATTATCGAGGTCATAAGTGTTAGAGGGCTTCCCTGGTGGCTCAGCTGGTAAAGAATCCGCCTGCAGTGCAGGAGACCTGGGTTCCATCCCTGGGTTGGGGAGATCCCCTGGAGAAGGGAGAGGCTACCCACTCCAGTATTCTGGTCTGGAGAATTCCATGGACTGTATAGTGCACGGGATTGCAAAGAGTCAGGCACGGCTGAGCACCTTTCACTTCACTTAAGTGCTAGAGGTGAGAATTGTACCCAGATTATTCTGTCTCCTCCCCACTGTGTGTGGATTAACTCTTCCTGGCCAGGCTGGAAAGAGCTTCATGGAGGAAGTGACGTTTGAAGGAGGCACAGAATGCGTGTCCTAAGACACAGAACTATGATGAGGCTGTTGAAAGAGCCGCGAGGAAGGAGCCCATTTGTCTAGACAGGTAGGAAATAAGAATGGGAAGGGAGGTGGGGGCGAGACTGTTAAAGGACATGTGCTTGCTAAGAAGTTCGTATGAGTCAACACAAACCAGCACCTCGTCATAGAAAACAAACCAAAACGCAACCCCCCTGGTGGTGGGTTGATGACGTCATCTTTAGGTAGAGAAGGTAGCATCATGTTGCCCCCTTGGGTTAGTCACAAAATGAACCCTGGAAAATGTCATTCAGAAATCAACTGGAAAAACTCTTACTGGAAAAAAAAAATCTGCCTTCTGAAAAGGGATTTTCTTGTTTTTTAAGAAAATATTTTTTTAACATTTAGAAGGCTTTTCGGGATGTATAGTATTTTTAAGGATATTTTGTATTTTTATTGATGTATTTATTTTGGACTTCAGGTGCCGAGGATTGAATAAATCATCCTTTTAATATTTTTCCATCCAAGGCCCCTGTCTTGTTTTATATATTTATTTTCGTTTATTCACATTATCTATCTCTCCAGCTCCATTCCACCATCAGTCATTCTGATGGCTCATTGTGTATCTGTTTACTTGCACTTAATAGTATAAGTAGGTATTATTTTGGGTGCATGCATTTTTATTGAAGTATTATTGACATATAACATCATACTAGTCTCAGGTGTATAGTATGATTTAGTGCTTGTGTATATTATGAAATGATGGTCACAGTGAGTTGAGTTAACACCTGTCCTTCATGGACAGTTAAAAAATTTTTCCTGGGATTAGAGCTTTAAAGATTTATTTTTGTAACAACTTTCAATATGTAATACAATATTATTAACTGTAGACACCATGCTGTACATTACATTCCCAGGACTTATATATCTTATAGTTGGAAGTTTGTACATTTTGACCCCCTTCATCCACATATGAACCATATGTGACCCTCTTCACCTACATGGGACCAAGGTTACATGTAGAACATACTGTCTTTTAGGCAAGATTGTTTGACTTTGACTGAAGGAAATAAAGACTTTTTTTTTAAGGGAGAGGGCTTCAACCTTTGAGTTATCTCACCATCTAGTTATGTAGGCACTGTTAGTCACTCAGTCGTGTTTGACTCTGCGACCCTGGACTGTTGCCTATCAGGCTCCTCTGTCCATGGAATTCTCCAGGAAAGAATTCCCCACTCCAGGAGTCAGTTGCCATGCCCTCCTTCAGCGGATCTTCCCAACACAGGGATGGAACCCAAGTCTCCTGCATTGCAGGTAGATTCTTTACCATCTGAACGACAAGTACCCACAAAATAGCAAAGTTCTAGAAGCATTAAAAAGCATTCACTAGGTTTATTTATCAGTAGAATCTCTAAGGTGCTTGGAAGCCAAAGTTTAAATTAACTTGACCTAGAAGACCCAGATTCTTTCTCTTCAAATCTGAATTGTTTTTTTCTTATATATAACTGCCAATTTTTTTTTTGTTTTTAATTCTTAAACTAATAGGAACCATGAGATATGTAAAGAGGTAAGAATATGAAAGAATTATGCAACTTTCCCCATGTCTACTCTAATTAACCTGGACCAGAAATTGCAGACAGCTGAGATCTTGCCTTCCATCAGTGTAACCCCAAGCCCTGCCACCGGCTTTAGTGGTTACCCAGATGGCCTTATACAGGCTTTGGAATTCCACTCACCGAGTCACATTCTCCCACCCAGGCCATCTTCCTGTTTCCTTTTTCTGGCACATAGTAGGCACACTGATCATACCTAAATGGTCTAGTGGTTTTTCCCTACTTTCTTCAATTTAAGTCTGAATTTGGCAATAAGGAATTCATGCTCTGAAATCCTTAGTTCAAAAAACTAAGATCATGGCATCTGATCCCATCACTTCATGGCAAATAGATGGGGAAACAGTGGAAACAGTGAGAGACTTTATTTTTGGGGGCTCCAAAATCACTGCAGATGGTGACCGCAGCCATGAAATTAAAAGATGCTTGTTCCTTGAAAGAAAAGCTATGACCAACCTAGATAGCATATTTAAAAGCAGAGACATTACTTTGCCAGCAAAGGTCCGTAAAGTCAAAACTATGGTTTTTCCAGTAGTCATGTATGAATGTGACAGTTGGATTATAAAGAAAGCTAAGTGCAGAAGAATTGATGTTTTTGAACTGTGGTGTTGGAGAAGACTCTTGAGAGTCCCTTGGACTGCAAGGAGATCCAACCAGTCCATCCTAAAGGAGATCAGTCCTGGGTGTTCTTTGGAAGGACTGATGTTGAAGGTGAAACTCTTAATACTTTGCCCACCTGATGAGAAGAGCTGACTCATTGGAAAAGACCCTGACGCTGGGAAAGATTGAAGGCAGGAGGAGAAGGGGATGACAGAGGATGAGGTGGTTGGATGGCATCACTGACTCAATGGACATGAGTTTGGGTAAACTCCAGGAGCTGGTGATGGATAGGGAGGCCTGGGGTGCTGCGGTTCATGGGGTCACAAAGAGTCGGACACGACTGAGCAACTGAACTGAACTGAACTGAGGCTAAGGGTAAATGAGAATTTTGTACTGTTTTTACAGTTTTTCTCTAAACCTAAAATTATTTCAAAATTTATAAAATTTAAGGAAAAAAAGCACCAGTAAGCACATGAAAAGATTCTCAATATTGTTAGTCATCAACAAACCAATGCCACAATGAGACGCCACTTCACAGTCACTAGGGTGGCTAGAATTGAAAAGTCAGATGATTAACAAAAGATGGCAAGGATGTGGGGAGATGGGAACTTTCATATATTACTGCTGGGAATGGAAAGTGGTGTGGTCACTTTGAAAAAGAATCCATCTGTTGATCAAATAATTAAACAGAGTTACCAGTAGAGACATCACTTTTCCAACAAAGGTCTGTAGTCAAAACTATGATTTTTCCAGTAGTCACAGATGTGCACGTTGGAGGATAAAGAAGGCTGAGCACTGCTGAAGAGTTGATGCTTTTGAACTGTGGTGTTGGAGAAGACTCTTGAGAGTCCCTTGGACTGCAAAAAGATCCAACCAGTCCATCCTAAAGGAAATCAGTCCTGAATATTCATTGGAAGAACTGATGCTGAAGCTGAAGCTACAGTACTTTGGCCACCTGATGAGAAGAACTGACTCATTGGAAAAGACCCTGATGCTGGGAAAGATTAAAGGCAAAAGGCCAAGGGGACGACAGAGGATGAGATGGTTAAATAGAATCACCAACTCAAAGAACATGAATCTGAGCAAACTCCAGGAGGCAGAGGAGGGCAGAGGAGCCTGTCATGCTGCAGTCCATGTTACATGTTGTAACATGCATTATCCCTGGGAAAGATTCACAAGACCTCCCACGGGGTTACTGGATAAATTGCCCTAAGTGAGAGAAGTCAGTCAACTTTGTATTGTGTATTATATGCTTCCATTCACATGAAAGGCCTAGAACAGGGAAATTTACAGAGACAGAAGGTAGATTTGTAGCTGTGAGGAGGAAACGGGGATAGAGAGGTAATAACCAAGTGTACAGGGTTTCATTTTGAAAATATTACAAAATTGACTATGGTGATGGTTGCACGTGTCTTTGAAGATACTAAAACCCACTGAATTGTACACTTTTCTAAGGAGAATGGGATGCTATTTGAATTATGTATATATATATATAAAAACCCTCTGGGATGTGGTTGAAAATCCCTGGTGTCTAGTTTTCAGGGTCTTCCAAGAACTCTAATGAGCAGCCCAGATGACGACCGCAGGCCCTTCCTATATATTGATGCTATGTGAACACATGTTTAAACCATCCAGTTATTCTATAACCAGGGCAATATCCTTAGAGATCCAAAATTCCGTGGCACTGGGAACTCCATTTGTCTCAGCCACAGCCCTTCTTTAATCAGCCAAACTGTGTTCGATGGGTCGTGCCATGCCATTCTCCCGCCCCACTTCAGGACTGGAAGCTTCCTGGATCGGCCGCCTGGCCTGCCCATTGAGCCAGACAGCGCCAGCCACATAGCAGACACAGGGCTCACGCTGGCTGACTTGGAGATGCTCGCTCGCAGCTGAAGCCAGGTATCGCCCTGACGTGGTGCACTTTCATCTCACTTTTCCTTTACTTTCTTCCCTTCCGTGTGGTTCCATCTTTGATGTGACCTCCAGCTGTCACTGCTGCGCTCCTGGATGCCGATGGCGGGGCACCAGCCACGTGTTGTCCGTGATGACTCACGAACGAGGTACTTTTCCACTGGGCCCGCGGCCACAGCCCCTCCTCCACTCCATCCTTCTGTAGTCACCTCACCCTGCGGAGACTTCCGTCTCTCTCTCCTCCTGGACTCCACTTCTTAGGGACAGTTTCTGGGCGCTCAAGCCTAGCCATTGCTGGCACCCTGTTATTAAATTGATTCTCTATTCCTTAAAAAAAAAAAAAAAAGAATAACCACCACTTTTAGAAATCAGACCTGAAAGCTGAGTCTCCCGTCTGCCTTCCTGACCTGCAGCTTCATAGGAGGGGAGGGAGGAAAAAAAACAGAACTCTCAACTGGAGGAAGACGGAGCCCAACTCCTGCGATCATTCAAGGGGATTTCAGGAAATCCTCCCGCTAACAGCCCAATTTCCCTAGCTTGAGACTCAAAAGGAAACAGAAGAAAGACCCCAGGGGGTTACTTATACCCCGAACAAGAAATGCAGGATATAAAACTGTGCGTACTGTTTGCCCCCAATTGTTTAAAAAAAAAAAAAAAAGATCATCAGACTCAAACCTGGAAGGAACAAAGCCTGAGTGTTAACAGTGGTCCATTCTGGGTGGAGGCTTGATGAGTGATGGAAGGTAGTTTCTGCTTTTTATTTTCTGTACTAACCATTGATATGAGGGGAGAGAGGATTCAAACGAAGGAAGGAAATGTCGAGAATAACCAAAGCTCTACAGGGGGGCAACCGGCCCAGTCATGCTCTCCTGATAGCCTAGGGTCCTTCTCCTGGGGCCTCCCAGCTGTGGGCTGTGCTCCTTCCTGGGGTCACTCCTAGTCCCTTAGGCATTTCAGACACCTTGTCGCTCCTCTGAGCTCGGCACCTGCCCCAGCCATGACTTCTTTCTATTTACTGGACACGGAGTAAAAAGCATCTCAAGTGCTTAGCACCAAATGAAAACAAAAATCTGTTGCAGTGTTTCAAAACTATATTTTCTGACATTTTTAATATGAGGGTGCCTTTATAAGTTTTTTAATCTACAAGAACATCTCTACATCTTTTTTCTCAATATTTGTTTTGATGTGGATTAGTTTTAAAGTCTTTATTGAATTTGTTACAATATTGCTCCTGTTTTGTGTTTTGGTTGTTTTGGCCACAAGGCATGTGGGATCTCAGCTTCCCAAAGGAGGGATCAAACCTGCTCCCGGTGCTCTGGAAGGTGAAGTCTGAACCACTGGACCTCAGGGAAGTCTTTATACATCTTTAAAAAACAAAAAAGCTTAACGTCTTTCAGATATCTGAAATATCAGATATTTTGGTATCTGAAAGAAAGTCAAAGTGTTGCTCAGTCATGTCCGACTCTTTGCAACCCCATGGACTGTAGTTGCCAGGCTCCTCTGTCCATAGGATTTCCCAGGCAAGATTACTGGAGTGGGTGGCCATTCCTCTGTCCAGGGAATCTTCCTGACTCAGGGATAGAAGTCAGTCTCTTAAGTCTCCTGTATTGCAGGTGGATTCTGTACCATCTAAGCCACGGAGGACCCTTTGGTATCTGGCCATGGTAAGCCAGTTCTGTTTTGCCTGTTTCACTGTCCCTATTCCTAAGGGCCAGTGCTCTGTGTCCCGATGCAAGGAATTGCCCTCGCAAAATCTATAGAGGTGGTAACTCCCAGGATGTCTTTGAAGATGGTGTTTGGATATCAGAGCATAGTTTGACAATAATCAGGACTGCTGCGTATTGGCATGCAAATGAAAGTGTAGATCAGTGGACCAGAAAGGAGCCCAAATCAGATTCATGTAGAAATCACCTGATTTCACAAAGGCATAACTGCAATTAAATATGTTATTTTCAATAAATGGTGCTGGATTAATTGGATGTTCATATGGGGGTGGGGGGGAATGAACATTGGTCCCATACAGACATCAAACGTAATTAATCCAAAGTGGATCATAGACCTAAATTTGAAAAATAAAAATAAAGACGCAGGGATTGTATGGAGAGCCTAACCATTTACTATCTGGTCTTTTACAGAAAAAGTTGCCAACCTCTCATTTAGACAGTCAGTAAAAGAATAAGTCAAGGCTTAATTTGTAGCATTTGCCAATTTCCATGGTGTAAATACCCCTGTCACGCTGCCAATATGACATTACTGAACATGGAATTGGGGTGAGAGCGGGCACAGCATCACGCAGTTCAGCGACCCCTCAGGTCCAGGAGTGGTAAATAACCCCTAGAGCATGGGCGAAAGTAAAGTGTGGTAAAACTAGAAAGTGGTGAGTTTGAGTTTTTATTACCTTTGTTCCTAATGAAATTTATATAATTGTAAGTTTATAAGTCTGATTTTCAGCTATGGCTGGTTGACAACAGCCAGCTTGCACAATTCCCCCAAACTCAACAATTGACTCTCCGGAGCCAGCCCCAGCACCTCACTGACTGGGGTGACTCATGGCCTGGCAGAGAGACGTCAGCCCTTTGGACCGGGTCCACACCAAGTTCTGCAGAACTGGGGAGAAGGCCCTTGTCTGCACCGCTCTGCCGCTTGGTCCTGAAGCAGAAGCATCTCTTATCATCCTATCTCCAAAGGCAGATGTTACTCACAGCCTTCTCTGTGTTCAGAGCCCGCACCCAGCCGTCCTCTCTCATGGTGCACAGGGCTTCCTCTCTGCAACCTCCTTCCCCCCAAATGCAAACAACTACCAGGAAGATCCCTGGGGGCGGGAAAGACTCATCTGCCCAGAGCCACCAAACACAGGTAGTGTCTCTTCTCAGGTGTAACAGGAACTAGCACCTCACAATACTAGAAACTCAACGTAATTCCAATTTTTTAAAAAAAGGATATTTTTGAACTCCAAAATAAAGATCCAGAGGTTTAAAAATTGAATAGAAAAATATTTATGTGCTATTAGAATGTATTATTAACTGTAATTTTTCATATGATTCTGGCAGAGAAATACCCATATTCAGGTTACAGGAAGTTCAGAAATGGACTCCACGATGAGTGATTATCTTATCAGGGCTTCCCTGATAACTCAGTTGGTAAAGAATCCGCCTGCAAGTCAGGAGAGCCTGGTTTGATTCCTGGGTTGGGAAGATCTGCTGGAGAAGAGATAGGCTACCCACTCCAGTATTCTTGGGCTTCCCTTATGACTCAGCTGGTAAAGATCCGCCTGCAATGCTTGACACCTGATTCAATCCTTGGGTTGGAAAGATCCCCTGGAGAAGGGAGAGGCTACCCACTCCAGGATTCTGGCCTGGAGGATTCCATGGACTGTATAGTCCATGGGGTCACAAAGAGTCCGACACGACTGAGTGACTTTCACTTTCATGAGTGATTAGTGCTAGAACCTGAATGTCTGTGTTCCCCCCAAATTCATGTCTCAAAACTTAAGCCTCAAGGAGATGTGCTAGGAGTTGAGGTCTTTGCCAAGTGATAAGTCACGAGGGCTTCGCTCTCACCCCTCTTAGAGATCCCTGGGAGTTCCCTTCACCACATGAGAGCCAGGAGAGCTTCGCCTATAAACCAGGTAAATGATCCTTATTAGACACTGAGACAGCTTGCTCTTGGACTTCTCAGCCTCCAGAATGGTGAGAAATAAATTTCTGTGGTTTATAAGCCACCCAGTCTAAAGTATTCTGTTGTAGCCGCCCAAGCTAAGACACTGATAAAAGCCTTATTTCAAATCAGTGGGAAGAAATAGATTTTAAATACTAACCACATAGAGAAAACTGGACAAACTCCTGTGCTGGTGTTAAGGACACTGGTCCCATCTTACTCAGTGTCCCTTGTAACACATCCACATGACATAAGCTTCTGAATATTCAATGTCAAGAAGTTTCTCTGGCTCAGAAAAGGTGACACGTTTCTTTCCATCCAACAACAAAAGACGTCTAGAACTCAACATCTGGTTCTTCCATTGCCAGGAGACTGAGCTAGATGGTGTAAGCACCTTTTTAGATTCTTGGTAAAATTCCGTCTCTATAGAAGATATCAGGCTTCCCAGTTGGTGCTAGTGGTAAAGAACCCACTTGCCAGTGCAGAAGACATAAGAGACGCAGGTTCAATCCCTGAATTGGTAAGATCCCCTGGAGAAGGAAATGGCAACCTGTTGCAGTATTCTTGTCTGGAGAATCCCATGGACAGAGGAGCCTGGTGGGCTACAGTCCATAGGGTTGCAAGGAGCCAGACACAACTGAAGCAACTTAGCACACATAGAAGATATCAAACAAAGAAAACTTTTTATTCCTATTTGAGTGTAATCTCTCAAAGCAGGCGGTTTCAGGCAGCCTTTCTCAGTGGGGTTCCTTAACTGAACCCCCAAACCCAGATGGTGATGTGGGTTGACTGTTTTCTCAGCTCTCCTAAGGAGATGCCTAGGAGAGAATTCATTACACACAATGGATGCTTTAGGGCAGTTATCTCAAACTACTGGCACTAGAATCACCTGGAGGTATTAAAACAAATTAAAAAAAAAAAAAAATTGCCAGTCCCCTCCCTACAGGCACTGGGGAGGAACAGATAAGTTGCATGTCAAGTTCTCCGATGATGATGATGTTCGACCAGTTTTAAGAGCCACTGCTTTCAAGAATTAGAGTTTACTTTCACTGCAGGCTCAGAAGAGCCATTGGGTGGTTATGGGTGACCTGAAACTCAATGTAAAATTGAATGTGTTTAGTGTGAAAGGGACCCTTGACCTCCAACAGCTGGGCATGACTACTGAAATCACGCATACTTGAGTATTTTTACAGAGCTGCCATTAATACTAGAATCTGTTTAAATTTTGCTTTCCAGTCTTATGTACTTGGGGCCAATCTAATCAACAAAGAGCTAGATTGGGGCTGTCTCTATTTTCTAATCTCCTCCAAATTTTGAAGTCATTGTTTTTTTTATTTTAAGACTACAGTGATGAGAGAAAAAGCTATATAATCAGCCCAGAGTTTAAGAACAAAATCTTAAATTGAATTCCAGTTCCAATTAACTGAATTGAATGTTGGCATGGGAAGGGAGAGGCAATCAGCTATTTTGGGGTCATCTTGGCTTGTGTTGTGGGGAAGATGAGAAGGTAAGTTCAACATCTCAAGGAGAAAGTTGCATCTTAGTGGAAATTGAACAATGGGTGGAATTAAACATCTGCAAGTAGCGTTCAGGCAGAATGACAGCAAGAATGACAGGGAGGTGGGAAAATCAGGAACCAAAGAATGATTCAGTGGACCTGGTGTGTAGGAGACACAAGGAGCAGTATAAGGAGGTGGAAATGCGAGGGCCTGAAGCTAAAAAGTTTAAACACTTTCCATAAGGAGAGAGTTTCTCAAGTGGGAAAGCCAGACTTGTTCTCCTGAGATCACTGGTTCCTTATGAGAAATTATACATGTCACACTTGAATTTTTAGAAGACCCTGACATTTGATTTGGGCTTCCCTTGTGGCTCAGCTGGTAAAGAACCCGCCTGCAACGCAGGAACCCAGGGAGACCTGGGTTCAATCCCTGGGTTGGGAAGATCCCCTGAAGAGTGGGCTTACCCACTCCGGTAGTCTGGCCTGGAGAATTCCACGGACTATATAGTCCATGCGGTCACAAAGAGTTGGACACGACTGAGCAACTTTAACTTTTCACTTTCACTGACATTTGATTTAGTGGCTTCCTCATACCTGAATCAGTTCAGTCCCTCAGATAAGTCCGACTCTTTGCAACCCCATGGACTGCAGTACAACAGGCTTCCCTGTCCATCACCAGCTACTAGAGCTTACTCAAACTCATGTACATCGAGTTGGTGATGCCATCCAACGATCTCATCCTCTATTGTCCCCTTCTTCTCCGACCTTCAATCTTTCCCAGCATCAGGGTCTTTTCCAATGAGTCAGTTTTTCACATCATGTGGCCAGAGTATTAGAGTTTTAGCTTCAGCATCAGTCCTTCCAATCAATATTCAGGACTGACTTCCTGTAGGATTGACTGTATTGATCTCCTTGCAGTCCAAGGGACTCTCAAGAGTCTTTTCCAACACCAAAGTTCAAAAGCATCAATATTTCAGCGCTCAGCTTTCTTTAGTCCAACTTTCACATCCATACATGACTACTGGAAAAACCATAGCTTTGACTAAAAGGACCTTTGTTGGTAAAGTAATGCCTCTGCTTTTTAATACGCTAAGTTGGTCATAGCTTTTCTTTCAAGGAGCAAGAGTCTTAATTTCATGGCTGCAGTCACCATCTGCAGTGATTTTGGACCCCCTAAAATAAAGTCCCTCATTGTTTCCATTGATTCTATTTGCCATGAAGTAATGGGGTCAGGTGCCATGATTTTAGTTTTCTGAATGTTGAGTTTTAAGTCAAATTTTTCACTCTCCTCTTTCACTTTCAACAGACTCTTTAGTTCCTCTTTGCTTTCTGCCATAAGGGTAGTATCATCTGTGTATCTGACATTATCGGTACTTCTCCTGGTGATTTTGATTCCAGCTTGTGCTTCATCCAGCCCAGCATTTCACATGATGTACTCTCCATATAAGTTAAGTAAGCAGGGTGACAATATACAGCCTTGACATAGTCCTTTCCCAATTTGGAACCAGTCTGTTGTTTCATGTCCAGTTCTAACTGTTTCTTCTTGACCTGCACACAGATTTATCAGGAGGCAGGTAAGGTGGTGTGGTATTCCCATCTCTTGAAGAATTTTCCACAGTTTGTTGTGATCCACACAGTCAAAGGCTTTGGCGTAGTCAATAAAGCAGATTTTTTTTGGAACTCTCATACCTGAAAACCACCACTTTATTTTAGGGTCCTTGTTTGTGTCTGTAATTATCTTGGTGCAAAGTTAAGAATCAGATACCGCAGCTTTCCATATAAATGAAATATTCATGTTAGTTCATTTATTCTGAATTGAAGACAAAGTGAGTTCTTGTCCTGCATATTTTGCACGGCTCATGCAAATACACTTGAAAACTTGTCTAATTTTCTAGGAATATTGTTTATTAAAATGAATTCTAGAAAAGATCGGTTCTAAGTGCATCAGTTTTCATGGAGGAAATGAGGAGGTTGTCAGGATGCACCCCCACAAAAGGGTCTAGAATGTTTAATGGGGAAAGTTCACCAACTCTTTAATCATTCCAATTCTTTTCACGTTGTTCCAAAATAGTTTAGAAGAAATCTACTAAATTCTTTCCATGAAGCTAGTTTTAACACCGCAAAACCCACAAAGACTAGACCCATACAGAAGAAAAGTACAAACCAGCATCACTTGTATTTAGGCAAAAATTCCTGATAAAATTATAGCAAACAGCAGCAGCTTATTTAAATATATTCTGACCAAATGGTATTTATTTCCAAAATGTAACGATGGATAATAGGAAATGAATTAATATGATTCATCAAATTAACTGACCTAAGGAGGGAAACAAGATTATTTCCATGTTAGTCACTCAAGTCGTGTCAGACTCTTTGTGACCCCATGGTCTGTTGCCGGCCAGGTTCCTCTGTCTGTGGAATTCTCCAGGTAAGAATACTGGAGTGGGTTGCCATTCCCTTCTCCAGGGGATCTTCCTGCCCCAGGAATTGAACCTGAGTCTCCTGCACGGCAGGCAGATTCTTTACCCTTTGAGCCATCACTGAAGCCCAACAGATACTGAAGATATTTGATAAAATTCAACTGCTCTTCTTCATTTAAAAAAAACTCAATAAAATATGAATAGTTGAATCAAATATTCCCACCTCAGCCCAAAGGCCAGCACCACGCCCTTCAGTGGGAACCTAGAGGGCTTTTCAAAACAGAAGGATGACAAAAATGACCGCAGTGACCTGTTATTTAACATTAACCTGTAATTCGTGGGCACAGGCTCAAGTGGGCTCTCAGTGCTGCCAAGATGTCCTCTATGTCCCTGGTCCCTTCCTTCTCCACAGCAGGGACAATTCACATCTACTCTCTCCGCAAACCTCGCAATACTGCCTTCCCCATCTCACTCATCGCTGAGGATCACTTCCTGATTCACTGGGACTGAAGCAAGTGGACTTTCAGAGACTTCCTCCCACCCATGCCTCCACTTACTCTGCCCTCCTACTGCAGACAAACATCGATGCTGCTGTATAAACAGCCAAGCCCTCTACTTGTGCGCTAGATTTCATCTCATCTCTCCCCGGATTTGGTTCCAACCATCCTTCCCATCTCCTACATCATCTGTCTTCCTTTGGCTATTGGGTCATCTCATCAACCAAATGCCATTATTCCATCTTAAAACAGAAACAAAAAACTTGACTCTGCTTTTGCTTATCTGCAAGCATCCCACTTCTCTACTCCTGTTATAGCAGAACTCCTCACAGCAGCTGTGTTTGGTTCCACTCCACCAAAACTGCTCCTATTGATTCCCAGTGGCCTTCACATTGACAAACCCAATTTCTCAGCTGGCTTCTTACTAGACCTGTGAGCATCACTGACACATCTGACCCCTTCCCCTTGACTCATTTGCATCTCTTGGCTTCCAACTGACCAGTAACCACACCTTTTCATTTTCCACCACTGGTTCCTCTTCTGAGCTCTTAGCATTGGAATGCCCCATCCATTCTTTGGTCCTCTTTTCTTCTTTCTTCATCTCTCTAATCCAGTCTCAAAGCTTTAACCACCACTTAGTATGCTGAAGGCTCCCCAGTTTTTATCTCCAATGAAGATTTCCCTCCATTCCAAATTTGCATATCCAACTGCCTTTCTGATGTTTCTCCTTGGTATCTAATAGTCATCTCAAACCATCACACTCAATACTTCAGTCACAACCTCCGCCTCCAAACCTGTTCTACCTGCAAACTTGGCTACCTCAGATCATGGACTCTGTTTCTCCAGTTGTTCAGGCCACAGGACTTGCTTTTACCTCTAATATATCACTTCCTTTCACTCACCATTTCTAATCCATTAGGAAATCTTCCACCTT
Organism: Muntiacus reevesi; assembly: GCF_963930625.1. Classification (NCBI taxonomy): domain Eukaryota; kingdom Metazoa; phylum Chordata; class Mammalia; order Artiodactyla; family Cervidae; genus Muntiacus; species Muntiacus reevesi. Next base: position 163,694,010 of record NC_089250.1, on the reverse strand, counting down.
TGCAATACAGACAGGCAAAAGGAGAGTGAGAAACAAGGGTAGTGCTAACATGAGCCAAGACGAGAAGCATGGTGTATATGAAAGTCACAAAGAAAAAATGTTACTGGGACCAATGGTCTCTACTTGGAAATAATAAGGATCCACAGGGAACAGAATAAGTTCAAGTCGTGAAGTTACCAAAGACAGGCAAAAATGAGCCTGAGGTGGTTAAGTTCCTAAATCTTGGAATGTGTATGTGTGCTAAGTCATGTCAAACTCTCTATGACCCCGTGGACTGTAGCCTGCCAGGCTCCTCTCTCCATGGGATTCTCCAAGCAAGAATACTGGAGTGGGTTGCCATTTCCTATTTCAGGGGATCTTCTTGACCCAGGGATCAAACCCATGTCTCTTGCATCTCCTGCATTGGTAGGTGGATTCTTTACCACTGCACCATGTGGGAAGTCCATGAAAAGTTCCCCCCTTCCCACCCACTCAGCCATTCTCCTGGCTCCTCCACCCAACCCTCACCAATGCTGAAGAAAACCAGTATGACAGGGAAAAAGTACCATAGTTTGGAAGGGAGAAAATGAAACTTCAAGAGAACAACTTAAATTTTATGCACCAACTTGGAGACTTCAAATTTCAAATCAACACTTCCAAATTTACTATCTTATCACATAGCTTTTACTTATCAAGAAATTTTTCTCTCCTGGGACCTTTCCAAATCCCCATCATCTTCTGAGGTTTCCTGTGCACTTCATATTGTACACTGAAGACACCAATTTGACCTGACTTTATCAGAAGTTCCAAAGTTTCTCCACATGGAAAAATACCTCATTCTTACCTTACACCCAGTAACTCTAACCAGTTTCCACAACTCTTTCCAATTCAGGAATTCGACATCGTAGAGCTATTTCAAGATCCTTATTTTGGTAACCTTATTAATTTATATAATGGTAATGTCAGGGCTTAAAATCTTTCAGGGAAGTAATGATCAGGATATTTATCTACTATTGATTCTCAAATATTAAATGTGAATGCATGTATAAAGAAATCTATCATCTGAAATATTATGGTTCTGAAAAACACTGAAAATAAGTTGAAGGAAAGTTCAACTCCTTGGAGATAGTACAATATAAACAGAGCAATTTTGAAGACTTCTACTGTGGCAGCAATACCATAATGGTTAAGAGCGCAGATCTTGGAATAAAAAAGTAAATTTTAAACCTAATGTGAATTTAAGCAAATGACTTTTATTTTCCTCCTGTAAAATGGGAGGTAAATGTGATTATAAAAGGGCAACAATGAGAGATCCTTGTGGTGATGGAATTGTTGTTTTATGGGTAGAACTGAGTGAAGGGTATACAAGACCCCTGGATTATTACTTACAATATCATGGGAATCTATGATTATCTCCAAATAAAAGGTTTAAAGAAGTCACTCACAAATGTTGCATTAAATTTTATATTAATTTCTAAGTCATCCTAGGCAATTACATGTTTTAATTTTCTAAGTGAAATAAAGTGAGATTTCAAATTATTTCAAATTTAACAATGATATAACCAGAAGATGGCGCTATTACTTCATGAATATACCACATCACAGACCTAGTCACTGTCATAAAAATAAAACACTAGGACCACATGGATCAAAATTGTAAATGCAACTGTAAATTGCATTGAATACTATAAATTCAGCAGTATTAATACATGCCTTAAATAAGGTTTGACAAAATGTGATTTTCATAAGTCATTAAAAAATAAACAACACATACAAATAATCAATTCTAGACCCGCTTAACAGGGAAGTTTACATATGGCAAAGACAAACCCATCTAAGTGAGTTTACAGCCATGTCCTGTGTGAAATGTAAAACCCCTCATAACAAGGAAGACTGTTATGAAATCTGGTACTAAGCTGTTACATTATTCCATTTTTATATGAACATTTCATGCCTCACTGTTAGAACTTTTGATACAGACATAAGTCCAACTTTAACTAGAAGTAAAAAGATGACTGAGAAAGGGATCTCTTTTTTCTTTTTTGTAAAAGTAACGAAGTTTAGAACTTTCTCATTTTTTTAATTAAGAACATTTAAAACACTTTTCAGAGAAAGAAATTAAGTTGCGCCAGTCAATATATCCTTATCCAGTTTCATTATTATTAGATGCTGGATACACAGCAAAGGTGGACTATTTGTTATTAGTAGCAGGTTTGCGAGAAGCAGCTTCTAACACTTAATGAGGTGTTTTTACGAGTCGTGTCCACAGCCCACGTGTGGATCAGCACATCCTCTGCACTCATTTTTAGTCATCTCACACTCATCTAACTAATAACCAAGTTATACAAGTGCAGCCCAGATGATTCAAATGATGCTTTGAACCCAACACAGTTAATACTGCCTTTGAGAACATGTTTTCTAATTAAGCAAAAATAAGCTCATTTCCCCCAAAACACTCATCTTTCCTTGCACAATTTCTTATCAAGTTATGCCTTTCCAAGGCTACCAACTAATTAGCCTGTTCTTAAACATGTAAATTTACATCAATTAATGAAACATATTTTGTATTCATTTTATTTGTTTACACAAGAACTGAATCAGTCCTGAGAAATAAGTTAGAATTAATTCTGAGTTTATTTTGAAGCATTACAGTGTTTAACCAGTTTGATGTATAAAGATACCAGACATAAAAGTAAACATCGGGAAGCACACATATATTCCCATTCTGAGAGAAGACATGTTATATATACAGAAAAAAATGCAGCAAATATTAAGGTATTCAAAGTAATTCTTTGACAATTCGGATGTGACATATTTACAAGAAAAGTATGTTTTAAAATAATTAAATAATTTTCATAGAATTATAAAAGTATTGAGATAAATATTAGAAGACCCTGACAATCACAAGAACATTTTCCTATGCTATTGAATGCAAGGGTAGTTCTATAAAAAGTCCCAAAATAGAGCTAATATTTTGCCACTATGAAATATATCAAATTACCAATACCAAAATATTAAAATGAACATGCAGTGTGGAAGCTGTACCAAAGAAAACAGCATTAGGCTCCTGAATATTCAGCTCCTGAATATCACCAACTGTCTGCACAAGATTTTTTAGGTGTGCTCATGAGAAAAGAGCTTTCTAAAAGAGCCAATGAAATGGATGCATCTGCAGAGAAAATAACAACTTAAAACCTTTTCATTCTATCATTTTCAAATGTAGCTGCAAAAAAGAAGAAAAATCTAAATATAAGTTTCAAAAATAATAGCTTATGAATAAAAATGTTGAGTGGTGCATTCTTTATGCATTTGGATTTTTAAACTGATGCTATGATAATTCTAGCGTAACAGATAGCAACCTCTGGACTCCACTCTGATTTAAGAAATCCACTCCCACTTTCTCGCTCTCAAACAAAAAGTCATCTGAGAAAATGAAAAGGAGAAACAGTGACATGTATGAATTCAAAACAAAACAGTACTGTAATATGGCAAAATATCATAAAAAATAGCAGCATATGAAATTCAAGACTATTTTCTTAAAGCGAATGTTTAAGACTGAACCGTAGAAACAGTACTTGGTCAAACTGGTCTATTATTCAACACCTGAAACTAACGACATTTTTGAGAGAAGCTTGTATTTTTGACAAAGCCATGATTAAATGTATACTCAAATTTGTGCTTAAAACATGTATTGCACAGATAGTAGAATAACAACATTCTGGTATCTCTAACACAAAATGATATGCTATTTAGCACATTAACTTATGCTACTAAAAATTAATTTTATCCCAATTGTTTAAAACCAATCACATAGGACTTTTGAGCACATTAATCTCAAAACATTCCTAAACAAGATGAACACTTGGATACAGGTTACTAGTGACAAAAAGCAGAGGCTACAACCACATGACTAAGGGCAGTATCTTTACATATAAACGAGGTCTTCCACTGATTCAAATATAGAAGAACTATTTACAAAATTTTGACAAGAAAATCAGACCTCCAAGAAATTTCATACCAAATAATTTTCACTGAATAAAAGCAATGGCTGTGCTGCACATCCTGACTAAGATTTCACAAACAAATGTCCAAGATATACCTGTCTGAATTCTAATTCTCCCCTTTCCTCCAACAGTACAGCCCACAACCCTCACTAACAGTTCAATAATACCCTCTAATCAAAAATGCACTGCTCACCTTGAGATCCAGAGCATCAAAAATGGTTACCGTTTCAAAAGTGTCCACACTGTAGTATAAATTTTACAGCACCACAGACATCATGAGTTTAGACATCTTTGTCTGACAATATTTCAATCAATAATATCAACCAGTAAGAATGTGTAGAGACTGAACATCTAATAGGAAGTCACAGTAGCATTTTTAAACAACCAAAGTAATTAATAAGCATTTTTCATGTTTTAAATTGTGAAGCGGTTAAATTGTCAAATTCACTAGGAAAAAGTGTCTCTCTCTCACACACACACACACATTTTTATCATCCCAATGAGAACAAAGCTTCAGAGAGTTGATACTAACAGGGCATTTTTCTTTCTTTTAAAGAAATTACATTTAGTTTGGCCACTTGCTAGCTCCTTGGCTTACCAGCTTATAAAGAGGACACCGATGAGGCAGGATACTCTACGCGTTAAAACCCACTTCCCCTTTATCATCTTTGGCGAGAAGCCTTGTGAAAAGGACACCGCGGGCTGATGAGGCGGGTCAGGCTCCACGAGCTTCCACCTCACACGTCACTGACTGGAAGGCTTGCGTCATCCAAGTCCACGGGGTCACAATCTTGTTCCTGAGGGCCATTTTTACTTCGAGGTTTTAGCAGAGCTTGTTCAGTCACTTTGGAAGCTGGTTCTCTTGGAGAGACAGTCTGGACCTTGAAGTTCCCTGGCTTGACCTTGGCAAGAGATTCGTAAAATCCTCGCTTCTCCATGGGAAAGCTTGAGACCAAAGAGTTGCTGCGAGAGGCTGCGGAATGTGGGGTGGCTGCTGCGGCACCGGCAGAGCGGAGAGCGTGTTTGGGCTCGGAAGGACTGTTGGAATGCTCCTGCAAAGAGGAGTGGTGGTCAGACACAGGCAATCGATAACGACAGGGTTAGTAACTCAGTGTGAGACTTTATTCTCTGAAAAACAAACAGAACAAGACACACACGGAGCAGAAGCATGAGCCATGCAGCGTACGTGTGCAAGTTCTTTCCCGAAGCAGTGCATTTTTAGGAGTGAGTTTAGAGCAATGACAGCCAACAACCATCTCCACTAAGAAACCAGTTCTGTCACCAAAGTCAAATCTAGCAGCTCTGACACTTGAAAGGCTCAATAAGCCTAGACTGGAATGCAGTGTACCAACTGCAACTGAACTGTGTTTAACAGGGGGCCTACCAGCTTTACCATTTTCACTTGAGTTTATTCTCAATAAACAGTAGGAATTATCCCATATGTTTTAGAAAGATTAAACAAGGAAAATGTAGAATATAAAAATATAAGGCAATTATTTCTTTAATAAGCAGAATTAAACATTTTTCAAACCTATTATTTTGTCTGGTAGCCTCATAAACTTAGTTTTTGCTTTCCTGAATTTCACCTGCAACCAATAATATCATAGTCCTTTTGCTTCTTATTTAACTGCATTTATTTATTTTTGCACATGGCACACATTCATATGGCTTGACACTTTAAAGACAGCAAAGGGTACATACTTAAGCAATTATTAAAACTGTCATAAAATAATTTCAGTTGTGAATATTCATTTCAGTATGCTTCTGACTAAATCAAGTCTGAAGTTAACCTTAAATATGACCATACTAAATGCACTGCCATATAGGTCCTAATTTACTGTGTTCATTTGTGACATTGGTGGCTTTGAAAACAAAGTGCTACAACAAACCACTGAAACACTACAGATTTCCATTAGTTGGCTAAATTTCACCGAAGAGCTAATATGCCATGCAAGCTACAGTAACGTAGAGTTTATCCAGTGCATGTGCACCTGTGAGTTTGTACACATTACCACAAAGGTGCATTTCAAGTCGTGTAGTATAAAAAATTCCCAAATACATTAAATACAGAAATTGAAATTCTTGTGGCAACTCAGGAAATTAAGCTTTAGAAAATAGACAGGGCTTTTTAAATTAGTAAAGTTCTATTTTTTTCCACTATTTTTTTAGACATATCCAACCTGATGACTGCAGTGAAATAGTTTGCGTTAGTGTTGACAAAGTCAGTTACGGTAACTGCAGAAGGCAGTTTGGTTAACTCAACTTTCTAGAATCAGTTGTGAGTAGTGAGTAAGTCCGGGCCCTCTAGTAAGAAGGCACGTGTGCGTGAGAGCCCACATACGTGCTGCATTCCCCAGTTCTTGACGTATACCTCTGTATACAAGGGTTCGACAGCCTTCTGGCCTGCCGCATCTGGAACACAGTGCAAAGCTAAGATTAGAGTTAACCTATCCTGGGGAGGGGAGGAAAAAAGACAGTTCTGCTGACAGTAAGAGCCAGAGAGCCCACTTTGCCCCCACCACAGAGCACAGAACACAAACACCCTTCTCCAGCTTTTCCTCTTCCCAACAGATATTGTTTTTGCAGAGAGTCTCATACTTGACCACTGAAAAGGTCACATAAAACACAGGTGGTTACAAAATTAACACCTCTAAAAATAATTTCTGAGCTATTCCAAAAAGGATATAAGAATAACTTTAAAAGTGAGAAAAGATGGATTTTTTTTGTATTTACTGACCTAGATCATTTCTAACAAGAAAAGATTAAAAGACAGCATTACTGCAATACTAGCAGTGCAGGAAAATACTAGAAGTGCAGAATATCATCATCGATGATGAGTCTCGGTAATAAAGGCTATCATTCTCTGTATTAGGGTTAGACTACCTTCTGTAGACAAATATACTGCATTTTAACATGCTTGAAAGTTTTTCATTCCTTAGTAGATTTGTATTTTCAGATCAGAGATCAGTGACCAAAGTATCCTGAAGCTAAATCTTATTCTTATGATGTACATGGTAAATTAAAAAGCAAAAACATATTCCTTACTGAGAATGTTTAGCTGGTTTAATTATACTACCACAAAGATTTAACATAGTGAAAAGCAGCCTTTTAAATTAACCAAGTGAAAAATGAGAATGAAATGGAACGAGAACATTATATTTAAGGTTCAAGTTGCTCAACTGTCTTATGGCACTATTGAGGCAAAAAACCTAAACTGAAATTACAGGAAGTTAAAAAGAAAACTTCACGAAATTATATAATGCTACAACTAAAGGTGCCTTAAATGATTAGGCAAATACCACACTAAGAATTGGTAAAATTATACCAAATCTGGACCTACTGACAAGTAAAAACTCCTAAAACAAAACAAGGAAACGTTCATTCTTTAGTTGCCCTGCTTGTGCATTTAAGACAATACAATGCACAGAAAAGTTATGTATACATAACACTATAGGAAGCATTAAATTAGAAATGCATTATTTTTTTTTTGCAAGTCCAATCGGTATGAAAGTCAACATGCAGATAAATCTCAAAACAGAAAGAAATCAAAAGGATTAGGGAGAGAGGAAGAAAAATAACTTGACAGGATCGGGGATCCAAGGGAGTATCACCCCAGAGAAGAGGAAACATACAGAAGACGCTGATCTGCCGGGTCCCCGCTGTGCTACAATGGCACCCGAGACTGCTTTAATCCAACTGTGCATCTCTTCAGGGCTATCAGCCTAAGGGGAAGGAAGGATTCGTTTAAGTTTTCCTCAAAATCAGCTCTTGTGTCTATAAATCCAATGTGTTCATCTTGGTAATTAACATAATGTCAACAACAAAATCAGCCCAAGGCAATGGTTTCTAAGAAATTTTAGAAATCACTTTTTTAAACCAGATTTTGCCAGGTAAATGATAACACATAGAAGTAAGTTGGACACTTAATGTTCTAAAATGAGACACGTCAAAAAGTGTCATCATGAACAGTTTTGGAGAGAAAACAAGAAGAGGAGGAAGACAAAGACCTTCTCATTTTGCTCTCCAATTGTTACACTTGTCTGAATTTTCAAGATGGATATTTATGTCCAGTAAATTGTCCAGTAAAAAATTGTCCAGTAAAAAAAAACCAGTGACATCATGTTATGTTATTTTTCTAAAAACAATTTCTAATTGTACCCTAAAATCCTAAAAGCAGTGTTAGCAGTCATATGCCAAAGCAGGCTGTTCCTTGATAGGACTGTGGCTTCCAATGTGCATTAGAAACCTTCCGATGACTTCAATTAAACAAGGCCCTCAGAGGGGTGGCGAGGTAAGGCCCCTTCTAGATTAAGTTTAAAAATTTTAAAGACACAAGTAATATTTTTGAACCAATGATAATAACAAAGAGTTTTTAAAAGGAAAAACTCAAAGCAGGCAGAGGTAGAGTATACTTTCATCCACTACAAACAGGAGCACCAGTCTAGAAATCAATTCGGTAAAAGATAGGTTTAAAAAATCTCGTGCTCTAATAGTTATTCTTGATCTAGAAACTGATCAGAAGGAAGTAAGAAATCCAGACAAATTTATTCACAAAATGTTCACTAACACGTTATACCACAGTAAATGTACAAAAACTATGTTAATGAATGATCGGTAACAGTACAGAAATAGTTTAATTGTAGAACACTCATATAAGAGAACATAGTTCTAAAAGGCTTTCAGAGAATTCTTAATGACATGGGGAAAAGTGACCATAATATAGTAAATAAATAGGATACAACACTATATTTCATATGATCCCACTTGGTATAAAAACATATATCTTAATAAAAACAAACAAACAAAAGAACAGCTGCCTGAATGTAGAATTCTATGTTTTATAAAGCACCTTTCTCTTGAAATTCTGTATTTTTCTACATTTTCTGCAAAAGCCATATGTAATAACTTTTAAAAACAAACTAAATGTTCTTATAAAAAAAACTTTTAAGTAAATTAATGTGTTAAATAAAAAGCGTATTTTAAACTTAGATATAGAATACCTATCCACCATTAGTGAAATAAAATCTACTATTTACTTTTATTATGGATATTTTTATGGATACTTGAGTCTCCCTTTTAAGAAAATTACCAAAAAGTGATATAATTGAAATTCCAAAATATGTGCAAAAATAATCCAAATTGGAAATACCCACTTAGCATCTAAATAGCACATTTCCCTTCTTCCATATAAAACTTAATTCTATTCAATTAACTTATAGCAAAGAATATCGCTTTGCTGAACATATGACCTACCAATAATCTTAGATATAGGATCTTTTTTTATTAAGTTGGCAATTACATTTGTCATATTTTTGTTTTTATGAGCAACACATTTATTTATGCCTATTTCACCTCTAAAATTATTAATTCCTTGCTAGGAGGATCTATAATCTCAAAAGAAGTATCTTACCTGCACATAGAAAGTTCGAGACGATGTTACAATTTCAAAGAGGTTGTCTCTCATCATTATGTCACTGTTAACAAAACAAATTTTCCAATTGTACTCAAGTAGCAATTGTTTGACAGTTTTCTTTTCACTTATTTACCCAGTACCAAATACGTGTCAATAAATATTAAAGGTAAAATACTGATTTAATTGAGAAATACCAAAATTATCATTTTTCAATTTATTCTTGCATTGAATTCTACATATTTTATACAGTTATATGTATTTTTAGAAAGGTGCAAAAACAACTTTAAAATCCAAAGTTTTCAACTCTGAAGAGAGTCTGCTCAAAGAAACAGTGGCACAGTTAACATATTTTCTTATGAAAGCTCTATTTTGCAGCAACCTTGAAATACTAAAATTAATAATACATCAATCTGTCAAGTATGACAAGTTGTTCATATTAAATTTTGTCCTTTCCATTAATAAGCTTAAGAATTGTTCCCTAATTTGTAGTTTTCAAACAAAAAAATCTCAATATTTAATCTGAAGACTTTGAAAGTTTCAGCAAAACTCACTGGCAGTAATATAGAAAAATATCATCTGAAAGTGCATCAATTAAACTGAGGAACTATATACTGTGTGCTAATAGCTGTGTTAGGCACTAAGTCTGAGGTGGTGCTTACCTTTGCTTACATTCCTGGACTTTATGAACCTCCTTAAGTGGTATTACACGGAGAGGTTCCTTTTCCTGTTGGAAAAAAAGCAAATAAAAACAGATATATGACATACATTTTTAAAATCCTTTTGATCATTAGCTGTCTTATTTGGAGATCTATTGTGAGAATCATGCTTCCTTCCCGAAGCACATCTAAGACACAAATCTATCTTCTTGAACCATCTAGCATTAGAAGGGCTCAAGTATTATAACCTTATATACACTGTGGTTTGAAACAAGGAAACTGACATATAACCCATGTTCACATTACTGATGTCCTAAATGATAGTGTAAGCTGATTAAAAGCCAATAATCATCCATCTTTTCCTCGATGAACCGCTATGGACCCAGTCAGTACTTCCTCTTTTTTTTCCATATAGGACGGACCAGAGTAGTGAATACCCAGCTTCTCTGAGTTAAATTTGTCTTTTTAACAAACACAGTTTATTAAACATGTACTAAGTGACAGGACATGTGCTAGGTTTTAAATGTGTCACCCTACTTTCCACAACCCTAGAATACACGCACTATTATTCCCCTGAGCAAACAGGATTAGACATACTAATTACTTCAACTAAGGCTACAAAACCAGATACAAGAGTATGACATAACTAGTTCCTAGTTGGCATGGTATTCACAGTAAACATTTCATGAAATACTATATACTGTATTTCACCGAAAATGACACACCATGAGTTTAAGACATACCATTATTTTATGCAGCACTAACAAAATAATTAAACCATAGTTTTAGAAAGTAGCTCATGTTAAGATAACCTCCAGGACGGCCTCTTCATCCGCTTGGGCTCTGGCTGCCCACACTGGCTACTCTAGCTGCTCCTGCTTCTGCCCCACTACCAGGGACACCTGCGGTGATTTGCCTCACCTACAAAATCTACTCTGAATTGTTTGGGATTGATGGGAGGAAAAGCGGATGAGGAAGGATCCCTCAAATCTTCAGTTGCTTTATTATGCTATAAAATGCAGGTTTTCGAATTAAATATGTCTATAATAGTTCTTGTCTTATTATAACTACAGTGGGTGACATGTCTATTTCTCTGGTAAAACTGAACTCTTGAAGGCCAGAACATTGCTGACTGGTCTCTCTATTCCCAGTTCCCAGGGCCATAGAGAGCTCAAGGAATATCTGGTGTGGGAATGACTCTTCCCACAAGAACTGGCATTAACTGAAAGCAATCAGTTAACCTGTCAACCAAGCAAAAGTGCAGCCTCTAAGACACGAAGGCTGGTACTTTTTGAACCAAGTAACTACTGCTTCCAGTTAAGGCTCTTAGATTTTGAAATCCAAAAAGGGTCCCATGCTAAAATGGCTATTCCTGTTATGCTAAGCCAATTTTCAATTCATTCAAAATACTTGATTATTTTCTAAGTACCAGGCGCTGTGTTGATAAAAGAATTCAAAAGAGAATCTTTGCTTTCAAGAAGCTGGTGCAATTAACTGATAAAGACAAATAAATACACAGTAACAAACCACAGTGGGAAGTGTTATGACCGAAGTGGGCAACGTATACCACATGTGTAAAGGAAAGGCGTACAAGTTTTCCAGAAGAAAAGACACCTGAGATGAATCTTAAAACATGCCCTTCCTATTCTCCAGTGCTTTGTTGTCCAAGAGGAGTCACTAGCTCTGGGTAACTATTTGAATTAAAAGAATATTAAATATGACTGGTTTTAACTTTAAAATTAAATACAGTCAGGCTCCTCAGTCACAGTGGCCATATTTCCAGCTGTATTTTACAGTCACAGGTACCACTAGATCTGGTCAAGGCAGATAACATTTCTATTAGTGCAAAGTCCACCTGGACAGTGCCACTCTATGCCTTCGTTAAGGTATATGGTTCCTCTGTCAAACATCCATCAGAGAAGATGCAGAACTGCATTCAATTTATCCAACAATCTACTGCAGAACACAGGTCACATGACAAGAGTATTTTAAATAAGGATGCTACTCAAACAAGTGAAAGAGGGAACTTCAATCTTTCATTCTACCTTCAGATGGGACAAAAACATCTTACGTGAAGAAACATAAAAGTCAATCTAAAATAGGAAGAGAAAATGTCAAGGGAGGGCAGGGAAGAGAAGGCAGAAATACAGAGGGTCAAATGTGGACTTTCTCCCATTTCCTCCACGGCCCCTTTAGAGGAAATGTGTACACTGAGGGGTTCTGATGTTTTAATTCTTTCAGAGTAGAATGCCTTTGAAGGTACACTCTTTTTACTTAAGATGTATTGAATAAAAATGCCATTAAACAAAAGCATCACAACAAAATACAGTGAACTGTATATATCTCCAAAATTTAATTATTTTAAAAATAGAAAGCAGGACAAGAAATTATATAATTTCCACAGTGCAACACTTCTAAAACCTTTTTAAAGCAACATTTATGACAAAGCAACATACCAGTTCAGATTTGAAGTAGCCTATTGTGTTTTCATCCAATTGAAAATATCTTCTCTTCCAGTTTTTCATCTACCAGAGATGAACACAGACATAAGACTTCTGTTTCTAAGATGTCAAATGTTAATAATCACTTAATTCTTCTGATATGAACCCACAATCAGAAATGTCAAGCACCGGAAAACCTCACCACCCTCCCCTCAGAAGAGGAGATACAGGAAATTTCATCTCTTTTGCTACTCAGGCCTTGAACTTCTAATTCAACTTTGGTGCTTGGCTTTTAGCTCTTATTATATGCTTTTATAATATGGTCTTACATTTTTGATGCTCTGAAAGTTAAAAAAAAAAAAAAATCCAAAAACAAAGCAAGTACTTCCCTACCCCCTGCATTGCCCACAAAGTTAAGACTGTCAAGAGTTCAACAGCAAGCACAGGAAATGTTATTAAACTACATCAAGCTTCTTCATCTATAAAATGCATGAATCCTCAACAGGCACTTTATAATACTACCTAGTAAAGTAACACGTTTAATAAAGTGAACCTACTCTGAATAAATATTTTTTGTCAAAGAAATATAGTTTTTGTGAAAGTGCTTCAGATTTTCTAACGGTCAGTATTTTGGGTTTAAAAGTACAAAGAAAGGAATGTCTCCTTAAGAGCCCTAATTAACACACAGCCTGATGAGAATTCTGATTTGATCTACAGACATGCAAGAATGAAAAACCTTCATTTCCTGTAGCCTAGAGAGGGTCAAACCATTAGGAGTGAAAGAACTTGCCTTGGTTGGCCTGAGTTCACCAGAGTTGCCAGAAGTTATTCTACAAGATCAAGCTGAACTGCCTGTACACATTTAAGTAAAAAAATTTTTTAACTTTATTTCTAAACTTTGAAGTTTATTTTCTCATGAAAATCTAGACTTAGTTCATATTTCAGAAGGGCACTTTGGAACTGCAGCAATACTGGTGAATGTACTTGCTCTTTCCACAGTTTCCTATCGCCGATCTGTCATCTGGGCCAACCAGTAACAGCTCTTACTAATGACCAGGTGCTACGCTGTGAGCTCTCTCATCTCCATCTTTCAAAAAGCCTCCTGGATGGTAGGCTTTATGGTATGATTTTCCACATACACAAACACCAAGAAACAAACAAACAGAAACTGAGAGCCTGGGAGGTTAGGTCAGTAACCCAAGGTCTCAGCATTTTCAACTCGGGTCAGCCCAACCCTGCACCGAGTAAGTGATCCACACCCCACCCTCCTTTTCTGTCATCTCCCTACTAGAGTTCCCTTTCCCTCACCCACTCCCAAGGGAGTAAAAAAAATCAACAGAAACACTTCCTGGGATAAATTTAAATTGTTAGGAAAGCTCATTTAAAATTGCAGGTTAGCTGTAATGGGCATTAACTTACCCAGCCGCCTACAGACCAAGAAAATAATAGCACTGAGTTTTGAACATAGAATAACCCCTATGCCCTCTCCTGACTCCTGGTCAGCAAGCTGGTCTTTCACAAAACAAAGCAAACCATGTGTATGTTGAGAGTTTGCTAATGCATACTCACTTTTTATTACTTCACATACTTTGTTAAACTACTCACCACTGCTCCTTGTTTTACACAATATCCAGCTTTGATAACTGCGCTATCTGCAGGTGGTTTAGGAGTGAAGTAAGGAAGATGGCTTTGTGACCGCTTCAAATTATTTCTGTCAATAGTTTCACCACATTCATTTACTTCTTCTTTCTAGAATGAAGCAAAATAAAGTCTTTTCTTGCTTGTTTCGCTTAAAAGCATATTGCAGTTCATGTTGTTATCCCAGCATTCTTAAAATCCATTAGTCAGGAAAACAGATCTTCAAGTGTTTTCTAATTAATTTGAGATACTTAATCACAACTTTTAACAACAATAATTAAAACCCAGATTTCTCTCTTTTTCTGCAAAAGTCTTGCCACCAGCATTTTTTTTTTTTTTTTGGTAGGGGATGCTGGAGCTTAACTTTCTAATTTGAAATAATTATAAATATTCACAGGAAGTTGTAAAAACACAATGTACAGGAGGTCTTACGTGCCCTTCAGCCAGTTTCTCCAAACAGGGAAAACTATTCTACGGCACATTATCAAAACAGACACTGAACATGTCACAGACCTGTTCGTTTCCCCGTTTCACAGGCATTCACCTGTCCCTGTGCGTGTATCCTTCTGTGCAGTGTTACTACCAGATCTGCGTCCCCGCCACCACCCCAGCACAGAAGCGTCCAGCACCCCAAGGCTCCCCCAGGCTGCCCCTTTAGAGCCTCCGTCCCCAACTGCTTGGCCACCCCTAATTTGCTTTCCATCCTTCTTGTTCTGACATTTAGAGAATTTAATACAAATGGAATCACAGTACGTGGGCTTTTGAGATTGGGGTTTGCCACACTGTATTATTCGCCAGGGAATTCATTCAGGTTGGTCCTTGTACCAACTGTTCAACCCTTCTCACTGGGAGCAATATTCACGGTTTGGACGTCCCATTGGCTAAATCACCCATTAAAGGGCACCTGGGTTACTACCATGTTTGGGTGATTAGGAATAAAGCTACTACACAGTCATGATAAATGATGTGAAATAATTTTTGGTGACTTGGAAAATGTTTCAGACCTAAGGAAAAAAAGCTGTTTACAAAGTATTTACATTTCTAGGGGGCAAAAGGGTCTAAAAGAAAGGCTCAGAAGAAAACATGTAAAGTGCTAAACCTATGTTTTCCAGATTTTTTACAATAAAAACATACTTTTGAAATAAGTATAAAAGTCTTATGTTTTAATTACTGCATTTATTCAATAAAGATGTACCATTTACTTTTGATAACAAAAAAATCAATCTGCAGTAGCTAAACCATCACACAATAGAAGAACTGATTTCCTACCTGAGTTGGGGTAATGATGGGCACACCACCAACAATGTCAGTTCTGTAAGAGACCTGCTTCTTTCCACATTCGCCTTGGCGACTTGGGTTATCAGGATGAGGCTGTGAGTCTAACGGCTTTGGGACCTAAAATAGTAAGTCGATGAATCATTTTGCAAAAAGCATTATCTGAGATCCTCTTTTATCACAGAATTTCCAACCAATCATAAGTCTATGTATAATTGGTACATATAAAAATTATTTTTAGTATATATATATATATATATATATATATATATATATATATATAAAACCTTTTAAGTTTGCATACTGATTTTTCTTTTACAGTATTTATGACACAGCCATCATTTACTGTGTGCTCACTTGGGCAGGTACTATTTCATATATTTTCCCTTTTAATCCTCCTGTCAATCCTATGCATAGGAGGAGCATCACCACAGCAGTAAGAAAACAGGCTCAAGAGGCATCAGGGAATGTAAGTCTAGATCCTGGCTGGTCCACGTTCTAGCTAAGTTTGTATAACTCTCTTTCACATTTAACCACTATAACAACATCGCCATTTTATCAGAGCACTTGAGAATGTATTACAGCTCTGTGCTGTTACCCTTCCCATTCCTCCATTCCTGCCCAAGACTGTGCAAATCCTGAGGACAGGGGATCCTGTTTCTTTAGATGTTCCCCTAAAGGCTTTCTCCCCAGGCCTTAGGCCAACCCTCCACCCTCTCATCCATAATTAAACTATAATACCAGTCGTGGGCAGAAACAAAAGAATGAAGGAAATAAGAAGGACAGGGAAGAGAAATGAATTCTGAAGGGGAAAGTTTTCTGAATTCTTCTAAGAGATTTTATCTAAGAGGTTGCACATTTTGGAGAGCTTTTTAAAGACAACATGACTACAGACAGAATTTTACTTGCCAAGATTCGCAAAAATACTTAAGAGTGAAAGGGCTATAGAAAGTTCACTATACCCAGAAACAATCTGCTAAGAAGTCCCAGCGTTAAGAGGGGGACTAGTGAAGAGCATCATCTACTTCAATTATTCTGACAGAGAAAATGTGGCCATGTTATCCATAAGAACAGAAAAACGCATTAAAAGAATTTGAAGAGAGAGAATTAGCTATCCAACATTTGTATTAGCTGCAATGTGCTGCTGAAAGGTGACCCATACAAAAAGTGGCTACTCCCTCTTTCAAGAAGTTGAGGGTTTAGTCATATGTGAGAATTTCCTAAGAAAATACCTTTAATATCTCCCTAAAAATATACTAAAATTTACATTGGCTTTTTTTTTTCATTTTTCTTCTAGAAATGATAGTATATTAAAAACCCCTTGCCTATACTGTTAAACCCACTGCTTCTCATTTATCCTTATAACAGAATGTTAAGTACAGCATAATTCCAACGTTATAGCTCAACAATTGACTTAGAATTACATTTTTGAATCAAAATTATCTAAATGGTAAACATTTCTAAGAGCAAGAAAAATATAAGCAAAATACTCATGAATATAGTAACTCCCTTAAAAATTCTGAAAGAAAAGTTAGCTCTCAATGAAGTCATTAAAATAAACACATTTTCAGAACCAAAAAAACCAGTCAGGCAACTTGTAATGAGAATCAGAAAAGTGACCTCACTAGACAGATGGGAAATGTCAGACACTGAACATGCTTGGTTTCACTGCCGACTGCTTATCCCCTCTTCCCTGTTTCCCATCCATGACTGTTGTGATGGTTTTTCTGTGACAGATTTGCATGTATTTTTGGCAAGCATCGGCACATGATCCTAATGATAGGAAATTCTAATAGCAGAAAAAGGAAAGGTAAAAATGACTAGAGAAGAGATGAACAAAATGGCAAGCCTGAAGACTGAAACCTAAAACATTCAGGAACAAACTCCAGGATGACAGGAGCTTTCTGAGGGCTCTACCTACAGGCTGAAAAACACAAGTATAAAGCCTTACACTTTGGATTACATATATACACCATCTTGGTAAGACAGAAGTCCTCTATTCAGGTTATTCTATCTACTCCCAGTTGCCAATTAAAATTAAAAAAAAAAGCGTGGAAGTTTGGCCATAATTTCAAAACACTTATTTTTAGGTTAAAATCAAATACTGATTTTTTAAATAAAAACCTACAGTGGGAAAAGACATTATTTTAAAAAATAGTAGGTTTCTCTTTAGGAATATGCCATATGCATCCAAAAAAATAGTTGAAAGTGTACTTTGAAAAGTTGACTTTCCAAATTCTAGTCATCAATACTTCCTTCAAGGTTGGTTCCTCTCAGTTCAGTTCAGTTCAGTTGCTCAGTCTTGTCCAACTCTTTGCAATCCCATGGACTGCAGCACACCAGGCTTCCCTGTCCATCACCAACTCCCAGAGTTTACTCACACTCATGTCCATTGAGTTGGTGATGCCATCCAACCATCTCATCCTCTGTCACCCCCTTCTCCTCCTGCCTTCAATCTTTCCCAGCATCAGGGTTTTTTTTTTTTTCCAATGAGTCAGTTCTTTGCATCAGGTGGCCAAAGTATTGGAGTTTCAGCTTCAACATCAGTCCTTCCTATGAATATTCAGGACTGATTTCCTTTAGGATGGACCTTTAGGTCTAAGGGACTCTCAAGAGTCTTCTCCAACACCACAGCATCATTTCAAAAGCATCATTTCTTCGGCACTCAGCTTTCTTTATAGTCCAACTCACACCCATTCACAACTACTGGAAAAACCATAGCCCTGACTAGATGGACCTTTGTTGGTAAAGTAATGTCTCTGCTTTTCAATATGCTATCTAGGTTGGTCATAACTTTTCTCCCAAGGAGCAAGTGTCTTTTAATTTCATGGCTGCAGTTACCATCTGCAGTGATTTTGGAACCCCAAAAAAAAGTCTGCCACTGTTTCCATTCTTTCCCCATCTATTTGCCATGAGGTGATGGGACCAGATGCCGTGATCTTAGTTTTCTGAATGTTAAGTTTTAAGCCAACTTTTTCACTCGCCTCTTTCACTTTCATCAAGAGGCTCTTTAGTTCTTCTTCACTTTCTGCCATAAGGGTGGTGTCATCTACATATCTGACGTGATTGATATTTCTCCCAGCAATCTTGATTCCAGCTTGTGCTTCATCCAGCCCAGCCTTTCTCATGATATACTCTGCATATAAGTTAAATAAGCAGCGTGACAACATACAACCTTGACGGACTCTTGTCCCAAATTGGAACCAGTCTGTTGTTCCGTGTCTAGTTCTAACTGTTCCTTCCTAACCTGCATATAGATTTCTAAGGAGGCAGGTCAGGTGGTCTGGTATTCCCATCTCTTTAAGAATTTTCCAATTTGTTGTGATCCAGACAGTCAAAGGCTTTGGCACAGTCAATAAAGCAGAAGTAGATGTTTTTCTGGAACTCTCTTGCTTTTTGGTTTCTCTCCTATTGCTCTTTCTCTCTTTTTTGTAAGTAAGGGGAAAATTGTTTTAATGACAGCCACCCACACACAGTCACACAGAATTCATGAAAGTGAGGAAAGTCATAACTACGGTGCTAGAGGATGGTCCATTAAGACGGCATGGTACTATAACTAGTAAGTAGATAGATAATCACCATTCCCTTACCCACTGTCCTCTAATCACCTCTATTCTGAAACCATATACCTCCAAAACCTAATTTTAAATTTCCAACTTTCAAGTTTATATATTACATTGTACTCAGCAGACTACTAAATGACACAGTTTACCAAATGTCACTTGGAGTGACTCCATAGAAAGGTAAACTGTACATATATTAAAATGGGAACTTGAAATTTACAAAGAAATCTATATGTAAATTACCAGCAACTTCCATAGGGAAGTACGCTAGATTAAAGATTGTGCACTTAAATGCATATGGAATTAACACTGGTAAGATTTTTTTTTAAAAGAACAGTGAAATAAAATGTTTCTTATTAAAGCATGGGAAATTCTTTCATTGCTATCTTATGAGTTAATGTGTACCTACATAAAACCAATTTTTACTAAGTGATACCGATTTAACATAGTTATAACCACTTCGCCACTTAGTTGACAAGCATGGATTTCTATATCTTAAATTTATATTTTCTAAATATGAATTATAAAAACACATATACAACAGATTCATTTTTAAACTATAAAAGTTTCAACAACAGCTGCAAGACCACAAAAGCTATTTAAGAGTCCACATACTTTGACACACTACCCAATTCCTAATCAGTTTCTTGTGCATTTGAGTAAGCTTAAAGTGTCACTTGTATAAGACAGTTTCATACCATTAATAAATTAGATACAGCAGTTCAAAAGACCTCCCAAATGGTAAAAAGTCTGAGACCATTCAATTGACTACTTTTTTCTCTTAAAGCACTAAGAAACCAATGCTGCTGCTCATTGCAAATTGTAAAAAAAAAAGAAAAAAAAAAGAATTACTTCAGTGAAATTACTACATACTGTCTTTATAAAAAATTTCTCAAATAGGGAATACTTGCAAAGAGTCAAAAACAACCAGTTAAAACCTTTTAAGAAAATGCACTTCTGAATCAGTTTTTAAAAAATTGCTTTCCTGAAACTGCACAAACCTAAAATAACTTCTGCTTCATGTACAGATCAGATGCAGTGCGTGGGTGTTTTCTGTCATGTGGTAACAAGCTGTTCTGGTGCAAGACCCAAAAAAATCAACCTAACTCTGAGAACAGCTTTAGTTACATTAACTCTTTATTGTGTTATGATATAAACATGGAATTATTCATTTAAATGGAAACAAACACATGCTGGCTGTCAGGGCATATGCTTTTAAAGAGTAAGTCATATTGGGTCAGTAAATAACCTCATTTTAGCAAACACCCCTCAATTTAGACAACCTCACCCAGGACCTCCTTCCCCGTTCTTCCCCTATGGGCCTGCTGTGTGTGCTTCTCCAACAGAGTGTAAGAGGGGAACGGGAAGGAGAGGCTTCATCAGGGAACAGTTCCCGTCACTTGCTCAGCAGCAGCAGTACTAAACTCTCCCAGAAGTCTGTGTTCTGCTTTAGGGTCAGAGAGGAAGGATGGAGGCTCGCTCTTTCAGGAAGCAGTGAGGCACTGAGCTTCAGAGTTAGGCTCCAGAGTCAAGCAGATGGTGTGGCTCACAGCTCCACAACGTAACAGCTATTGAACCTATAAATGTCACGCGATCCTTCTAAGCCTCACTTTTTCAGGTACTTCAGTGCAAGGCCTGGCACACTACAGGCAAACAACACATATTAATGTTCATCAGAAAATCAAGAAGAGAAGCCCGAGTTGGAAGCAAGAAACTGCAGCACAGAAAATGAGTGCCCAGGAACTGGAGGGAAAAAAGCGATGCGACAAAGTCTCAAGCCTGAGTCAAACCCCCAAGGACCGCGCAGGCAGGACCCTCCGGCTACTGCAGTTCTTCAGATCAGTCCCCACCCCTAAGTCCTTTCTAAGCCCTTCACTGCCTTGTCCTGCTCCTATCTTCAACTCCTACCAACCCACGACCAGTTCCAGTCGTGGCTTAAAAGACAGACAGAATGCCATTTCTATTCCCTGGAAAGGTGGCAAGAAGTCTTTTAATCTTCCCTGCGGGAGGGCAGGGGGAAAACATATCCAAAACGTAGAACTCTACCTGCATTTTCCCTTAGAAACACTAGTACAAACAGCAGTTAAAATCTACAGTAATACAGACCTTTATTAGGTACACAATGGGTTAAAAAGGCATCAATGGGTTGATTTTTAAGGGCAAAAGTTATCATGTATTAAAACAGGAAAAAACATTCATATTATAACCTGTCTTTTAAACAAACTTTGAGGAACTCTGGGATAAACTGTTGGTAAGCTAAGGACACTCAGTAGGTATATTGTACAATCTGTAAAGATCACGTGAAGATAAAAATTTTTTTTCACACAAAAAATACAAATACTTACTGTAATCTTAATAGCTTTGTTCAACACATTCACCCATTCTACTAGGTCCTGCTGATCATTGGCTTGTAGGAAATATTTCCTCATCCCTGCATTCATAACTGTTGAAAGAAAAAACAAACTACAACAGGTGAAACTGTGTACTTATCATCTAGACATATGTCTGTGGCAGCTGAAAAACCTTGCCAGCTTCAGTACTGTGACTCTTGAATTTGACAGAATGTTAGATCATATATGATATTGCTTTCATCACTCAATAACATAGAGTTATCATCAATAAGACTCTAATTTTTAATGGTCACGTTTCTCACTAAATGTAAAAATACCACAATATATTTAGCCAATCATCTAATGATGGACATTTACACTATTTCTGATTTTTGAAACAATGTAAAATATCCCAATGAAACATCATGTATGTATACTTTTCCACACTTTGGCTAGCATTTCTATAGGATAGATTTCTTACCATAAGCTTCAGTAAGAAGAAAATTCACATTTAACATGTTTACAGATATTAGTAAACTGTCTTCCCCAAAGGTTGAATCCAACCAATAGTGTATCCAAAGGCCTCGATTATCTAACATTCCTCACTAGCACCTCTTTTGTTTTCAGCCCCGAGATGCTGTGACATTATTTCCCAGACTTCCTTGCCAGCCTGGGCCATGTCTTGCTATAACGGTGGTACTGGTGGGAGACGAGAGGTGGGAGGGAAGTGGGGGCGGGGACTGCTCTTGCTGACGCCCCTCCAGTAGCAGCAACACACAACCAGTGTGGCTCCAAGCTCTTCTGCTGCTCCCTACAGCAGCCTTGAAGTCCCCTCAGCAAGTCCTAGGTTCTGGTGATATCATCTCTTCCCTTTCCTCTATCCAGCCCTGGTGATGGAAGCTGCTTCATACAGTTTTTAATCGCTGGGTTACTTCAGCATTCCCTTCCTGTGCCTTCAGCCTCTCAACATCTGATCAACCAATTCCCTGTAACAAATCCCCTGGGTTTGAAACGGCAAGTGTGGTGTGTTTTCCTGACTCTCTGTCCACCTAACTGGTAAAAAATTATAGCTTGTCTAAATCTGAATCTTTGATTACTGAGACAAATTAGTTTTGTATGTTTACTGGTTGTCTACACTTGTTTGTAAGCTCTGTTTATTTTCTTTACCCATATTTCTCCTGAGTCGTTCATGTACTTTTTCTTGATTGATAAAAGCTTTTTTATTTATAAGAGCTTTTCTCCTTGGAAGAAAAGCTATGACCAACCTAAACAGCATATTAAAAAGCAGAGACATTACTTTGTCAACAAAGGTCCATCTAGTCAAAGCTATGTTTTTTCCAGTAGTCATGTAAGGATGTGAGAGTTGGACTATAAAGAAAGCTGAGCGCCGAAGAATTGATGCCTTTGAACTGTGGTGTTGGAGAAGACTCTTGAGAGTCCCTTGGACTCCAAGGAGATCCAACCCAGTCCATCCTAAAGGAAATCACTCCTGAATATTCACTGAAAGGACTGATATTGAAGCTGAAACTCCAATACTTTGGTCACCTGATGTGAAGGACTGACTCACTGGAAAAGACCCTGATGCTAGGAAAGATTGAATATGGGAGGAGAAGGTGATGACAGAGGATGAGATGGCTGGATGGCATCACCAACTCAATGGACATGAGTTGAGTAAGCTCTGTGAGTTGGTAATGGACAGGGAAGACTGGGGTGCAGTCCATGGGGTCGCAAAGACTCAGACAAGACTAAGCGACTGAACTGAACTGAACTGTTATATTAACCCTTTCAGCTTTAATTCAAGTACTTTTCCCTGTCTATCATTAGTCTTGTCACTTAGTTCACAGTATTTTAACGAATCAGAAATAGCCTATCAATCTTTTTCTTTAAAGACTCTAGCTTTCATGTGATATTTAGAAAGTCTCCCTGACTCAAGATTATAAAAATAAACCTTTATTTTTCTAGCACTTATGCATTCTATGTTTATAATCTTAACACATTTAGAACTTTTTATGCAGTTTAATTTACATATACCCATTTAGTGCCTACTACTTCTATGAAGCAAAACATTCCTGCATACAGTTGTCAACAAACTATTATAGTCAATGTTAAAATTAAAGCTTATTAATTATATATTACATGATTTATTTTTAAAAAAATATTCTAAGAGCTAAAGCATTTGAACAGCTACGGTGCTGTAATTTTTTGTTTTTAATATACTTTTTTTAATGACTTCTATACATCTCCAACAAAATTTTAAATAGCATACTAATACTCAGCTAAACGTGAGGGAGAGGGGGAAAGGCTTACTTCTCAAACACACTAGATTATGAAACTAAGACTGAGAACAAGATACTAAAGCAGAGCTTCCTTGAATTGACACACATCTTATCTTGTGAAGGGCTATAAACAATTAGTCTGGACCTAAAGAAATTTAACACACTATAAATCTGTTCTTTTATATCTTACTAGTGACTGGAGAAATTAAAAATGCTATAAATATAAATTAAGATAAGTGAGTAACTCACTAGACTATTATATATGTCAATATATAGTTTTTGTTTTTAATCTCCAATACTTAGTAAAGCATCCTTTATAAGCTTTTCCAACTTAGGCTGAAGCTGCACTCCCCTCATAATGGCTTTTTCCCGCTCAATGTTATTCTGGGCATCTGCCTAGAACATCTGAAGAGTACAAAATTCTAAGCACTTGGTAATATACTATACCTGCTATAAAGGAAGTGCTTAATACATATTTTTTGAATAAGTAACATTTATAGAAATGTATCTTTTAAGGGAAAGAAAAGAGGTAAATATACCTCTAAAAAGACTCTTAGCACAATTTGCAGTCTAAATAAAAAATCACGTGCTTTAAGAATTATTTTCACGGCAGGAAGAGGCATAGTGATTTGACAGGAGGGAAAATCTGAGCCTAGAGCTAACCAAACCTAACTAGCTCATGCACTTACTAACAATCCCATCTTATAAAATCTATTTAATCTCTGACTCTTTGTTTTCCTCATCTATGAAATAGAATGTAACCCATCCCTCCTTTGAGGGTGAAGGTGATGTGTGTAAAGAAGCTAGCATAGGGCTTGGGAAGAGAACAGAAACTCCTTGTCACCATCTTCATCACCTTCATGATCATCAGTATCATCTGGAGACTTCCAAGTAAGGAAGCATTGTGAAAAATGTTAGAGCAACTTACGAAAAATTTTATTAACAGTGATGGGGAAAAGGCAGACAGGCAAAGGAAGGAAAAATACTTTTAATAAGAATAATGATAAACTGTATGAAACCGGTTACGTTTCCACGCTTTTAAAGCAAAGGTTTTATTGTGTATAATGAATGTAGAGCAGAGGCTTGCACGCTTACTAGCTTTTCACTTAAGTACCTCCCTTATTTCACTTCAAATCTTAACCATCAGAGTGAATGTTATCAAATGGATAAAACCTGAAGCACAAACATTAGCTTGATTCAAAATAAAAATCATCTCACAACCAAGGATCAACTGCTATGGTTCAAATACGGTTATGGATAAAATAGTTATGAGACATTTTATCATATTTCTTTGCCAATTTTCTCCTGTTTTCTCTGTTCCCTCTTCTTTCTCTACTAGTCACACATCAGTTTTCTGAAGGGAGCCTCTAATTTAATCTTCTTATTTCTCTCCTACTATCTGCTTCATTTTTAGCTTTCTTTGACTTGTACTTCTGAGTTTTTCACAGTCTCATGTTCTTTTTCCTATTTGACAGTTTTTTCCCCTCAAATGTCATGTAATTCTGGGCTGGCCATTCATACTTAAAAACAAGATACCAAAAAACTCCTTGGAAGTTCTCTTGAATATTATGTAGGGATTCTGACTGGTGAGCATCACTGTACAGCAAGCCCCTCTGACAGAAATGCCAGCTGTCAGTACCTATGGCTCTCTTCTCTGGGGTGTTCAGATTCTTGCCCCACTTCCACCTGGCTGCCTGATGCTCTGGGCCTGGACATAGGAAAGAACTGCATTCGGTGTGCAGACTTTTATTTAATCCTCCCGTTTTCCGTTTCATGCCTCATTCCCTCTCTTCTCTGGGACTAATGTCCCCAGGCACAGAGCCTCACTGATTCTATTTCGGGAGATACTACACATGCCATTCCTTGCTGGGATGGGGGAAGGGTGGCTGCCTGCCTGAGCCAGCTGGAGGTAGGGACCAGAGGTTGTTTCTACAGAGACATGCAAACAGAGTCACTGATCTGGGTCCCTCCTTTGATGCTTACCCAGACTGGATCCAGCACCTAGTCTGTCCAGAGTTGGCGTGGGGGCAGGATATGGAAATGGCTAGCTTTTCAGGGGCCCCTTCTACTCTGCTAAGTTATTTCCTCCTCCTCCATCCACTTCCCATCTTTATACACTGTGAATTAACAGAAATCTGCTCATTTCAGGGAATATGGTTTGAATGTTTCTTGTTCTCACTGTTAGAGGGAATTTGAGAGGAAAGGGGAGAGGAACAGTCATTGGAAGGACTGATGCTGAATACTGAAGCTCCAATACTTTGGCCACCTGATGCAAACAGCTGACTCACTGGAAAGGACCCTGATGCTGGGAAAGATTGAACGCAGGAGGAGAAGGAAGCAGCAGAGAATGAGATGGTTGGACAGCACCACCAACTCAATGGATATGAATCCGAGCAAACTCTGGGAAACAGTGAAGGACAGGGGAGCCTGTCATGCTGCAGTCCATGGGGTAGCAGAAAGCTGGATATGACTTAACAACTGAACAAGAACAAAAAAAAGGGAGGAAAGTCTTTATGCTGCCATTTTTATGGAAGTTGTGGGTCCATTTTAGAAGTCAGTGCCTCTTTCTGAAGGTAAACATTTTATGAATCCTTCCTCTAACAGGGGCCTCCCAGGTGGTGCAGTGTTAAAAGAATCTGCCTGCCAACGCAGGAGACCCAGGAGATGGGGGAGGGTTAGGAAGACCCCCTAGAGAAGGAAATGGCAACCCACTCCAGTATTCTTGCCTGGAAAATCCCATGGACAGAGGACTCTGGCGGGCTACAGTCTGTGGGGTTGCAAAGACTTGAAAACAACTGAGCAACACTCCCTCTAATAGAAGACTAATAAACTACTGGCAAAGCAGTAGATAACTAATCTTAATCTCTGATTTCAATTAAAATCCCTCATTCTAAATACCGCGATAACTGAATGTCAAATCTTTCCCTGTGTACTGCTAGCCCTTCAAATTGTATGTTTGAGATTTTACATTAACAACTTTCAAGAGTGTGTGCATGATATACTCTAAAATACAAAGTTCTCTGTCACGTGACTTGCCTCCAGGAGCCTTTCATTCAACAAGGTTCTGAGGCATTTTCTGATTTAGCAACCAAAAATTATAAATTTGTAAGAAATACATGATTTTTTATAGCTTCTTAGTGGTGATGAAAGCATTACAGAGGATCCTCATACTATATCCTGCTTGTATCACACTTTCTGAGTGGACATATACAATGCTATCCCTACCATACTGCCTACAGAAGAAACCTGCCCTACCCAAGCAAAAAAAAAAAAAAAAAATTTAACCAATATCTTCTACTTGCATGTAAAATAGTCTCTTTTGAGGTCAGCTGGAAACTCCTACTAATTTTTGTCCCTTTCCTCACTAACGTCCACACACTGAAAGCATATAGATTCTCCCAGCTTTAACTATACCCACTATGATAACAGATTCTAACGTTCTCCATTCTTGATCTTCAAGCTTCATCCAGTCCCTAATTACTGTCACCTGAGTATTTCCATTTGTATGCTTCTCCACCACTCAAACTCCATACTAAATATCTCATCCTATACTAAATATTTCACCCTATCAAATCAGCTCTCCTAGATCCTCCATTTCTTTCCTTGAAGCAAACCTATTTGACATCTCTGTATTCCCTTTGGTTCCCACATGTCCAGTCACCAAGTCCTTGTGCTTTTCCTTCTAATGTTCTTCATCCCTCCTCTTTCCCCCAAAGTCATTATCCTAATTCAGGCTCATGTTAGGAACAGTAGTTTAAAAACCACTTAACCTGTCTCCTTGCATCAAACTCTCCTATCAACACAAAAAAACTTCCTTCACCTTCTATCTTCTCTCTAGATGTTCTCTAATCTCTTACCTCTCATTTTCCAAAAAACAACAAGAAAAAATCACTTGTCAACATACTACACCCTAATTCCTGCCTTTTCACTTTTCAGTCTCTCACCACTCTCTCCAGCTTCATTCAGTGTTCAGATTCCCCCATACACCATGTTCTTCTCCCCTGCACGCCTCTGTCCAGGGGTCCTCCCACCTTTTCTCCCCAGTGATAAAGGATGATCATGTGAGCCTCATGCAGTGTGGCTCCCTTGACTCCCAAGATTCCCAAAAAAGGATTTGAAGCTCTTCTTCTGTGACTCTATTAAATAGATTGCTACCCCTTTATCTACCACCTGTGATAAATGCAATGGTAATTCCCTGGCCCTGTACCTGATTTGGGGCTCCAAAATCACTGCAGATGATGACTGCAGCCATGAAATGAAAAGATGCTTGCTCCTTGGAAGAAAAGTTATGACCAACCTAGACAGCATATTAAAAAGCAGAGACATTACTTTGCCAACAAAGGTCCATCTAGTCAAAGTTATGGTTTTTCCAGTAGTCATGTATGGGTGTGAGAGGTGGACTATAAAGAAAGCTGAGCACCGAAGAACTGAGGCTTTACAACTGTGGTGTTGGAGAAGACTCTTGAGACTCTCTTGGACTGCATGGAGATCCAACCAGTTCATCCCAGGCCTGATGCTGAAGCTGAAACTCCAATACCTTGGCCACGTGACGAAGAACTGACTCATTGGAAAAGACCCTGATGCTGGGAAAGATTGAAGGTGGCAGGAGAAGGGGATGACAGAGGATGAGATGGTTGGATGGCATCACCGACTCAATGGACATGAGTCTGAATAAACTCCAGGAGCTGGTGATGGACAGGGAGGCCTGGGATGCTGCAGTCCATGGGGTCACAAAGAGTTGGACACGACTGAGCGACTGAACTGAACTGAACTGAACATGTCTGTGAGAATTGCAGCCTGGGAGATTCTCAAGGGCAACAATTGCTTCTTACTACTCTCACAGCCCCAGTGCCAAGTAAAGTGCACATATACTAGACCTTCATTAAATGTTTACTGAGCACTTAATCAAATGTACTTAATCAAATACCCTCAACTACCGTGCTCCCAAGCTGTGCACTTCTCATTTCCCATAAGCTGCAAACTAAATCCTTTTCATTATTTAAGCACTGAACATCAAATAATAATAAAATTAATCTCACTGGATGTGATCACTGTAAATGTCTAGATAATGATTACACATGGGTAGAGTGGGAGGAGGTTGTGACTGGGATGGGACACAGGAAGGGTGGGGGAGCAGTTTTACTTCTTCACCAGACAGTAATTTCAAGGCAATCTGCCTTAGAATAATTCATTAACCCGTAGGACTAAGTCATGGGCTTTCTGTGACTGTTTTCTCTTGCAATATGATTTAATTATATTAGTCTAACTTAAAATTACTAATGTATAAAATATGGCTACTCACCAAAACAGAACTCAGCCTTTGGCCTTAGTTTAGTTGCATCGCTAACCTAACAAGAGAGAAAAATGAATCACTCACTTCTTCATATGCTATTATAATCAAACTTAAACACTGTGTGAACTTCCACATGTATGATTTCCCAGTACTCACACACATTTAGCACATAGATCTAAAGTTAAACTTTAAGGCAAATGAAAAAGAACTATAAATTAAATTTAGAACATGGGTCCCAAATGTTAAGATGCACAAAAACAAGTGTTACTTCCATGCTCTCTTTGAACAAAATTGTTTTTTCTTCAAAGGAAGTATGAAGAAACTGAAAATAAACCAGTAAGTTTTATGTCACACATATAAACATTTCTGGTTTCATGCAATTTTCAAAATACCCTCAAGGAATACTCCAAAGAAACCATGAATTCTTCCCAAATTTCATATTTCTAAATTAACTGCATGAGGAAATGGTGGTGGGTAAGGGCCAAATTGTATATTTAACAAAGTCTGCAATGAGGAAACCAAAATGGCACTGGATCCTCATTTGTTCACTGAAATACCCTAGGATAAGGGGCCCCCCTTTACTACATGCAGCACATGGTCCCATGTGGAAAGTGAACAACTAGCTGCACCTGGTTGCTGCTGGCCCTTTAAATTAAGTGGCTCACATGGAAGCCCATTCATGGCTGTTTGCCACGCTGCTGCCCGGTGTCAGAGCTCAGAACTGAAGCATCTGTTCTGCACCTTCAGAAGGAATTCTAAGTTTAGGTTTCCTGACTGATCCCAACTACAAATTCAGAGCACTGAATCACAACGAAATTTGTTCCAGGGATAAATCCTGAGGGGAAAGTGGCAAGTCTAAAATAGAGTACAAGCATACAATTCAAACTTCAATATACTATAGGGCAGTGGTGAAACTTCACTACACAGAGGTTATATTTCAAAAGGGAAGCAATGGAGGAGGGGAAAGCAGTGGCCAGTCTGCCTGTTTTATTGAATTAATATCTTAACCCTTAAAAAGACCTCCCATTTTTAAAAAGACCAGGCAATAAGCAATTGAAAAGATACAGGCACATGGGCAATTTCTACCTCAACTGCCTATTCCAATGAAATAGGCCTTTCCACATCACTTCACTAAGAGTCAAAAATCCTTGGCAGCATGTTTACACTGCAGTATATGTATACTGCAGGCAATCAAGGAAACTGATGAGGGGGTGGGGTGTTCGGGGGCATCTACAGTCTGTTCTACAATGGAATCCTACACTTCCTAACAATAGTCTCTACAGAATTTAAGTTGCTATCTACCCTGAAGTATTACTAAATGTCTTAAATTTATAGGAACACTTGAGGTATATTTAAACAAAATTTGTCTTCTGAAAATTTACATAATAACGATTTTAAAGTAAAATGGTTCCCTTTAAATATGTAATTTTTGTTGTCCAAGGACTATTTTATTTTTTGGTCAGTGAGAATGAATAGCTCTATTATGATACTGATAACAAAGCTTTTTATTTATCAAAAATATCTTTTTCTTTTAAACAGAGGCATACTTGTAAACTGGTCCTCTGATGAAGACCTTTGCTAATAAATCCCAACATATGCATAACAGTATGTATATGCATATTATTTAATCATACTGTTTTACTACTTTCATATCTCAAGTCATCACCAAGCTTATTACTTTCTGTAAAACAAAACTATTAATAGTTCCTGAGCATCTATCTCAGTTCCCAAAACACTAATAAAAGATAATAAGAGGGGAAAAACTACCTAATACAAATCTAAATTTTTGAAAAGAAAAATAGTATTGCAAAAATTTCTGAAAAGCCAACAAACATTGAAAAGAAATTAATAGAGACAAAGTCAAATGAGGGAAAAAAATCAACTTTCATCATGAAGATAGTTCATATTCTCCTCAAAGTAAGATGTAAAGAAAAAAAGGTAATGAGATTAAAAATTAGTTTCAATAAATACAGATTCAGAAAAATCTTCACCAGATTTCCCAAAGACAGAACCTAACAATTAACAGATCAATCTCCCCTCCTGACATTCATATGCCTAATCATAAAAGTTAATGCTAACCTCCCAATTTGCTACATTCTATAATTTATCTCTGTATTCTCTCTAAATTTGATAAAATATCCTAATTTTACCAAAGAACTTCCTAAACATAGTAATCAAGTACTGTTATCAGTGTGATATGAACCACAACATCATCTTAAATGACAAAGAGAAGAGTCGGCTCCTTTCATTCATACTCATTCTAAGGGATCTTCATTCAAGCATGAATGTAAGACAATACAGAGAAACTACCTTTGAAATGTAGGTAAGTTTAATGGCGCCAACACGTGATGATCCAGAAGGTAGGTTCTATAAACAAATTATTAATATATAATTAATGATCCAACATTACAAATTTATTTCACATAAAATGCCCTATACACACTAAAAAAAAAGTTGAGAAATCAGATGTTTAGATGTCACACTTAACAAGTTAACTTTTCAGTTCAAGTATTTACTAGGTTTGAAATCGAGTGGACAACATGGATAACAACACTGAATTCTTTCTGTTCCACCACAACGCATTCTGTTATAGTTAAAGGCTATTTTACTATCATTATAACTAAATTTTTTTCATGAGCTTAACAAACCATAAGCAAGATCAGATTGTGTTTCAGAAAACAATGGGGAAAAATATTTAAACATAAAACAAATACAAAGGTAAGAAATTTCAAAAGAGTAAATATATACTTTGTTTTATTAAAATTATTAAATCACATATATCTCTTTAAAAAGACTGGATTTTCCCCCATTTAAATTGTTAGTATTTATTACACCATTACTAATCTACATTGATACCATTTTTCAAGAAAATTATTGACACTTTTAAAACCATATGCAAGGAATGTATATATTGGCACATTCATAAAAAATGTAATTATTCTTCCCTTCCCAAGTTTGGGTTATAGTATGTGTCTTTTTTTTTTTTTTATATAGTATGTGTCTTAAAAGAAGGAGAATCATTTCTGGCTGAGGCTATCAGAAAGATTCAGTGGAAGAATAAAAAGCATTGAAGTTGGACTTTATAAAGTTCTAAACACAAAGAGCAGGAGGGAGAATATTCCAGGCAGAGAAACAGATGAGCTTCACCAAGCGGAAGAGGACGTACTGTGCTGAAACGGGAAAGAGACCACGCTGGCCTGTAAAATGGGGCCACACAGGGCTGAAGTAGGAAACAGTGGTTTAGGAACTTAAACTAACAGCTTAATCATAGAAGACCCAAATAAGAAACAAAGGAGCAAGGAATTTATACTGTGAAGACTTGGAGGGAATTCCCAGCCACGCAGTGCTCAGGTCTCAGTCCTCTCAGTGTGGTAGCTGGGTATCAATCCCTGGTTGGGGAACTAGTATCCTGCAAGCAGCCCCCCAGAAAAAAAAAATATATATATATATATATAATTGAAACCATTAAAGAAGGCTTGTAAGCAGTTCTGTAACCAAAACTGTGCTTTAATTAACATGTCTTGGACTATAATAGACGGGGAAGATGGAGATGGGAAAACCAGATAGAAGAATCTAGAAAAAAGTAATAAACATAAAGACTGATAGATGATTTCAAAAGTAAAAGTAAAACAGTCCTGATTTTGAAAGTTTCCTCCACTGTAGATTAAGGATCAATTTTTAATTTCCCTTATAATAATGTACATTAAAGAAAAAAATCTATGGGCTTATTTTGATGAATGATTAGGAGGTACCTGTCTCAAACCTCTGTAAGCTTAGTGGAAACAGTTAATGATATGGAAGCCTAGACATTTAAAAGACAAGATTCTCAATCACAAATTGATTATTGCTTACATGGACAAGTCTTTTCAAAACTGTCACTTCTATGCAGAGTAAAATTGCATTATGTTTTGCTTTAAACTCCAGACTATATACTGATACAAGCTTCTATATTTATATAATAAACATGTACATAAAATTATAACTTTTAATGTGTATCTTTAAATGGTTGTCCTTATACAAAATGTCTTATGTTTAAAGGGTTTTTTCTTTTCAATTTGGATAAGGAAATGAAATATTAAAATGTCTTCAAGCTCTTCTAACCACTATCAAAGAGTTTTTTTTCCCAAATACTGCTATTCCACAATTCGAAATCATTATTTTTCTTTTAATCCTCCATAATTCTATCATTTGAACTAGCTGAATACAGTTCTAATCCCATGGGTGAGAAAAAGAAATGAGCAACTATATCCTGACTGTATGACATAAAAGGCCATAGATTAGTGACACGATACAATGAAATATAAGTACCTGGCAGATAAAGGATATTCAAAATACCTAGTTTCTACGAAGTGGTGTGATTGCTGCCAATTCACAAAAGAAGTGGGTTTCAAATCTGTTATTTGACAATGAACAAGAAACAATAAACTAGTATGACATTTAAGATAAAAAGGGAAACAAACCATTTGTTTTGAGTTCCTCTACTCATTTTGCGAAAATCCTCTTTCAGGTTTTTTCAAATTCACTTTCTAATAAAGCTAATTAATTCTCCACCATGTCTCACACCATCAACAAAACACAGACAGCCCCAAATTGAGTCCCTAGTAATACTCTAGAATGGATTTTTAAACCAATGGTCAATGTAAAGAAAGCAGTGATCAGAGGAAGAATGGCTGCCTAAGGACAGGGTACTAAAATCAGTGAAACACTGCTAGGGCATGTAACATATGCAACCAGGCTGAATCATATGAAATCACCATTTTTGTTTTTTTAGTAGATCAAAATGGTAGTAAAATGGTAATTTCATGTGGTTCAACACAATAATCTTAGCAAGACATTTTACTAAAGTTTTCATGACAAGACATGTCTTAATACATTTTAAAGTGACACAAAGCTGGTATTGAAAGCTAATACACTGGATGACAGAATGCAGAGTGTAAAAGATTCTTATTAGTTGGAATGAAGAGATAAAATTATTAAGAATAAACTGAATAGAAAGACAGATTTAAAATTCTGCACTCCAAAAAAACTAATGGGCTAAGTAATTACACCACAGAAATTTGGCTTTAAAAAAAGAATGCATGTGAAAAAGATCTAGCTAAGCACACACTTTAACAAATACCCTCCCTGCTACAGCCAAAGCCAATTACTTCCCAAGTATGCCACAGGGTTCCTTACTTTGATTTCCTGCCCCACGCTACTGGGTGAGCACCGAATACCCATTTCTCTACATCTTGGCCAAAATAAAAAATCATACTCTTTCCTCCCGGTCAATTTCAAATGTTACTACCACTTCCGGGAAGACATTCACTCCCTCTGCTAGCTACAATCACAACTTCCCTCTGAAATCCAAGTTTATGTAATACACATATTCTATTTTGTTCTTTACCTTTAGTTCTGTTTAAGTGGGAAGTACTGACAAAAGGAGATATTCTAAGGAGAAGAACCTATTATATGAAGACAGAGAAACAATCAAGCAGGTGTAAATAACATTCAGGAGAAACTGTACAAGAGTCAACCAGATCTTACGAAAGAGAGAAATCAAGGGAAGCTCATAGATAGAACTAAGCACTGGTTTGTGTGGGGAGGAAAATCGGAAACTGGAATCTAGTAAACTGTAATCAGAGGGAGACAAGAGGGGCTAAGTTACTCCCCACCTTGGAAACGTGGAGTGGGATTGTGCTACAGATAAAGAGATGGGCAATAAAAAGGAGGAACTGGATTCATGTTTTTTAAAAAAAAGGAGAAAAGAAAGTAAACATGAGCTTTTGATTTCTGCCGACTTACTCCTTCTCCCAATGACTCTGATCAAGTAAATAAAGATATTAATCACGTAGCTGCATAGACAGGTTACTATCACCCAAGAAAGTTGGTCATACTCAGAAATAAGGAAGTAAAACAGGGTATCAATAAGTTCAATAAGGACAAGGGTAGAGAAGACACAGTTCCTAGCAAAAAAAAAGCCTCATACAAGGTCAGCAATCAAATAATGTAAACTGAATTAAAATACAAATAATCCTCCAAAATTTAAAAGACTCCATGTGGATACAGGACTAAATGTATAGAGAATCAGACGGTAAAAGTAGGTCCATAAATAGAAGATACAAAGAACTAGATTTTGGCATGCAAAACAATAACTAAAGCTGTCTCAACTATAATAAATACTTTTTAGTAATGTGTAGTTCAAACAACATAGTAATGAACATTAGGAATAAATGGGTCTCTTGCATTAAGGAGGAGAATGAATTACTACTAAGGATTAAGATCCCTTACAACTCAAAAAAATTAGTTTGAAGTTTATAATTTCTTTTAATTATCAGTAGAAGCTGTCAGTAATATCAGGTATGCTGCTGCTGCTGCTAAGTCGCTTCAGTCGTGTCCGACTCTGTGCGACCCCACAGACGGCAGCCCACCAGGCTCCGCCGTCTCTGGGATTCTCCAGGCAAGAACACTGGAGTGGGTCACCATTTCCTTCTCCAATGTATGAAAGTGAAAAGTGAAAGTGAAGTCGCTCAGTTGTGTCCAACTCTTCGCAACCCCATGGACTGCAGCCTACCAGGCTCCTCTGTCCATGGGATTTTTCAAGCAAGAGTACTGGAGTGGGTTGCCATTGCCTTCTCCGAATATCAGGTATAGTAAATGATAAATGTATAAACTTCAAACCCAAGATACATGACATTATATTTTCTAAAATAATGGCTGATGATCAACTTCCAGTTACAATGTGTGAGCTTACGTACATTATAAACCCCTAGAGGACTTGATTATCACTTTATTACCTTTCATATAAGAGAATTTTTTTAAAAACTTATCACTATCAAGCTCCAATTCATCATCTCTCCTTGTTCTGTCCCCATTAGAAGAGAGGATGAGGGGATGTTTGCTTCCGGACTGGACTTGCTTTCCACAAAGTCCTGCTGGGATCACTCAGAACCCCGTGGCCTTCAAGGGGTTAATCAACTTGAGTTGATTGACTCAACTGACTACTTTTTCAATTGTCGAGTATTTATCCTATTCTCTTTTTTCTTTGACTTTTTGAATGAAGTATAGTTGATTTACAATGCTGTGTTAATTTCTGCTGCATATATATATATGTTCAGAAAATGAACATATTTTCTGTATGAATTAAGAAAATGAAAGAAAATGAATTCATTTTTATATTCTTTTCCATTATGATTTATCTCAATGTATTATAGTTCCCCACAACTCAAATTCTATATAAAGAAATATAAATGTATTAGCAATATGCATTTTGCCTAATCTAAAATCAATATTGAAGAGAAAAGAATACCAGACCAGTTGTTAGGGGTTCTGGTTCCTTCTCTGTGAAACAGAACAGAACCTCCTACCAGTCCCTGCTCTCCTCAATTTTTCATTCCTCACCTGTACAGGGCATCCACTAGACCAAATCAGCTTAAAAGTTTGCTAGGGACTCATCTCTTGCTTTGCACATACTTCCTTGCAATATACATCTCAATTTGAATTAAGAGTTTCACGGATAAAGAAAATTTAAAACCATTCAACAGATGATCTCCAGGCCAAGGCCTCTCACAGATCTTAAAAATGGGATTCTAAGTTTTAATATATGACATCTGCCCCCAATAATTTGCAAGGTAACAAAAAAAAAATCAAATTCACAAATGGCTGTCACTCAAGTCTGACACTAAAAGATGAAAGGACTACACAAGTGCAAGAGTGTCAAATTGGTTAAGCAGCTTATTTACCAAAAGATAGTAGTCTCTATCTTAGAGACAGTACCTCAAATCTAAACAATCCAAAAATTTTCTACCAGAGTTAGAGTTGTTTCTCCCAAGGAAGGAAAAACATAAACACATGCATAAATTTTTATCAAACAAACTGAGCTTCATCTTCCGAACTTTAACACAGTAGGAGCTGGAGGTACAGGGCAAGAAGAATAGTAGAAATAAATTTAAACATATGTTGTTAACATATGTTGTTTAGGAAGACAAATCCTAACACACAGTTAGTGTGTCAAATACTTTAATAATTAATAATTAAAATTCATATGCATTTGAAGAGGGAACCTTTTGGATTTTACACACCTGTGGATTATCCATGTACCAGACAAAACTATCTTCTCTGGTATCCAGTATGAAGTACCTCCGAAGAAATTTCCCACTGTTTTCATTTTCTTCAATGTCTAGAAAACCACAAATGCGATTCTGACGATCCACATAAGGCATTTCTGAGCTTGAACATTACACTGTTAAAAAAAAAAAATTAGCAGTAAGTACTTCTCAGTGGACTTCAAGCATAAAACATGCTATGGTACAGTTTATTCAACAAAGAGCCTACTTTCCAACATTAGTTGGGAGCTGATTAATGTGAATTCATAAAAGCAAGGGCAAAAATCACTTGCAATTAAGCTTACTTTGAGTGGTTACTATATGCAACTGTACACTGATGGGGACAAAGGAGAGCTATTCATCTCAGCTGAATAATTTGCTTACTTTTTTCCCCATGAGTAGACACCATCATCCCCTCTTCATGTTAACAGATAAAAATTTAACACTGAGTAGGGGAAGTGACTTTCCAAAATTAGTGAACTAGTAGGTAATGAAATAAAACATGAACCAAGATTCTTAGACTCTAGAGCTTGTATCTTAACCTTTCCATCTAAAATCCCTAGAATTATTAAAACCAAAATGAATCAAAATAAAGTAAGCTAACATGATAAAAACAGACATAAGCAGGTATTTTATGCTTAGTCACTCAGTCGTGTCTGACTTTTTACAACACCATGGACTGCAGCCCACCAGGTCCTCTGTCCATGGGGATTCTCCAGGTAAGAATACTGGAGTGGGTTACCATGCCCTCTTCCAGGGGTTCTTCCCAACCCAGGGATCGAACCCAGGTCTGCAGCATTGCAGGTGGGTTCTTTACTGTCTGAGTCACCAGAGAAGCAGGTATTATGTGCCTACTAACAGAAGACACTAACATTAGCAATGAGGTGCATATAACCAAAAAAAATGTTTTATCTCAATCTGATCAAGTCTCTAGATTTCCCTAAGGTCAACTTGTAACTCACAGGAAATAAAGAACACAGGAACATATCAAACTGCACCACAGTTATTCAATCAGCAAAAATGGGAAACATTAGGACCAAAAGTCCATTTTCTTCAGCAAATAAATTATTACAGGAAAAAGAGAGAGTAGAGAGAAGTTACAGATGAAAAGAAACTTCAGAGGCATATCATATTTTGATTCTGAAGGACTGAAATTTTTGTTGTGTTGATTAAAGTTAAAAACCATGACTTGGGTAAAAAGCAGTGTTTCCATCCATTTTTCTCTAAGAAACTATATATATGATTCCCTCCTGATGTGATGCAAATCTCTAGATTGTTCTTACTCTGGGCCTTCCAGAGCAAGTGTCAACATCTTGTGACAGATTGAATTATTTATGTAGCTAGCTTCTCATTAAACTCATGGCGAAAATTCAGTTAGAATATGCCCTGATACACTGCTTATCTAAATCACTCATCTGTATGCAGCTAGAGAAATGGTGAAACACACCAAAATGTTTTAAACAAAACTATCCATGAAGTTTGTATACATGTGTTATCATAAATCTGACACTTGGAGATAATTTTTTAATGAACTAACCCAAAGTTTTTAAAAACTTCTAAAATGTAACCAAAACTTGAAAACTCAATATACTATACTAAAACATATTAACAGGTAAAAACAATCAACTTGTGTGGTATACTGCCATGAAGAAAGACACAGGCCAAAGGAATAGAATTAAGAGTCCAGAAACAAACCCATACATCTGTGAATGATATTCAACAAGGGTACCAATATCACTCAATGGGAAAGAACAGCCTCTTTAACAAACAGTGCTGGGACAACTGGCTATTCACATGAAACTTATATTTTTTACTCTCTCAGTCGTGTTCGACTCTTTGTAACTCCTCCTGTCTCCAGACAAGAATACTGGAGTGCGTTGCCATGCCCTCCTCCAGATCTTCCCAACCCAAGGACTGAAGCCAGGTGTTGGAGAAGACTCTTGAGAGCCCCTTAGACTGCAAGGAGATCCAACCAGTCCATCCTAAAGGAGATCAGTCCTGGGTGTTCATTGAAGGACTGATGTTAAAGCTGAAATGCCAATATTTTGGCCACCTAATGCAAAGAGCTGACTCACTTGAAAAGACCATGATGCTGGGAAAGATTGAGGGCAGGGCGAGAACGGGACGACAGAGGATGAGATGGCTGGATGGCATCACTGACTCAATGGATACGGGTTTGCGTAGACTCTTTAGGAGTTGATGGACAGGGGAGGCCTGGCGTGCTGTGGTTCATGGGGTTGCAAAGAGTCAGACACGACTGAGCAACTGAACTGAAACTGAACTGAATTACTGTCCAAATAAAATAAATTAATTAATTTTTTAAAAAAGAAAGAAAAAAGAATCTGCCTGCAATGCAGGAGATGCCAGTTTGATTCCTGGGTTGGGAAGATCCACTGGAGAAGCTACCCACTTCAGTATTCTTGGGCTTCTCTTGTGGCTCAGCTGGTAAAGAATCTGCCTGCAATAAGGGAGACCTGGGTTTGATCCCTGGGTTGGGAAGATCCTCTGGAGAAGGGAAAGGCTACCCACTCCAGTATTCTGACCTGGAGAATTCCATGGGCTGTATAGTCCATGGGGTCACAAAGAACTGGACACGACTGAGTGACTTTCACTTTCATGCCTTACACCATATACAAAAAATAACTCAAAATGAATTAATCAAAATATAACAGCTAAACTTATAAAACTTTAGGAAAACAGAAGAAAATCTTCATGATCTTGGATTTGGCAATGAATTCTTACATGACACTGAAAGCACATACAACAAAAGAAAAAAGACAAATTGGACTTCATAAGAATTAAAAAAAATTTTTTGCATCAAAGGACATCAGGAAAATAAAAACATGTAGAAAAGGAGGAAATATTTGAAGTCACAGTCTAATATCCAGAATATACAAAAAAACCTCTTATTTTAAGCTCAACAACAAAAATACAAATCCAGTTTAAAAATGGACAAAGGATTAAAAAGACATTTCTCTCAAAGAAGAGAAGCAAATGACCAACCAGCACACAAAAAGATGCTCGATATTATTTGTTACTAGGGAAATGTAAGTCAAAAACACAATGAGCTACCACTTCACACCCACTAGGATGGATATAATTAAGAGAGGAAAATAATAAGTATCGGCAGGGAAGTAGAGAAACTGGAACCCTCCTACATTGCTGGTGGGAATGTAAATGACACAACAGCTGCATAAAACAGTTTGGTGGTTCTTCAAAAGTTAAACACAGAATTACCACATGACTCAGCATCTCCACTCCCAGGTATATATCCAAAAGAATTAAATCAGGTACTCAAACACTTATACATGAATGTTCACAGCAACAGTAATCACAAGAGCCAAAAAGTGTAAACAACCCATGTCCATCAACATGCATAATACATACAATGGAATATTATCCAGACACAGAAAGGAATGAGCTATCAATACTTTCAATCAAATTCCAAGATATTTTATCAAAACTGATGAGGTGATTCTATTCAATAAGTTGAAATGCAAAGACCTAGAAAAGCTAAATCTATTTTCCAAAGAACAGACTTACACTACTTTGATTTCAAGAGTAACCATACAGCTACAGCAATAAAGACAGTGTAGGATTGGTGAAAAGATAACAGTAAATACAGGGAACAGAACAGCATCCAGAAACAAACATATATATACTGTCAACAGATTTTCAACAGATGTCAATGCAACTCCAAACATCTTCAACAAATGATACTGGAACAATTAGTGAGCCATGTGGAAAAAAATTAACTTGAAATGGTTTGGAAACCTAATATACAATTAAAATTCTAATACATATATACACACATATATAAAATATATACTGATATATATCTTATGAATATATGGGATTCCCAGGTGGCTCAATGGTAAAGAATCCACCTGTCAATGCAGGAGATTCAGGAGATGTGGGCTGGATCCCTGAGTTGGGCAGATCACCTGGAGGAGGCAACAGCAACCTGCTTCAGTATGCTTGCTGGGAAAATCCCAAGGATAAGAGAGGGCCACAGTCTGTGGGGTTGCACAGACTCGGACACGACTGAGCACACACCCACATATATGAATATATACATCTATGAATGAAAGTCTTCATGACCTTAGGGTTAGACAAAGATTTCTTAGGTAAGACATAAAGAGCCTAACCCATAGAAATGGTTAATAAAATGGACTTAATCAAAATTAAAAACTGCTCTTTGAAAGACACAAATGATGAGGTTCAGAACACCAGAAAATATTCAGTACACATGTATCTATCACATAACACATATCCAAAAATAGGCAAGGAACTACTACAATAAGACAAACAAAAAATTGGAAAATAGGCAAAAAAACTCTGGACAGACAAGTCAACAAAGAAGATATACATAGTTTTTAAAAAATAATAAAAAGAAAAAAGACAAATAAAAATAAGCATATAAAGATGCTCATCATCATTAGTCAAGAAGATGTTACAAATAAAACCTGTGAGATACCACTACACACCTACTAAGATGCTAAAACAAAAACAAAGAAAACCCTGGCAATACCTAATGCTGGCAAGGATGTGAAGCAAATGAACACTCTCTCATATTGCTGATGGGAATGCAAAATGGCAAAGCAACTTGGGAAGACACTTTGGCAGTTTCTTAGAAAGTTATACCTACCCTTAACAATACGACCCAGCAATTCCACTCCTAGGTATTTATCCAAGTGAACTGCAATCTTACATTTACACAAAGTGAAGTGAAAGTTGCTCAGTCATGTCTGACTCTTTGAGACCCCATGGACTATACAGTCCATGGGATTCTCCAGGCCAGAATACTGGAGTGGGTAGCCTTTTCCTTCTCCAGTGGATCTTCCCAACCCAGGGATAGAACCCAGGTCTCCTGCATTGCGGACAGATTCTTTACCAGCTGAGCCACAAAGGAAACCCATCTATAGGCAAATGCTTAAAACAACATTATTCATAATTGGCAAAAAGCAGAATCAAACCAAATGTTCTTTAACCGGTAAATGAAGAAACTGTTCTATCCAATACAATGGAATACTATCTAGCAAGATAAAGGAACAAACAAAGTAGAGATATATACAACGTGTGTAAATGCCAGATGCATTTTGCTAAGTGAGAGAAGTCAGACCAAAAGGCTACAGGGATGTGAACAGATCAGTGAGAGTGGCTGACTTCAAAGGATAATTTATGGAGTGACAAAACTGTTCTGATTATGATTGTGATAGGATCAACAACTATGCATTTATCAAAAATAGGCTCACGTATCACACAAAGTGAGCTGTACTGCATACAAATTAAAGGAAAAACTAAAAACCTACAGTGATATAAAGCAGACATCAGTTGCGAGGGCTTGTGATAGGCCTGACTACAAAAGAAGACTAGAGAAAAAATTTTTTGGCAACATAGCTGTTGCATATCTAGACTGTGGTAGAGCTAGAACAATTACATGCATCCATCAAAACTTATAAAACTGTACACTAAAGGGGGTAAAATTCACTGTATGTAAAATAATACCTCAATAATGGCGATATGTTTTTAAAACATATATCCTCACTCAGAATGACTAAAATTAAAACAGACTGAC
This sequence comes from Muntiacus reevesi, assembly GCF_963930625.1. Classification (NCBI taxonomy): domain Eukaryota; kingdom Metazoa; phylum Chordata; class Mammalia; order Artiodactyla; family Cervidae; genus Muntiacus; species Muntiacus reevesi. The sequence continues at coordinate 163,651,480 of NC_089250.1, read as the reverse complement.
AACACCAAATAATGTCAAAGGTGTGGGGCATCCAGAATTTACGTACTGCTGATGGGAATGCAAAATGGTACAATCACTGTGGGAAAAGTTCTGGCAATAAAACCAAATATACACCTAACCTATGACACAGCCACTCTATTTCTAAGTATTTACTCAAGAGAAATGAAAATATATTCATGCAAAGAGTAATTTATAAATATTCATAGCTGCTTTATTCATAACAGCTCCAAACCAGAAATAACACAAATGTCCATCAAAAGGTGAATAGATTTTTAAAACAGACTATATTTATAACATGAAATAGCACTCTATAATATAAAGGAACTCGTAATGCATGCAACAATATGGTCAAAATTCATCAATTGTTTGTTTTGTTTTGTTTTTATCAATTGTTAACTTTAAAAGTTTAGTGTATGTAATTTAACTCCAGAACTTTTTAAAAATCCAGAACAAAAAATTCACTGATAAATGTGACCACAAATAATTTTTTAAAAAAATATTTTGTGTGACACATCCTGATAGTAACTCAAAACCAGAAGAAAATATTTGCACCTTACAAGACAAAAGGCTAATATCCCTAAAATTTAGCTTGCAAAAAATGTCAAAGGAAATATATCAAAACTTCAAGAGAAAAATAAATTAAGACATGAACAGATATTCTACAAGAAAAAACATAAAAATGACCCTTAAATATACGAAGAGATGCTCAACTTCACTCATAATAACAAAGTTCCAAAATAACATACAGATATAGCAGACATTGCTACTGACATCACAAAAAAAGGCAAAAGACTTCATGTGCCTCCTTGTGGAATTTATACCATCTATCACTTATGGGGGGAAAAAAATGTAAAAATACCTGATACAAGATCTAACTACCAATTTATAGGAAATAGAGAAGACAGAGAAAAGAACATGTTCAACTATATCAGAGTTTCAGACAGAAAAAATTCAAACTCTTGAAGTTTCTCAGGACAAACAACATGGTTTCTTCAGAAATAAATTCCAAAGGGGTTGGGGAAAGAAACCTGAGTGAAAACCTAAAAATTAAAAGACCTGAAAAGACATAATCACAGCATGTAGACCTTATTTAAATCGTTAACAACAACAACACTGGTTTATCTAAGGAAACTGGATATTTGAATACCATCTCAAGATATTAAGGAAATAGTTAATTTTTTTTCCAGTGCAATGACATTGTGGTTATATTACTAAGAAAATGGATCCTTATCATCTAGAGATATTTATTCACACAAAGTGTTACCTGAATAATCTGGAAGGAGGGATGGATGAAGGAGGGATGGCTCAGGTTGATATCTGTTGGAGTTAAATATATGGGTACTGTAGTTATACCATTCTGTCTACTTCTGTGGATATTCACAGCTCTTCATTACAAAAAGAAAAGTTCCCCCCAAAATCTATACTGCACAGAGATACCATTTCTGATCTATGAGACTGGCAAAAATTCAAAAGTTTGACAATATGTTATACTAGTAAGGCTGTGAGAAAATAGGAACTCTTTTAAACTGCTGGTGGGAATGCAGAATGGTACAGCCCTACTGAGGTGAATTTGGCATCATTTAACAAAATCAAATGTGCATTTCCCTTATGACTGACAATCCTACTTGCTATTGTAATTCTGAAACTCTTTTATTTAAATGATAGTACTTCGTGTACTTCAACAATAGGCCAATGCAAACATATTGATGCTATGATTATATTTAAAATAAAATTAAAAAACTGTTATTTGTTATTAAGAATTGGGATTTTCACAGTAAGAGAAAAAATATACAAATGCAACACAAAACAAAAAATTCTACACAATGCATCTGAATTAGTATGATGGAAAGCTATGACAAACCTCAGTTCAGTTCAGTCGCTCAGTCGTGTCCGACTCTTTGCGACCCCATGGACTGCAGCATGCTAGGCCTCCCTGTCCATCACCAACTCCCAGAGTTTCCTCACACTCATGTCCATTGATTGAGTTGGTGATGCCATCCAACCATCTCATCCTCTGTCATCCCCTTCTCCTCCTGCCTTCAATCTCTCCCAGCATCAGGGTCTTTTCAAATGAGTCAGTTCTTCACATCAGGTGGCCAAAGTATTGGAGTTTCAGCTTCAGCATCAGTCCTTTCAATGAATATTCAGGACTGATTTCCTTTAGGATGGACAGGTTGGATCTCTTTGCAGTCCAAGGGACTCTCAAGAGTCTTCTCCAATATCACAGTTCAAAATCATCAATTCTTCAGTGCTCAGCTTTCTTTATAGTCCAACTCTCACATTCATATATGACTACTGGAAAAACCATAGCTTTGACCAAACAAATCTTTGTTGGCAAAGTAATGTCTCTGCTTTTTAATATGCTGTCTAGGTTGGTCATAACTTTTCTTCCATGGAGCAAGTGCCTTTTAATTTCATGGCTGTAGTCACCATTTGCAGTGATTTTGGAACCCAAAAAAATAAAGTCTGCCACTATTTTCACTCTTTCCCCATCTACTCGCCATGAAGTGATGGAACCAGATGTCATGATCTTAGTTCTCTGAATGTTGAGCTTTAAGCCAATTTTTTCACTCTCCTCTTTCACTTTCATCAAGAGGCTCTTTAGTTCTTCTTCACTTTCTGCCATAAGGGTGGTGTCATCTACATATCTGAGGTGATTGATATTTCTCCCGGCAATCTTGATTCCAGCTTGTGCTTCATCCAGCCAGGCATTTCACATGATGTACTCTGCATATAAGTTAAATAAGCAGGGTGACAATAAACAGCCTTGATGTACTCCTTTCCCTATTTGGAAACAGTCTATTGTTCCATGTCCAGTTCTAATTGTTGATTCCTGACCTGCATACAGATTTTTCAAGAGGCAGGTCAGATGGCCTGGTATTCCCATCTCTTTCAGAATTTTTCAGTTTGTTGTGATCTACAGTCAAAGGCTTTGGCATAGTCAATAAAGCAGAAAAAGATGTTTTTCTGGAACTCTCTTGCTTTTTCAATGATCCAGCAGATGTTGGCAATTTGATCTCTGGTTCTGCCTTTTCTAAATCCAGCTTGAACACCTGGGAGTTCACAGTTCACATACTATTGAAACCTGGCTTGGAGAATTTTGAGCATTATTTTACTAGTGTGTGAGATGAGTGCAATTGTGTGGTAGTTTGAGCATTCTTTGGGATTGCCTTTCTTTGGGACTGGAATGAAAACTGACCTTTTCCAGTCCTGTGGCCACTGCTGAGTTTTCCAAATTTGCTGGCATATTCAGTGCAGCACTTTCATAGCATCATCTTTTAGGATTTGAAATAGCTCAACTGTAATTCCATCACCTCCACTACCTTTGTTCTTAGTGATGCTTCCTAAGGCCCATTTGACTTCACATTCCAGGATGTCTGGCTCTAGGTGAGTGATCCCACTATTGTGATTATCTGGGTCGTGAAGATCTTTTTTGTATAGCTCTTCTATGTAGTCTTGCCACCTCTTCTTAATATCTTCTGCTTCTGTTAGGTCCATACCATTTCTGTCCTTTATTGTGCCCATCTTTACATGAAATGTTCCCTTGGTATCGCTAATTTTCTTGAAAAGATCTCTAGTCTTTCCCATTCTATTGTTTTCCTCCATTTCTTTGCACTGATCACTGAGGAAGGCTTTCTTATCTCTCCTTGCTAGTCTTTGGAACTCTGCGTTCACCTGGGTATATCTTTCCTTTTCTCCTTTGCTTTTGCTTCTCTTCTTTTCACAGCTATTTCTAAGGCCTCCTCAGACAACCATTTTGCCTTTTTGCACTTCTTTTTCTTGGGGCCAGTCTTGATACCTGTCTCCTGTACAACGTCACGAACCTCCGTCCATAGTTCTTCAGGCACTCTGTCTATCAGATCTAGTCTCTTGAATCTATTCGTCACTTCCACTGTATAATTTTAAGGGATTTGATTTAGGTCATACCTGAAGGGTCTAGTGGTTTTCCTTATTTTCTTCAATTTAAGTCTGAATTTGGCAATAAGGAGTTCATGATCTGAGCCACAGTCAGCTCTCAGTCTTGCTTTTGTTGACTGTATAGAGCTTCTCCATCTTTGGCTGCAAAGAATATAATCAATCTGATTTTGGTATTGACCATCTGGTGATGTCCATGTGTAGAGTTTTCTTTGGCGGTGTTGGAAGAGGGTGTTTGCTATGACCAGTGCATTCTCTTGGCAAAACTCTATTAGCCTTTGCCCTGCTTCATTCCAGAGAAGGCAATGGCACCCCACTCCAGTATTCTTGCCTGGAAAATCCCATGGAGAGAGGAGCCTGGTAGGCCGCAGTCTATGGGGTCGCTAAGAGTCGGACACAACTGAGTGACTTCACTTTCACTTTTCACTTTCATGCATTGGAGAAGGAAATGGCAACGCACTCCAGTGTTCTTGCCTGAAGAATCCCAGGGATGGGGGAGCCTGGTGGGCTGCCATCTATGGGGTCGCACAGAGTCAGACACAACTGAAGCAACTTAGCAGCAGCAGCAGCTGCTTCATTCTGTACTTCAAGGCCAAATTCACCTGTTACTCCAGATGTTTCTTGACCTACTTTTGCATTCTAGTCCCCTATAATGAAAAGGACACCTTTTGGGGGGTGTTAGTTCTAGAAGGTCTTATAGGTCTTCATAGAACTGTTCAACTTCAGCTTCTTCAGCATTACTGGTTGGGGCATAGACTTGGATTACTGTGATACTGAGTGGTTTGCCTTGAAAATGAACAGAGATCATTCTGTCATTTTTGAGATTGCATCCAAGTACTACATTTTGGACTCTTTTGTTGACTATGATGGCTACTCCATTTCTTCTAAGGGATTCTTGCCCACAGTAGCAGATATAATGGTCATCTGAGTTAAATTCACCCATTCCAGTCCATTTTAGTTTGCTGTTTCCTAAAATGATCCCCGCCCATCAGAACAAGATCCAGTTTCCCCCTCAGTCAGTCTAGCCCATCAGGAAGCTTCCATAAGCCTCTTATCCTTCTCCATCAGAGGGCAGACAGACTGAAAATCACAATCACAGAAAACTAACCAATCTGATCACATGGACCACAGCCTTGTCTAACTCAATGATTAACTATGAGCCATGCCATGTAGAGTCACCAAAGACGGACAGGTCATGGTGGAGAGTTCTGATAAAACGTGGTCCACTGGAGAAGGGAATGGCAAACCACTTCAGTATCCTTGCCTGAAAACCCATGAACAGTATGAAAAGGCAAAAAGATAGGACAGTGAAAGATGAACTCCCCAGGTCGGTAGGTGCCCATTATGCTACTGGAGATCAGTGGAGAAACAACCCCAGAAAGAATGAAGAGACAGAGCCAAAGCAAAACCACCACCCAGTTATGAATGTGACTGGTGATAGAAGCAAAGTCCAATGCTGTAAAGAGCAATACTACATAGGAACCTGGAATGTTAGGTCCATGAATCAAGGCAAATTGGAAGTGGTCAAAAAGGAGATGCCAAGAGTGAACATCGACATTTTAGGAATCAGCAAACTAAAATGGACTGGCATGACAAACCTAGACAGCATATTAAAAAGCAGAGACATCACTTTGCTGAGAAAGATCTGTATAGTGAAAGCTATGGTTTTTCCAGTAGCCATGTATGGATCTGAGAGTTTGGCCATAAAAAAGGCTGAGCACTGAAGAATCAATGCTTTCAAACTGTGGTGCTAGAGAAGACTCTTGAGGGTCCCTTGGACTGCAAGGAGATCAAACCAGTCCATCCTAAAGGAAATCAACCCTGAATATTCACCGGAAAGACCAAAACTGAATCTGAAGCTTCAAAACTTTGGCTGCCTGATGCAAACAGCTGACTCAGTGTAAAAGACACCGATGCTGGGGAAGATTGAAGACAAAAGGAGAAGGGGGTAGCAGAGGATGAGATGGTTGGATAGCATTACTGACTCCATGGATATGAATTTGAGCAAACCTCGGGAGACAGTGGAGGCATCTCACACTTAACAAACTGGGCGCAGATATACCCCCTCGGCAATCTGCTCCCCTCTGTCCTTCCCATCTCAATAAATAGTCACTCACTTCTTCCAGCTGCTCAGGCAAAATCTGGGTCACACTGGAGCAAGACTTCTCTCGTTCCATGTCCAATCCATAAGCAAATCCTATTTGCTCCATCTTCTAAATACATCCAGAATCCCACCACTTCTCACTAGATGTATTGCTGCCATTCTGGCCCAAGCTACCATCACCTCTCAGTTGGATTACCCCAAGGGCTTTCCTGCCCGTTTCACTCCATTCTCCATAAAGCTGTCAGCGATCTCATTAAAACACATAGTCAAGTGTTTATTCAATATTTGCAAGTAAACATTCATTTGATTTAATCCTTATAACAACAATTTTACAGATGAGAAAACCAAAGAACAGATTTTTTGTTTAACTTTTTATTTTGTATCGGGGTATAGCTGATTAACAATGATATGACAGCCTCAGGTGATCAGCAAAGGATCTCAGCCATACACATACATGTATTCATTCTCCCCCAAACTCCCCTCTCATGCAGGTTGCCACGTAACTTTGAGCAGAGATCCATGAGTCTCTTAGTTCCATAACCAGAGATTGAACCCAGGCCCGCTACAGTGGAAGTGTGGAGTCCTAACCACTAGACCTCCAGGGAATTCCTTTCTCTAAGATCTCTTCCAAAGCACAGAAGGTTTTACGAATAACTTGTCCAAGGTCGTGCAATTAGGAAGCAGCAGAGCCAGGATCCAAACCAGAGGAATCGGGCTCTAAAGCCCATGCTCTTCAGTACTGGATAATGTCACTCTGCTCAAAAAGCTCTGCAACTTCAGCTGCTTATTAGAATTACCTGATGCCTAGACTAGAGCATCCAGACCAATTAAATCAGAAACTCTGGAGATGGGATCTAAGCATCAATACATTTTTAAAGCTCCCCCAATAATTCCCATGTTCAGCCAGGGTTAAGAATCATTGTTTTAATTCGATCCCACTGCGTTCAAAGTAAAAACCAAAGCTCTTACAAAGATACACAGGCTTCCCCTACCCCACTCAACCTGTCCCAAGCCCCCGTGACTGGCTACACATCTGGCCACTGGATGCCTACTACACTAGACAAGCTCCCCACTCAGAGCCTTTTAACTCAAATATCACTTTCCCAGTGAAGCCTTCTTGACATCCTATCGAAAACTGAAAATGCTCCAAATTGTCCTGCCATCCCATCTCCCTTCCCTGCTTCATTCTTCTTCTTAGTATTTATTGCTAACAAACAGTATCATTTACTTATTTATCTATTTCTTGTCTGTTTCCCAACACTGGAAAGTAAGCTTCATGACAGCAACATTTTTTTTTTTCTATTTACTATTATTTCTCCAGTGCTTAAAACAGTGGCTAGAATATGGAAGGGACTCAGTAACAATTTGCTGAATGAAATATTAAGGAACTTATAATTATTGCATCAAATATTAACATTTAAGTTTCCAGACAGAAAGCTGCTTTTTCCTCATCTGATGAGAAATTGTTTAGGAGACTTAACTGATTTGCTTAGATGATGGAACAGATAAAATTGTATTATTAAAACCACCACAAAATCTATCCTTCAGATTTACTTGTGTTCTTAGGAGTGGTTAGCGTATACAAACACTCATTAATTGACGTACACAGTTAAAAGCACTTCATCAGTCAGGAACCATGAAGTGAGTCAAAAATAAAACAAAAATCAGAAAGAGAGAAAGAAAAGAAAAGAAAATTCTGAACAGTGCGACTTCATGAGGCCCATAGGACTTCAGTACTGTTTGTTGATTAGAAGTTGAGTGGGAGTAGTCTTGTCCCAAAACTGTTGACAAACATAAAGCCAAAGATATACAGTCATCAAGGATCAAACATCTGTGAAGTCTGGCACCAACACCCCCCCCCCACACACACACAACTCAGGGCTGTGGTACCCTAACCAAAGCCTTATCATCATTCCACTCTATACAATCAATTGACAGAAGACAGGGAGAAAAAAGAAAAGTATTCCAAGTGTTCAGGAAAAACACAGAGAAAGGAAGATGCTGCTGTTGCTGCTGCTGCTAAGTCGCTTCAGTCAAGTCCGACTCTGTGTGACCCCAGAGATGGCAGCCCACCAGGCTCCCCCATCCCTGGGATTCTCCAGGCAAGAACACTGGAGTGGATTGCCATTTCCTTCTCCAATGCATGAAAGTGAAAAGTGAAAGTGAAGTCGCTCAATTGTGTCCGACTCTTAGCGACCCCATAGACTGCGGCCTACCAGGCTCCTCTGTCCATGGGATTTTCCAGGCAAAAGGGTACTGGGAGGAAGATGCTATCTACCCACAAACTGTGGAAGGGGGCCCCAAGAGAATCATTCACCAAGATCAGAAGCGCCCACGAGGAGCAGAGAGCGTCACCTCATTCTCCAGTTCGATGCTGGCTTATGAGGGAGACTGAGTGACTGTCCTGGGGCCTGTGTGAGCAGGGGGACAAGGAGAATTGTTGAGAAACGGCAGGCAGCACGCAGAAAGGGTACAGACTTAAGCAGCCTGCGTGCTGCCATCTGACATCAAGAGGAAGTAAGATTCCAGTGAGTTAAGTGAAAATTACAGCAGGTAGTTGGACTTGAGCTGTCTTTCTGTTATCAAAAACTCTGGATGGCAGAGTGAAACCCACCTCATCCCCAAACACTCATACGAATCAGCGGGCAGACTGAGAGGACAGAAACAAGGAGAACGGAATGTAGGTTGGTAAAGGTCTACCCACAGCAAATTTCACATCCAAGGACTGTACAGTGGGGAGTTTCCCTGCAAGATCTCACCAAAATTTCCCGTTTGGAAGCCTACCAGTCAACATTAACGGCCTGCCATTGTTATTCAAGAGAGAACTTTATTAAGATGGTGAGAGAGAGTTGCCTTTTCCCATTTTTCTTCTAACCAGTCCCTGTCCAAACAGACCGACAAAGAGGGAAAAGAGGTATCCAGGGAGCATGCAACAACCCCTCCCCACTGCAAATGCTTTGGGGATAAAGTGGCCAGATACTGGGGTAAAGGAAAAGAGGGGCTTTCATATTTCATAGACTGAAGGTCTAAACTGAAATAGATTAGACTGGAGCTTTTAAAAGCTGTAAATGATAGAAAAGCTACCACTTGCCCATGGAGTCATGAGGTAGCAAGAGGGAAGATTCAACAAAGCATAGTTCAAAGCAGTCGATGCTGAAAAATATAACCGTCTTAAGTCTGGTTCTCACCAAGCTCAGACTGCTCAATGACCTGAGGACATATGGAACAGCATCACTGCCCTCACTAATGAGAGGAACACCTGATGTGGAAAATTCCCATGGGGGATTTACTGCACCTGGTAAGACGCTACATTAGAAGTCCTCTGAGAGTGCTTCCAATTCTAAGTGTCTATGACTGTCCTTTCTTCAAAAAGAGGTTAAACTTCTTGCATCCAGAATCGATTTCAACGGGTAAACTATTAAAGGCCCAACAGAGTAAAACCACAACTTTTTGAACAATAAAACTCTCAGATTGATAAGAGTTTCGTGAAGGAAAAAATATTTAAGACTTCAATATTTTTAAAACTCTCACGACTTAAGTAGACTTAAGTGTTAAAAAAAATCCTAAATGACTTTGATTTTCTTTTATATTCAACAGAAATTTCAGTTCAAAGAATGTTTACAATATAAAATCCTCAAAATACCATCTTCCTGAATCAAAGCAACTCAGCTAATCAAAGGCTTACCAAAATAAACAACAAACACATGTTTGCTTAAATATCTTCTAGGAAATACAAACTCACAGGTTCTTTATCATACAGCAGCTATGAGGAAAAGAAATCACTCAGAGTTCAAATGGTTCGATGTCACTCATTAAGCACAACAAAGTCCTACAGCTATAGCAAATACCAACAATTTTTATCTTTATATTTGAAAAACCCTACACTTTTATGTTTCTAAAAATAATTAAGCATTACAGACAAGTGTCTAAAGCCACAGAAAGTTTCTACCCTAGGAACTCTTTCCTGATACCAGTAAATAAATTTCCAAATGCTATGGGCTTACAAATGCTCAAAAGAAGTAAAGCTAAATTTTAACATTTATCTCCTACCAAAGCCATTTTATTGTATTATTGTAGATCTAAATGCAAGGCAATCATTTTGAAATTTTAAATCAAATTTTAATATTATTAAAAGTAAAATACTCAAGCATGTAAAAAAGCAATATGTGTATATTACCTCAGTTCACAACTTTGGCAGTTACCACCACAGAACTTGAAATTTTCTAATAAAGGCAGAATGTAACTACTGTCACACCTGACTAATTACTACATTTTGTTCCGAAAACTATTTATCTCCCTCATTCTTTAATGACAATTATTTAAACAAGAATAATTATTTAACATCAAGCAGTGTGTCAAAGTAAAAGCCCAAGTTAAATTACACTAATAAATTACTTCACAGATTTTATTCTGGATTACAAACTGTCATCAACAGAAGTAACTGTGGGTTTGGCAGTAGGGCTGTAAAAACTTTCAGGCTTAAATAAAGGTCTTATTTTTTTTAAGCTGCATTAAATGTTTTTTGAGAAAATGCCTTATAAAAAGATAAAATGTTTCCACCTTTCTCAAGTACTTTTCAAGGAGTCTTCAATATCACATCCTATATATTAACAACCAACCTGTGAGTAATGCCCACAGTGACTTTTTAAAGAAAATAACTCAATGCTATTCTTAATGTCCTTAAACAATTCTAAAAAGGTCCTTCCGGCTTATGAACTCAAGGCAGCTTCCTAACAATTGTTTACTTATCCTGTTTCACTGTCTCTCCTAGTCCATGACAAACTCAAATTTACACACCAGTTCTTTCCTATTTTGCTATGTTGCTAAAACTTAGGAAAGGGGGGATACAAACCTGCTACTTCCCGCCTTTATCCAAAGTAACAATAAAAATACTAATTAACAAGATAACGTGAGGTAGAAAGCAGCTTTATACAAATCACATCTTCTCAATGTCACAAAAGTTATCCTCTGCTTACCACAAAGTCCTGGCCATATCCTTTGATATGGATATACTCTTCAAGAGAACCCTGTCAATGGATACACTGTAGGGTTTACAGCTCTACAAAACTGACTATTAACTCAAATTCTGCTAAGCTTAAATATTGTTTAAATTTGCAAATATTCTAACATGTCATTTCCCCTGGGGAGATATGGCCAAATTAAGGATATTTTAAACAAACTCTTTGGGGAAATATTTTTTGCCACAGACATGTTAATATGAAAATTTGAGTATGAAAAAAATAGGCTTTTTAGTCAGAAAGAATCTTACTATTTTTTTTTAAATAACAATTCTTCAGTCTTTTGCGAAGAAAAACAGTTTTACAAAATTAATTTTTCAAGTTTTTGTCTGAATCATATAAAGGGTACCCAAATTTTACTTAGAAGTATTTCAACAGCATTAAACTAACCCAGAAAGTTTAGAAGCCGAGTGCTTGGGGGAAATAAAGCCGACTAATCAGTAGTTCTACGATAAAAGACAAAGGTATAAACCGCATAGTGCGCTATTGGTTCCACTCATTAAGCACACAGGAAATAAGATTTTTCTAGCTGAAAAACTAATTCACAAATGGCAACGGCTTTGTTAAAGCAAAGAAAATCGTAACAAAACTGACAACGATCAATCGTAAAATAAGAAAACAAGTATTATAGGACTGGAAGGTGAAACAGGAGGAGAAAAAAAATGGCACAAATTGCCTGCCTATATCTTCTATAACTTTCTCTTATATCTGCCTCCAAACAACAACGATCTAGTTTCATTGCTGAGGTGCCCAGCGGGGTCAGATGCTCTGTCGTGGGGCACAACACAACTAGAATTCTACCAAACGCCACTTTCATTATGACAACACTCGCCCCTCTGATGGTCTATCCAGGACGGTCAATAGAAAGCATCCGAAAGAAACCACAAACCATTCAAGCAGGTCCCAAAGCGGTGCGACTGGCAGCTGCTGGCCTCTTAAGCTTTCAAGACCTGGGTTCGCCTCCTCCGTGCTACCTGCGTGACCCTGGACGAGTCACTTCCAACTTTTTCCACCCTATGGTCATTGAACCACGAAAGTGCGAGGGTAAAAAAGCACGAATATTGCAGGATGCCGGCGGGGGTACACTGGGCGGAGTCGACTTCTGACTCGGCGAGTCCTAAAGCGAAAGCGCAGGAAAAAGAAAACCGTGCCCCAGGCGGCTGAGCACCCCCTCCGGGGGATGGGGGGTGGGCACAACCCTGAAAGTCACCCCCGCTCGACAATCGTCGCCCGCCGGGAATCCCCACCACCAACCCCGACAGCTGGCCGGCCGGGCCAACCGGGAGGCGAGGGCGCGACGGTACTTTTGAACCGAGTCACCGCAGAGCTCCTCTGCGACGGCCGCCCGGGGCGCTCCCCACACCCTCCTCGGCCGGACGCCGCCGAGGGCCGAGGTCAGGAAAACAATGAGGGCGCGGGAGCCGCGCGGGAAGAGGGACCCCCGCCGCCCATGACCTCACGCGCGCAGGTGAGCCCGGGCCCCCCGCGGCCTCGCCCAGGTGCAGCCGCGCCGGCTGGCCGGCCAACCCCGCCTGAGGAGGCGCCTCGGGGAGCCGGGGACGCCGCGCCGCCGCCGCCGCCGCCCCGCACTCACCGGCGCCCGCCGGCCCCTCGAGCGTCCCAGCTCGCTTCAGTCGGCGCCGCGCTCCGGGAGCCCGGCCCCGCTCACCCCTGCCCCGGCGCCGCTCCTCACACTCCTCACGCCGAACTTCAACGGCGGCCCTCGGCCCCCGGAGCACCCGCGCCGCCACGGTCCGGGGAGTGGGGCGGGGAGAGGGGGGAATCCCACAGGCACTCACAGCTGCCGGGAGCGGCGCCCACGACGGCCCGCCCGCGCACTGCGCACGCGTGCCCGAGCCGCCTCAGCCCCCCAGACGGCGGCCGAGATTCCGGAGCGGGCACTCCCAGCCGGCGGGGGGCTGACTACAAGTCCCAGCAGGCACCGCGCGGACCCCGGAGGCGCGGCGGGCCGGGCTCTGGGCGTCTACTGGGTTCCAAGGGGAGGGCCGCGCGCGGAGCTCTGGGCCCTCACGCTGCGTTGCATCCTGGGATCCGTAGTTTTGGAGGAACGCGAGGCTTGGCTCGCGAGTGGAGCTCAGGGTTCTCTGATGTCACCGCCGAGAACTTCCAGGCGCAAGGATCTTTAAAAATAGGCTTCATTCGCGACAGACAATTTGTTTGCAAGCAATCCCATAAATCAGTCCGGGAAGTGTAAAATTCACAGGCTGCTGGGTCACCTGAGGGAAAAAATGCTTTACCAGCTCTTCATGCCAATTCTTTTTTCTCCTAACAATTTCTCTCTTCCTAGAACTAGCTCCGCCTCCTACTTAGTAGGACAAGAGGCTTAGGGAAACTTAAGAATGATTAGTCAAAATTCAGTTGATATTCAATTAGTCGACGGGCTGGAACATAGATGTCTTATCATAAATATTTATTCGTGAACCTACCATGCCATGGCGAGTCCCTTGAGAGGCGCTAGGCACACGCTTGAGGGTCGTCCTGCCCTCAGGAAGCCTGCGGTTAGTCCTTAAACCGGTAGGATGAACACAGCTGTTTAGGAAAGGGAGAAACCAAGCAAATTAAAGAGATAGTGCGGATGAGTTTCTCAGCAGTTAGGCCTGTGCTTTAGAGCCCACGTGCTACTGAAGCCCTCAGGCCTTACAGCCCTTGCTTGCTCCACCAACGAGAGAAGTCTGAAATGAGAAGCCTACACAGCGCAACTGGAGAGCCGTCCTGACTTGCCTCAGCTAGAGGAAAGCCCGTCCACAACAAGAAGGACCCAGCACAGCCAAAGATAAACATGTAAAATTATATATCTAAAAAGAGAGCGATGGGGGAGACGGAGGGGTTCTTTGGAGAGGATGGTCAGGGAAAGCTCTCTGAGGAAGTGAATTTTGAGCTGAAACCTGAGGGGGGAAAAAATCATTCAGACACGCAAAGAGCTGGCAAAGGATTACAGGCCACGCTTTCGCAGCACATGGCACACATGAGGCTCTCGATAAATATTTGTTCCGTTTGTGTTCTTCTTGCTTTCTTTCGCCTAACCAGTCTTAGATCACATCCTTCCCCCATCAAAATCTTTATCAACACCTTTCAGAACATCCTTCCTTATGTGAAGATGTCCAGGAGACAATCAAGCTGCTGGGACAAAAGGCACAAGGTACGTGCGGACAAGCCTGGTAACACGGATGGAACCTTGACGACTTAACCCCCTTCTTTATTTGTGAACTGGGTCAAAAGTCTCAGCACTTGGCCTGGCCTCCTGACTCAACTCTGTTTATGAAGCAGAGAACCGGATTTGGAGTTTGCCTTCCTCAGGATCCTTGAGGAAGCTTAGGTATTATCTCATCTGAATCAGAGGTGGAGTTAAAAATAGCCCTAGACTTACCTGTGGACATTCCCCTGTGTGACCTTAGACAAAAGATGACACTCTACCCTTCTGATCCTCAGTGACCTCAACTGCTCAACCTTCCAAAATGTTCTCAGAGTCCTCTAAGCTGATAGAGAGGAAAATGCTCTTTAGACTGCATGGAATGGTCCCGCCCTGGCTCTTTCAGGCTGCTTGTCTTCAGCATTTCCAAGATGACTGTTCTGTTATCTTTTGAAAAACCTTAGCTGGGCTGCCTTGCTGACACCTGTCTTCCCAGGGCCGCATTTCCTCATCTTTACAATGGTTGAAAGGATTTGGCCTCATCGTAGTTTATAAACTGGCCAGAGCTATTTCCTTTTGTCCACACAGTGGGTTTTATTTTTAACTGAATGGGCGGCTAACATTTAAAAATAGGGAGATTTCACCAGATGTCATTTGCCTGATCTCTCTGGACATTTGAGCTGCTTGTCCCTGGCTAGAGGGTCTAGAAGGGTCTCCAGCTCCAGAATCCTAGAAGATTCTAGATGGGACATATTTAAACTTAAGAAAAATATTCCTTTGTTTATCTAAAATTCAAACTTAACGTCTTGTGTTTGATCTGAAAATCCTAGCTCAGAGATCAGGCCACTAAAGCAGAGAGCTCTCCCTCCCTCCAGATGGGATCCAGAGCGAATCTTTCTCCTGATGGTTATTCTCATTTGACATCATTGACTGAGTGGTTTTAAATTATTCCTTTGCTCTTTTTGGGTAACAAGTCCCAACGGTGGTTTGATTCTGACAGTCACCTTTACAGACTATGAGGAAAAACAGAGAGGTGACTCAAATTGCCCAAAGACATACAGCAAAGTAAGCCCAGGGCTACTCTGAGGCTACCAACCAGAACCTGTCAGCATCCTTCTGTGTGGAAGGCTCTGGATCAGCCAATAAACATGACGGTTCCCCTCCCCCCACAAAAAAAGAAATAAAAACAGAAAAAAGAAAAAGAAAAAACAAAACAAAAAAACACTCTCTGCTTTTCCTCCAGCCTTTTTTTGGATGGAGAGGTTCATTGCATAACAGTGCTTTCAGTGTTATTTAAAAAAAAAAAAAGTATGTGGAATATTCCCTTGTTGAAATTACAGTCTGGGAGCAAACCAAGAACATTCAGGACCCACAGACGGCACTGAGAAATGCTGGAATATTCCATGGATACTTGTCATCCAAAGAAAAGGGAGAGGAGGAGTCTGAATTCAAGAATCTGCAGTTTACCTTTAAAACATCCTTGTCATCACCATCATCCTGCCTTGCAGGTGTAAAGCACTTGTTTCCAGCAAAAATATTTATTGAGCCCCTCCTGTATGCTTACCTGCTGGGCTCTTGATCCTCCATACAGACTTTAGCTCCTTTGACAATGCAAATTAGAACAGTGAAGAGAAGTCAGGAGAATAATGCAAAGTCACACAAAGAGACCAAGCACTTGACTACCTCCCCCCCGCCCGCCCCCCATCTTTTTTTTTTTTCTGCTTTATTTTTTTCTCTTTAGCAATGATCACATTCCCACACATTATATGTTTTACTTCTTTATCTTGTTTATTCTCTGTGTGTCACACTAGAAGGTAACATTCACACCCACAGGGATTTTATCGGTTTTGTTTTGGTTTTTTCTGGCCATGGGATGTGGCGTGGGGGATCTTAATTTCCTGACCAGGGATCCAACCCTTGCCCCCTGCAATGGAGGTACAGAGTCCTAACCACTGGACTGCCAGGGGATCCTCAGTGCCTAGAGTAGAAGTATCTGGAGAATGATGGATACCACCAGTTCTCTTCATGGACAGAGTCAGAATCAGAAGTTAACGTGAAGAAGCAACTCCAGAAGTAAACTACTGTTTTTACTAAAAATCAGAACCAAGAGACACCAAAATGCAGATATGAATCACTCATTCTCTGAACCCAGCATTTATCCTTTCTTATCCCCTTCAGAAACTGGCTAGCAGAGAGTGAAAGACAGTTCTTTCCTATTTTTTGGTGTGAAAATGAACCCCACACCCTGGGAGGGAAGTTGTGGGGGTTGCTTTTGAGGTTGAGGAGTCAGAAGACTGGCTCGCCCGTGTACCTGGTCTCAGCCATGCCGTAGGAAGAGTGATTCTCAGTCATTAACCTGGACATAATAGGATGAGGTGACCTGCTCAAAATACAGATAAGGTGACTGATTCTCCTTCTGGAGCTAATCCTTGTATCCTGGGGCTGTAATACAATCCTCCTTCAGGGAGGAGCTCTAAGGGACTGCCCATATGTCACACTTACTGAGGTTCAAGAACAGGATTTCCAAACAGGTCAGCAACCAACCTGACTTCCAAGCTCACAAAGGGAAGAAAATTGAGGGTTGGGGAGGATGACTGCCTCCAAGATGTTTGGAAAGCAGGACCACCTGCCCTGGGTGCACTTTCCTGCCTTAGGACAATCAGGCAACAAAGAAGGAGCCTGGCATGGAATATCGCCTGATGGCACAGGAGCCCTGAGGGTCCCCAGCAATCCCTGTGATCGCTGGGGTCTGGTGAGGTCCCAGCCCCATCAGACACCCCAGTTAGGTCATGCATTAACTATTCTGACCACGTGTGGCCAGTATGCAATTCCGATAAGCCCCAAAATTGCAGAGCACACAACGCCTGCATCTTCCAAACATGTGAACTCTTGCTCCAATGTGACATGAAAACTTGCAAAGGAAGATGTTCTGAAGCCAAAGTGCTTGTCCAGGGTCACACCTGAGCAGCTAATTGCCACACTGAAGTGGGGAACATTCTAGAAGGTGAAGGCTCTTTCCAGACAAAGCTGAGGGAGAATTTGGGAATGAAAATTCTTGGGCAGTGGACATTCCTCCTCAGACCCCTGCCACTCACCTGTCTAAGGCTAGCTAAACCCAGCTCAGGTCAGAGGCCAATGGTTTCTCTCATCCATGTTGCCATTTGTCAGGAGAATGTTTCTGTTCAACAAGAACGAATGCCTCAAGCGTTCGAGAAGGCTGATGTGTGCCGCTGTGCTGTGACCCCCAGGGGAAAAGCAGCAGATGTCACGGCTTCCACCAGCTGACCCTGTGGACACCAGGAAAGACAAGCAAAAACCCTGGTCTTCTGGAGTCCATCTGAGCTGACTAGCCTTGACCTTGGGCTTATTACCTTATTTCTCTGAGCCTCAATATTTCCTCAGTGTCTATCAAATGGAATTGGTAACAATTCCTACTTCACAGCCTCATCCCAAGTCTTAAGTGGAATAACGCATGTGAAGCCCTTAACCAAATGTCTGGCATATACTACTGGCTCCATCAATGTGATCTTGTTTGGCCCACTTCCTGAGCCTGTCTGAGCAAGGTGGATGACACATTCAGAGTCTCTCGCCTGGGTAGTGAGTAAGTTCTAGAATTATTTCAATTGCTGTGGACCACACACGTAGCTGGATGACGAGATAGCAGTGGTCACTGTGGTCTAAGACTTTGGGGAATTCGATATGACTGGGAAGCAGGGCCATGTGGATACGCTGCTGGGGAAATAAAAAGGGCCTGATTTGGAAGGACCCAGGATGCCATTCTCGGGGATGTTTATGCATCCACTTGACTGGGTTAAGGGATGCCCAGATAGCTGGTAAAACATTATTTCTGGGTGTGTCAATGAAGGTGTCTCTGGAAGAGACTGACATTTGAATCAGTACACTGATTCAAGATCACCTTCCCCAGCATGGGTGGGTACCATCCAGTCCATTTAAGGCCCGAATAGAACAAAAAGGCGGGAATAGGGTAAATTGACTCTCTCTACTTGAGCTGAGACATCCCTCGTCTCCTGCCCTAAAATATTGGACTCCTGATTCTCAGGCCTTTGGACTCAGACTGAATTACACCACTTGTTTCCTGGTTCTGCAGCTTGTAGACAGCAGATAATGGAACTTCTCTATAACTATGCAAGACATTTCCTATAACAAATATCCTCCCATACCTATGTCTGTATATCTATCTATCCATCCATCCATCTCCTGTTTGTTTCTCTGGAGATCTCTAATACAGGGGAACTTCAATTTGCTTTCCCAAGCACTCTTTCCACCCCCCTTCTCCTGGCTACAAAAGTAAATAAATATAAATAAATTGACGTAAGAAGATTAGAGCAGGATTGTGATGACTTCATCATTTCCCATCCTCTTTGCTCCTTTAGAAATCTTTCACTTACACCTAAAAACTGGAACCACTGCTCCAAGCCCTTCCCCATCCACAGTCTTAACAGCAGGGCAACTCTAAAAATAACTTGCCTTCCCCGACCCCATGGCATGTAAATACGTCTTTGTTCCCGGCTGGGCATTTAATAACTGTACTTTATGGTGAAACAAAAGCTGTAATCAGAGCCCAACAATGGAAGCTGCAGTCAGCGCTGAACAATACCCAGAATTCCCATGGTGATCCCCCATCCGCAGCTGTGAGAACCAGAAGTCTCGAGCATGGATTCCATTCACAATTATTCGCCTGGTCCTAGTCCCCCTGTGGCTTATTCGAATCCCCAGCTTTCCTGCCTCCTCGGCAGGACTTTCGAGAAGCTGAAAGGGGATGCCAAGCCTGGGCCCCTGCCAAGAGCAGCCCATGCAGGTGTGCACGTGAGGCTGGCCCTGAGAAGCAGGGGGACAGGGCCAGGCTGCCCCGAGGCTGGAGACTTCAGCAGCTGTCTCTGCACCAGCAATTCATGCAAGACTTCCTTCAGATAAAAGAGAGCTTTACACTGATTTTCTTATCCAGCACAGCAGTCTATGCAACCCAGGATAAGCCTGGCAGCTGGCTTCTTCTCCTGCCAGATTCAAGCCCTAGAACCACTGAAAGAAGTCTTTAAAAGGGATCACTCCAGTGAGTCTTAAGCCTTGTTGCATGTCAGGATCACTAAGTGCCTTAAAAGTATTTCTTAGGACGAGACCCCACCCTAGACCAATTGAATCAGAATCTCTGGCAATAAGGAATTGACCTGAGCGTTATTTGTTTCTTCTTTGTTTCGCTTTGAAGTAAAGCTTAAATATGTTTTTTTCCAGTAGTCACGTATGGAGGTGAGAGTTGGGCCATAGAAAAGGCCGGGTGTAGAGAAATGGATGCTTTCGAACTGTGGTGCTGGAGAAGACTCTTCAGAGTCCCGTGGACTACAAGGAGATTAGATTAGTCAATCCTAAAGGAAATCAACCCTGACTATTCATTGGCGTGACTGATGCTGAAGCTGAAGCACCAATACTTTGGCTACCTGATGCGAAGAGCTGACTCACTGAAAAAGACCCTGATGCTGGGAAAGACTGAGGGCACGAGGATAAGGGGGCAGCAAAGGATGAGATGGTTGGATGGCATCACCAACTCAATGGACATGAGTTTAAGCAAATAGATAGTGAAGGACAGGGAAGCCTGGCATGCTGCAGTCCACAGGGTTGCAAAGAGTCGGACATGACTGAGCAACTCAGTATTATGGACTGGATGTGTCCCTCCAAAATTATACATTGAAGCCCCCATCCCCAATGTGACTATTTGGGAGCTGGGGTTTTTGTGGAAGTAAATAAAGTAAATGAGGTCGTAAGGATGGAACCCTGATCCAATAGCATTAGTGTCCATACAAAAAGAGACACCAGGACTTCCCTGGTGGTCCAGTGGCTAAGACTCTGTGCTCCAGATGTGGGGGCCTGACTGCGATCCCTTGTCAGGGAACTAGATTTCACATGCTCCCACTAAGAGTTCACATGCTGCAACTAAAGAGCAAGGATCCTGCATGCTACAACTAAGACCCAGTGCGCCAAATAAATACATACTAAAAAAAAGAGGAAGAGACACCAGAAAGCTCACCTTCCCAAAATGTGAACACTCAGTGCAAAGGTGGCCGTCTCCAAGTCAGGTAAAGAGCCTTCACCAGGAACTGAATCAGCCAGTGCCTTGGTCTCAGGCTTCCAGTCTCCAGAATTACGAGAAATGAGTTTCTATTTAAGCCACCCAGTATGGTATTTTGTTAGAGCAGCCAGAGCTAAGACATATAGTAAAGTCTACAACTCTTAAGCATACAGACCAATAAACTATGTAACAACCATCCAGATCAAGACACTACATTTCTAACACCCACAGAGACTTCCTATGCCAACTAGAGGTAATCACTCCTCAATTTCTAACACCGGTAGATTAGTTTTGCCTGTTCTGGTACGTCATGTGATTGTAATTATATACTATGTTGTATACTCTTTGAGGTCTAACTTCTTTTGCTCAACATCCTACCTGTGAAATTTATCTATGTCACTGAGTGTTGTAACAATTTGCTTTTTTTTCTTGCTATGTAATGTGTCATTTTATGAATTAAGAACAATTTATCTACTCTCCTATAAATGGACATTTTGGTTGTTTCCCCTATTGTTTCTTTTTCCATGTTGCTCCCTCTGCCAAAATGGCTCTTCCCTCCAGCTTCATTCCACCCCCTGATCTCTTACAAATAAAATCTGCCTACTCCAACAGGCAAGCACGAAGACCCCAGGCAAAACTCATTGTCTCTGAGAACCTTTCTGACCTTTTGGAGAAATGAGCCTCTCTCCTCTGTGACACCACTGCTCTCCAGTTTGAAATTATTTAGGGGGATCTCTGTCAAGGGACCATGACGTCCTCAAGGACAGGGACCATGTCTTAATTATCTCGATAATCTCAGCCCCCAGCACCGTGGCATGGAGATAGGAGGGGTCAAAAAATAGTGACCTGGGGGCTTCTCTGGAGGCCCAGTGGTTAAGTCTCTGTGCTCCCAATGCGGGGGCATGGGTCCAAACCCCGGGTAGGAAACTGAGCTCCTACATGCCACACAGTGCAATGAAGGAAAGAAAAAAGAACCCGCCAAAGTGTTTTCCAGAGTGGCTATACCATTGTACATTCCTACCAGCACAAAGGGGCTTCCTAGGTGGCGCTTCCCAGATGGCATCACCGACTTGATGGACATGAGTTTGAGCAGGCTCTGGGAGTTGGTGATGGATGGGGAAGCCTGGCATGCTGCAGTCCAGTTCAGTTCAGTCACTCAGTCATGTCCGACTCATTGTGACCCCGTGGACTGCAGTACACCAGGCCTCCCTGTCCATCACCAACTTCCGGAGCTTACTCAAACTCATGTCCATCGAGTCAGTGATGCCATCCAACCATCTCATCCTCTGTCACCCCCGCCTCCTCCTGCCTTCAATCTTTCCCAGCATCAGGGTCTTTTCCAGTGAGTCAGTTCTTCACATCAGGTGGCCAAAGTATTGGAGTTTCAGCTTCAGCATCAGTCCTTCCAATGAATATTCAGGACTGACTTCCTGTAGGATTGAATGGTTGGATCTCCTTGCAGTCCAAGGGACTCTCAAGAGTCTTCTCTAACACCACAGTTCAAAAGCATCAATTCTTCGGCACTCAGCTTTCTTTCTAGTCCAACTCTCACATCCATACATGACCACTGGAAAAAAATACAGCTTTTACTAGACAGACCTTTGTTGGGAAAGTAATGTCTCTGCTTTTCAGAGACATTGGTCTAAAGTTGGTCGAACCTACCTTCCAATGCAGGAGATATAAGAGACATGGCTTTGATCCCTGGGTTGGGAAGATCCCCGGAGGAGGACATGGCAACCCACTCCAATATTCTTGCCTGGGAAATCCCCATGAACAGAGGAGCCTGGCGGGCTACACTCTATAGAGTTGCAAAGAGTCAGACACACCTGAAGCAACTTATCGTGCATGCACCTACCAGCAATAAATCAGTGATCCAGTTTCTCAGGGGTACACCTCCCACAGGAAATAATGACCAGTTTCTGGGAGGCCGGACTCCTGCCAGGGACAGTGGGGACACCTGGGGACAGATCTGGCTTTGGGATGGGAGGCTGGCAGGAGCTAAGCATGTTCCACGAAGGCACCTGACAGGAAGCCCCAGCAGGACAGATTGGGTGTGAGCATGGCTTGCAGCTGCCCAGGACTCACCGTTGACAGTAACCCCAAAGTCCTAAATCCAAGGCCCTGGCTTAACTTGGGATGCTGAGCCCCACATGGTACCTGTGGAGATGAGCTCAGGAGCCTGGGAGGACAGAGCCCTGAGACAGGGTGTCAGTGGGCCCTCAACTCTGAGGGACTGGGGTCTCCTAACTCTGCCATGGCCCAGAACTCTGTCTTAAGAACTGCCACGTGGCCCCTGTCCCTCATGATTGCCACGCCCCTTCCAGTGGGACATTTGGCATTACCCAGGATGCTGGGTGAGTGGGAGTCAGTGGACTGTCTGCTGCAGGGTTACTTTTTCTGATTTCTCTCCTGTCCTTCACTTACATCTCTTAAATAAAGCTACTGGTACAGTTCTTAATTCTCTATGGCAACCCAATAGCACTACTTAGGAAGGCCAGTCTCTGAGTTAACAGCTCTTCAACAATTCATGCTTTAGGTCATAGATGATTAGCATTGCTTAGAAATTTGCTTTCACAAAGACCTAAATGTTTACATCTCTGTGATCTAAGCTTTTTGACCCCCAACACAGTGGCAAAGGGCTGCTGTTCTGAGTTCAAATCGACCGCTTGCTGGCTATGTAACTGAACCACTCAATCATAAGTTCTGCGCTTCCATTTCCTCTCTGTCAGGCAGTCTCTCTGCTGCATAGTGGTTGTCAGGATGGGGCTTAGTGCCTGGCAAGTGCTCAGGAAGGCTACCACTAGGGTGTCCACCTGAGCATTGAAGAAGCCTCACGCCCATCCCCTCTCCAGACCCATTCCTGTGTTCATCGTCTTTATTTCCTAACACCAACAGACAAGCTTTGCTCTGGGTGCTCTCCTGGTTATCCTGAAATGCCCTCCTCCATTTCATTCTGCTGCCCACATGCCACCCGCCAGACTGTTTGTTTTGGATGGAAGAGGGCAGCCTGGGAGTGGCAGGCTTGCCCATGCGGTTCCTTGAAACAAAAGCTGCTCCCTGAGTCACTGCTGGGAGAAGCCAGAACATCCAAGCAGCTACACAGGCATGTCAGAGGTAGGATACTCTGTGGGCAGGACTGTGGGGGTGTGGGGGGGTGCTCAGGCGGAGTGGTGGGGATGGAGGGTTTGCAGGCCAAGCATGTGGTGTCGGCTTTGTCTTGGGGGCTTTGGAGAAGAGGCATGAAAAAGTTTTAAATAAGAAAGGGATGTGATCAGAGTTGTGGGTTAGAAAAGTCCTCTGAACTCTTTGATGAGTCTTTCCGGAAGGAAAGACACCACCTAGATTCCAGTATCTTCTCCTTCCTTTGCCCAGCACAGGTTGTCTGCTGTAGCCAGCCCCCTACATAGATTCTCTGCACCCCTGCCCCACTGGAGTGCTCTCCACACAGCAACATTTTCCCTGTACTTAAGGCCTGGCTTGGTTCTTCCTCTTCCAGAAATTCTTTCCTATCCCTCAGCACATGTTTACAGCTCCCTTCCCAGACCCCAGGGTTCTTTCCCACACCCCACGGGCCAGCGCCACTCAGAACTTGCTACTCTGTGGGCCTAATTCTTGGAGCATGCAATGCTGTGGAAAGAACAAAGCTGTACAGTCAGAAAATTCAAGTTCAATTTCAAGTTCTGTCCTTGGCAACTTGTGATCTTCAGCGTCTCCCTCAACCTCTCTGAGCCACAGTTTGGTCACTTGATCAGTAGGACCATACAATGCAACTCTCAGGACTGGGATGTGCACCAAAAGAACTAAAAGCATACTGTAAATAGTGATTTTTAAAAAAGAGGTAAAATGATCTTTATTTCTAGATAACATGATTGCCTATCCACAAAATCTGAAGAAATTTACCCCCAAAAGCTAGTCAACTGAGTTTAGGGTGGCAGAATACAGGAGCAATACACAAAAACAATTTTATTTTTATATACCATCAAGTGAGAGAAGCCAGACCCGTACATAGGAAAAACATAAATAGGAAAAAAAAAAACCACTGCTCTCCCATAGGACGTCCCTGGTGGCCCAGTGTTTAGGACTATATGCTTTTACTGCCAAGGTCCTGGGTTCAACCCCTGGTCAGGGCACTAAGGTTCCCACATGCCGTGCAGTGCAGCTGAAAACAAACAAACAAACAAACAAAAAAAAAACCCCACTACTCTCCCTCCAAGAAACATACTTCATGATTCCAGTTTTATAATAGAAACTGTGGGAAATGCAAGCTAATTTATGGTGGTGGCGGTGAAGTTGCCAAGTTGTGTCCGACTCTGGCAACCCCATGGACTGTCCATGGGATTCTCCAGGCAAGGATGCTGGAGTGAGCTGCTATTTCCTTCTCCAGAACTAACTTATAGTTACAAAGAAATTAGAGGATGGAGAGGTAAAGTGGGGCTAGAGGAGGGTTTGCAAAGTTTGAGGTGCAATGAAAATGTTGACTGTTGTGATTGTGTTGTTGTGTGAACAATGATGGTAAACAAAAAAATGGGAAGAGGCATGGGCTGCAAAGCCAGGGAGACCTGGGGTGGGACCTTGGCTCTGGTCCCACTGGTTGACTGTCTCTAGGCAGGTCAACCAGAGTCTCTGGACTTGCTTTTCTCCTCTGTAGGTGGGGACCTTAGTACTTGCCTCTGGGATTAATGTGCAGATCAGATATGTTAAGAAGTTGGCACATTGCCTGGCACATAGTGGCCTGGCAGTGGGTGTTAGCACCTCCTTTTCGCCAAACAACAGTCCTTTGGACATGGGAATACATATGTGTCTATTGATTGCCTGGCTGATTTAATTACAGACCACACAAATAAAGGGATATAGGATGGATAGGTAGGTAGACGGGTGGGTAGATGGATGGATGAGTGGACTGGTGGACAACTGTCTGACTGAATAAATGAATAACTAAATGAGTGGATGACCAAACGGATAGCTGAAAAAATCAAGAAGCAAAGGAATGCCTGAATGAATGAATGAATGAATGAATGATGAATGGAGTGAGCACATCACTAAATGAGTGACAGGAGGGACCTGGCAGTAAATGACTGATCTCCTTCAGGCCAGAGGCCCACCCTCCCCCTGGCCTTCGTGGTATGAGTAAAGCACCAGTTGCCTTGAAGGCTCTCTTAGCGGTGGCCAGGTGCCCCTGCCAGGTAACCAGGGTAACCAGGTTCCTGAAGAGAGGCAGCTGTTGGCTCCTTGGCAGTCCCATCGAGGCCTATCTTGGCAACAAGGACAAATGTTCTGGGGCTGCACGGACTAGAGGCGGTGCCCTCTCTGAGCTGCCAGTGGGCAAGCTCGGACCGGGTGCTCTCCCAGCTCAGACTGGAGCTGTGTCCTTGGTGGACATCAACTTCCTGCTGAGGAAGCGGGCATTGCTTGTCCCACGAGAGAAGAGGCAACTGGCCTGAGCAAGCTAGGGAGGCAGGTTAGATTCCTAGGAAAGGAGGACCTGCAGAGAGGCCCCCATCCTGCTGATTGTGAGCTCGTGGGTCAGGAGATGGCTCCGTCAGTCACAGCAGCCTCCTGGGGCAAGGAACAAAGACCCATTTGCAACAGCGCCCTGACTGAGGAGCCATTCACAACACGGGCCCCATACTTACAACATCTGGGGGAGGCAGCCTGGCAGCGCTTGCCTCTCTGTCAACCCATTTACAGATAAAGAGGCCCTGATAGGAAAAAAAGACTTGCCCAAGGTATAGCAGAGAATGAACCCCCCCGCCAGGCTCTCCATACCTCCACCCTTCTTGGCTGACTTCCTGCGTGCGTGCTTAATCGCTCCATCATGTTCGACTCCTTGCAATCCTATGGTCTGTAGCCCACCAGGCTCCTCAGTCCATGGAATTCTCCAGGCAAGAATACTGGCATGGGTAAGCATTCCCTTCTCCAGGGAGATCTTACCGACCCAGAGATCGAACCCAGGTCTCCTGCATTGCAGGCAGATTCCTGACCATCTGAGCCACCAGGGAAGCCCGTCTCTACAGGCCACAGGGGATTCAGTGACACAGAAGGAGGAGGACACCCTCTGGCCACCCCAAAGAAGTGGCTTTTCATTGCTACTCCTGTAAAATTTTGCTGAACTCGTTGCCTGGGTCACTCTCCAACTGGTTAGCTGAGAAGAATCTGTCTCTGAAGCCTCAGGTCACTTTGTTCAAGTCCTTCTTTCCTCCTCCCTGAGTTGCAGGTAAGTCTTGTCTTCTCTCTGCTGCTGGGCCTGAGCACTTCAGTGGAGAGCATGGCCCTTCTCCCACCACCCTTCACCCCTGCCTCCCCCCACACCTGTCCTGTCTAACAAGTCCCCAGAGTGGCCACTGAAGTTCCCATGGCAAGTTAGTGAAAGAATTGAGTCGCCTGAGGATAAACAGCCAAATAAGACACAAGAGATGAAAGCAGAAGACTTCTAGAAACAACCGTGTGTTACCCCAAAAGCACAGATTTCTGAAGGTGGGATCTAGGCAGCCGGACCTGTCTGCGGACAGATAATCAGGCCACGGGCTCTTTTCAGAGGTTTAATCACACAGCCCTCACCAATTCCGTCCAAGCAGAATTCTCAAGTGTATCACCTTTCATTTTTCTTAGGACAAACGTGCCCTTTTGTCTGCTCTGTTGGCTTTTCATTCAGCAAGAGTGGGCAAAAATACCCTTTAATTTACTAAAAATGGTTTTTAAATGCATCAGCCAACTCAGGACTATCAGGGAAGGTAATGGTTCTTTCCCTTCATAATCATGGAGTAAATTTCAGCCAAGATGAATTTAAATAATGTTCATGGGCTGTAGGTGTTTTTTTTGTTGTTGTTAATTTCATCCATCATGACTAAGCCACTGAACTTTCACAGCTCCAGACCATTCTTAGAGTATCTCTTGCCTTGTTCAAAGCCAGCCTCAAACAATTTTCAGCTGGATAACAAGAGGTGGGTCTTTTTTTCCAGCAGGGCAGTGGCTGAGAGCTCTGGAATCTGACAGTCCTGGACTCAGGTCTTGGCTCTGCTGGTGCTTGGAGGTATGGCTTAGAAACTGCCCCTTAACCTCTCTGTTCCTGTCTCCCTCACTTATTTCTCAAGGGCAGATAAAGATGTTATCTGGAACTTTGCAGGGTTATTTAAAGATTAAATGAAATGATGTATGTGAGGAATCTGTCACAGTAAACTCAATGAATCTTAGTTATTGTTACTATTCTAATACGAAGGCAGCATTATCTTTATTTTGTTGTCACTATTTGTTGCTATTCAGTTGCCCAGTCATGTCTGACACTCTGCAACCCCAAGGACTGCAGCACGCCAGGCCTCCCTGTCCCTCACCATCTCCAAAGTTTGCCCAAGTTCATGTCCATAGCTTCAGTGATGCCATCCAGCCATCTCAGCCTTTGACGCCCTCTTCTCTTTCTGCCCTCAATCTTTCCCAGCATTAGGGTCTTTTCCAACGAGTCAGCTCTTTGCATCAGATGACCAAAATGCTGAAGCTTCGGCTTTGGCATCAATTCTTCCAACAAGTATTCAGGGTTGATTTCCCTTAAGATTGACTGGTTGGATCTCCTTGCTGTCCAAAGGACTTTCAGGAGTCTTCTCCAGCAGCACAGTTTGAAGGCATCAATTCTTTGGAGCTCTGCCTTCTTTATGGTCCAGCTCTCACAACAATATGTGACCACTGGAAGACCATAGCCTTGACTATACAGACCTTTGTCAGCAGAGTAATGTCTCTGCTTTTCAACAAACTGTCTTAAGTTTGTAATCACTTTCCTGCTGAGAAGCAATTGCCTTCTGATTTGATGGCTACAGTCACCGTCTGCAGTGATTTTAGAGCCCAAGAAGAAATCTGTCACTATATCACTCTGTCCTTTATATTTTTATCTTTATCCCTTATGATTTGGCTGCTCCCTCCCCACAGGGCTTCTCAGGTGGCGCAGTTGATAAAGAGTCTGCCTGCCAATGCAGGGGATGCTAGTTTGATTCCTGGGTTGGGAAGATCCCCTGGAGAAGGAAATGGCAACCCACTCCAGTATTCTTGCCTGGGAAATCCTATGGACAGAGGAGCCTAGAGGACTAGAGTTCATGGGGTCACAGAGAGTCAGACACAACTGAGCAATTAAATAACAACAACTATCCTAGGTACTTGGGATATACCAGTGAAAAACACAAAGATTCCCATTCCCATTCCCATTTCTCTGGTTCTCCAGTTCTGTCTGGATGTGGTTAGTGGGCATGGGGAGAGAGGGACAGATAAACAAAAAGATTGAGTAAATTATATGGTACATTTAAGGTGAAATAGTCGAACAAAGTAAAGGAGATTAGGGACGCCAAGGAGAGGCGGGTGCGGTCAGGCTTGGTCTCAAGGAGAAGGTGATACTTGTGCACACACTTCAAGAAGGTAAAAGAATGAACCACACCGCTGTTCTCAGGAGAGGCGCCCAGGCGGGGCTGTTTGTGCAAGGGCATCCCAAGCGCCTATGTGATGGAATATTTTAAACTTCAGGCATTAAAAAGACACTCCCTGGACCCATGAGCCTTTGAAAGTGATTAGGACCAGAAGAAAAGAATCTATTAGCTTCAAAATTAAAAATGATGATATTGAAATTAATAAGCATTGAATTGTATGTCCACCTGTAATGTAACATTTTGTCAACTTCCCTAATTGCTGAGTTTCCCAATTGCGTGTTTGAATGTCTTAACATTTAATAACAGAGATTAGATTTCTTTTACTTCACAAAAAGCTCCCAAACATATATGACTGTTAAGAAATCATAGACCGTTTACAGTAAATTATTTATTAAATAATTTGTATAGTTATAAATTACAGTAAATAAATGATTTATTATAAATTACATTATCATTTGTTATTATTAATGATTTATTTATAAATACAGTAAATATTTATTAAAAGCATATTTATGAAAGCCCTTGTAAAATTTGTAGCAAAATAGACTTGCTTTGATGTGTAATGGGCTAAGTTTTAATATATTTGATGTAATAAGGAGGGAACCTGTGAAAGTAAGATTAGGTCCAAGATGATTTTAAAATAGTCCTGCATTCAGTGTTGGCATCACCCCACAAGAATGGGTCACATTTCGGCAAACAAACGAAGAAATGCAAATTGTCCACTCTCAGCCTGGATACCCTGAGTCTCCCTGGGTGGGGGCTCAGCAGTCTGCATTAGCAGCCTTCCAAGTGATCCTGATACGTGCACATTCAGGTTAGACAACCAGTGCTGATAGCAAGGTTATTTGTGTGACCGGCTTCCTGCTCTAACATCACAGTTTCAAGGCACAGAGGTTACCTTCGAGGTTGGCAAGTCCTCAGCCAGGGATCACCTCTGAAGGTCTCTGAGAGGCTCACGTCAAGAACATTTGAGATTTTTGAGGACTGGCTCCCAATTTCCAGAGGAGCTGACCTTGCTTGAACAAAAGGATTCTCTAGCTCGCTCCCCTCTACCTGCCCCCTCATGGCACCACAGATTTTGAAATTCTAGAATCTCTCAGGACCCCCAGTTCTGAAAAAGTCTTTCAGAGGAAAACTCGTAGCAAGAGTTGTTTTTTGTTTTGTTTTGTTTTTTAGATCTTTTGTGAGATCTGTGTAGACACCCAGTGACCAGAAGAAACCTTCCAGAGTTTTCATAACTGTTTTTTAAAAATAAATTTATTTTCTGACATGTACACACTGCTAGATTTGTTTATTTAATTTTGCCTGTGCTGGGTCTTCTTTCCTGCACTCGGGCTTTCAGAGCAAGGACTACTCTCCAGTTCAGTGCTCTAGCTTCTTCTCACTGTGGTGACTTCTCTTGTTGCAGATCAGGGCTCTAGGCCCACAGCCTTCAGCAGTTGTGGCAAATGGGCTCAGTTGCTCTGTGGCACGTGGAATCTTCCCGGACTGGGGATCGAACCCGTGTCCCCTGCATTGGCTGCCGGAATTTTATCCACAGCGCCACCAGGGAAAACCTTCCTTAATGTGTGACTAGAGGAGCCAAACTTGAGAATAAAGAAGGCAAGACAGTGGCAAGGACAGAGAGATGCCATGGGGGATGATGTTACAAAACAAGGCCAAGGAGGAGGTGGGGAGAGAAAGACCCCAAAAGAGACGCACGTCCCTCTCCCGCTCTATCTCTCCAGCCCCGCAGGGAAGAGTAAGCTGTAATGTGGCAGGAGAACCAGGACAACGCTTCCAGAGCTTTCCACTGACCCCAGCTCAGGCCATCCCGATGGAAAATCACTTCACTGGCTTCCTGTGCCTTTTCCACTCGGCTGGTTCCTGAGATTTTCCAGCCCAGTGAGCAGTGGATTTAGATGAGCAGCAGGAAGAAAACAGGAGAGAGGGATGGGGCAGAGAGAGCCTGGAGGACTTCAAGGAAGCCACCCTGGGGGGTAACCAGGAGCTGAGACCTGGGACCTAGAGGCCAGCGGTGTTAGGATCTGGAGAGGAATGTTCTAGGGAGAGGACAAAAAGCCCAAGGGCTCAGAGCAGGGAAGGACTCAATGCTCAAACAGCAGGAAGAAGCTCGGAGTGGTGGGAGGTATGGGGAGCAGGTAAAGAGTTAAGGTGAATTCACCAGGGGGTGGGGGCGGAGGGGGGAAGGCGGGCTCTGCAGGATTGCTGTGCCAAGGTGAGGAATTGAGATGGCATCCATCATATTCAGTTGGGGTTGCCAGATAAAATAGAGGGCACCCAGTTAAATCTGAATTTCAGATAAATTTTATACTAAAAAATCATTCATGTGTTACCTGGAATTCAAATTTAACTGGCATTCTGTGTTTTTATTCGTGAAATATATTTTCCAAGTCCTATTTGAAAGGTAGTAGAGGGTTGGAGGAGCCTGGTGGGCTGCCGTCTATGGGGTCGCACAGAGTCGGACACGACTGAAGTGACTTAGCAGCAGCAGCAGCAGCAGAGGGTTTTAGGGCTTCCCTGGTGGCTCAGAGGTTAAAGCGTCTGCCTGCAATGCAGGAGACCAGGGTTCAATCCCTGGGTCAGGAAGATCCCCTGGAGAAGGAAATGGCAACCCACTCCAGTATTCTTGCTGTGCTGTGCTTAGTCACTCAATCGTGTCCAACTCTGTGTGACCCCCTGGACCATAGCCCGCCAGGCTCCTCTATCCATGGGGATTCTCCAGGCAAGAATAATGCAGTGGGTTGCCATGCCCTCCTCCAAGGGGTCATCCCAATCCAGGGATCGAACCCAGGTCTTCCACATTGCAGGCGGATTCTTTTACTGTCTGAGCCACGTGGCAAGCCCCAGAATCCTGGAGTGGGTAGCCTATCCCTTCTCCAGGGGAACTTCCTGACCCAGGAATCGAACTGGTGTCTCCGGCATTGTAGGCGGATTCTTTACCAGCTGAGCTACCAGGGAAGCCCAGTGATACCTCTGAGGGCAAGGCAACCCACTCCAGTATTCTTGCCTGGAGAATCCCATGGACAGAGGAGCCCGGTGGGCTACAGTCCACGGGGTCACAAAGAGACGGACACGACTGAGCGACTTCACTATCACTATGGAGGGTTTTAAGCGAGTTGCCCAGGGGGCACTAGTGGTAAAGAGCCTGCCTGCCAATGCGGAAGATGTAAGAGACCCAGGTTGGTCCTCTGGAGAAGGGCATGGCAACCCACTCCAGTATTTCTTGCCAGAAGCATCCCATGGACAGAGGAGCCTGGAGGGCTACAGTCCATAAGGGCACAAAGAGTCAGACACAAGACTTAGCATGCACAGAGGGTTTTAAAACAATGGAATGACAATTTGATCTAATTTGTAGCCTAATTGGGTCGTTGGGTCTGCTCTGTGGGCTGTGGGCTGGGGAGTGGGGAGGCAGGAGGAGAAGTGGGAATTGCAGATCAGGAGGGCAAAGAGGCTACTCAACCAGGCTGGTAGCCGAGGAGCACAGCTGGGCAGGTGAGTGTCTGCTCACAGGGACAGGCCACCCACTCAGGGTTTGTTGACTGATTGAGCAGAAGGGACCCCAATCCTAGGGCTACCCCCAGTGGGCAGGGCACCCTTGCCATCAGCTGCAGTGCTGATGGGTTAACAAAACTCTCTAAGATACCCGGTGCTTGAGAAGTCTTGTGACACCCAGCGTCTTGCTGGGCCACTGGCGTTGACGGCTCTCTGGGTGCACCCAGAAAGAGAGTGGCCAGGAGGAGGAGGAGCTCTCAGAGATTCGTACGTGAGAACCAGGGAATAAGCTGCAATATGAAATGTTGGGTGTGGTCACCTCTGTGCAGGGAGTGGAGTGGTGGCTGTGAACCGGGTCAGTGGACCTTCAGGGAGTAGATGTCCCGGAGGGAAAACCTGACGAGTGACAGGAAGGGCAGACAGGGGCCAAGGCTTCATCAGTGGCACCATCATATGATGTCCACATTCCAGTAGCGTGAGTTCGCCTCCCCGAGTGCTCACTGCGTTACTTCTTTAAGGAAGGTGCAGGGGAACTTTGTGTCTTTGGCTCAAACCTCTTAGTGACGCCTGTGCCGCGCTGTGCTATACTTAGCTGCTCAGTCATGTCTGAGTGTTTGCGACCCCCTGGACCGCAGCCCGCCAGGCTCCTCTGTCCCTGGGGATTCTCCAGGCAAGAATAATGCAGTGGGTTGCCATGCCCTCCTCCAAGGGATCTTCCCAATCCAGGGATCGAACCCAGGTCTCCCACATTGCAGGCGGATTCTTTTACTGTCTGAGCCACGTGGCAAGCCCCAGAAACCTGGAGTGGGTAGCCTATCCCTTCTCCAGGGGAACTTCCTGACCTAGGAATCGAACTGGTGTCTCCGGCATTGTTGGTGGATTCTTTACCAGCTGAGCTACCAGGGAAGCCCAGTGATACCTGTGACGGCAAGGCAACCCACTCCAGTATTCTTGTCTGGAGAATCCCATGGACAGAGGAGTCCGGTGGGCTACGGTCCACAGGGTCGCAAAGAGACGGACACCAATGAAGCGACTGAGCACGCACGCACGCTGCTGCATGCACGGCTCCAAGGAGGCTGTTTCTCCACTGGCCACCTGGACAGTGACCAGGCCAAGGCTGAGGTCAGCCAGCGGTCTTGAGATGCAGGCTTCAGGGTGCCAGGACATGCCCGGCCGTGTCTCCTGGGCCGCAGCCAGACTGTGGTGTGTCTAGAAATGGGACAAATGCTGCCTACGCCCTCTGTGTCCTGCCTCGTCACTGGGCCCCAGAGCAGGACAGCTTGTCCCCATGAGGCTCTCTCCAGAGCCTCTCCCCACTGCCCTGGCGCGCAAATCTGGTGAGCAGGCAGGGTCCCAGCACAGGCGTGCTCCAGTCAGACAGCCGCTTGCCTCGGGGGCACCTTCCCTCGGGCAAATAAGCTCATGCAAAGAGACACCTGCGGTCGGCCTCCTTGCCAGCTTATCAGGCACGCCCACCGCCTTTGGCCTCACCTGCTCTGACGACATTACAGCAAATCCTTCTCCTTGTGGAGGACTGTGTATTTTCACATCATCCTGTATTCATTTCCTGTGGCCACTATGATGAATTACCATGATCTCAGTGACCTAAAACAACATCCATGTATCCCCCCTACGGGTGTGGCGGACATCGTCACTGGGATAAAGTCAAGGTGTCGGCAAGGCTGGTTCTTCCTGAGGACTCTAGGGAAGATGCTGATCCTCACCGCCTCTGGCTTTTAGAGTCTGCTAGCATTCCCTGGCTTGTGGCCACATCACTCCAGTGTCTGCTTCCATGGTGTCCTCACCTTTCACCTTTCCAATCTGCTGCCACCCCCACCCCCCTTAAAGATTCCAACGCCTGCTTCGGGCCCACCTGAATAACCCAGAATAATCTCCCCAGTTCAAAATCCTTAATGTAATCACTCCTGCCATGTCAGGTAACATTCAGAGGCTCTGTGGATCAGGACATGGATATCTTATTGCCAGTATTCTGCCTACCACACACCCCCATCCATCACAGCATCTCGTCTTCACGGTGGCTCTGGGAGGCTGGAAAACTGAAGCTAAGGAAGGTGATGTGATTTTGTGAAAGTCACACA
Source organism: Muntiacus reevesi (assembly GCF_963930625.1). Lineage (NCBI taxonomy): Eukaryota > Metazoa > Chordata > Mammalia > Artiodactyla > Cervidae > Muntiacus > Muntiacus reevesi. The sequence continues at coordinate 163,617,214 of NC_089250.1, read as the reverse complement.
GCTAGAAGGTTGAAGGAACGGGGAAGTGGACTCCAGGCCTGCGTGATCCTAACTGAACTTAACAGATGACACAGTCATTTAAGAGGCGAACAAGGCGCCTGCATCATCAAAGAGGTCTCTGGTGTTTTCCTTCTGAGATTTCTGCTCCTCAACGTGCCCGGGCCGGCCTTTGGCCCTCCTTCTTTTCTCGGGGGTTAAGATTTGAGTATCTGCCTGAGCACAAAGGGAACACCTGCAGCCTGTCCTAGTTCGAGGAGTGACCCACATTCGGAGAAGGCGCTCAGCAAGTCACGCTGGGTCTCCGGTCTGCACAGCAGGTCAAGGGTTGCTCACACGCACGCTCACATGTGGTTTGGTAAATGATTTTCTCAGTTAACCCATGAGTTAATAAGCTTCCTGTTACTTAAGGAAATGCCCCAGACCCCAGGGACCTTCAGCCTTGATTCAACAGCCAGGGAGAAGAGGGGGAAAATGGGGACTCATCTCTTGGGTGCTGAAACCAGCAGGAGAAAAAGACTCTGGGGCAAAATTTTGTTGTGTTAAGGAAGGCATTACAGATTCGATATTCAGCTGGTGTTAGAGGGGGACAGAAAGTGTTATTCGCTCCCTGGGTATCTCAAGGGCACATAAAGGAACAGCCACACCTGCCTACCAGGAAACGTGCTCAGGCCGCAGTAAGACAGCGGTGACTCATGCAGAGCTTGCCGGGGAGGCCAAGCAGTTGGCCGGGCTGCTCAGTGATGCGGAGATAAAGAGGAGTTAATCACTGTGTTCGAGACTCGCCGAGCCCTCGCTGAGGCTCTGGGTGGACACGTGACAGCCCCCTGCCGCCGGCTGCCCTCCCACCCCATGCCCACAGAGTCCGGCTTCCTGCTTGGTTTTGTGTGGTGCTGGGCTCAAAAGGTCTCTCCTTAAGGGGGTCCAGGAGTCAATCCGGCCCCTTTTTTGAGGTGAGAAATGGGTCAGGGGAAGATAGCTCTGGCTGGCTGAGAAACCAGGAAATCCTGTTCAATGAAATAAAAGTTGAAGCTATCTTTGCTTCAAGTCACATCAGCTCCAAGAATGGATTGACCTGCTTCTCAAATGTGGCTGGTGGGAAGTAACTGGGACCCAGAGAAGCAGGAAGGTTCACTGCTGGTGGAAAGAAAAAGTGGACCATCCACATTATAGAGCAATTTTACAATTTGCCCTTGGACCCACCAACTTCATATAAAGTGAAAGTGAAAGCCGCTCAGTTGTGTCTGACTCTTTGCAACCCCATGGACTGTAATTCTCCAGGCCAGAATACTGGAGTGGGTAGCCTTCCCCTTTTCCAGGGGGATCTTCCCAACTCAGGGATCGAACCCAGAGTATCCCATGTTGGAGGCGGATTCTTTACCAGCTGAGCCACAAGAGAAGCCCAAGAATACTGGAGTGAGTAGCCTATCCCTTCTCCAGCAGATCTTCCTGACCCAGAAATCAAACCGGGGTCTCCTGCATTGCAGGCGAATTCTTTACCAGCTGAGCTATCAGGGAAGCCCAACTTCATATAAAAGTGTACTTAAAATATGCATATTTGAATGAGATCACATAGGTTTTTAGAATTTGTTCTGGTTTTCCAATTAATAGTATATCCTGGAAATCTTGCCACTAGAATGCTTCAACAATAACTTTTCAATGATTGCCTAGTGAACAGTATTCTAATTCCTACTGTTGGACAGCTGAGATCATGCTGACGTGTTGCACTGTAAACAATGCTGCAAGGAACAACCTGTAACTAAGTCACTGGCTTTTTCCTGGATTTTGTTTTCATCCATATAAACACCCAATGTGGATTTCTTTAATCAAAAGGCTGCGTTTTTCAGTACTCTATTATTGCTGGGTGATAAGCCACCCCAAAACTTAGTGGCTTAAAACAGCCTTAACTATTTCTCATGATTCTGAGAAATAGGGCTTTCCTGGTGACTCAGAAGGTAAAGCATCTGCCTGCAATGCAGGAGACCCGGGTTCAATTCCTGGATCGGGAAGATCCCCTGGAGAAGGAAATGGCAACTCACTCCAGTACTCTTGCCTGGAAAATTCCATGGATGGAGGAGCCTGGCGGGCTGCAGTCCATGGGGCTGCAAGAGTCAGACGCGACTTAGCGACTAAACCATCCCCATAGTAATTTACATCCTAAGACATTTTCTAAAATGTTTCATGTTACCCTCGGAAAGGCAGTGCCGATTGACACTGCCACCAGCCAGCGTCCCTTGGGAATATTTATTTTTAAACAAACTGGGGCAAGCACTTCTGGAAGAATGCACACAGTGTGTGACGGCAGCGGAGGTTTCTGTCTCCCGAGTGGCCACTGGCACACCCTGGGGTGGCCCCGCGGGGGCCTGTCAGCACAGCCAGCATCTGGAAGGGCGGTGAAGGGATGGCCATTCCCTTCAGGCAGAGCTCTGTCCCTCCTCGTCTGTCTGGCGGTCACCCCTGCCCATACCCCTCAGCTCTCCCTAGACCATCACAAAATCCTCTTAAGTGTTAAGCTTCCTTACTGCTCTGCGCCACCCGGGTCTCCACCTCTGTGCCATATATCATTCAGAATGATCTTTCGAGGCACACATTCTGTTTGCAAATCCCTCTGATGTCCAGCCCATCATAGCTCCAGCCACATCTGCCTGCTGCCCTGGCTCTGGTCACGTGGCCTTCTGCCTGGTCCTCTAATGGAGCTGGCTCCTCTGCTCATGTCCCTGTCTGGACTGAATTTCCTGAGCCCCCAACTTTTCCTTTTTTAAAAAAAAAAACAAAAAAAAACAGCTTCAGTGAGATGTAATTCATGTATCACACAATTCACCCCCTGAAATGTCCAGCAGTGGTTTTTAGTATATTTACAGTTTTGCAGTCATCACTATCAATTTTAGAACATTTTCATCATCTCAAACAGAAACCCTGTACCCCTTAGCTGTCACCCCTCTTCTCTCTCCAGCCTTGTCCTCCCTCCAGTTCTAAGCAACCACTAAACTACTCTGTGTCTATTTTCCTGTTCTGGAATTTCATATGAGAGAAATCACATAAGGCTTTTTTTGTGTGTGGACTTGGCTTCTTTCACTTAGCATCATGTTTTCAAGGTCCATTCACCTTATAGCATGTATTAGTAGGTACTTCATTCCTATCCACAGCTGAATAATATTCCATCGTAGGCATCACCGATTCAGCAAACGTGAATTTGAGCAAATTTGGGAGGTAATGGAGGACGGAGGAACCTGGCTAGATGCAACCCATGGGGTCGTAAATAATCAAACACAACAATTGAACAACAACAATGGGTCTACTACATTTATTTATCCATTCATCAACGGATAGACATTTGAGTTCTTTTCACCTTTTGGCTACTATGAATAATGAATATTTTTTAAAGGTAGGAATATGGATGGTTTTTTAAAATTTTTAAATATTTTCCTGTGTTTTCCACAAAGAAAATACATTTATAAAAGAGGAAATATGATTGAACAGCAGGGATAAAGGAAATGAAATGAATAACGAACACTTGTGCACAAGTTTCTGTGTGGACATATGTTTTCGTGTCTTTTGGGTATATACTTGGTGGAATTGCTGGATCATATGGCAACTCTATGTTTAATCATTTGAGGGACTGCCAGATTGTTTCCCAAAGTGGCTGCACCATTTCACATTCATTTTCTTCATCATCATTTCACCACCAGCAGAAGCATATGAGGGTTCCAATTTTTCCACCCAAACCCATTTTAATTCCACTCCTACTCAAGTCTCAGCCCAGGTGTTACTTCTGCGTGGCGGGCTCTCACTGGGCCGTGCACACCCTCCTGGGACCGAGGTCAGCTTCTTTGCTTTAAGCTTTCAAAGAAGTGGCTTCCTCTCTCCATGGCACTCAGGCATCAGTTATTGCAAGGATTCCATCAACACCCATCTCTCCCCACACTGTGGGCTCATGAGGGTAGAAACTGTGTTGTTGCCTTTTGAAGCCCTGACCCATGCCTGGTCCACAGTGGCCCGCCCACGGGAGCTCTGGCACGAACGAATGAGTCAGGGTTGAAAGTACAAAAGGTACGTGACTCATTTAGAGTCACCAAGGAGAGCCCTGGGAGCCTTTCATCCTCTTCCACCCTGTTCAGCATGGTCAAGTGTTAGTCGCTCAGTCGTGTTTGATTCTTTGCAACCCCATGGACTGTAGCCCCCCAGGCTCCTCTGTCCATGGGATTCTCCAAACAAGAATACTGGAGTGGATAGCCATTCCCTTCTCCAGGGGATCTTCCCCATCCAGGGACTGAACCCGGGTCTCTGGCATTACAGGCAGATTCTCTACTGTCTGAGCCAGCAGGGAAGTCCAATATGGTAACCACTGGCCAAATATGGCCACTGAGCACTTGAAATGTGGCCAGTGCCACTGAGAAATTAAGTTGTTGGTTTTATTTCACTTTGAATGAAATTTAAATAATTGTCAGTGCAGGTAAAACTGGGGTATCACTGGAACCTTCGACACAAGAGTTGAGTCCTGCTTCCTGGACATCAGAACCCTCCTCTCCCCCAACATGCTTCTCCCTGCCCCTGAGGAGGCGGCCCAGCAGACCAGGCAAATGTATGGATTGGCCGAAGGGTGAGCCTAGGCATGGCTGGCCACTGCTGCTTCCTCCTTCAGGGCCTGGGGAGAGACCAAATGCTCAGTACTCTGGGAGGAGGGGGATCTCGAGAAACTGGAAGGACCCGATCCTGTTCCTTCTACTTGCACTTATGGCTATTTAAATTTAACTACATTAAGATTTAAAGTTAACTACATTAACTTTTCGGTCACACTAGCCACATTTCAGTGCAGTGGCTACACGAGGCTAGTGGCTACCATATAGGCCAGGGTGGATATAGGGCCTGTCCATCACTGCAGAAGGTCTTGTTGGACAGCCCTGCCCCAGAGGTTTCCCTGCAGAGGATTTTCTCCTGTCTCTGAGTCCGTCCTCCCTGCCTCCCAGATGTCAAGACCTCAGAGCCTGAGGGCCAGACTCCCACACATCCCAGGCCATCCCCCTGTGTGCAAATGGGGCTGGGACTTCTCCCAGCCCCCAGTTCCTGGAGAGCCCAGCCTCCCCCACCAGCAGCTCTGCAGGCCCCAGCATGCCCCCTTCTCATTCCAGGCGTACGAGCAAAATTTTCCTCTCTCATCTGATACACTCATCTCCAGGATAAAAAAAACTCTGAAAAGAAGAAAGAGATAAAAAAGCACCTCTGCTCTAATTCACTCTCATCCTGATGAGTTCATGGGAAAAGACAGTTCATTTCTTCTCCAGGTCCTCTTTTTCCTGGTCATAGGCACAGCCATTCACTTCCATTCTTCTCTCATGGAATCAGAGGACTCAGCAAATGATTGTAACTGGGAAGGTCTACCAAGAGTGCCTGGCTTGACTTTTTCAATTTGCATAATGGGAAGCACGCCCAGAGGAGGAAAGTTATTTGACCAATATCATGGAGCATCCATCTTGACCTAATAAATACTGCGCTGTGCTTAGTTGCTCTGCCGTGTCTGACTCTTTGCAACCCCATGGACTGCAGCCCACCAGACTCCTCTGTCCATGGGGATTCTCCAGGCAAGAATACTGGAGTGGGTTGCAATAAATACTGAATGACTCCAAACAATAAAGAAGAACAGATAAATGTATCAAGGTCCTTCTATGTGTTGGGTGCTTTACCAATCACATCAACTTATTTAATACCACAGGTCTTATGGCCCACTTCAGATTAGACTCTGAGGTTCAAGAAGTTAGGTGACTTATCTAAAGCAACACAGCTAGAAAAGGGGCAGAGCTAGGACTCAAATCCTTGTCTTGCTACTTCAGGACCCAAAGGAGTTGCTATGCAGAGAGGGAATCCTAGGCTAGCTCTGTTGGAGGGGAAGGTCTGGGGAGGTGAGCCAGATGGGGGGTGATGGGAGGACACATAGAGAAGGTCATGGATGTGGCATTTAACGTGTTATGTTGACCAACACTCACGGTCACTGCTTTTGGCATTGTGACTGTGGGTTTCTTAAATCCCAGTCTAAGAAGTTCTCATGTGTAAGATAATCTTAAGAATTTTTTGTCTCGATTGCTACTTCCCAGGTCCAGAGATTCTGTGATGTGAACACTGCTGATGTTTGCATGACCAGAGCCTCACTTGGGATGTAAAAAAGTTCACTTTGAACCACTTAAGCAAGGAGGACCTGCAAGATGGGTTTTTAGGTTGCAAATTTCTGCCACTGAAATTCCGGTTCCCACTTTTGAGGCAGACCTCGCCCCCTAGTGGAAAGGGGTGGACTCTGCATCACAATATATAGTCCACCCATAGAAGCGGAAATGAAAGTCGCTCAGCCCTGTCTTGACTCTTTGCAACCCCATGGACTATACAACCCATGGAATTCTCCAGGCCAGAATACTGAAGAGTCCCTTCTCCAGGGGATCTTCCCAAAGCCAGGGATCAAACCCAAGTCTCCTGCCCTGCAGACAGATTCTTTACCAGCTGAGCCACAAGGGAAGCCCAAGAAAACTGGAGGGGGTAGCCTATTCCTTCTCCAGCGGATCTTCCTGACCCAGGAACCGAACCAGGGTCTCCTGCATTGCAGGTGGATTCTGTCCCAGCTGAGCTACCATGCTCAACCCACAGGGGAGTGCCTCATTAATGCTATTTCATATTACAGGAAGTTTAGTTTTGAAAATAAAATTGGCCAGTGTGGTGAAACAGATTCACAGGTTTGTTGCTGTTGCTGAATTTTTTCACTGGTGGAGGAAGACAGTTGGGTATATGGGGTTCGGTGGGGAACCCTGCTGGGGAATGACATGTTCAGATCAGAGTTGTTTCTGGGTGTGACCCCAGACCTCCTGCATCAAGACCTCCCGGGAGCCCGGGAGTTAAAGTGCAGGTTCTTCCCAATGAATAGCCCTGTCGGGGCGAGTAGCAAGTGTTTAAGAAATACCTGAATGAAGCACCTTAAAACTTTTTGGGCTTCCCAGGTGCTGCTAATGGTAAAGAACCTGCCTGCCAGTGCAGGAGACATGAGACAAGGATTCATCCTTGGGCTGGGAAGATCCCCTGGAGAAGGGCATGGTAACCCACTCCAGTATTCTTGCCTATAGGATATCCGTAGGAAAATCCTATGGACAGAGGAGCCTGGTGGGTTATGGTCCACAGGGCCGCAAAGAGTCGGACACGACTGAAGCGACTTAGCACGCAGCACAAAACTTTCCGCTTTTTCTCACTGGGCTGTGGAGGGAAGTGGAAACAGGTGGGCTCTCTGGCCAGACCTGAGGGGAGCCGCCTCCCCCAGCTCTGCCACTCCGAGGAAACTGGGATGCACAAATTTCGAACTCGCTGAGGCTCAGCTGTCACTCTCCCCAAGGTGGAAAATATGCCTACCTTACGGGGAGTTGGGAGGATTCAGGGTGGGCATCAAGTGTAGTATCTTTGGAATTTTATTTATTTATTGGCTGTTCTGGGTCTTTGTTGCTGCGTGGGCTTTTCTCTAGTGGTGATGTATGAGCTTCCTATTGTGGAAGCTTCTCTTACTGTGGAGCATGGGCTCTAGGGCCTGAGGGCTCAGTAGCTGTGGTTCCCGGGCTCTAGATTACAGGCTCAGTAGTTCTGGCTCAAGCGCTTAGCTGTTCCGCAGCATCTTCCCAGACCAAGGGACAAACCCACGTCTCTGCTCTGCCAGGCAGATTATTTACCACTGAGCCACCGGGGAAGCCCAAGTGTAGCTTCTTTGAACCAGAACTGTCACCCTGGGCCTGGGCCCTCCCCACCCCATATGGAAATGACGTCATCCCCTGTTCCTGACACCCCAGGTCCGGGTGTCTCCAACTGCTGGCCCTGGAGGCAAGGGATAAAGCCCCAGCCCTTTAGGCCCTTCCCCATCCTTTCCCGGAATACCTTTCTCCTACATCCCTGGCTGTTGGGCTCTCACGGTTCAACTGGTCACCCTAGGGAGGCCTTTTTTGGAATTGCTGTTCTGCAAGTTACTCCCAGTCCTGCGAACTCCGGGAAAACCGACACTGCGTATCCCAAACAGCTGAGCCAGGACAGGGGTTTCCCTCAGCAAGTGGGCAGTCGTTCATGTCTCAGCAGCACTTCCCCACAGCCTCTTTCCTCTTGGACATCTGCAGACTTGCTTTTCAGAAGCCTTTAGTTCTTATCTTCCCTGTTATCCCCTGGGACCTGGTAAAATGCCAGCAGGCTGCTCTGTCTGCAGAGCCAGTGATGTCGAGCCCCACCCCCACGTCTGCCTGGAGGCTGCTCCGGGGAGCTGTTACACGCAGAAGTGGCTCAGAGCACCTGGGGAGATGGAGACGGAGGCACTGCCTCATTCCCTTTTATAGACAAGGAAGCACCGTTCAGAGACAGGAAGTGATGAGAGACTTTTCTGACTTGGCACAATTATTTTGGAGGCAAGGCAAATTTATCATCGCTTCTTCTCCCAAGGCTGTGCTTCTCTGTTAAAAAAAAACAAAACCCATCCTATTTAAGAACCATCAGGTTCTAAGAAAAAACTCATTGCATAATCCCATTTTGAATGGGAAAAAAACTCTAAGTGCATCTAAAAATAATTCGGGAAGGTCACCTGCCTAATGTCTGAGTGATGGGAGTCCCACTGGATTTTATTCTCTTTGAATTTTCTCATTTTTTCGGACAAGCCTGTATTATTATTATTATATAGAAGTAGCATTTCAGGTAAAAAAGGAAACGATCCTGTTTATTTTAAAATAAACTGCAGCTCCCTGTGAAGACTCGGATGAATCTCTTAAGCATGACATTGAACAAAAGGATGCAGGCATGTAAGAGGGCACACTGCACAATCCTATTCGTTAAATATTCAAACTAAATGGCCAATGTAATGAATGTGAGAGTCTCAGGATGGTGTTTACCTTCGAGGAGCAGCAGTGCCTGAGGAGGGGTTCAAGGTTGGGGGGCACCTGGGGTCCTGATCATGCTCTGGTTTTTGATCAGGTGGCTGGGATGGGGGTGTGTTCACCGGCAGTGATTCATCAACCTACATCATAGATTTTTAGCATTGGTTTTGAGTTTTTATGATAATTCACTAAATTCTTATTTATCTGAATGATGGTGTATTTTGACACAAGGAGACTGCCTCACTTGCCTGGCCTTGTCCCAGCGCTGCAGGGGTGGGAGGAATAATTAAAGTCATGTTTTCCAACAGGCTACCCCACTGGGTCATACCTATTGGTTCATCAAAACACCTCATATCAGGGACAGTCTGGAAAGCATAAAGTATTCCAGGGTTTTCGAACAAAATAAATATAATAGAGAGAACAGATCATACAGATGAAGGAAGAACTGTGAAGGCAAACAGAGTAGAATGAGGCAACCTGGAGACCAGCAGGAAATCTTCACTGCCCTGGGGCTGGAGGGATACACAGGTGGTGTCCCTAGAAGCAGAAGCAAGGCCATCTGATGGGCCTGGAACCACAGCAGGAGGTTGCCAGGTAGGTACTGGGGTGACAGAGTGGAGCTGGAGGATAGAGGAGACACAGCTCCTGCTGGAAAATGCTGTCCACAGCCCAGAAGTTGAGAAATCCCCAGGCTTCTCCCAGTCTCTTATTCTCCAAACTCCTGACACCACTTCCTGTTGGCTGGACCTGGCCAGATGCAAGCTGGGGAACAGGGCTTGCAGGACAGGGATGAGAACAGACCCAACTCCCAGTTCCTTTGTCCAACTCTTCCACTAGGTCCCTTTCTCACATTTCTACCAACCTCTCTCCCTGCCAGGTCACTCTGCACAGGGCATCAGTCCTCTGCTGGGAAGGAGGCTCTTTTAGCCCATCTGCTTCTAAGGTGATCATTAGACTAAATTTACCCACCTTGTTGTCCATACAGCACCAGCAATGCTCCATCACATTCCCAAAGACACCGGATAACACTCTGTGATGGACACACTCTAAAGTGATCCCTTGTATAAGCCTCTCCCCTTGAGTATAGGTACAACATGTGACCCTCTTGTAGCCCAGAGAACACGGTGAAGGTGATGGGTAATCACCAAGGTGACCTTACATTATGCAAGGCTCTGTCTTAGCAGACCACAGTGAGAGAGTCTCCTGCTGGCCTTGAAGGACAAGCAGCCGTGCTCTGAAATGTCTCTAGAGAGCCCCATGTGGCAGGGAAGTGCAGGGGGATGCTAGGACCTAGGTGGCTTCTTCCCAATAACCAGTAGTCAGGCCCTCAGTCATATGGCTGCCAGGAAATGAATCTGCCAGCAACTTCACGAGCGTGCATATGGATTCTCCCCACTCATCTCTTCAGATGAGAACACAGCCCAGCTGCCACTGGATTGTAGACCTGACCCTGAGCAGGTGATGCAGCAAAGCCACCTGGACCCTTGAGCCACCACAAGTGCATAATAATAAATACATGTTGTTTTAAGCCAGGAAACTTGTGGTGCTTGACTACACTGAGATAGAAAACTAATCCACAGAGTGGGAAGAGAAAGTCTCTTCCTTTGCTTTCTCCAAACCACAGAGTTTCATTTTAAAAGTTGGGACAGTCAGTAAGTCACTCCATACCTTATAATTACTGGCTTCCCTTCCTACCTCTTCTCCTGCCAGGGTCAGTGGTCAGGTACGTTGTTCTGTGTAGCAGGCAGAGAATGCCTCATGAAAGGGGGAGCCCTGCAGCTCCCCGCTGGACTATGTTGTTACTGCTGGTGCTCCCATCAGAGTGCTCCCGAATGTAATCAAGTCAGGGCTGGACTCAGGGAGTTTTGGGGTCAATGACGGCAACAGACTCATGGCTCTGGTACTTTCCATCCTCAAACAACACAAATGGGAGTGCTATAGTTTGAATGTGTCTCCCCAGAATTCATGTGTTGAATTCTAACCTCCCAAGGTAATCTCATTAGGAAGTGGGGCCTCTGGGAGGTGAATAGGTCATGGGGGCAAGGCCCTCTCTGTGGGATCAGTGCCCTCATTAAAAGAGGCCCCAGAGATCTCCCTACCCCCTCCACCACGTGAGGACATGGGGAGAAGACAGCCGTCTATGAACCAGAAAGCAAGTTCTCACCAGACAGCATGTAGAGTCTGCAGGCCTCTTGATCTTGGACTTCCAGCCTCCAGACTGTGAGTAATCAAGTTCTGTTGTTTATAAGCCCCCCCGCCCTCACAGCCTGCGGTGGTTTGTTATAGCAGCCCAACAGACCAGGACAGAGAACAAAAGTGCTAACGCAATCATTGCTAACTAGGAGAGTCAGCTGAATATTTGAGCAGTACCTTTAATGTTATTTTATTTCTTCTTATGTGGACCAGTGGAAGAAATTCTTCTGAAAACTGTTAAGATAATGAGAAGACGAATGAAAAACTTGCATAGATAGGGATGCCCACAGTCTGGATTTTCAAGGCCTAAAAGATGAAACAAAACAAAGCAAATGAAACTTTTAGGACAAATGCAATCACCCTCTAGAAGGGTTGAAAAGAGGAAGGCCTAGCAACTGTGTAAGGTGCTTGCTTCTCAACTCCGGCTGCATACCAAGAATCACGTAGGGAAAGATTTTAAAACAAACCTGAAAAAATTAAGTCTTGCTTGAATACAAAAGAGTACACCAAACTTAAGGATACATCTTGATGGATTTTCCCAGGTGAGCACTCCTGTGTGGTCACCATCCTGATCATAATAAAGAACATTTCAGCTACTTCTGAAATCTCTCTCATAGTCCCTCCTGGTCAACATTCCAGCTTCCCCTGCTCCTGCCTCCACAGTTCAGTTCAGTCGCTCAGTCGTGTCTGACTCTTTGTGACCCCATGGATAGCAGCACGCCAGGCCTCCCTGTCCATCACCAACTCCCGGAGTTTACTCAAACTCATGCCCATCGAGTCGGTTGATGCCACCCAACCGTCTCATCCTCTGTCATCCCCTTCTCTTCCTGCCTTCCGCCTGCACAAGGAAATTGCTATTCTGATTTCTAACATCATAGAGAATAACTTGAGAAGCTTTGAAAAATACTAATATCTGGGTCCCTCCTCCCACACAGGATAAGTGGTCAAGTCTGGGAGGCACTCAGACCTGGGGACTTTGCAAAGGACCAGGTGATTCTGACTGCAGCCAGGACTGGTGTGCACGTACACCCATTCTCTGCACGGCAGTGAGGGCTTGGATTCACAGCCTCCCAGCACTGCAGACAGGCTCTCCGGCAGTTTCTGGATTGCAGTCGTCAGGAGTAAAGCCAGGTACTGAATCAACCTGGATGCTGGGGCAG